>NW_028261389.1:10216833-10816833 GCF_051295495.1 Thamnophis sirtalis
TGGGGAGTTGGTGTTACTTCTGTGTAAATAAGGCAAACCCTGTAGTGGGTGGGGAACATACATTCACCTCAATTCTTCCTATCTCTTACCCCTGTTGGAAGAAATGCGTGACCCGTCAAAACCGCGGTGGAATAAAGCGCGCCCGACGAAAGCGCGTACGTGACGTCATCAGCAGCGCGACGAAAAAAATTAAAAATAAATTACATTAAAATTAAATTAAAGCAAGCCGATTCACATAAAGGTAAGGGTTAGGTTTAGGGTTAGGGTTAGGGTTAGGGTTAGGTTAAGGGTTAGGGTTACGTTAAGCCTTAGGGTTAGGTTTAGGGTTAGGTTCAGGGTTAGCGTTAGGTTTAGGGTTAGGTTTAGGGTTAGGTTTAGGGTTAGGTTTAGGGTTAGGTTAAGGGTTAGGTTAAGGGTTAGGTTTAGGGTTAGGTTTGGGGGGGTTAGGGTAAGGTTTTCACTTTAATTTTAAATTTACCGCTCACAGCGCGATGTTTTCGTCGCACTGTGATGACGTCACGTACGCGCTTTCGTCGAGCGCGCTTTATTCCACCGCGGTTTTGTGGTGGAACCAAGAAATGTCCATCTGGATTCAGTTCCAAGTGGGGAGAAAGACACTGGAAATATGGAGGCTATTTAGAAAGATGGTTTAATGATGGACAGGACCACATGGTTTGAGGTCCTGGGCAAAATGAGCACACGGGTAAGAGAGAGAAAGAGGGAGATTTATACCCTTGCATGGGCCCAGCCTTGGAGCTTCCTGTTCCTGTGTAAGAAATGTGTTCTGATTGGTTGTCAGACTCCCATGGGGTCATGCAGGGGTAACTTTGTAGGTCATCTTGAGTCCCAGGCTTGGTTGAATCTTGCTGAGTGATGCAATCTCCCCAGGTGCCATGTGACGAGTTCTCTTGCTAGATGGGTAGAGGGTTAATCCTATCATGTCCTGAGGATCATGTCTTAATCCCATCACTCTGGAGTTGAAGGGGGTGGGGGCAGGGAGCTGCAGGGAGCTGCTTTGTCTTTAAACCATGTTTCTCCGTTTCTCATCCAGGGAAATATAATATTCTGCCTTTTTAATATTTCCTAGACTATTTCATTCTTCTAGGAGGATGGGTGGCTGCTAACTTTCTTCACCCCCAAACCAAAGGAATAAAAGGAATTGGGTTATGAATCAAGCACCAAGATGGCTTTCTGTCCACAGCACTGTCACAAATTCATTGTTTGCCTGAAGGGGGAACCTGACCTGTATCCCACACACCTGATCTCTCGGGATTTCTTTCCAGGAGCTTCTTAAATTGATCTACCATAATTTTTTTTCTTTATGCATTAAAAACAGAACCCACTGCAGTGCAGCCTTTATAATCCATCCTTCCTTCCTTCCTTCCTTCCTTCCTTCCTTCCTTCCTTCCTTCCTTCCTTCCTTCCTTCCTTCCTTTTTTTCTTTCTTTCTTTCATTCCTTTCTTTCTTTTCCTTCCTTTCTTCCTTTCCCTTTTCTTTCTTTGTTTTCCTTCCCTTCTTTCTTTTTTCTTTCTTCTTTCTTTCTTTCCTTTCTTCCTCTTTTCTTTTCTTTCCTTATCTTTCCTTTTCTTTCTTTCTTTTCCTTTCTTTCTTCCTTCCTTTCCTAACTTCCTTTCTTTCCTTTCTTTTTCTTTCTTTTTCTTTCTTCCTTTCCTTCTTTTCCTTTCCTTTTTTCTTTTACTTCCTTCCTTTCCTCTTTCTTTCTTTCTTTCTTTCTTTCTTTCTTTCTTTCTTTTCCTTTCTTCCTCTTTCCTTCCTTCCTTCCTTTCCTTTCTTTTCTTTTTCTTTTTTCTTTTTTCTTTTTTCTTTTTTCTTTTTTCTTTTTTCTTTTTTCTTTTTTCTTTTTTCTTTTTTCTTTTTTCTTTCTTTCTTTCTTTTCTTTTTCTTTCTTTTTCTTTCTTTTTCTTTCTTTCTTTCTTTCCTTCCTTCCTTCCTTCCTTCCTTCCTTCCTTCCTTCCTTCCTTCCTTCCTTCCTTCCTTCCTTCCTTCCTCCCCCCCTCTGCTTTATCTTCCCTGTGTTTTGTCAGGAATGAAAAGAATTTCTGAGAGTACTTTGCAGTGCTCACAGAACACGTCTTTCAAAACAAAAGGTGCAAATGGATTTAAATCCTTTGAAAAATAGGAATCTGGAGTGTTGATGCTAAAGAACCGGAAATTGGAAATTGCCTAAAATGAAAAGAAATGTGAGAACATAAGCAAGGAAAACACACACACACACACACACACACACCACACGCACACACACACACTCTTAATTATGGCAAGAAAACAGTTTTCAGTCAGAAGACATGAACAGACAGTTTAAAATCAAATATATTTATGTTAGGATCTAAGTAGTTTCTGCAGTTATTACACATTTACAAGAGGGAAAGATGGGACTTTTCTCATGAATTACCTCTGGACTTGCTCAATGGTGTTAATGTCCGATATACAGTGTGGATTTCAGGCAGACGAGCTGTATTCGAGAATTGGTCTGGCAAAGGTTTTGTATGCCCTAGTTCGCAGTACAGTTACCGGAGAAGAAGCTTCGCAAAATTACTCACCTTATTTGGTCTCCTTACATAGGAGTTTTGATTTGAAACATTTATTTGGAACCACAAGGTTTTAGCAAACTGTCACAGGACTTAGTTTTCTAGTCTCCTGGTCATTTTCCTCTTAGAGCACCGTTTCAATTGTCGGATATAAATCAGTTTTTCCCTTCCCACTGTGAATTATTATTATTTTTTACTCTTTCGTGGGAGGCATTTGAAAGCAAGAAGCGTCATTTGTCATGCCACCCTGAGCCAATTTGCACACTTCCCTCTGCAATTCATGATCAAATAACTCCAGGTTTGCCTGGCCCCATTTCTGGGTATTTCTGGAAGCCCAAATTAGTTCTCCAGGCAGAATCTGCAAGAGATGGTCTTGAAAATGTCCTTTGCCAGGTGCTCATTTCTAATTCCTGCGCAGGTGGTATGTAGGCTGCCTGGGACACAGCTTGTCAACAGGTAAGGCCAACTGATAAATGAACCAGGGTAATTTCAGCCGTGAAAGGTGAATCAAGTTTTTTAAAAAAACCACCTGTCATTATAATATTCCACATACAATAGTCTTGGAGTAGTTAGTCTGTGGCAAGATGGGCAGCTAGTACATAAGGTAAGGTAGGATAGGATAAGATAAAATAAGATAAGGTAAGTGTTCTGACCTAGGCTTCCCCATCAGCACAAAGCCGAGTCCTCGTCCCGATAAACCCCTTTTATTTAATTTACAGTGAATTCCTCTCCAGAAAAGTCTTTCCTCTTCCACAGTCTTTCAAGATACACTATATTGCCAAAAGTATTCGCTCACCCATCCAAATAATCAGAATCAGGTGTTCCCATCACTCCCATGGCCACAGGTGTATAAAATCAAGTACCTAGGCATGCTGACTCTTTTTACAAACATTTGTGAAAGAATGGGTCGCTCTTGGGAGCTCAGTGAATTCCAGCATGGAACTGTGATAGGATGCCACCTGTGCAACAAATCCAGTCGTGAAATTTTCTTGCTCCCAAATATTCCACAGTCAACTGTCAGCTGTATTATAAGAACGTGGAAGTGTTTGGGAACGACAGCAACTCAGCCACGAAGTGGTAGGCCACGTAAACTCATCCAACATCAGTGTGTGACCTCACAAATGCGCTTCTGGAAGAATGGTCACAAATCCCCATAAACACACTCCTGAACCTTGTGGACAGCCTTCCCGGAAGAGTTGAAGCTGTTATAGCTGCAAAGGGTGGATCGACGTCATATTGAACCCTATGGATTAGGAATGGGATGTTACTTACAGTAAGTTCATATGCGAGTAAAGGCAGGTGAGCGAATACTTTTGGCAATATTGTAGTTCACAATTACCAACCTTTATCAGTCTTGGAGAGTCGCCAGGACGATATCTTTCAGACGCCACAATACTTGGCAGGAATGCAGGAATAAACTAATTGTCTCCTGCAAACTCCACTCCCCTTTCGCTCCTCTTTTATTTCCTCTGGGAGGGGCCATTCACCGTCCCCCTGTGGCCTTACTCTCTGTCAGGGCATGGGAGGAGAGATGGACTTTCCTATTTTCAAGATTCTGTTAATGTAATCATACAATAAAGCTAGAACTATCCCTTACGGCTGTGCTTCTTACCTTGATCATCTTCTAAGGCTGACCTCAATCTTACAGACAGAAAGAGAGAGAGAGAGTTACTGGCCTAAAGACTCCTAGCTGGCCTTCATGACAAAGGTGAGACTAGAACTTACAATCTCCTAGTGATTGGACCAAAGACATCTAGGTGGCTTCATGCCTAATGCAAGACTAGAAGTCACAGTCTCCAGGTGACCGGCCCAAAGTCACCCCTCAACTTTCATGCCTGAGGCGAGCTAAAGCTCACAGTCCCCTTTTTCTAGGTTGGTGCTCTAACCACTAGACTAGATGAAACTGGCTCCCTTTCTTAAGTCTAGATAGTGAGCAGTGATCTATTAACTTAGCTGCTTCCTTTCCTTGTACCTCCTTCATTAGTGGCCATTCCAACTTCATTAAGAGCCAAGGTGGCGCAGTGGTTAAATGCAGCACTGCAGACTACTGCTAGATCAGCAGGTCAGCGGTTCAAATCTCACCGGCTCAGGGTTGACTCAGCCCTCCATCCTTCCGAGGTGGGTAAAATGAGGACCCAGATTGTTGGGGGCAATATGCTGACTCTCTGTAAATCGCTTAGAGAGGCCTGAAAGGCCTATGAAGCGGTATATAAGTCTACTGCTATTGCTATTGCTATACAGAATACATAGATAGCAGGGACGCATCCTTCAGTTTCTTGCCACTGTGGGCCACTCATGTGTGTGTGTGTGTGTGTGTGTGTGTGTGTGTGTGCCTGCCTGCCTGCCTGCCTGCCCGACTCCCTCCCTCCCTCCCTCCCTCCCTATATACCTACCTACCTACCAGTGGTGGGTTGCTAATCCCGTTCCAACCAGTACGGTTGGAACGGGGGCGTCGCCGTCCTCATGCACGCACGCAGTTCACGCATGTGACTTAGCACTTGCGCGATGCTCCAGCTGCTCGCGGAGAATCACGCAGGCGCTGTATGTGCTATGCTCCTGCGTGGAAGCGCAGAAGCCTTTAAAGACCGGTAAGGAGCGAGGGCGGGCGGGTGAGCCGTTCCCTGAAGTTACTTCTGGGTTCACCGACCAACCTGTCTGTGCGGACCACCGTGGACTGGTTGAAACCCACCCCTGCTACCTACCTACTTACCTATATCTTTATATCATCTATATCTATCATCTATTTCTCTATCATCTACTGTCTATCATTACATCTGTCTGTCTGTCTGTCTGCCTGCCTGCCTGCCTGCCTGCCTACCTATCTCTTTATATCATCTATATCATCTATTTCTATCTTCTACTATCATTAACTCTGTCTGTCTATCTATCTGTCTATCACAGTGGTGGGTTTCTAACTAGTTTACTACTGGTTTGCTCATGCTTGCGTGCACGTAATGCTTCTGCGCATGTGCAGAAGTGTCCGGGCAGGTGGGCAGAGCCTCCCACCGCCACCACTACTGGTTCGGCTGAACCGGGCCAAATCGGGAGCAACCCACCTCTGATCTATCATCTATATCATCTATTTCTCTCTATCCTTTCTCTCTCTCTCTCCCCCTCCCCCTCCCTCCCTTCCTTCCTTCCTTCCTTCCTTCCTTCCTTCCTTCCTTCCTTCCTTCCTTCCTTCCTTCCTTCCTTCCTTCCTTCCTTTCTTTCTTTCTTTCTTTCTTTCTTTCTTTCTTTCCTGTCTGTATCTGACATTCCCAGCAAATGTTTTGGGAAAGAAAATGGAAGTGAACAAATCACTTTGCTAACAGAATACGGCAGTTTGAGCCTTAAAAAAAAAAAGAGATTAAACTTTTTAGTTTGGTTAAGTATTCCATCTCCAAATCCATTTTTTCTTTTTGGCCATAGCCCAAACTCTTCCAGATCAAGTTGTCCTTCCTAGAATAGGAAACTAACGCCAATTAATCTTTTTCGTTTTCTTTATAGCTCAGTATGTTCTCCATTAAAACATCCCATGAATACTAAAGTTCAAAGTCTGATAATTGTAATTGGGTTGTTGTTGGTTTTTTTTTTTAAAGAAATGCCATAGTAGCCTGGTTTCGTATTATTAGATATGAGATGACAATTTTCCCCTGAGCTATGGGTCACAGTGACCACAGTCCATTATCTTCTGTTCTTTTAAATCCGGTGGTGCATTAAAAAAAAACACAACGCGGCATCCAATCCACAAAGTAACGTTAAGCCTTACCAGAAATGTGTGAAGTTTCAACTCATTGAAAAGATCACAAGCTCCATTAAAGTCTCCCAAGCCAAGATCTTGAGAAAAAAGCCTCATTAATGAGTAATGGATTATGATATATGACAAGGGGATGAGGCATGAAAAAAAAAAAAAACCAAATAGTTTAATGGAACATTATAAATCAAAGTGAGATCCCTGCCTTTAAACTCATTTTGGCTTTGCGTTGCTCACTAGCTGCATTGCTCACGAGCTCTCCATACTGTCGAGCATTTCTAAGCATGCTGGATATTGCACAGAGTGCAAAATCCCCATTCCCTCCTCATTCCTGGGGGAAGGTTACTGCAAAATCCCCATTCCCTCCTCATTCCTGGGGGAAGGTTACTGCAAAATCCCTATTCCCTCCTCATTCCTGGGGGAAGGTTACTGCAAAATTCCCATTCCCTCCCCACCCCACTAACCTGCTTTCCAGCTCCCTTCTCCTGTTCAGGGCAACAAAAGAAGATCAGCTGGGAGGCAGCAGGGGCGTGGCCAGCCTATTTGCCGGTTCTCCGAACTACTCAAAAATTTTCACTGCCGGTTCTCCAGAACCTGTCAGAACTGGCTGAATCCCACCTCTGGGGTGTGTGTTTGTGTGTGTTAAAAAGTCCGGAGGGTCACAAATGGCACAGTACAAAGCTACTTTACTTAACTTGGGTTGGAGATACAACCCAGCTTTGAAAAACACTGCTCTAAATCATGGTTTATGGCTGGGCATTGTGTGTGGACCAGATTACTGTGTTCGTGTATTACGTGAGCAAGTCATTTCTTTTTCTTTTCTTTTTTTTGGTACTAGTGTTTGAATTTTTGTAGAAGGATAAAAAACAGTGTTGTAGTGCATGGTGTGGCATTGTGATACACGTAGAAAAGGCCTGAAGCTTGCATAACAATCCTGCCTTCCTCAATCTGAATGTCTGCTGTCCTACAATTAAAGATTAGGGTTAAAAGATTTCATACACAGAAAATCACATTGCAGACCACAGCAGTGGCTATAACAATAAACTGACACAGTTGGAATGGACCTTGGAGGTCTTCTAGTCCAATCCCCTGTTGAAGCAGGAGATCCTATATCATTTCAAACATGTGGCTGTCCAATCTCTTTTCTTCATCCAGTGGTGGAGTCCATGCAATTTGTCCACTCATTAATTTCTTAATTTATTTCCAGGTTGATTCTCTCCTTGATTAGCTTCCATCCGTTGTTTCTTGTTCTGCCATCATGTGCTTTGGAGAATAGGTTGTGACAGCCTCTTAGATGTCCAAATGTGCTTTTTTTTCAAGAGGCAACTGGACTTTCTTGGTTTTTTTTGGAAGATCTTTCACTTTTCATCCAAGAAGCTTCTACAGCTTCTTCAGAGTGCTTTCTGAGCTTGGTTGTTTTCTTGCGTGGCACGCCAAAACCGCGGTAGACTACAGCGCGCCCGACGAAAGCGCGTACGTGACGTCATCAGCAGCGCGACAAATAAAATTAAAAATAAATTAAATTAAAATTAAAATAAAATTAAAGCAAGCCGATTCACATAAAGGTAAGGGTTAGGTTTAGGGTTAGGTTTAGGGTTAGGTTTAGGGTTATGTTAAGCATTAGGGTTAGGTTTAGGGTTAGGTTAAGGGTTAGCGTTAGGTTTAGCGTTAGGTTAAGGGTTAGGTTTAGGGTTAGGTTTAGGGTTAGGTTTAGGGTTAGGTTAAGGGTTAGGCTTAGGGTTAGGTTTAGGGTTAGGTTTGGGGGGATAGGTTTAGATTTACGCATTAATTTTAAGTTTACCGCTCACAGCGTGCTGTTTTCGTCGCGCTGTGATGACGTCACGTACGCGCTTTTGTCGAACGTGCTTTAGTCTACCGCGGTTTTGTGGTGGAACCGTTTTCTTGCAGATGTTTCATTACCCAGCTAGGTAACATCATCAATGCACTGTTCATGTTACCTAGTTGGGTGACTGATGATCAAGCACAGAGAATACCAAGGACCTGACAGAATACACTGTCATAAAACCAATATAAAAATTGCTGTTAATTGCCTCTGGAATATTTTTTTCAGAGTTTCTACTTTAGGGAAATTTTTTGCCAAACTACGAGATCTCCCTTTTATGTATAAAGGTTGCCTCTCCTGCCATTTGCTTGTAAAAGGAGTGTTTATGGAAATTTTCAGGGACATGGTGGCTCAGTGGATAAGACGCTGAGCTTGTCAATCAGAAAGGTCGGCAGTTCAGCGGTTCGAATCCCTAGCACCGTGTAACGGAGGGAGCTCCCGTTACTTGTCCCAACTTCAGCCAACCTTGAAAGTATGTAAAAAATGCAAGTAGATAAATAGGTGGGAAGGGAACAGCGTTCCGTGCGCTTTTAGCATTTAGTCATGCCGGCCACATGACCATGGAGACGTCTTCGGACAGCGCTGGCTCTTTGGCTTTGAAATGTAGATGAGCACCGCCCCCTAGAGTTGGGAATGACTAGCATGTATGTGCGAGGGGAACCTTTACCTTTATGGAAATTCTCAGTCATCTAGGACAAAAAGCACCCCAAAGGTGCTTTTTTCTCGAGGCAACTGGACTTTCTGGTTTTCCTTTGAAGATGCTTTGCTTCTCATCCAAGAAGCTTCTTCAGCTCTGAGCTTCAAAGAAAAAGTACACAAAATTTTGTGCTACAACGTCTTACCTGTCAACAACTATTTCAGCTTCAACCGCAATAACACAGGGGCAAACAATAGATACACACTCCAGGTAAATGGCACCAAACTCGATTGCAGAAAATACGACTTCAGCAACAGAGTGGTCAACGCCTGGAATGCTCTACCTGACTCCGTTGTTGCATCCTCAAACCCTCGAACAGCTTCAACCTTAAACTGTCTACTGTGGATGTCACCCCATTCCTAAGAGGTCCGTACAGGGGGTGTATATAAGTGCACCAGTGTGCCTGTTGTCCCTATCCTACTGTCCCCATTTATTTGTACTCATTTCTAATGTTTATACTTATACCTGCTTATATGTTTCTATGTTATATTCATACTTATACTTCAGTGGTGGGTTTCACATTTTTTTTGAACCTACTCTGTGGGTGTGGCCTCCTTTGTGGGAGTGGCTTTCTGGCCATGTGACCTGGTGGGAGTGGCTTGCCAGCCATGTGTTCCCTCTCTCTCTCTCTCTCTCCCTCCCTCCCTCCCTTCCCCCCCCTCTCTCTCTTTCCTTCCTTTTGTCTCTCTGTCCCTTTTCCCCTTTTTTCTTTCATCTCTCTCACTTTTTCTTTCTTTTTTTCTTTTTTTATTTCTTTCTTTCTTTCTTCCTTTCTCTCTCTCTCTCTCTCTCTCTCTCTCTCTCTCTCTCTCTCTCTCTCTCTCTCTCTCTCTCTGTGTGTGTGTGTGTGTGTGTGTGTGTGTGTGTGTGTCAGTGATGGGTTTCAAAATTTTTTGGAACCTCTTCTGTAGGTGTGGCCTGCTTTCCGGGTCCACTGGTGGAAACTCTTCTAACCGGTTCGGTAGATTTGACGAACTGGTTCTACCGAACTGGTGCGAACTGGTAGGAACCCACCTCTGTTATACTTGTTTTCTCATACATGCTTGATAAACCAAAATAAATAAAATAAATAAAAACCAGAAAGTCCAGTTGCCTCTTGGGAAAAAAAGTATCTTTGGGACTTGTAAAAGGGGGTAACTGAAATAATCCGAGAGGAGACAAACATTTCAGCTCTCCCCATTTTTTTCAGAACCAAGTTTAAATACAAAGTTAGCCAGAGATGACATAAAAGCTTATGGCAGCTCACAGTGCAGATGCTAAAAACTCATCCTGCTCTTCTTGGATATCAAATCATATTGGTCAACCACTTTTGGGAGTAATGACAGGGTGAAGGAAGAAAGTGTCCTTGTGATATATATCCGCACATCCATCTTCCCACCTGAAGAACGTAATTCTGATGATGGCAAAGAAGGCCAGGGTGCATATGAATGCTTGAATCTGACAGAAAACTGATTTCATCCCTTAGTAATCCACAAACATCGCATTTGTTAAAACTATCCAATCTTGCTGCCTTTTAAAGCAAGGAAGCTCCCACGGAAATCAATCTTATTTATGCCCAATATTGACAGAACCTTTATGGGCCTTTTTTAATCCAACTGGAATCACCTTGGGTGACGTTTAGTAGAATCAAACCGGCACAACTTAATTGGGTATTGAAAAATGGAATCCCCCCCCCTCCCTAACTGAACACGGAGCAGAAATTTCAGGGGGTGGAAGAGGAAAGGGGGGGTGCAGAGAAGACTGTCTTTATTAGAAGTTCTGTAATTCCTCCTTTTCTTGCCCAGAGATCTTCTCCTCATCCTAGTGACCTCATATGGCTCTTTCTGCAAACTTCAGCAAGTGGGTTTCTGCTCTGACTGGCCTTTTTATGATTTCTTTTGGGGGGAGGGAGGGAGGAGAGAGAGGGTGGGAGAGCTGAAATTAATTATTATGAGATGCTTACTGTGATCCTTAAAGAGAGTTTTACATTTTTAAAGGGGCCTCTAAGCGCATTAGTCTTTATTATCAGTAGCAAAAGCAACAGCATTTAGATTTATATACCTCCCCATAGTGCTTGACAGGTTCACAATGTAGAAGCATTATTTGCGTGTGGTGTCCTACAAAATGGGTCCTCGTTTTACCAATCTCGGAAGGACAGACGGCTGAGTCAACCTTGGGCCCCATCTGGATCAAACTCCAGTCTGTCGGTAGAGTTTGTCCACTTATACTTCAGTTTAAGCACTAGGCTACTAGGTCTCCTCCATTATTGCCATGTTTCCCCCGAAAATAAGACAGGGTCTTATTTTCTTTTGACCCCATAAAATAAACACTTGGGCTTATTTTGGGTGGAGGTCTTATTACTTTTGAGGTGCAGGAAGTGGTGAGCGTGGTCACCTCATGGATGCTGCTGTGTTGCGATATTTTTGGAGAGGGCTTATTTTTAGGGGAGGGCTTATTTTAGCACATGTGCTCAAAAGCCCGATTGGGGCTTATTATCCAGAGATAATCTCTCGAAGCTCTCCGGTTGCCCTGACTCCCATGCCTCCTCCTCCTCTGATGGAGGGGCTGGTGGCCAATAGGCCACAACAGCTAACAAATTGCAACACATCTCATTCCTGAATCCATATCCCTCAAAGGGGAAGAGGATGACTATTACTGGAATTCTAGAAAAAGAAATTAAACCTCCAAAGAAGTCTGTGCAAGGAAGCTTGTAGTTGGAACCAGTGGTGGGTTTCAAAAATTGTTCGAACCTACTCTGTGGGTGTGGCCTCCTTTGTGGGAGTGGTTTGCCACCCATGTGACTGGATGGGAGTGGCTTGCCGTTCATGTGACCGGATATGAAGATGTCGACGACGCTTGTCAGAACCACCTTAAATTACCTCGCACACAGCACTGGCATGCATAAGAATATGATGTAAACTTGTTTTTTAAAAGGCATCTTTGGTTTGCGTTAAAACAACTTCAACACACGCAATGTTCTGATTGCACCACAAATGCAGTAGTCATCCTTACCTTTCACAGAGGCACTGAGTTTTATAAATATGAGCATGATGGTGTAGAATAATCCTATCCAAGGACCAGTGGTGGGTTTCAAAAAATTTTGGAACCTCTTCTGTAGGTGTGGCCTGCTTTCTGGGTCCACTGGTGGAACCTCTTCTAACCGGTTCGGTAGATTTGACGAACCGGTTCTACCGAATAGGTGCGAACTGGTAGGAACCCACCTCTGGTTGGAACCTAAGTCTTTCACCTGTCCCCACCACTTCCTGCTATACAATATGTCTCCCATCACCCAAAGCAGAGGTGGGTTCCTACCAGTTCGCACCTATTCGGTAGAACCGGTTCGTCAAATCTACCGAACCGGTTAGAAGAGATTCCACCAGTGGACCCGGAAAGCAGGCCATACCTACAGAAGTGGTTCCCAAAAAATTTGAAACCCACCACTGACCCAAAGGCAAGTTTTGGAGGCACACCAAGTTATCCAGAAACGTGAGAATGGAACTCTGGAAGATACGTACCACAAAAGTAGCTTGTTTCTTTTTTTAAACGCCCATTAGCATACAATTAGGCAGCCTCAAAAGGTGGGTTGGGGGGGAAATGAAATTCTTATTTATAATTCAAGAATTTCAGCAGGATACAAGAACGCCACATAGTTCAGTGCTACCCCACAAAGGTGTCACAAACCAGCACCCCTGAGCCGCGTGATTTCAATCTCTGCTATTGTTAGGCAGCCCTTTTGCATTTCAAAAAAAGGGAATAAAAGTTGCGCATCAATTAGCATTTAAAACGATTTATCACACCCTGAGATTTGAGTTCCCCTTTGTTGGCTTTTGAGATCGAGGCAGGAGGTAATGACTTTCGAGACGTAGATTGCTCAGATGTGAGGGGTGCATGAAATAGAATATTTTTTTTTGAGTTTTCTGGCCTCGAAGATCCGGTTTGCCATTCTCTTTGGGCTAAAAGAGATCCGATCAGCTTAGATGGGTATGACGGAGACTACTATTGTCCTGGCAAATCTATACAGATGATCTGAGAGGGCTTTGACTAGAGGCCATAAAGAAATATTTCTCCACCTTGGCAACTTTAAGGTGTATGGACTTCAACTCCCAGAATTTCCCAGTCAGCTATGCTTGAATTCCTCACCCAGCCAGCCATGGGGAATTCTGGGAGTTGAAGTCCATACATCTTAAAGGTGCCACGATTGAGAAAACACTGCCCTAAAATATACTATTCGATAATCTCATTTTACAAGGATTCAGTCTTTCAGAAATTACACTGTCTTTGACCAGAATCCCATCAGAGAACTGAGCAAAACAGAGAGGTTGGCTAAGAATAAAAAAAAAAGCATGAAAAGTTTTTCTGGTGCTTTTATTTTCAAGGCCTTGAAGAGCATCCGGCGACTTCAGCTAGTCCAGAATGCAGCCGCGTGAGTGATTGTGGGTGCACCTCGGTTCACCCACATAACACCTATCCTCCGTGAGCTGCACTGGCTACCTGTTGATCTCCGGGTGCGCTTCAAGGTGCTACTTGTCACTCATAAAGCCCTTCATGGTAGTGGGTCTGCGTACTTGAGAGACCGCCTCCTGCCAATTACCTCCCTGCGACCAATTAGATCACATAGATTAGGCCTCCTCCGAGTTCCATCTGCCAGTCAGTGCCGACTGGCAACTACACGGAGGAGAGCCTTTTCAGTAGTAGCTCCGACCCTTTGGAACGATCTCCCTCACCACCATCCAGACCTTCCGCACAGCCCTTAAGACCTGGCTAGCCCATCAGGCCGGGGGACAAAGATAACTGTCCCCACCCGAATGATGAATGAATGTTGCTTACTATTTTACTTCTATGTATTGTTTGTGTCTAGTGTCTGTATACCCCCCCCCCTCATTTTATGTAAGCCGCCCTGAGTCCCCTCAGGGAAAAGGGCGGCCTATAAGTATTAATAAATACTCAAAATACTCAATACTCAAGGATCCCCCCCCCCCTCCCTGGTTTTCTGTGAGCCGCCCTGAGTCCCCTCAGGGAAAAGGGCGGCCTACAAATAAAATCAATTCTAATCTGAGCGAATGGGGGCAATGGATATTTTTCATTGCATTCTTCACAGGCAATGAGAGAGCACCAGCCTTGATAATCCAATACAGATCACCTTGTGTATATTCCATTCTATCCTTGCTAGTGCAGGGCATCGCGATGGCTCAGCGGTTAAAATGCTGGGCTTGTCGGTTGGAAAGCCGGCAGCCCGGGTTCAACACCTGAGAGCCATGCGATGGAGTGAGTTCCTGTCCTCACCCCAACTTCCACCAAGCAGTTTGAAAGGATGCAAATGCAAGTAGATGAATAGGTACCACTAAGATGGGAAGGTAACAGCACTCTGTGATGTCATGCGAGCCACATAACCATGGAAACGTCTTGGGACACTGGTGGCTCAATGGCCTTGAAATGGAGTCAGAAACAAGTAGTGGAGTACAAACCACCTCCCTCTAGAGTCAGAAACAAATAGTGGAGTAAGGTTTTTTTTTTTTTTAACCTTCCTACCGGTAGTACACCCATTTGTAGTATTAGAAGAAAATGCTGTTTCTTTATGAGCTGAGTCAATACGTTTAATTTACTTTACTTTATTGTCATTGCACCTCATACAATGAAATTAAATGCCATCTTCAGTGTACATTTTACATAAAAATAAAATGAAACAAAACCACACCTCCTTCACAATCTGCACAATTAAACTGAAAACCCCTGATATTGCATTAATATTCTTCAGATACGCTTCAAGGCGCTAGTCGTCACTTATAAAGCCCTTCATGGTATTGGACCTGGGTACTTGAGAGACTGCCTGCTGCCAATTACCTCCAATAGTCCGATTAGATCCCACAGATTAGGCGTCCTCCGAATTCCATCCACCGGCCAATGCCGGCTGGCGACTACCCGGAGGAGAGCCTTCTCTGTGGCTGCTCCGACCCTCTGGAACGAGCTCCCCGTGGAGATTTGAACCCTCACCACCCTCCAGGCCTTCTGCAAAGCCTTTAAAACCTGGCTGTTCCGACAGGCTTGGGGCTAAAGAGCTTTTGCCCCCCCCTCGAATGGTATGGTTGTTGTGTGCTTTTAAATTGTGTATTGTTTTGTTCGTCTTTTTATCCCTTATCTGTATCCCCTTCCCTGACTTGGATTGTGAGCCACCCTGAGTCCCCTTCGGGGAAAAGGGCGGCATATAAGTGCAATAAATTCAATTCAATTCAATTAATATTGCACTATAGAGTAGAATTCAATATAGTTACTGCTCTGGGATAGAAGTCACTTTTCAGCCTATTTGTCTTCGTTTTTATTGTCCTGTACCGTCTTCCAGATGGTAACAGTTCAAAAAAAAAAAAAGGTGGCCGAGAATGAGATGGATCTTTAGGAATGTTTTGAACTTTCTTAAGGCAGAGGGAGCTATAAAACTCTTCCAAAGAGGGGAGAGGGCAACCAATGATCCTCTGGGCAATAACGTTGACCCTCTGGAGCGCTGTCCTATCTGCCACTGTACAATTGGCAAACCATACACAGGTGCAGTAAGTTAAAATATTCTCCATGATGCAGCGGTAGAAGGTCCCCAGCAGTTTTTCATTCAGTTGTTGTTTCCCGAAAAGTCTTGTGGTTTCCCGAAAATAAGACAGGGTCTTAATTTCTTTTGAACCCCCCCCCCCCAAAATAAGCAGTTGGTCTTATTTTCTGGGAGATCTTATTATTTTTGAGGTGCAGGAGGTGGCAAGTGGGGTCAACTCATGGCTGCTGCCGTGTTGCAATATTTTTGGGGAGGGCTTATTTTCAGGGGAGGACTTATTTTAGCACATGCACTCAAAAGCCCGATTGGCTTTATTATCTGGGGAGGTCTTATTTTTGGGGAAATAGAGTATAATCTCTGCTGGGTCCTTTTGACCAGTGCTGCAATGTGAGTGCCCCGGGGAAGGTCCTCTTTTGGGATAATACCCAGAAATTTAAAACTGGCTACTTGCTCCATTCGGTGTCCATTGATAAGCGAGGAATGGATGTCTGATCTATTCCTTCTATAGTCCCCTATAAGTTCCTTGGTCTTATTGGTGTTAAGGGCCAAATTATTGTCTCCACACAGAGAATTTCCTTGAAACGGAGGTAGAATTTATTAAGCAGCAAAAATGAACAACATAACAGTCAGATCGGGCCACATTTTATAAGGAAAGGTTGGAAATATTTATAGGAAAGTTTAGGCTTTGTTAGTAAAGCCTCTCTATGAATTTATCCAAGCTCATTGTCTGTCACAAAGCTGATATTTCAATTCCAGAGATTCTAAGCTGCTTTTCTCTACATCTGTAGTTATTTACTTATTTGATGATGTCCAAGCAAGATTTGGATTCTGTCTTAAGAGCAAAAAAGTTTTTTTAAAAAAATAATAATTTCCTTCGCTCGTCATGCAAAGAACTTTCCTTTCCCCAAATTTTATTATCCCTTTTACCTCTATTGCTTCGCTTTCTGAATTTGGCACCTACTTTCTCATTTTAATTTGAGCCATTTTAAAGGGAAGTCATTTTTGTAGGAGGCCTGTTCACTGCAAAGTGGCCCAAATTCTACCTTTTATGAATACGTCTCAGTTCAGGGGTTATAAATCTGGCTTTGGAATTTTCAGCCACATTAAATGGATCCTCACCTCCGCCCCCGTTCTCATTTCATGAATTTCTAAATTGTGTTCTCCAGTTATTGTACATATCCTGTAGCCTGTCTGCTTTATAGCCAGGAGGAATATAACTGATTACTAAAAAATGATGAATCATAGAATCCCCGGGCTGAATGGATTAACAGAAATAACAGAATAACAGAGTTGGAAGGGATCTTGGAGGTCTTCTAGTCCAACCCCCTGCTCAAGCAGGAAACCCTAGAGCCGAGGTGGTGCAGTGGTTAAATGCAGCACTGCAGGCTACTTCAGCTGACTGCAGTTCTGCAGTTCGGCTGTTCAAATCTCACCGGCTCAGGGTTGACTCAGCCTTCCATCCTTCCGAGGTGGGCAAAATGAGGACCCGGATTGTTGTTGGGGGCAATATGCTGACTCTGTAAACCGCTTAGAGAGGGCTGAAAGCCCTATGAAGCGGTATATAAGTCTAACTGCTATTGCTATTGCTATTACTATCCCATAGCATTCCTGACAAGTGGCTGTCCAGCCTCTTCTTAAAAGTCTCCAGTGATGGAGCTTTTTGCTTACAAAAAGCTCTGTGGCTAATTTCCAACTTAAAAAGCTTCCTTTTTAATTCCCTCCAGTGGAAGGTTGCTCTAAATCCTTTGCCTATACTAAATTGCACTTCAGAGAAAACTGGTTTCATAGGAGGGTAAAGTTAAAGGTAAAGGCCCCCTCGCACATATGTGCTAGTCATTCCCAACTCTAGGGAGTGATACTCATCTCCGTTTCAAAGGCGAAGAGCCAGCGCTGTCCGAAGACATCTCTGTGGTCATGTGGCCGGCATGACTAAACACCGAAGGCACATGGAGTGCTGTTACCTTCCCACCAAAAGTGGCTCCTATTTTTCTACTTGCATTTTCACCTGCTTTCGAACTGCTAGGTTGGCAGAAGCTGGGACAGGTAATGGGAGCTCACTCCATTATGGGGCGATAGGGATTCGGACTGTTGAACTGCCAACTTTTTTGATCAACAAGCTCAGCATCATAGCCACTGAGGCACCGCGTCCCTTCATAAGAGGGTGGGAAACTCTAAATTATAGGTAATCTGTTGTGGCCCAGCAGGAGCCGTTGGAGCTGCCACCAGACTCCGACAGCAAGGGACCTTATGAGTCAGCTCTGGAGGATGTGGAGGACCCTGGACAGGGTTCCGACTCCAAGCAGGGCTCAGAGAGGCTGGTTGGCCACCAGGAGGCACCTGAGCCTTGGACCAGTGGGGAGGAGACAAGGGAAGTGAGCCGGAGTAGTGAGTTGTTCCTGGATGCATGCCATCGAAGAGCTACTAGGCATCAGGAACAATTACGCAATTACAGGAGGTAATTGCACTCAGCTGGTGGTCATTAGGCTCCTCTCCAGACTATAAAAAGGCTATTTGTGCACACGCCCCTCTTTGCAGAAGTCAACACAGAATCGAATGTCGGAGAACTTTGTATGAGCTTGGCAGGCTGGATTGCTGCCAAGCCTTATCTGTGTTTATTGCTGCCCAAGCTTGTCTGTGCTGGGTTGCTGCCAAGGACCTGTTTGTCTGTTAATTAAATGCCATAATTTATCTCTGGCTCGGAGTGTGCTTTGTTGTGGAACGAAGGGTATCAGAAGAGTAATCCATGACGGATAACTACAATTGAGATTGGGACTTTCGTTGCTAAGTGAGGTGGTCTTTCAGTGAGCCGCACCCAATTTTACCCCCCTTTTTGCCATGGTTGTTAAGCAGATCACCACGGTCATTAAGTGAACCTATTTGCATCTCATAATGTGTAGAAAATGTCATTGGTTCTGCAAGATAATGATTTTTGGAAGCTTCCATGTTTGTGAACCCAGAAATTAAAGGCTATCCTTTGTCCTATATCCCATAATGGGTTAATTTTTGGAAACTCCTACTGTAAGACATGTCCATTACTTTAGATGATTAGCAGGAAATTAGTATCAGCATTTATTGAAGCCTGCTGAGTTCTTGATTGCTGATTAGGAGGGCTGTAGCTCCAATTGTTGCATTTAATTTAAAATGGAAAATGAGGATCATCACAATATTGAGTTCATTCAACACAATGTATTGTTCAGCTTCCCTCCCATGTGACACTTCTCTAAGCTGATGCCTTCTTGAAATTTGGACTACAACCTCCATTGTCCTTAGCCATGTGCAGTGTTCTTTTAGCAGAATAGCGGAGTTGGAAGAGACTTTAGAGGTCTTCTAGTCCAACCTTCTGATCGAGCAGGATGTTCTGACTGAGGCTTCCCAAGAGCATGAAGCAAACTCCTTGTCCCGAAAAACAATCCCTTTTATTAATTTACTGTGAATTCTGCTCATTCACATCCAGCAAAGACTTTCAAGGGAGAATTTATAGTCACAGACCTTATCTGGCTTGGAGAGCTGACAGGCCGATATCTGCAGAACTTGGCAAGGAGTCTCGGAGAGTCACAAACCAACTAATTGTTTCCTGCAAACTCCCCTCCTCTTTCACTCCTCTTTTATTTCCTTGGGGAGGGACCATTCATTCTTTGCCTGTGGCCTTACTCCCAAGTCGACCCCTGTTCTTTAGCTGTTCCCTTCATCTGGCAACTCTGCGCACACTCTGAACAGGCTCCAGCTGTTCATCTTCCTCACTGATGTCTGACTCTGAAGGCAGCTGATAACTGGCATACGGCTCTGGCCCCCTCTCTGCCTCCGACACAGAGCCCTCATCAGAGCCTTCCCCAGACTCCAGGACTGGCCCATGTTCCTCCCCAACCTCCTCATCGTCCAAGTTTGCCGTCAGCTTCGCTGGCAGCCGGCGGGCCACAACATCTTAACTTTCTAAGAGTTGAAATTTGCACATCTAGAAATTGCTCGGGTTAGGAAATACAGTCGTAGCTATTTCTGGAGAACATGTTACCTACTATGTGGAGTAGTGGTTGAGATTCTGGACTAGGATCAGGGGGAACCCAGGTTCTAGTCCACCTGAAATCCCAGAGGCAGTGGTGTGTGTGTATCTGTGTGTTAGAGGTGAAAGTGCTGGACTAGGATAGGGAAAACTTAGATTCTCATCCTTTCTCAGCCATAAGGGATTCTGGGGCAGTCATTCTCGTTCAGCCAATAAGCCACTGTGATGTTGTGGTATTACATTAGACTAGGAATAGGGACCAATATTCAAGTCGTCTCAGAGCCACAAACCCTCATTGGGTGGCTCATTGTCTCCTAGCAGACCACCCAACCTACCACCTAAAGTTTGTTATTATGAGAAAACCTGGAAAAATAGCAATAGCAATAGCAGTTAGACTTATATACCGCTTCATAGGGCTTTCAGCCCTCTCTAAGCGGTTTACAGAGTCAGCATATTGCCCCCAACAACAATCCGGGTCCTCATTTTACCCACCTCGGAAGGATGGAAGGCTGAGTCAACCCTGAGCCGGTGAGATTTGAACCGCCGAACTGCAGAACTGCAGTCAGTTGAAGTAGCCTGCAGTGCTGCATTTAACCACTGCGCCACCTCGGCTCTGGCCCCAGAGTGGGGTGGGAATGGAGCAGGGGTGGGATTCTACAGGTTCAAACTGGTTCGGGCGAGCCGGTAGCTCCAAAGATCAGCTGGGAGTGAACCAGGGGTGAAATTCAGCAGGTTCGGACAGGTTCTGGAGAACCAGTAGCGGAAATTTTGAGTAGTTTGGAGAACCGGCAAATGTCACCTCTGGCTGGCCTCGGAGTGGGGTGGGAATGGAGATTTTGCAGTATCCTTCCCCTGCCACGCCCATCAAGCCACATCGACGGAACCGGTAGTAAAAAAAAAATGAATTTCACCCCTGGAATGAACCGGATCTCTCCCATTAGCAAGTGGGCCCACCTGCCTGCCCCTGCTCCTTACCTACCTTTATCTTCCTTTATCTTCCAAGCTAAGTCACGCAGCAGAGTGGATGGGCGCGCCTCAGCTGTTTTGCTTCCCAAGCAGTAATCCGGAAGGTAAGTCTTCTCTAAACTGTGCATGCGCGTGGTTTAAAACGAAGTACGCGCTCAGCGAACCGGTTGTCAAAGCGATAGGATCCCACCCCTGGAAAGGAGTACTATATTCTACCAGCCAAAGAGAATGTTTGTAGCTCAGGGTGGAACTGTGAGGTCCTTGGTATCATTTTAGCTTGTTTGTTTTCTTGCAGACATTTCATTACCAAACTAGGCAGCAGTATCAATGCTAGTGAGTGAGGGGTTTGCTCTCTGTTTAAATGCTACTGATTTGCCCTGTCAGTGTTGTCTGAAGCCAAACAGGGTAGCATAAACAACAAGGAAACCACCAAGAACATCCCCATTACAGGGAAATCCCAAACTGGTACTCAACCCGGACAAGACCGAGTGGCTGTTGTGCTTCCCTCCCAACAATTTGGCTAATGTTCCAACACTTAGGCTGGGGGGTCAAATTTTATACCCCTCAGATAGGGTCCGCAACTTAGGAGTCCTCCTGGACCCACAGCTGACTTTTGACCACCAGCTGTCAGCTGTGACCAGGGGGGCATTTGCCCAGGTTCGCCTGGTCCGCCAGTTGCGGCCCTACCTAGACCGGGAGGCTCTCGCAACAGTCACTCGAGCCCTTGTGATCTCTAGGCTGGAATACTGCAATGGGCTCTACATGGGGTTGCCCTTGAAGTGCATCCGGCGACTACAGTTAGTCCAGAATGCAGCCGCGCGAGTGATAGTGGGCGCACCGCGGTTCGCCCACGTTACACCCGTCCTCCGCGAGCTGCACTGGCTACCTGTCGGTCTCCGGGTGTGCTTCAGGGTACTGATGACCACCTTTAAAGCACTCCATGGTAGTGGATCTGGGTACTTGAGAGACCGCCTTCTGCCGATTACCTCCCTTCGACCAATTAGATCGCACAGACTGGGCCTCCTCCGAATTCCATCTGCCAGTCAATGCCGACTGGCGACTACACGGAGGAGAGCCTTTTCTGTTGCAGCTCCGACCCTGTGGAACGATCTCCCCGTTGAGATCTGTACCCTCACCACCATCCAGACCTTCCGCGCAGCCCTCAAGATCTGGCTCTCCCAGCAGGCCTGGGGATAGGTTCCCAATTCACCCGCCCGAGTGTTGATTGCTGAATGAAAGTTGTGTTTTATTATTTTTCTTTGTTCACATTTTGTTTTGTTTTTTTTGATACTGCACCCCCCTCCCTTGTGATTGTAAGCCGCCCTGAGTCCCCTCAGGGAAAAGGGCGGCCTATAAATCTTAATAAATGACTTAAATGACTTAAATGAAATCCACTTGTATATAAACAGAGACCAAATCCTACTCCTTTCTAGTACTGATGATATTACCTAGTTAGGTAAAGAGATGTCTACAAGAAGACAACGAAGCTCAGAGAGCACCAAAGACTCCACAGAGAATATATACCACAGTATATTCTGTATATCACCTGGTTGAAATGCAAGATGTCGATCTATCCTGGGGTGTTTGGGAGAACATCCAGCTAAGATTCTGTGCACTTTGAAGAACCCCCAAATCCCACCCTGCCCCTCCCAGGAGTCCCCATGCGGCCCGTTTTGGATGCTGGT
Organism: Thamnophis sirtalis; assembly: GCF_051295495.1. Lineage (NCBI taxonomy): Eukaryota > Metazoa > Chordata > Lepidosauria > Squamata > Natricidae > Thamnophis > Thamnophis sirtalis. Next base: position 10,238,822 of record NW_028261389.1, read on the forward strand.
ATGTGCAGGGGAGGCTTGGGGAGGGCAAAAAATGGGCCTACCGCAAGTTCAGGAAGGCGGAAAATGGGCCCATTTCTGGCCTTCAGAGGGTCTTCTGAGCCTAGGGAGGCCATTTTCACCCTCCCAGAGAGTCGAGGAAAGCTTCCAGAGCCTAGGGAGGGCACCCCCCCCCCCCAGTCATGGTGAAGGACGCCTACCCAGCAACAGGGCAGGGAACCCCTTGCTAAAAATTTTGAAGCCCACCCATGGATCTATCAATAAATACCGTATTATTCAGAGTATAAGATGCACCTGTTTCCCCCCCAAAAGAGGGTGGAAATCTGGGTGCGTCTTATACACTGAATACAGCATTTTTGGCCTCCTGAAACCGTGCCCCCTTCACCAAAATGGGCATGCATAGCCTTTAGGGTGCTCCTGGGGACTGGAAGAGGAAAAGACAAGCAAAAAATGGGGCATTTTTTGCTCATTTTTGCCCTCCCCCCAGCTCCCAGGAGCACTCTACAAGCCTCCTAAAGGCTATGCCTGGCCCTTTTAAGCAAAAAACGGGCCATTTTCAACAAAAATGGGCCATTTTTTCTCGGTTTTGCCCCCCTCCAGTCCCCAGGAGCACTTTGCAGGCCTCTCAAACTTTCTGCATGGGCCATTTTTCACAATAAAATGAGGCATGCAGAGGGTTTGAGAGGCCTGCAGGGTGGAAAACTTTTTTTTTTAAAAAAAAAACCTCTTCAAAATCTTGATGCGTCTTGTACTCCGAAAAATATGGTACATCATTATTTATTTATTAGCTGGCATGAGTCAGGCTGACTCCTTCCCCATTAAGATGATATTCCCAAGACATATATCTCTCACACTTTGTCTTTTTAAACATTTTAATTAAAAAGAAAGAAAAAGAAAAAAGAACATACTTGCAGCCCACTCACATGTTCAGATTTCATGTGTTTTTTGTGAGAATTATTAATCTTTTCCCCACACCCCTTTATTTTATTTTTTTTAACAGAGGGATTTTCACAAGGATGTTGACAACAGAGCAGCAGCCCAGGGACCCCCCTTGGCAGATCATTTTCCCAGCAAAGCAGTGTGATAAATCCACGAAAGTCACATCCATCAAAGACACACAGGGGGAAACAAGGCACTGTGAGATATAAGCAGGTAGCCAGTGATCAAAAGCAGTGACCCAGACAACCCAATTTTCAAGCCTCTGGCCGAAACGTCGGCAGGGGTGGGTTCCTACCGGTACGGTATGGTACGGCCGAATAGGTAATAATTCTGGCGGACATGTGACCGTACCGGTTGTATCCTCGGCGGCGCCATCTTGATTTTCTGTTCTGCACATGTGCAGAACAATCTTCATTGCAAAAATGTAATTCTCCCCCCCCCCTTTTAATGTTGTGCACATGCGCAGACTATTTTAAGTGCAAATGCGCATGCGCGCAGAGCAAAAATTTTCGGGCGCCGAACTGGTAGTAATGGCGGCAGGAACCTACCCCTGAATGTCGGCCTTGCTGAAACGAAACGAATGGAAAACCGAGAGGACCGGGACTTTATAGCATGAGACCCAGAGGCAGGAAGAGCAATTCCTAGCGAGAGCCGCCACCGTTGTGCCATCCTGCCTTCTTAAAGCTGTAGGTAGTTGGGAAGGTCTCTGCCTCTCTTCCCGTAAGTGTTGGACCCTACATTGGTAGGCGAGTAGATGGTCCCGATGGTGTGGCTGGACCGGACCAGGAAATCTGCCAAGCGTTGTGTCACACATGTGGCGGTGTTGCACCTCCGCTTGTCCAGGTGGTGGCTGTTGGTCGTTAAAAGCAAATAAGTGGAATAAATAAACCGATAAATAATAAATAAAAGCAAACAGACAGACAGACAGACAGACACACACACACACCAAGATGATCATCTTCCATAGTCATTTTACAACGTACAACAGGTTAGTGTACGCTTTGAATAAATGCTTTGCATTTATTCTTATCAATATCTTGGGATGACTTTTGCAGGTAGCATGTAAACTCCATGGATGAAAGTCACATCACCTTCTAATTCTCCTTGAAGGCATTTAGCATCAGCAATGGCCATAACAGACTGCTTTGCAGTGCTTTCAAGCCCTCTCTAAGAGGTTTACAGAGTCAACACCTTGCCCCCAACAATCTGGGTCCTCATTTTACCAACCTCGTAAGGATGGACGGCTGAGTCAGCCTTGAACCCATCAAGATCGAACTACTCGTAGTCAGCAGAATTAGCTTGCAATGCTACATTCTAACCACCGTTGCGACTGTGGCTCAGTGGCTAAGACACTGAGCTTGTCAATCAGAAAGGTCGGCAGTTCGGCGGTTCGAATCCCTTGCACCACGTAATGGAGTGAGCTCCCGTTACTTGTCACAGTTTCTGCCAACCTCGCAGTTCGAAAGCATGTAAAAATGCAAGTAGAAAAATAGGAACCATCTTTGATGGGAAGGTAACAGCGTTCCGTGCGCCTTTGGCATTTAATCATGCTGGCCACATGACCACGGAGACATCTTTGGACAGCGCTGGTTCCTTGGCTTTGAAACAGAGATGAGCACTGCTCCCTAGAGTCGGGAACAACTAGCATATATGTGCGAGGGGAATCGTTACCTTTTACCTTACCGCCATGAGAGGTCCTTGGTGCTCTCTGAGCTTGGTTTTTTTTTCTTGTAGATGTTTCATTTCCCAAACTAGGTAACATCATCAAGAAACGAATTATTCTCCATTATTGTTACAGCTGTATTTGTAGCTGTTCCATTCCTAAAGCTGGGAAGACAACTGATGGAGAATTGGGACTTTGAAAAAAACCCGGGTGATTTTGTCTGCAACAGACCCTTAGGTCTAATATTCTCCAGCTATGAAGAAACCCTAACACTGAATTTAATAGCCATGGGATGCTTGCAGAATTTGAGAAGGTATTTTTGGAAGGGGTGGGCAGGAGATCAGAATGGAATATTTCGAATGGACATATCTAGTTAGCTATAGAGAGTGAACCTCTTTGTTCTAGGTTTACTTCTAAAATAGTAATTACTATTCAATAGAAAATGAGCAGCCTACTACAAGGCTGAGTTTCTGCATTTCAGAATTGAATAACAGAATAGAATAACAGAATTGGAAGGGAGTTTGGAGGTCTTCTAGTCCATCCCCCTGTTTAGGCAGGAAATCCTACACTACTTCAGACAAATGGTTATCCAACATCTTCTTAAGAACTTCCAGTGTTGGAACTGGAAGTATGGAATCTAGACAATACGCCATTAAAAAGGGAGGGAAGAGGGGGGAAAATAGAAAAGAAAATAATAGTAATTAAATATATATTCAAAAGTAAGATACAAAGGGAGGGGGGAACATAATCAGGATAGATTTGAGAAGGAAAGGGAACAAGAAATGATATCCAGCTATTTTTGGGTTTGCGGAAATACTACCCTAAGAAAATAAAAATTAAGAGCTGGAAGAGACACCTACAATAGAAAAAGAAAGGAAGAGAGGAGGAGAGGAAATGAGAGGAAGAGGAGGGAAGAAAGATAGCGGTAAGGAGAGGAAGATGGAAGGGAGAGAGAGAGAGAAGGAGAGAGGGTAGGAAGATGGAGAGAGAAGTAGGGGAGAGATAAGGGAAGAAGGAACGGAAAGGAGAGGAGGAAGGAAGAAAGTAGAGAGGGGAGGGAGGGAGAGAAGAAAGGGAAAATAAGGTGGTGTCAAAACAGGTGAGGGATGGTAAACAAAGCAACCCAAATTGTATATTATAACCTTTTAAAGGGAATAACAAATGCACAAGAAGGCCGAATGTAAAAAAGAATAATAATTATGTGAATGTATACCTTTAATTGTATATAAGAGAACAAAAAATAATAAAAAAAAACTTCTGGGTAATAAATTACTTCCAGTGTTGGAGCATTCACAACTTCTGGAGTCCTGCAGGTACACCTTTTGAGGTACACAGATCCCAAACTTCCTTCTCGATCTGATTGATAAGAAAACTTCGCCAACGTGTCAAATGTTTTACCCATAAAGCGAATGCGTCTACATTGCGCAAATCTAGTCTGATTTTTTTCCCCTTTCAGGTACAAATTGGCCTGAAACCCAACAGACAAGAGCCAAATTAGCGAGTTCTCCATGCCACCAAAGTATAAGATTGCCTTATTTGTCTGGGAAGGTACTTGATAGACCAATCATCTCTTGGAAATTATCCGTGGGAACAATCTTCAAAAAGATGCTGTAGCCGAAGAGGCAACACAATGGACAAAAGGTGTGGAAAGGCCTCCGGAGTTTGATGGAATCCCATCAAGATGATAGAAGCTCTCGGAAGAACTGGCTGGTTTTCTTTGTGAAGGGGGGAAGAGGTGAGCAAATTATGAAACTCAATTTGTGAAACCAATATCACTGTTGTATCGAAGCTAAATGAAGGCTGCCTACCTTGTTCCAGACCGGGCCAATCTTATTGGTGTTGGTGGGTGATACGTTTTTATTTAAAAATTGGAGACACGTGAACATTCTTGAAATCAAAAGTGAGTTTCATCTTGAGCAGACTTGGTCTGAATTAAACCAAGTATTTTATTGAAGGAGTTTTGACAGCAGGCTAGGGGGAAAGATGTGCGTTTAATATTTAAAAATTAAATTAAATTAAAAAAAAATGAATGTAATATTATAATAACATAATAATTTAAGGTAAACCGCTCCAATCCTGATTGCAGAAAATACGACTTCAGCAACAGAGTGGTCAATGCCTCGAATGCACTACCTGACATTGTGGTTTCTTTCCCAACCCCCCCCAAAACTTTAACCTTAGACTGTCTACTGTTGACCTCACCCCATTCCTTAAGGGGTGTGCATAAGCGCACCAGTGTGCCTACCATCCCTGCCCTAATATTCCCTTGTATTCGTATTCATACATATACTTATATCTGTTATCTAATTCATGCTTGATGAAATAAATCAATAAAATAAATCAATAGTCGTACTTACCGTATTTTTCGGAGTATAAGATGCACCTCCCCCCCGAAAAAGAGAGTGAAAATCTGGGTGCATCTTATACACCGAATACAGCATTTTTGCCCTCCCGAAACCCCTTCCCCTTCACAAAAATGGCCGTGCAGAGGCTTTGGGAGGTCTGTAAAGTGCTCCTGGGGGCTGGGGAGGGCAAAAACGAGTGAAAAATGGGGCATTTTTTGCTCATTTGTGCCCCCCCAGCCCCCCCCCCCGGAGCACTTTGCAGGCCTCTCAAACTCTCTGTATGCCCCGTTTCTCACAAAAAAGAGGCTTGCAGAGGGTTTGGTAGGTCTGCAGAGTGCAAAAGCTTTTTTTAAAATTTACCTCTTCAAAATCATGGTGCGCCTTATACTCCGGTGCGTCTTATACTCCAAAAAATACGGTAATACAGAAAACAAACTCTTATAAACCCCTTGATGCATCTTTCTCCATGTATCAGAAAGAAAGGATTTCCTTTGTAGATTTTATTAAGGCGATCACAGTTTTATTCAGCCTCAAAAAACATGCATCTTTAACCTGAGGAGCGCTGAAAGGGTTGGGATTTTGATTTTCAGGATTCTCAATTAACAGAAGGCTCACAAAACAGAAAAATACAGTTTACACTATTTGATTTGCTGCTTGATCCCCTTTGACTCTCAGCAGAACGAGGGGAGTCGAAAAATTAGCATCCCTGAGTACATATAATCCTTGATTTACAACCATCTGTTTAGTGATCTTTCAAAGTTACAACAGTACTGAAAAAACTGACTTACGACCGTTATTCATACTTTACGGCCATTGCAGCATCCCCGTGGTCACGTGATCAAAATTCAAACACTTGGCAACTGGCATGTATTTATGACGGTGGCAGGGTCCCTGGGCCATGTGATCCCCTTTTGCGACCATCTGACAAACAAAGTCAGTGGGGAAGGCAGGCTCACTTAACAACCGTGTTACTAACTTAACCACTGTAGTGATTCACTTAGCAATGGTGGCAAGAGAGCTTGTACAACGGGGCAAAATTTGCTTAACTGTCTTGCTTAGCAATGGAAATTTGGGGCTCAATTCTGGTCATAAATCAAGGACTAAAGGTAAAGGTTCCCCTTGCACATATGTGCTAGTTGTTCCCGACTCCAGGGGGCGGTGCTCATCTCTGTTTCATAGCCGAAGAGCCAGCGCTGTCTGAAGATGTCTCCAGGGTTATGTGGCCGGCATGACTAAGCGCCAAAGGCTCACGGAACGCTGTTCCATTCCCACCAAAGATGGTCCCTATTTTTCTACTTGCATTTTTACGTGCTTTCGAACTGGTAGAAGCTGTGACACGTAACGGGAGCTCACTCCTTTATGTGGTGCAGGGATTTGAACTGCTGAACTACTGACCTTTCTGATCGACAAGCTCAGCGTCTTAGCCTCTCAGCCACCATGTCCCCTTAAAAAGCAAGGCTTTCGGTACACAAATCATTCTTTTTCATACTCGGCTGCAGTGCTAATTTTTATTCCCTTTCAGAATGTTAAAAAGTTTCCCATTTTAGAAGGTGTTCTGCAAGTTTAAATGGAAGAAGGCACTGGGCTTTGGATAAAGGACGCAGGCAGGCCAAGTTTCTACTACATGGCAATTTAAAAAGTTTCTTAAATATAAACCTTGGTTTGTTCACTACAGATTAGCCACTGTACTGTGGCTTAATGCATGGTGCCAATCAGTGGTGGGTTCCTATCTGTTCAGACCGGTTCGGTCGAATCTGTAGTGGTTTGGCTGCCATCTTATTTTTCAGTTCTGCGCATGCCCAGAACAATTTTAATTACACTGCGCATGTGTGCGAAGCGCACACACAAGCGAACTGGCAGTAGTGCCATCTGGAACCCACCCCTGGTACCAATCCACTAATCCCTAGTGCCTACGGAACTAGACAGCAGTGAGGCAGAGGAACAGCTGGAGCCTGTTCCCCGTGTGCGCATGCGCAGAGCTGCCAGAAGAAAAGAACAACTCAGAAATCGGGGTAGAGTTGGGAGTAGAGCAACAGGTGGATGGTGAATGGCCCCTCCCAGAGGAGATAAAAGAGGAGCGAAAGGGGAGTGGGCTTTTGCAGGAAACAATTCATTCGTTTGGTGGTTAGATTCATTTCAGGAGTGTGAAGATCTGTCCGTGAATCTCAGAGACTCTGTGCCAAGCCTTTCCTTGCGGACCTCATTTGCAAAATATTTACATGGCAGCTTTCCAAGATAGATAAGGTCTATAGTCCTAAATATTCCTTTGAAAGACTGTTTGCCAGGCCTTGCTGAATGGGAATAAGAAGAATTCACATTTGTTTAATAAAAGCCGTTTTCACGACTCTGCCTCGTGCTTTTTGGGGAAGCCTACATCAGAACAGTGTATTCCAGTTGTGTTAGGCGTGTAACGTTTTGAATTCCTGACTAAATTTCATGAGTGCTATAGACCTAATTGGCACAGAAACCCACAAGCGTGTGGAAGGTTGCTATGAACAAACAGATCTGTGTTAAACATGCAAGCAGGTGAATGTACCAAAGAGATTAGATGTGATTTTTCCCCCCCCAAAGCAGCACCTTCAGGATAGAGCCAAAAAGGTAAAATTATACTATCATTAAGTCATTAAGAGGCAACAGTGACTCAATGTTTAGCTTCAGATGAGGTTTTAAAGGCTATTTAGAGCACTTGCTGAGAGCATGGGAAGAATTAGAACAAAAGTCACCTGCTATTGTCTATTTTCCTGTGCTTGGTAAAAATCTATCTACAGATTTCTCAAGCTCTGTTCACACTCTTCCTTGCCCATCTACAGTTGAGGAGAGTTGTCCCAATAAAGGAGCATGGGAATTGCCAGTTGAATCACGACTTTCAATTAAAATAAATAAATAAACAAGAAAATCCAGTTGCCTTTTAGAAAATCGCTTTTGGGACAACCAGGGCCCGGATAATTGAGTATCTCCACAGAAATTTTCGATAAATCACAGTTGTCCTGGGTCATAAAGTTAGAGGACTTCTAATCCAACCTTCTGATCAAGCATGATGTTCTGACCTAGGCTTCCCAAGAGCATGAAGCAAACTCCTGGTCCCGACAAAAAAAACCCCTTTTATTAATTTACTGTGAATTCTGCTCATTCACATCCAGCAAAGTCTTTCAAGGGAGGATTTACAGTCACAGACCTTATCTGGCTTGGAGAGCTGCCAGGCCGATATCTGCAAAACCTGGCAAGGAATCTCGGAGAGTCACGAAACAATTAAGCGAACTAATCGTCTCCTGCAAACTCCACTCCCCTTTCGCTCCTCTTTTATTTCCTCTGGGAGGGGCCATTCATCCTCCGCATGTGGCCTTCCTCCCAAGTCGACCCCTGTTCTTTAGCTGTTCCTTTCGTCTGGCAACTCTGCGCATGTGCACACTGGGAACAGGCTCCAGCTGTTCATCTTCCTCACTGATGTCTGACTCTGAAGGCAGCTGATAACTGGCATACGGCTCTGGCCCCCTCACTGCCTCTGATACAGAGCCCTCATCAGAGCCTTCCCCAGACTCCAGGACTGGCTCATGTTCCTCCCCAACCTCCTCACTGTCCGAATCTGTTGTCAGCTCCACTGGCGGCCACAACAGTGTCCTGAGTATCATACAAGCCATTGGGCTATTAATAGAAAGCATATTCCATAGCGGGGTGACAGAATGATTTAATAAGTTGGGTCACTTACACTACACTAATAGTACATATTGTTGAATTCCAGTTGGCATCGAGGCGATATAAATGTCACTTCTGCATGCCAGAAGTCCACAATGCATGCCTTATTCCTTGTGCATGAAACTGTGACTGGAGGCATGATGTCAAACCTATTACAATTGTCCCAAAGCATTCTCAGGCCTCGTCATTCCTAAGAAGAACACAGCCTTGCTAGAACACTCTTAATTCAGTGTTTCTCAAGCTTGGCAACTTGAAGACGTCTGGACTTCAACTCCCAGAATTCCCCAGCCAGCATTCGCTGGCTGGGGAATTCTGGGAGTTGAAGTCCAGACGTCTTCAAGTTGCCAAGCTTGAGAAACACTGCTCTAATTCATTGGCTTTCTGCTTTCCATGATGACCCGCCATTATGTGTTCCTCAGAAGCTCTCAAGTAAGAGAAGGACGGACATACGTTGTTCCGTCTCTTGTTCTGAAGCCACTAATAATGACCAACGTCCTGTCTTTGATTTGGGGAAAAAAAAATCCATCACAGAATGAATGTTGGATTGGTTGTGCCATCAAGTCCAGGGCGCTGGACACTGCAGGATTCATCGAAATCCTGATTCAGCCTCTGTTTGAAAGGGAAGGAACCACTCTTAACCGTCAAGGCGCTCTTCCTAATATCTAAACTGCTTCTTCATCCTTGGAAGTTTCATCCCATTAGTTCTGGTCTTACCCTGTGGAGCAACTGAGAATGAACGCAAAGTGTTTCTTTACAGTGTGACAGCAGAGGACAGCTGTCAAGTCCCTTTTCAAACTTCTCTTCTGCAAGCTGAACATCTCTAGGTCTTTTAGGAGGACTTGGGTTTCCAGTCCTTTCAGTATCTCGGTAAATCTTCTTTGGACTCCCTCTAGAGTTTATCCATGCCGTCAAAATAAAAACCTAGGGTATTTTTTTACCGAATGCTCCTTCCTCCTGTTATTTTCCCCACAATCACAACCCTGTGAGGTGGGATTGGCTTGAAAGAGAATAACTAACTCAAATTCACCCAGCCAGCTTTCATGCCTAAGGGAGGACTAGAACTCACCGTCTCCTGGTTTCTAGCCTGATGCCTTAACCACTAGATCAAACTGGCTAATAGTATGTGCGTCAGAGGTGGCTTCCTACCGGTTCTCACCGGTTTGGTGGAACCAGTAGTAAAAATGGCAACTAGGTCGCCAAGCCGGTAGGGAAAGCATGCTTATCACGCCCCCGAACCGGTTCCCCGGTCACCACAAGATCTTTTTTTGATATTTTTAATGTTCTGTGCGTGCACAGGCCTATTTAGAGGTAACTGCATGTGCGCAAATCGCACGCATACAGAACTGGCAGTAATGCCAGCAGAAACCCACCCCTGGTGTGTGTGTGTGTGTGTGTGTATGATGTATATAGATATACATATCTATATGTAAATAGATATGAACATATCTATTAGATTTTTACAACCCCCGGTATGCCCAAATATGGGAGGAAGATCACTACTTCCATTCTCTGTCCTTCGGCTCGTCACAAGAGACCATCCAGGCAGAAACCCAATATTTTTATTGTTGCCTTTTTGTTACATTTTTGTTGTATTTGTGCTGATAAATAAATAAAGGGAGACTAGTATAGATCTATTTCAAGCTATTTAGCTCTCATCAGCTAGCCATACCCTTGCTGGGATTTGAACCTGGGCTATATTACATACTAGGCAGACATCTTAGCCATTAGGCCACAGGCTCTTATCCGTTATCAGCGAAGCCAGGGTGAAAGGTATCTATTAGATTTTTACAACATATGAACATATGAACATATGTATACACAGAGAGAGAGAGAAAAAGAGAGATTCTATTCTATTCCATTCCGTTCCGTTCCATTCCATTCCATTCCATTCCATTCCATTCTATTGTACTCTACTCTATTCTACTCTACCCTACTCTACTCTATTCTACTCTACCCTACTCTACTCTATTCCATTCCATATTTTCTATTCTATTCTATTCTATTCTATTCTATTCTATTCTATTCTATTCTATTCTATTCTATTCTATTCTATTCTATTCTATTCTATTCTATTCTATTCTATTCTATTCTATTCTATTCTACTCTACTCTACTCTACTCTACTCTACTCCATTCCACATATTCTATTCTATTCTATTCTATTCTATTCTATTCTATTCTATTCTATTCTATTCTATTCTATTCTATTCTATTCTATTCTATTCTATTCTATTGCTGAGAATTCTGGGAATCAGAGTTTCACCTCTTCAAAAGTCACCCAGTTTAAAGAACTTCCCAGTCATGTTTGCTGCAAAGGTAATAGCTCATTCCAAAAATGCATTAATTTCATTTAACTACTGAGCGGGAGGGATGATCTGTGGAAATTGTCAGTTTCCATTCTCCAGATGTAACAAAATGAAGTAATATCGAAATGTTGATGTATGCTGTGACATCAATCCTGTAAGTGCCACAATTATGTTCTTGCATTCTGATGGCTGGCATTAATACAGAGATGACAACATGTATCCTTATTAAAAAAAATAATCAGCATAAACTATTTTCCTTCTGTTTAAGTATATTTGGAGCCACCCTACCATGAAAATAGAAAGAGAGAGGGGGGGGGAGGGAGGGAGGAAAGAAAGAAGGAAGGGCGAGAGAGAGAGGAAGGAAGGAAGAATGAAAGGAAGGAAGAGAGAGAGAAAGGAAGACAGAAAGAGAAAGGGAAGAAAGGAAGGAAGGAAGGAAGGAAGAAAGAAAGAAAGAAAGAAAGAAAGAAAGAAAGAAGGGGTCTAAATGAAATAAATAATATGAAAAGCTAATAAAACAAGAAGTTGTTTTGCATATACTTTGAATAAGTAGCTAATTTGTACAGTTTAAGTCCACACACAGTATTAAAAACCTAGGAATCTGTTATGGAATTTATCTATCTATATAATATTTCAATCAGGATAGGAAATCAGGAACGTTTCAGATCAAATTCAACTCCCATCACATTTATCTAAGATTTAAGAGATCTATAATAATTAAGCAAAGATAGTCCTGCCTTGGTTTATACTGGCTGATGTTTTTCCCCCATGATCCAGAAAAAAGATTTGCTTAGTTTCGAGAGATTTTTCTGAAATCCAAAGGGGTTCACTATGAATAATCTTCCTTTATATTAGCTTCAACATTTATTTTATGCTACCATCTCCTAATACAGTCAGAACTATTTTATATCCACTATGATTAACTAAACCTAGCTAAAATAATCAAAATGAGTAGAGATCAAGAGTCTTTAAAGGTGATCTCTATTATATACCTATTGATCATTCCAAATGACTTTTTAAACTGAACTACAGGTGAGTAACAAAATGTGACTATTTTGACTTTTCTCAAAAAGGTAGGAATCTCACATGGGAATAAGTGTTGGGTCAAAATTTCCAAGCTTTTTACCACTTTTACTGAGATTAAAACCTCTGGGTGGGGAATGTTTTAGTATAAAGGAAACAAATGCTTTGTTTTAATCTTCTCACAGTAATGGGGGCTTGCTCCCCCCCCAAAAAAGCTGAATCAAAAATCTAAAGCCAGTATGGAGGAACTTTCTGACATTTTACCTGTCTACAAATATAATACCACCTCCCTCCTTTTTTATTATTATATTGAGTCCATCTCTAACAAATTCTCCTTTTTTTATTTGTTTAAAATGGCTGGGGGAAACAGATTCCAATTCAGATGAACGTAAAGGAGAAATGAGACATTGTGTGCCCAGGTTTTTATGGGTTTAAAGACATTCAAGTCTTTTTATTAAATGCAATAGCTTTTTTTATAGAGCAGACAGCAGTGAAGGCAGAAATACTGGTAAGCATTCAATATATAAAGTTAAAGGAAGAAATATTGCGGCCAGTAAAACTTCAAAAAGTATACATTGCCATTCCTTGTAGGATAGAATAATCTTTAAGAGATTGATTGATCTACCTATCTACCTTTCTACCTTTCTACCTTTCTACCTTTCTACCTTTCTACCTTTCTACCTTTCTACCTTTCTACCTTTCTACCTTTCTACCTATCTACCCATCTACCCATCTACCCATCTACCCATCTACCCATCTACCCATCTACCCATCTACCTACCTACCTACCTACCTACCTACCTACCTACCTACCTACCTACCTACCTACCTACCTACCTATCTATCTATCTATCTATCTATCTATCTATCTATCTATCTATCTCTTCCTATCTATCTATCTATCTATCTATCTATCTATCTATCTATCATCTATCTACCTACCTACCTATCTATTTATCCATCCATCCATCCATCCATCCATCCATCCATCCATCCATCCATCCCTACCTACTTACCTACCTCGATCTGTCTGTCTGTCTGTCTGTCTGTCTGTCTGTCTGTCTGTCTGTCTGTATCTATCTATCTATCTATCTATCTATCTATCTATCTATCTATCTATCTATCTTCTATCTATCATCTATTTATCTATCTATCTATCTATCTATCTATCTATCTATCTATCTATCGTCTATCTATCTATTTTTCTAGCTATTTTTCTAGCTATTTTTCTAGCTATCTATTTATCTAGCTAACTATCATGATATTTTAGAACTGTCCATCTCCATCAAGGATTTGGTTAAAGTAGAATCAACTTAAAAGGGTAATTCAATTTGTGGTGCACCTATTTGGTGCTGAAATTTTGCTTTACAGTTTTGCTTTTTTTTAAAAAAAACCTAATAATACATAGAAAAGGGTTAACATCTTAGAAAAAGGGAAGGATTTTGTTACCTGTCTATCTATAGCTGGGAAAGTGGGAAACCTGTCCATTAAAAATATTATGAAACAACTGTGTCAGTCCATGAGTTTGGGGGCACCCCTTCTGTCTAATAAATGTCATTAAAAAGCATGTTCTCATGAGTTGCATCTCACCATCAGAGGGACAATTGTCGGTTGGATGTCCCATAAGATAAAGCCAAAGAAAGTAGCCTTTAAATGAGAATCAACAGGAAATTTCCCATTCTGCATAGAACAGAATAGGATAGGATAGGATAAAAACAGAATAAAATAGAGATAGGAATAGAATGGAATAGAATCAGAATCAGGAATAGAATGGAATGGAATCAGAGTCAGAATCAGAAAGGAATAGAATAGAGTAGAGTAGAGTAGAGTAGAGTAGAGTAGAGTAGAGTAGAGTAGAGTAGAGTAGAATCAGAATCAGAATCAGAATCAGAATCAGAATCAGAATCAGAATCAGAATCAGAATCAGAATCAGAATCAGAATCAGAATCTATTATGGAACCTTGGAGGTCTTCTCCAAGCAGGGGACTCTCTACCATTCTGGACATATGTCTGTCCAGTCTCTTCTTGAAAACCTGCAGTGATAAAGAAGCACCCACAACTTCTGAAGGCAAGTCATTCTAATTGATAACATTGTTCTCACTGTGAGGACATTTCTCCTTATTTCTAGGTTGGATATCTCTCCTTCATAAGCCATAAGATAATCATAAGGTTTATCCACATCTTTATCCCCAAACTAACTGCTTTTGTGGTAAACAATGGTTTATGCAACACTACACAAAAGTGCGGTATCTTAAGGAAAGAGGAAGAGGAAGGAGGAGGAGGAGGAGGAAGAACAGGAAAGGAATAAGCTTTAAAGTTACTGACCTTTCGACTGGCGTTGCTTCCAGGGAGTTTAAAGTAAGAGACAAGATGATGAAAAGAAAAGGTCCCTTAAGACTGCACATTTCTCTTTTGGCTGCCTTTGGGTGAAAGACGGGAGAAAAAAAAGAATTTAAAAAGCCAAGTTAACAAATTACAAACACAAACACATGCACCCCGATATCGATTTTCCAGGATTCTTCTCCTGCTGAATGGCAAATCTAAAAGCTATGATGGGTATTCAGTCAGGTGGCTCACCTGAGCCCCAGTTTTTAACCTTCTCAATTTTCCTATCCGAGTTTTATGAATTTACTCAAAAGAAAATTACAAAACAGGAGGGCATCTCCTCTGTTCTCTGGCTGGAAAGAGTTTGCTTTTGTGCATCGGGTCCAAGTCCCTTTCCTCTCCTGTTTATCTTTGCGTTATCTCTCTCTGAAGAGTCACAAGAAAGACAAAACATTCCCCACCTGAGATTTACCTGGAAAGTCAAGCGAAGGTCCCTGCAACGGCAGAAAAAGACAGGTTGAATCCCACTCTTCTAATCCAATAGTCTTTGTCGCTATTTTTCTGGCTGGCAGACAATGCTGCTCTTATATACCCCCTCGTACTTTGTTCAGCTCTGACATCAAGCAGGAAAGAGAGAGAGAGAGAGAGAGAGAGAGAGAGAGAGAGAGAGAGAGAGAGAGAGAGAGAGAGAGAGAGAGAGAGAATGTGCATGAGAGAGAGAGAGAGATTTTTAGAGAAAGATTCTATCATTAACTTCTGTCCCCATAGAGGGAAATACCCTAGTAAAAAGCCAGAGATGGATGATTTTGCTCACCGCTAAACTTCAGTTGAGTCCATTTTGGGTGCCTTTGTAAAGTGATGCGTTAATCGATTATGCCTGAATAATAACAACAACAAAATGAGTTTGAATAAGATCCTTTTTTTTTTGGTCCTTTTATCATTTTTATTTTAAAATACAAAAAAAAGGAAAAAGGAAATTGAGAGCAGGAAAGGGGACGGGGGAGGGGGGAAGGGGGTGAGAGAGATACAAGGGGGAAGAGAAAAAGAAAGAAAAGGGGGCATTGACTTCTAACTCTTCCCAGGAGAAAAACACAATAAACACACTCCAGCCTCAACTTTTTTGCTTTTACATATTTATATGTAACTAGCCATTTCTGTAACACCAAATCTTTCTAATCAACAAAACCAAGATCATTTTTCTTCTTCACAAGCACAAATTCCAGAATCCAAATAAGAACATATTTTCCTCTCTAAATAAAGTAATCCATTTCAACCATTCCTGCTTTATCTCCCTTGCTATGGAAATGACGTGTATTTCTATTTGCACCTAGTCATCTTTATGAACTGTCACTATTTTTATTTACAAAATTTATTGTATTCTTTCAAAGTCTTTGGCCTAAAAAAAGAAAAAGAAAAAAGTAAGTTTGAATAAGATCTTGACGGAAGAATTCAGTGGGGTTTTTTTTTTTTTTTTTACTACTGATTCTTTGGGTGTGGCTTTGTGGCAGTGGTGGGATTCAAATAATTTAACAACCGGTTCTCTGCCCTAATGATTTCTTCCAACAACCAGTTCACCAAACTGCTCAGAAAGTTAACAACCGGTTCTCCCGAAGTGGTGCGAACTGGATGAATCCCACCACTGCTTTGTGGGCATGGAAGGGGAAGGGGAAGGATACTGTAAAATCCCCATTCCTTCCCCACCCCACTAACCTGCTTTTGAGCTCCATTCTTCTGTTCAGGGCAACAAAAGAAGGTCAATTGGGAGGAAGTGGGGGCGAGGCCAGCCTATTTGCCAGTTCTCTGAAATGATCAGGACTGGCCTCATTCTGTGGCCACCGTCATCACTGCAATAAACGTGTGCGTTTTTCTTTCTCAAATTGCAGACATTTTTAGGGGACACGTAGATATTAAAGGACTTGGAGTGGTGCAGGGACCTAGTGAGGGACCTCACCTCACAGTAAGGGGGCTATGAGTTCGATCCTAGGTAGAGAGGCAGATATTTCTCTCTCTGGGAACATTGAGAATATATCTGCTGAACAAATATCCGCATTGGCGACAAGAAGGGCATCCGGCCATTAAACACTGTCCTAGCTCCATTCAGTCGCGCAGACACCACTCGGCAAGGGATTATGGAGTCGTTAAAACGATGATGATAGATATTAAAGGACCTGACTAATGAGAAGCGTAAAGCAATGAGCCAGAAACAATGTATTCATGCTCATATCATCCACCACCTGCTTATCACTGCGCTATGGATAGGAAAGGAGCACAAATAGAAGGTAGAGAAATAAAGGTTGGGATTTTGCAGAGAACATGGCTGGTGGGTTAGATGCCATGGGCATCTCTTGGATACCATCTGTGAGGTCAGTTAACTCAACCGCATCTCCAATGTCTTTTTAGTCCTTTTCAGAGTGGATTTTACATTAGAACATGATATAAAGTTGTACACTTAGTTCTGCATGATGGGGGGGGGGGAAATTTAGAGCAGTGTTCTTCAATCTTGGCATCTTTTGTTTTTTTTAACAGTCCTGCTAATAAACTAGGGTGGCATTTTCTGGGTAAGAAAGGGCAAAATAAAAAAAAGCAAGCCTGGGGTTAATAGGAGTCGAGAGATGCCTACGAAAGATTGAGATTCAGAGGTGGGTTCCTCCCGGTTCAGCCCAGATTGGGCGGACCGGTAGTAGTGGTAGTGGGAGGCTCCGCCCACCCACCCGGATGCTTCTGCACATGTGCAGAGGCGTTGCGCACACGCACAGCGAAGCCCTCTTGAACCGGTGGTAAAAAAAAATTGGCAACCCACCACTGGAAAGATTTCTGTCAGCAGTAAAGATGAGCAAGAAGAATGAATGAAGAATGAATGAATGAATGAGCAGGTTGCTCACTTGGATGGATTTATGATGGCAGGGAAAACCATGCATACAGTATTTGTTTAGCATCCACATTTCCCCATACTAAGCTACATTTTTTTCAGTTGAACTACAGGAGGATATTCTCTCTCTCTCTCTCTCTCTCTCTCCCTCCCTCCCTCCCTCCCTCCCCCCCTCTCTCTCTCTCTCTCCCTCTCTCTCATCTATCTATCTATCTATCTATCTATCTATCTATCTATCTATCTATCTATCTATCTATCTATCTACAGTATCCATCCATCTATCCATCCATCCATCCATCCATCCATCCATCTATCTACAGTATCTATCTATCTACAGTATCTATCTATCTATCTATCTATCTATCTATCTATCTATCTATCTATCTATCTATCTATCTATCTCTATCTATCTATCTATCTATCTATCTATCTATCTATCTATCTATCTATCTATCTATCTATCTATCTATCTATCTACAGTATCTATCCATCCATCAATCCATCCATCCATCCATCCATCCATCCATCCATCCATCCATCCATCCATCCATCCATCTATCTATCTATCTATCTATCTATCTATCTATCTATCTATCTATCTATCTACAATATCTATCTACAGTATCTATCTATCTATCTATCTATCTATCTATCTATCTATCTATCTATCTATCTATCTATCTATCTATCTATCTATCTATCTATCTATCTATCTATCATCTATCTATCTACAGTATCTATCTATCTATCCATCCATCCATCCATCCATCCATCCATCCATCCATCCATCCATCCATCCATCCATCCATCCATCCATCCATCCATCCATCCATCCATCCATCCATCCAAGTGAATATTTGTCTACTTGGGGGAAGAATTTAGGAGCGGCGAAGGAAGAAATATGCTGGAATTCTCATAACATTCCTACTCCTTTAGACACCTTAGGTCTAACCAGATGCAATTGATGATTTCTGTCCATAGAGGGCACTGTTGCCCCACTTCCAGGAGAATGGGACCCAAAAGGTTAGCGATTGATGAATCATAGATAATTGCATTTTTGAAAACGGGGGGAAAAATGCATTGATGGCTCTGAGCTGTCAATCAACCTTTATTCTTGCACCCTTAAAACACATACAGGGCTCCTCAGAATAAAAAAAAACATAATACATAATATAAATACATTACAGATGCTGACTAATTTCAAATTTAATAAACTAAGATACGTTGTGTTAAAAATGGTTCCACACCTGTTTTGGATGGGTAGCAAGCAAAGCAGGAGAACTGTTTGGATGACAGAAATATTTGGTCTCTTGTGACAGTCAATAAAATAAGTTTTTGTAGTGGGGCGTTGTTGTTGTTGTTGTTGTTGTTGTTGTTGTTGTTGTTAAATTTTCAATTTGATTCACAGTCTGGAACTGGTAACAACTAACAGATCAGCTCCTAACCAAGGACCTAAGACCTACAATGATGACGATTGAAGGAAATTAGCACCCACCCCTCTCCTAGAAGAATGGAATATCCTGGGAAATATTAAAAAGGCAGAACATTATATTCCCCTGGATGAGAAAAGAGAGAAACATGTTTTAAAAGACAAAGTAACTCCCTGCAGCTTCCTTCCCCCACTACCTTTGTCAATGCGTCATTAGGGCCTGGGCCTGATGTGTATTCTACACAACAAAGGTAGGATTAGCCTTCCACCCATCTCACCACATCCCACCTTGGAGGATTGCATCAGCCAGTAGGGCAAACAGGCTTGGGTCTCAGGACAGCCTACGATGTTAGCTATGATCCCCCGACTCTGGGAGTCTGACAACCAATCAGAATACATTTCTTACCCAGGAACAGGAAACCCTTAAGGTGGGTCCCAACAGAGGGCATAAAACCAAGGCACTCCCAGCTTCCCTTCCCTTTTTCACCCAGGAACTTGAAGCAATCTCCATGTTTCCAGTGTCCTCCTTCCCACTTGGAACTGAACCCAGATGGGCATTTCTTCCAACAACGATAATGATTAAAATTTATTTGGCTGCCCAACTCACTCATCCCGATGGTTCCTGATGGCTTACAAATAGAGAATCCCAGTACAAAAACCAATTTCGCAACACATTTACCTCCAGATTCTTAAATTCAGTTTCTGGTTTCGGTAGTTTTATAAGAAATATCAACACTGATGTGAAAATCAATCCTGCAAGTCGAGTTGTATCTGTGGGTCTTTTAAAATTTAACCCATGTTTTGCCCAAAGGAACCCAACCACGTTAAAACATTGTCTGATGTCTCTGAATTCAACCCAATGAAAACAAGTAGCAAGGATGCTGCTGGTTGTTAATTTTAGGTTCCTTGTTTTGGCCGAAATCCTAATTTCCTGCCTCTTTGTGAACCAAGGAAAAAGTTGATCATTCCAGGCAGTCGTCACACAAAAACTGAACCCATTAAATCCAAGTTAACAAAACCTAATTGCACTGTTCATGTATTAGGCTGTCCTCCACTGAATAAACCGTGTTATGGCTTAATGTGACAATCAGCTTTACACAAAATGTTAAGAAAATGGCAACACCCTACCTGTTCTGACCCCCCTTCTCCGCTCGTTCAAAGACGACAGGCAGACAAACTTAAAAGGACATAACTTTATCAGTCCTCGGCTCAGACTGGCTGCGAGCCCAAAATGAACATAAATAAAGTCTCTGGCAAGAAGATAACAGAATGCAAAAACAAAGCTCTTACAGCACCAAGTTTTCAAGAAGCAAAATCCCTTCTCCAAGTGTCTCACAAACTCAAACAGGATTGGAACTGAATTCTCCATAAACGAACGACGAACGTTGACTCCTGCAACCAGGGTGTGGCACCATCCGTCCTTTTATCACCAGAAGACGACACTAACGAGCCCCAGCTGCATTGTTAATCTTGCATCCCGACTCAACACACAGCAAACTTCTGCTGAGTCACAACACCTACCTACCATGTGTTAAGTTAGTTTTGTTTAGTAGACTTTGCCTCCTCCTCCTCCTCCTCCTCCTCCTCCTCCTCCTCCTCCTCCTCCTCCTCCTCCTCCTCCTCCTCCTCCTCCTCCTCCTTCTTCTTCTGTGTCTAGATCAAACTTTAAACTGCCAAAATGAACACATTTTCCTGGCTTTGTCGTTGGCCAAAAACAAGTCATTATGGGTAGAGGTAATCCTCAACTTAACAACAGTTAATTTAGTGATTGTTCAAAGTTGCAATGTGTTGGGGCCCGCCAGTGGCCAGTGGAGCTGGCAGCAGATTCGGACAGTGAGGAGGTTAGGGAGGAATATGGGCCAGTCCTGGAATCTGGGGAAGGCTCTGATGTGGGCTCTGCGTCAGAGGCAGTGAGGGGGCAGAATGTGGAAACCAAAGTACTTATACTTTTTTCTTTAATAGTCAGTTTTGCCATTTCATCCATCAACTTCTGCAGCCATTCTTCCAAGGCAGTTCTTCCTAAGTGAGTTGCACCCCAGATTATGACCATTTTGGGGCACGGTTGTTCAGCCAAACACTGGAGTTAAGTGAGTCGTTTGGCTGTTAAGTAAATCTGGTTTCCCTCGTCGGTTCTGCTTCTCAGAAGCCAACTGGGAAAGTCACGATCACATAGCAATAGCAATAGCAGTTAGACTTATATACCGCTTCATAGGGCTTTCAGCCCTCTCTAAGCAGTTTACAGAGTCAGCATATTGCCCCCAACAACAATCCGGGTCCTTATTTTACCCACCTCGGAAGGATGGAAGGCTGAGTCAACCCTGAGCCGGTGAGATTTGAACAGCCGAACTGCAGAACTGCAGTCAGCTGAAGTAGCCTGCAGTGCTGCACTCTAACCACTGCGCCACCTCGGCTCTATATGACACCACGACAATGGAACCGTCATAAATACATGCCCGTTGCCAGGTTTCTGCATTTCGATCATGTGACCAGGGGGATGCTACGACAGTCATATGTGTGAGAACTGGTCATAAGTCCATTTTTGTAGGGCCATTGCAACTTCAGTCGCTAAATACGAATGGTTGCTAGCCAAGAACTCTCCGTCCTCTCTTTCAACCCAGCCTACCTCACAGGGTGGTTGTTGTGGGGTGACACGGGGAGAACAAGACCTGCTTTGACTCTTGAATGAAGGACAGGACACAGATCAAATCAAAAGAATAAATAAATAGTGAGAGTCCCATTTAAAGGTTGGGGAAGTTCAACACAAATGTTTTTTTCACGCAACACTTTAACAGGATTTAATCAATCATTGGCAGAGGGAGGCCTCATTCCCATAAGAGAGGTGCATTTTCCTAGGATGGGGCAGTGGGAATTAAAATGCAAGATTGCAGATACTTGATAGAACCATAAAAGCTGCATGGCAGTAAATTTTCAACCCCTGGTGAAATAAACACTTCAAAGGCAAAAAGGTTACTATTCCACATTTTTGTAACCATCACCTCAGTAAGTAAACTAATGCAACCACTTTTGCAATGCTTTCTACTTGACTTTTTCTGAATGTTTTGCTTGTTGAATTAATGTTTTTGTTTTACAAAATGAAAAACAAATTAAAAATCATCAAAAAATGCCAACGATAGCGATTTAAAATGTCTTATTTCCCCTGATGCACAACTGGTCAATATAATTTAAAAACTGAGTAACTATGAAATTAAAGGCAGTTATGTAATTTCAGTGTTCCTTCCTTCCTTCCTTCCTTCCTTCCTTCCTTCCTTCCTTCCTTCCTTCCTTCCTTCCTCCCTCCCTCCCACCCACCCACCCACCCATCCTTATTAATTAAATGCCTTAATTAGGCATTTCTTCAAGGTTTTTAAAAAGTTAGTTGCAATAAAGTTGTAATTTGTTTTTCATTTATTTTATTCCCGAGAGCTTTTAAAACCTAGGAGTTAGGGTTAGGATGTTGAGACTCTAGTCTAGAAAAATTACAGAGAAGAGCAACAAAGATGATTAGGGGACTGGAGGCTAAAACATATGAGGAACGGTTGCAGGAACTGGATATGTCTAGTTTAATGAAAAGAAGGACTAGGGGAGACATGATAACAGTGTTCCAATATCTCAGGGGCTGCCACAAAGAAGAGGGAGTCAAACTATTCTCCAAGGCACCTGAGGGTAGAACAAGAAGCAATGGGTGGAAACTAATCCACCCGGTAAGAGCCGAGGTGGCGCAGTGGTTAAATGCAGCACTGCAGGCTACTTCAGCTGACTGCAGTTCTGCAGTTCGGCTGTTCAAATCACACCGGCTCAGGGTTGACTCAGCCTTCCATCCTTCCGAGGTGGGTAAAATGAGGACCCGAATTGTTGTTGGGGGCAATATGCTGACTCTGTAAACCGCTTAGAGAGGGCTGAAAGCCCTATGAAGTGGTATATAAGTCTAACTGCTATTGCTACTGCTAATCAAGGAGAGAAGCAACTTAGAACTGCGGAGAAATTTCCTGACAGAACTATGAATCAGTGGAACAGAAGTTGCCTCCAGAAGTTGTGAATGCCCCAACACTGGAAGTCTTTAAAAAGATGTTGAATAGCCATTTGTCTGAAACTGTATAGGGTTTCCTGCCTAGGCAGGGGGTTAGACTAGAAGACCTCCAAAGTCCCTTCCAACTCTGCTATTGTATTGTATTATTGTATATTTTTTTCCTTTTCTCCTTACATAGAATCATGGGGGATTTTTTGCCTTTACTCTAATAGGCTAGGCATATTTATACAGTTATATATAGGTGTATGCCATGCTTCCCTGAAAATAAGACTGGGTCTTATATTAATTTGTGCTCCAAAAGATGCATTAGGGCTTATTTTTGGTTTAGGTCTTATTTTGGGGAAATACGGTACTAAATGCATACATCTGGTGGACAATCTTAACTGGGGTTTATTGGGGGGGGAGTAGGGCTTATATTATGAGTATCCTGAAAAATCATGCTATGTTTACTTTCTGGTTTAGTTACATAGCTGTTATATAATACTGCAAATTCATAAGCAACATCGTTTCAAAAGTATCGTCAATAAATACTTTTTGAAAGCTAGCTTCAGCATAAGGACTAATAGAAAGCTACATTATTTTAAGCTGACGCTCATATTCTGTCTTCCAACTTCTCCAAAATTCTCTCCTGCTGCAAAAAAAAAAAAGATTTCTGGTTTTCCACTTCAGTGGCCTTGATAATTTCTTTCAAATTTCTAATGACAATGTTTTTGAATTTCATTTATTGGTGGAAGTGCAGCTCCTGCTTCTGTCTGCTTTTCCAACAGACAAGTGGTCATTCTTGGTTTTTTTCCCCTTGAAAACATTTCACTTCTCATCCAAGAAGCTTCTTCAGAACATCCATTCTTCTTAGATGAGAAGTGAAATGTTTTCAAGGGGAAAAAACAACAAGAAAGTCCAGTTGCCTTTTAGAAAAGCACATTTGAGACAACTCCTGATATTCTTTTTCTGTTATAGATCTTTCCTTTACTTTGAAGCCTCTCCAGGCTGCTCAACATTTCCCAAGAAGCTTCATAGCAATAGCTCTTAGACTTATATACCGCTTCACAGTGCTTTACAGCCTTCTCTAAGCAGTTTACAGAGCCAACCTATTGCCCCCAACAATCTGGGTCCTCATTTTACCCACCTCGGAAGGCTGAGTCAACCTTGAGATTTGAACTGCCAAATTGCAGGCAGCCGGCAGTCAGCAAAAGTAGCCTGCAGTACTGCACTTTAACCACTACGCCACCATGGGAAATCTTCATGGGAAGTTTTTTCTCCTAATATTTGGTTTTGGGGTAGGGGAGATGTAGAAAGTTGTACCTTGAAACGCCTCTTCATGAAATAACAGGGCTGTACAAATCTTGAAAGGAGCCTCGCTCCAGTGGGCAATTGTGCCTTCGAATCTGATTTGCACAAGATTTCTAGAACTGAAACAATATCTCTGTGATGCTTGCTTTGAAGCCTTCCTTATAAATCCAACACAGGGGATCCTTGTTTAGCAACTGTCTCGTGCAGTGACTGTTCAGTTACAACAGTGATGAAAAAAGCAACTGCATAATCAGTCCTCACATTTATGACCTTTGCAGGTCTGGAAAGCAGAGGAAAGCTGAAGTAAAATCATAGGCACCGATGTGAATTCACTTAGCGGCCACCTCACTTAATAACCATTTCCCGGTCCTGATTGTAATTGCTAAATGAGAACTAGCTGCAAGTCAGAGAAGGCTTACTGTATTTTGGGGGGTATAAGACGCACCGGAGTATAAGATGCACCAAGATTTTGAAGAGGCAAATTTTTTAAAAAAGTTTTTGCACTCTGCAGACCTCCCACAAATGGCCCATTTTTTGTGAAAATGGGCCTGATTTTGTGAAAAAAAGGGCATGCATAGCCTTTAGGAGGTGTATAGAGTGCTCCTGGGGGCTGGGGGGGCAAAAAACAAGCAAAAAACACACCCAAATTTTCACCCTCTTTTTTTGGGGGGGGGAATTGTCTTGTATTCTGAACAATATGGTATTTGTCATCTATTTATCTATTTATTTCCTACATTTATTCTTTTTACAAAGGGCTCAAGGTGGCGAACATATCCAACACAGCTTTCTCCTATTTTCCCCAGGACAACAACCTTGTGAGGTGGGCTGGTTTAAAGAGAGAGGGACTGGACCAATGTCACCCAGCTGGCTTTCATGCCTAAAGCAGGGCTAGAACTCACAATCTCTTGGTCATCATCCAGTTGGCATTCATGCCTAAGGCGGGATTAGAACTCACAGTCTCCTGGTGATTGGCCCAAACACACCCAATCAGTTTTCATGCCTAAGGCGAAATTAGAACTCACAGTTTCCTGGTGATTGGCCCAAACGCACCCAATCAGTTTTCATGCCAAAAGCGGGACTAAAATTCACAGTCTCCTGATGATTGGCCCAAGATTTCCCAATCAACTTTCATGGCTGAAGCGGGACTTTCTTTCTTCCAAAAGATTCCAAAATATTACTCTTTGGTGTTTCTTGTGTCTTTGGAATCAAGGGGAAGCACTATTTAAACTCCAGAAGGAAGATAAGAGCTGATATTGGCAACTGTTCTGGCCTCTAATGAATCGACTGCTATTTCTTTATTTGTTAGATTAAAAAGATTATATCTAGCAGCAAATAACTCTGGCAAAGAACAAAGTCACCAAAGAGCCAATTCTAAAGACGTGTCACACCCTACTTTTCAAAGTTCTATTATATTTGTAAGTTGCTTACATTTTACTCTAAATGAAATCCTATCCATAATTAGAAATAGAATTAGAATAACAGGGTTGGAAGGGACCTTGGAGGTCTTCTAGTCCAACCCCCTGTTAGGCAGGAAACCACTTCAGACAAATGGTTATCCAAGCTCTTCTTAAAATCTTCCAGTGTCGGAGCATTCACAACTTCTGGAGGCAAGTTGTCCCACTGGTTAATTGTTATCAGTGTCAGGAAATTTCTCTTAAGTTGCTTCTCTCCTTGATTAGTTTCCACCCATTGCTTCTTGTCCTGACCTCAGGTGCTTTGGAGAATAGCTTGACTCCCTCTTCTTTGGGGCAACCCCTGAGATATTGGAACACTGATTAGATTGAAAGGTACATAAAAAGGTAAAGGTTCCCCTCACACATATGTGCTAGTCGTTCCCAACTCTAGGGAGCGGTGCTCATCTCTGTTTCAATACTGAAGAACCAGTGCTGTCCGAAGACATCTCCATTGTCATGTGGCCGAAGGCGCATGGAACGCTGTTACCTTCCCACCAAAGGTGATTCCTATTTTTTCTACTTGCATTTTTACGTGCTTTCGAACTGCTAGATTGGTAGAAGCTGCAGCAAGTAACAGGAGCTCACTCCGTTACGTGGCACTAGGGATTCAAACTGCTGAACTTCTGATTTTTCTGATCGACAAGCTCGGCATCTTAGCCACTGAGCCACTGCGTCCCTATAAAAGGTACATAGATGACCACTAAATATAGAAATAAAGACTGCAATCTTTTATCCGTACACCTAGCTGACCAGAGCCGATCTTGCCATTTTTAGTAGCTTTGGGGTTGGATATGAAACCATCTGTGGAATTCCAGGGTTATAGAGTAGGCTGGGAAGTTGGACGAACATTTCAGAAGGCAGAAAACTGGCAAGCCATTTCCATTTAATTGCCAAGAAAACTATCCACATGCATACATGAAATCACCAGGGACTGATTTCAATTCAATGGAGAACTTTACTTTTAATGTCGCTGGGGATCATCCTAAGAGATAGTATAAAACTGAGACCTGTACCTGAAGAAGCCCCTATGAGCAACACATAGTTTTTCCGGGATCCTTTTTTTTTTTTTTACCCTTAGTAACCAGAAGAGTATCTCTTCAGGGGTTAATGGCAATGTTCTTGCCAGGCGGGAAGGTAATAAAAGACCTGGCTGGATTAAAATTGTTTGGAGATTAGAGATACAGCCCTTTAACGGAGAAGGAGGAGAAGAAGAAAGAGAAGGAGGAGTGGAGGAGAAGGAGAAGAGAAAGGAGGAGAAACTGAAGGAGAAGAAAGCATACAGATTACATACTGCATAATCGACATATCATCTAATTTTGCTCTGACATGGAAACTGATATCAAGACAAATGATAGCACCAAGGTGGGTGATATTCCAGTTCATTGACGAAGTCCGGTTTGTTGTGTGAATGTGGCAAAAGGAAATGCCAACTCAGCTGTGCAGTATGTCCATCTCTTAGATCTGTTCCTTTTCTGGGTTATTCTCTTGGCTCAAGTCAAAGACCTACTGTAGAGCTAAAACAAAGGCTTCAAAGACTTTGACAAACAAATGTATTTTCCAAGGCTGTTCTCTTTGCTCTTATTTTCCTTACTGCTGCAAAGTTTTGGTTCGATACTCCAGTCTTGCTTTTTTCCGCAAGAAATTCCAAAGTGTACAGAATTTGGGAACGAGAGCCTTTGATCTGCCTCGAACAGGATCACCCAGGGTTATGGCTACGATGGAGGTAGGTAGCAATTCAAGAGAGGAAGAAGGAGGCCTTCTTATCATTTTGAGGGGAGTAAATCCATACGGTTACAAATATTAAAAATGAATCTTTCCTTAGGCATTTTAAAGGAGGAAGAGAAATGACGTTTGCCAACCGTAAGGCTTAGAAACTGAAATTTGTTTAATCTTTTTTAAAAAGAAGAAGCAAAAAATTAAGTCCCTTGATCGTAGGGTAACTTGCAAGCAGGAAAATATATGCTGTCAAATCTCAGATCATAGCATATTTGTTTTTTTTTCATGGGCTTTCTTTGAAGGAGTAGGTTAAGTACTTAGAAAAATATGTAGTAGGCAGCTAAGGCTGCCAAAGAGCAGCTTTGATTCGGACTGCCTCAGTTTCATAAACAGAAATTAAGAAGGGGGGGAAAAACTTGCTGCTTTTTATAAATGCACTAGGATCTGGGACGCGGTGGCTCAGTGGCTAAGATGCTGAGCTTGTCGTCCAGAAGGGTCGGCAGTTTGGCGGTTCAAATCCCTAGCATTGCATAACGGAGTGAGCCCCCGTTACTTGTCCCAGCTTCTGCCAACCTAGCAGTTCGAAAGCATGTAAAAATACAAGTAGAAAAATAGGGACCATCTTTGGTGGGAAGGTAATGGGGTTCCGTGCACCTTTGGCATTTATTCATGCCAGCCACATGACCACGGAGACGTCTTCGGACAGCGCTGGCTCTTCGGCTTTGAAACGGAGATGAGCACCGCCCCCTAGAGTTGGGAACTACTAGCACATATGTTACCTTATGATGTGGTTTTCGAATTGCTTAGTGGACAAGCAAGATTTATGTACAAATGAGCATGGGCTCACAGGTAGGTCTGGTGCCCCTTGACTCAAAAGTGGGCTGCCTCCCTTGTTTTTGACATTTCACAGGTACAGAAGGCATATAATGTTTAATCCTGGTTTGAAATGGGAACTGACATCACGATGAATTGATAACAATGATTTGATTTGACCCTGTAGGTCAAATTAGATGACGTCCAATTTGAGAAGCATTCTATCAAAGTTCCCCTATTATGTATTTTTTTGCAAGGGTTGTTTTTATTCAGTGCTGGTGGTAATTACCGTATTTTTCGGAGTATAAGATGCACCAGAGTATAAGACGCACCAAGATATTGAAGAGGTAAATTTAAAAAAAAGGGTTTTGCACTCTGCAGGCCTCCCAAACCCTCTGCACGCCTCATTTTTTGTGGGAAAAAAGTGCTCCTGGGGGGAGGGAGGCAAAAATAAGCAAAAAATGGGTCCTTTTTTTTTTTTTTTTTTTTTTGCAAAGAACAAGTTATGCATAGCCTTTAGGAGGCTTGGAGAGTGCTCCTGGGGACTGGGGGGGGGAGGGGTAAAAATGAGCAAAACCCAGCCCAGTTTTCACTTGTTTTTGCCCTCCCCAGTCCCCAGGAGCACTTTGGAGGACTCTCAAACCTTCTGCACATCCATTTTTGCCAAGGGGGTGGGGTTTCGGGAGGCCAAAATGTTGTATTCAGTGTATAAGACGCACCCAGATTTTCTCCCTCCCTCTGAAAATATGGTAACAGCTTGATTTTTGCTCTCTTTTTTTTTAACACTGCCCTGAAATCTGGTGCTAGGGACAGGGTAGATAAATCCTGTAAATAAATAAAATGCATAGGTTGATTCCCTGATTTGATGTCTGGATTTGTGCATTGGATCGTCTAGCTTCTTTTTTTGTTCCAGAAGTGCTCATGTCAATCTCTCTTCCTTCCTTCCCACCCATCCACCACCACCACCACAGCAGTCCTGGGAGATAGGCTGGGAAAACAGAACAAGCCTAAAGAGAATTATGTGGGCCGGTGGACTTGAACCCAGGTTCAAGCAGTGGAGGAGTGGGAGAAGGAGGGAGACAGAGCGTATAGTGCTGGAAAATTTCATTGAGAAACAGAGATGGGGGATAGATTCATTTGGATAGATTTCCAGGTGCAGCATCTGAGTTTTTCTCCGTAGGAGTAAATGGCTACTGCTTGTATATTATTTTGGTATTTTTTTGGTATTTATTAATACTTATTAGAAAGAAAGAAGACGTTGCTACTCCAAATAGGAACATTTACCTAGGTTTTTGCCAATAAATTTATCCGTTCAGTCCCACGTCTTTCTTTGTCTGATCGCGCTGTTATAACTCAGATCTTGCCCAAATGGGATCAAGTATTTGAATTAAGTTCATACAAGGAGAATTTACAACAACATTTTGCAGTGTAGGATTTATCCAGTGGTGGGATTCAAACATTTTTACTACCGGTTCTGTGGGCGTGGCTTGGTGAGCATAGTGTGACTTGATGGGCGTGGCAGGGGAAGGATACTGCAAAATCCCCATTCTCTCCCGATCAGACTCGGGAGGCAGAGAACAGATGGGGGCAGGGCCAGCCAGAGGTGATATTTACCAGATTTCTGAACTACTCAAAATTTCCACTGCTGGTTCTCCAGAACTGGTCAGAAACTGCTAAATACCACTTCTGTTTCCAAGATATCCCATTTTATTCTGACTTACTGTTTTTGGTTCTTTTGCACTTTAAGAGTTCTCCAGGATACTGTCACCTTAATGCCAGTTTGTCAAACTCAAAGTCCAGGGCCGTATCCAGCCCGCAGGTTGTTTAGATCTAGCCCATGAGGCTGCCCTAGAAACAGTGAAGGACTGGTTTGTGATGCCTCTGCCAGTGAAAACAGAGTTTGGGAGGGCTGTGGGCAGCCCTTCTGAGCTCCGTTTTTGCTGGCAGAGGGTTGCAGGAAGCTGTCACAGCCGAAAACGGAGCTCAGAGTCCTGTTTTCGCTGGCAGAGCACTCAGGGCCACAAGAGGCGCCCACCAACACTAGTGATGTCAAGCTGGCCATGCCCACTCTGGCAACACACACCCTGCCCCCACCCCCGAGGTCAAACTTAACCCTGATGCGGCCATCAATGAAATTGAGTTCGACACCCCTGTCTTAATGTGACAATTGAGTTTAGCCCTCGATTTACAATCATTTGCTTAGTGACCTGTTGTGGCCCAGCAGGAGTCATTGGTGCTGCAAACAGACTCCGATAGCGAGGGGCCCTATGAGTCAGCTCTGGAAGATGTGGAGGACCCTGGACAGGGTTCTGACTCCGAGGAGGGACCAGAGAGGCTGGTTGGCCACCAGGAGACGCCTGAGGCATGGAGCAGCGGTGAAAGCCAAAGGGAGTGTGCCCATGACATCAGGCCTTGGAGCAGTGGGGAGGAAACAAGGGAGTTGGTCCTGGATGCCAGGCAATGGCGGGCAGATAGATGCAGAGAACAACTACGTAGATACAGAAGATAATTGGACCCAGGTGGTTGTAATTAGGCTCCTCTCAAGAAAGTATATAAGGAGAGACTTTGAGAGGAGACTGTTTGCAGGATTCAGCTTCATTACCAATGCTGGAGAAGCTCTCGGGTGTATTTCTTATCTTGGAAGTCTGGATTGCTGCCAAGGTCTTGTCAGTGTGTTGATTTACTGTGAATAAATCATCTAGGAGTAATCTTGTCTTGGAGTGCCTTGGTGTACTGAGGTGGGGGGGGTCAAAATAGTGACCGAACTTACAATGTCACTCAAAAAAAGTGGCTTAAGAACCATCCTCACATTTATGACTATTGCAGTGTCCCCAGAGTCACATGATCAAAATTTGGCCACTTGGCAACCAGCAGGTGTTGACACAGTTATAGTGTCCCAGGGTCATGCAATAGCCATTTGTGGCCTTCCCAGCTGGCTTCAGACAAGTGACGTCAATGCGGGAAGCTGGACTCGCTTATCAAGCGTGCAAGTCACTCACAACAGCCACAGGGAATCTGCTAACAATCATGGCAAAAAGGTTTGCTGAATTGTGCACAACCTACTTAGAAAACTGTGTAGAGACTCTCAGTCATCCAGGTCGGGGTTGTCCCAAAGGTGCTTTTTCAGAAGGCAACTGGATTTTCTTGTTTTTTCTTTGAAGATGTTTCACTTCTCATCCAAAAAGCTGCTTCAGCTCTGACAGGATAGTGGGGAATGGAAGGGTTTATGTTCTGTGTAGACAGCTGGTCATTTGCATCCTTTTAGAAGGTGGTTGAGGCTACTTGGAGGTTTATCTCTGTCCTCAGGGTCACCTGAGTGGTGCTCCTGGTTCCTGTAGTCTGCAATTTTTCTCTCTGTGACTTTCTTTCTCTATTGACTATGTCAATACCTGCTTCAATGACCCTCTACAAAAGATCCAAATGGCCAGCTGTCTGCAAGGAATATAAATTATTTCATTCTCCACTATCCTTGGAGGTTTATCTCTGTCCTCAGGGTCACCTGAGTGGTGCTCCTGGTTCATGTAGTCTGCAATTTTTTTCTCTGTGACTTTCTTTCTCTATTGACTATGTCAATATCTGCTTCAATGACCCTCTACAAAAGATGCAAATGGCCAGCTGTCTGCAAGGAATATAAATCCTTCCATTCTCCACTATCCTGTCGGAGCTGAAGAAGCTTCTTGGATGAGAAGCAAAACATCTTCAAAGAAAAAGCAAGAAAGTCCAGTTGCCTTCTGAAAAAAAGCACCTTTGGGACAGCTAACTTAATAATCACTTTACTTAACACTGGAAGTCTGGGTTTCAATTGCAGTCATAAGTTGAGGTCTACCCAGGAGTGGGTTCCGGCTGCCATTACTAACGTTTTGACGCCTGAAAAATGTTGTGCGCACACACTCATTTCGCTCACATGTACAACATTTGCACTTAAAATGATCTGCGCATACGCACAACATTAAAAAAGGGAAAAATTATATATTTTCAATGAAGATTGTTCTGCACATGTGCAAAACAGAAAATCAAGATGGCGCCACCAAGGATAGAATCGGTATGGTCATGTGTCCGGTCAAGTTACTACTAAGGTCACACTTGGAATACTGCATTCAGTTTTGGTCGCCACAAGTAAAAGAGATGTTGAGACTCTAGAAAGAGTGCAGAGAAGAGCAACAAAGATGATTTGGGGACTGGAGACTAAAACATATGAACGGTTGCAGGAACTGGGTATGTCTAGTTTAATGAAAAGAAGGACTAGGGGAGACATAATAGCAGTCTTCCAATCTCTCAGGGGTTGCCACAAAAAAGAGGGAGTCGAACTATTCTCCAAAGCACCTGAGGGTAGAACAAGAAGCAACGGGTAGAAACTAATCAAGGAGAGAAGCAACTTAGAACTGAAGAGAAATTTCCTGACAGTTAGAACAATTAATCAGTGGAACAGCTTGCCTCCAGAAATTGTGAAAGCCCAAACACTGGAAAAAGAATTAAAATCATTGGAAAGGCTAGAGGTGTATGAAAATGTAAAGTTACCACCAGGTAAACATGCCATTGGTTTTAAATGGATTTTCAAACTTAAAAATAGTGTAGTTGGATAGCCATTTGTCTGAAACCGTATAGGGTTTCCTGCCTAGGCAGGGGGTTGGACTAGAAGACCTCCAAGGTCCCTTCCAACCCTGCTATTGTATTATTCGGCCAAACTGGACCAAATGGGAGGGAATCCACTTCTGGTCTACCTGTTAGCTATTTGAGACCATTCCAATCCCAAACAATTGGAGAGGTTTTTTTCCCCCCTAGGCTGTATTTTTCATTTCACAGCCTACCTTACAAACATGGGATTTCCACATATTTTCCCATCCCCATATTAACCAGGCCTAACCTTACTTAGCTTCCAATAAGGGTCTTTATTGCCACCAGCTGAGTCTCTCTTTCTATAGATACAGGGTAGTCCTTGACTTATAACAGTTTGTTTAGTAACCATTTGAAGTTACAACAGTACTGAAAAAGTGACTTACGATCGTTTCCCACCCTTATGACCATGGCAGCATTCCCATGGTCACGTGATTGAAATTCAGATATTGGTGACTAACTCATATTTATGACGGTTACAGTGTTTTGGAGTCATGTTATCACCTTTTGCGAAGCGCGCATGAAGCGAACCGGTACCAACACCGGTAGGAACCTACTCATGGTCAACATGTTGCCCCAAAATCTGAGTCCTCATTTTACTGACTTTGGAATGATGGAAGGCTGAATCAGCCTTGAGCCAATGAGGATCAAACTCCTGGCAGTGAATTGAATTAGCCTGCAATACTGCTTTCTGACCAGTGGTGCAATTCAATTTTTTTTACTACAGGTTCTGTGGGTGTGGCTTGGTGGGTGTGGTATGACTTGGTGAGCATGGCTTAGTGGGTGGGGCAGGGGAAGGGCACTGCAAAATCTCCATTCCCATCCCACTCTGGGGCCAGCCAGAGGTGGCATTTGCCGATTCTCCGAACCACTCAGAATTTCTGCTACCGGTTCTCCGAACCACTCAGAATTTCTGCTACCGGTTCTCCGAACCACTCAAAATTTCTACAACCCATTCTCCGAACCACTCAAAATTTCTACTGCCGATTCTCCAAACCACTCAAAATTTCCGCTACCGGTTCTCCGAACCACTCAAAATTTCCACTACCGGTTCTCCGAACCACTCAGAATTTCTACAACCCATTCTCCGAACCACTCAGAATTTCTGCTACCGGTTCTCCGAACCACTCAGAATTTCTGCTACCGGTTCTCCGAACCACTCAAAATTTCTACAACCCATTCTCCGAACCACTCAAAATTTCTACTGCAGATTCTCCAAACCACTCAAAATTTCCGCTACCGGTTCTCCGAACCACTCAAAATTTCCACTACCGGTTCTCCGAACCACTCAGAATTTCTGCTACCGGTTCTCCGAACCACTCAGAATTTCTGCTACCGGTTCTCCGAACCACTCAAAATTTCTACAACCCATTCTCCGAACCACGCAGAATTTCTGCTACCGGTTCTCCGAACCACTCAGAATTTCTGCTACTGGTTCTCCGAACCACTCAAAATTTCTACAACCCATTCTCCGAACCACTCAAAATTTCTACTGCCGATTCTCCAAACCACTCAAAATTTCCGCTACCGGTTCTCCGAACCACTCAAAATTTCTACAACCCATTCTCCGAACCACTCAGAATTTCTGCTACCGGTTCTCCGAACCACTCAGAATTTCTGCTACCGGTTCTCCGAACCACTCAAAATTTCTACAACCCATTCTCCGAACCACTCAAAATTTCTACTGCCGATTCTCCAAACCACTCAAAATTTCCACTACCGGTTCTCCGAACCACTCAAAATTTCCGTTACCGGTTCTCCGAACCACTCAAAATTTCCGCTAGTGGATTTCACCCCTGCTTCTGACCACTGCTCCACCATGGAAAAAGTATGCATTCAATTCAATATGCACTGATTTGTATGTCAATACTTTCTGATGCTTTTGCGTTCTATTTTATTTTATGTTATTTTATCTCACTCTTTTAACTTTCATTCTGTTTTTATCTTCCTCTATTTTATCTCCTCTTACTTCACCCTATCTTATTTTATGGTATTATTTATTGCAGCAGACACCTACTGATTTTTGATATGATCAATTGCCTAATCAATAAAGCTATACCGTACTACATCGGAGTAGGGAAAAATGTGGCAGTCCTTAGGGATTGTATCTAAGGATGAAGTTTGGTTTCCAAGGACTATATAGAGTTTGAGTCAGGGCCTAAAATTCAATACATAAAATATGTATCCCTATTTGTATTTAGAATGCTTGTGTCAGGCCTGGAAGCCATCTTTTGCATTGGGCCTTATGGCCTGCCACATTTACTGCTGTGGGAAACTGGGAAGGGGGATTTATATGGAGTATGGGAGATATATAGTCAAAATAACATTCCTTTCTCAGACAGTCAAGGACATCTTGCCCTGCACCTCGAAGGGCGTGACTGGGAGGCATCTCCAGTTGGGACGGTGCCTGATTGGAGCATGTGACGGGCATGTGGGTGCTGGGCAGAGACTTGGGCTTTCTTTTGGGTGGGGAAAACCTGGAGCCTTCCAGATTTGGGTTTTCGCAGATGTGCCAATATGACATCTCTAACAAAGCGAAACTTTGAGGAACTTCAAGCCTGGGAGTCTTCTTTCGTTAGGGGTGTTACTTGGAATACTGACAGCTTGCATTTAAATCAACAGTCCCTCCATAGTTCAAACTTTTCAAAGGGGCTTAAGATCTAGTTCTAACTCCATTCTGATACTTAGACTCAACAGTTTCAGCAGAAACTTCCTGTACAAAACTGGAAATTTAACCTCTGTATCTTAACACTTCCATTTGAAGTCAGTGGTATCTTCAGCCTAACTTCCCCCAAATATCTACACCTCTCTCACTAGTTTTGAAAGTTTGTTTGATTATGTTGTCCATGTTCGTTTCTTTGTCCCTTCTTCAAGGCGGTCAGCAAGACCGAGGCAAACAACCACAAAGAGGACATCCCGGCGGATCCGAAAAGCGACATGAAGGGCTCTAAGAAGTTAGCGTTGACTTGTTCCATGTCCAAACTGAAGGTATCAGCATCCTATTGTTCCCATATCAACATAAAACCTATTTCATATATACGCGTGTAGATAGATTGCTTGGGGAAATCCATTTGGCATCAAATGTTAGTCTACAGCAGGGGTGTCGAACTCGATTTCATTGAGGGGTGCATGAAGGTTGTGTGTGGCCTCGTGTGTGTGTGTAGCCAGGGTGGGCATTGCCAGCTTGACACCACTTGTGTCAGGGGGTGCCTGTGGTGGCCCAAGTGCTCTCCTAGCAAAGGAATCCCGAGCTCCGTTTTTGGCTGCAACTGTCTCCTGCAATCCTCTGCCAGTGAAAACAGAGCCCAGAATGGTCACAGAGGCCCTTCTGAGCTCCATTTTTGCTGGCAAAGGCACCATGGGCCGGTCTTTCTCTGTTTCCTGGCTGGCCCCATGGGCCAGATCTAAGCACCCCATATGTTGGATGCGGTCCACGGGCCTTGAGTTTGACACCAACAGGGCCATCCATTTTCATAACTTTAAACCCCAATAGGAAGGAGTGTGAGAATCTTCCATCATGGAGTGAATTGCATTCACCGAGTGGCTTTACAAACACATTCACTATGATTTAAATAATGCGTGGTTCGGAGTAGTTCACTGCCTTTGGCGATGTGGCCAGCAGGACAAGAGATAATATTGTGAGAATCAAGAAATATAGCCTATTGATCTTATTAGATTCAATAGGTCCTATGCAGGGGTGGATTTCAGGCAGTTCGCGGCGGTCCCCGCGAACCGGTTGGTCAGCAAACCCGGAAGTAAGTAACTTCCGGGAACGCCGAAGGGTCCACCCACCCGCCCGTGTTTCTTACCCGATTTTGACGAGTTCTGTGCTTCCATGCATGTGCAGGACGCATACAGCACCTGCGCAATCCTCCAGGAGCAGCTGAAGCATCGCACAGACGCTAGTACGCATGCGTGCACTGCACGCGTGCACGAGGACGCCGCTGGCCCCGTTCCAACCGAACCAGTTGGAACGGGGCGACAAACCCACCCCTGGTCCTATGGATAACAGAAGGCCCCAGAAGAAAAAGTTATGAACCAATGCTTTCAGCTAGGATGATTTCAAAATTTACCAGAAATATTTGTAATCCTGCTGAACCGTTGCTAACTGTGAAATACATTTTTCTAAAATATGTGCTTGTATGGATTTGTTTAAAACAGGGAGAACAAAACTGTTGGAAATGAGGAATGGAAAGTAATGTACACAGGTGTTCCCGGATAGTGACAGTTAGTGAAGTTATGAATCCTGTATGTGGTTAGAAGAACAACATAAAGGTTTAGAGTTCAAGATCAGCTCGGGACTCTTTGATTTATAGCAGTCCTTGTAGAACTTGCTATATCTCATTGGCCCTCTGCATTAATATGTTCATGCAGTGTATTACTGCTATTATATCTTTTATATCTATTCATTTCTAATGTTCTAAATTATTAGAAACAATAAGCCGCTGATCTTAAAGTAAGAATTATTGTTTGTGTTGCTGCCTTTTTTCCTATTGGAATTTTCTTATGACAATATGTTCAGTATCAATATGGTTTATTAGTTCAGGCATCACACCACAGGTGGGTTCCTACCAGTTCGGACTGGTTCGGTTGAACAGGTAGTGCTTTGGCGGCCTGGGTCACCGGAACCAGCAGTAACCCAGGCCTGCCACACCTCTGAACCGGTTCCCCAGTCGGCATGGCATTTTTTTTTCATTTGTTAATGTTCTGCGCATGCGCATACCTATTTATTGGCAACTACGCACGCATGTGGGATCAAAGCGAGGATGCATGTGCAAAATTGCATGCACACCAAACTGACAGTAATGCTGGCAGCAACCCACCCCTGCATCCTACGTAAGGTAAATATCATAACAGTGGACTCTTACCAGTGATGGGTTGCAGGCGGTACGCCCCAGTACGGAAGCCTGCCAGGAGCACCGAATACCGTTCCAGTATGGTGCTCCGGAGGGCCCACCCGCCTGGCCGTGCTCCTTACCTGTCTTTAAACCCTTCGGCGCTTCTGCGCATGCGCATGGTGCATATAACACCTGCGTGATGCTCCACCAAGCAGCTGCAGTGTCATGGGGGCTCACGAAGGCGTCAGTGGATGGTAAGACGCATGTGTGCGCTGCACCTGTGTGCACGGGTGCTGCACGTGTTCATGTGGAGGACGCTGGGTCCTGTTACAATCGTGGGATCCGGAACCCACCACTAACTCTTACCCTAAGTTTAGGTTTCATACTTTGACCGAATCCAGATGTAAAGTTAGCAATAGCAATAGCAATAGCAATAGCAATAGCAATAGCAATAGCAATAGCAATAGCAATAGCAATAGCAATAGCAATAGCAGTTAGACTTATATACCGCTTCATAGGGCTTTCAGCCCTCTCTAAGCAGTTTACAGAGTCAGCATTTTGCCTCCAACAACAATCCGGGTCCTCATTTTACCCACCTCGGAAGGATGGAAGGCTGAGTCAACCTTGAGCTGGTGAGATTTGAACAGCTGAACTACAGAACTGCAGTCAGCTGAAGTAGCCTGCAGTGCTGCACTCTAACCACTGTGCCACCTCGGCTTTTATTAGTTGGAAGAGAGTGCTTCATACAGTATGTTGGGTCTAATCTGTTGCTTCTCCCAAATTCTTTTACCGCCAGTTGTAATTGTTCCAGCTGGATAAAAAGTGACAGGTCGAAAAAGCCAGTTGACCTCTTGGCTTTATCCATTATATAAGCACAGGGTTTGTGAACTAACAAGTTTTTGCTAGTGCCAATGGACTTTAAACTGGACCTTTACCCTAGAAGCTATGTTAATGTGTACCTGAATTAAGGAGGCAGCTGAGGGATTCTGGGAGTTGAAGTCCACACATCTTAACCTTGGCAAGGTTGAAAAACATTGGCCTAGGCCAGGGGTGTCAAACTCGAGTTGATTGAGGGCCGCCTCAGGGGTTGTGTTTGACCTCAGAGGGGAAGGGTGGGCATGACACGGGTGGGCGTGGCCAGCTAAACATCACTCGTGTCGGGAACACCTGTGATGGCGAAGTGCTAAGGCAGGACTTCCTTCAGACCCTCCCTCCCTCTCTTTATAATGTCCATCCTTCCTTCCTTCCTTCCTTCCTTCCTTCCTTCCTTCCTTCCTTCCTTCCTTCCTTCCTTCCTTCCTTCCTTCCTTCCTTCCCTCCCTCCCTCCCTCCCTCCCTCCCTCCCTCTTCCTTCTCTTTTCTTTTTCCTTCCCCTCTTTCCTTATTTTTCCTTCCTTATTCTCTTCCCATCTTTTTCTTTTTCTTTCCTTTTTCCTTTTCTCCTTTCCTGGCCCTTCTTGCATGCTCAAATGCAAAAGAGGAAACGTTTCTCCTTTTCTTTTGTTTTTAGTGTTTGTTTTGCTAGACGTCTGCCAATGAAAATAGAACGTTTGTGTGTGTGTGTGTGTGTGTGCGCTAATAGAGGGCTGCAGGCGGCCATTTTTGCTGGCAGAGGTGAGTCCTTTGCTGTTTCCAGGGGGCCCTGCGGGCCAGTTCTAAACACCCCACAGGCCTTGAGTTTGACACCCCTGGTCTAGACCAGTGTTTCTCAATCTTGGCAACTTGAAGATGTCCGGACTTCAACTCCCAGAATTCCCCAGCCAGTGAATGCTGGCTGGGGAATTCTGGGAGTTGAAGTCCGGACATCTTCAAGTTGCCAAGGTTGAGAAACACTGGTCTATATCTATGCAGCAAAGAGGAGATTCCACCCCCAGAGTAGATAATTCCACTATTGAAATAGGTTAGTAGTAATTACAGACTGCAGAGTTTTAATCAGTTTTTTTTTCTGGCTCAGGTCTTATCTGAGATTGACTTTAGGAAGCTGTGCGGATAAAAGCTGAGTTGACATGGAATAGAAAAGGCTTTTCAGAAAAAACAAAAACAAAACCAGGCTGTTTTGGAAAATAATAGCACAGCAAAGAAACAGATTTCAGGAATAAACTGTCCTGGATCGTGCTGGGTTTATAGTTTCCTCCCCTACAAATAAACACACACACACTGAGTACTATACATGTCCATTCAGGTTGCCCATCTTACCAAGGCCACTCTGGATAGTGAATATGGTTAAAACATCAATATCTGTCTCTATATAAAACAGCTCTCTCTCTCTCTCTCTCTCTCTCTCTCTCTCTCCCTCCCTCCCTCCCTCCCTCCCTCCCTCCCTCCCTCCCTCTCTCTCTCTCTCTCTCTCTCTCTCTCTCTCTCGGTGTGCGTGTGGGTGTGTTCCAGCATAACTCTGAAATGTCTCGAGCAATTTCAACCAAACTTGGTAGACAGATTACTTACTTTCGGGGAAAAAATACTGTGGGGGTAAAATACCCCTAACACCCCTCAGGGTGTGTGTTCTGTTAAGATACAGCCTGTTGTGCCTTAAAATGATTTCTACTGTACTGCCTTAAAATGGATTCTACTGTGCAGCGCAGTGGAGTTGCCATGGTAATGGCTTCACAGTACTCCACAAGGGGGCTCGCTCTGGTAAGGAGGAAAATCCAACATTAGCGGGAAAACATTATCAGGAAAGAAGAAGAAGAAAAATAATGCCCTAATTTTGCAGATGGTTTCTATAGTCTACAGACAGAACAAATGAGATTAAAGCTAAGCTGTCTTAAATTACCCTGGGATTTTCAAAGCTAACCATTTCAGATTGAATCTGATACCTTTGTGACTCCCTTTGCAATAGGTAGAGCCAGGCCTGTTCTTACAGTTACATAAGGTAGCGGGAATACCCAGGGGTGGGCTTCAAAAATTGCAGCAACGGGTTCGCTGCCCCGTTGCTGGGTGGGCGTGGCCATGGTGGGCATGGCCCAGGGGTGGGTTGCTGCTGGCCTTACTGCCGGTTTGATGGGCATGCAATTTTGTGTTTTACATGCTTGCCTCGCTCACGCATATGCCAGACACATCCTCTGTCCGCATGCACATGTGGGAAGTTATCATCCAGCCCTCTCCCAGAAAAATGAAATATCCTAGGAAATATTGAAAAGGCAGAATATTTCTCTGGATGTGAAAAGAAAGAAACATGTTTTAAAAGACAGAATAGTTGTCTGCAGCTTCCTGCCCATCCCCACTGTTAATGGGCCATTAAGATGGCCAAGCTAGTCCACTTTACATAATAAAGACTTCTCCACTTCAGCTACAGGAAAGCATGATAATATTGGCCCTTTACTCAACTGACCACATGGCATCTGAGAACTCATCCATACCTGGATTCAAAACACAGCCTAGAGAGTTGCCCCTGCATGGCCCCGTGGGAGTCTGACAACCAATCAGAATACATTTCTTACACAGGAACAGGAAACAGAGAGGTGGGACTGAACAGGTTATAAAAAGCCTAGCAAGCCCCTCCCTCAGCCCTTCTTTTCTTCTCCACCAACATTGAAGCATGTGATCACCTTTTCTGTTCAGGGCTCAAGCCATGTGACCCTGTCCAACAATAAACCATCTTTCCAAGCAGCCTCCATGTCTCCAGCGTCTTTTTCCCCACTTGGAGCTGAACCCAGAAGGACATTTCTTTCATCACACATTTGCCCATGCATGCAATAAAAATTGCTCTGCGCATGTGCAGAAGCAAAAAAACAAGATTTTACTTACTGTTGCTGACTTGGAAGGTAAGCAGCTGAGGTTCGAAATGCTCCATTTTCAGTGCTGCGCGAGTGATTTATTTATTTATTTATTTATTACATTTATATGCCGTCCTTTTCCCCGGAGGGGACTCAGGGCAGCTCACAATTCAATCAGGGAAGGAGGTACAGACAGGGGGATAAAAAAGATGAGACATAACAATACAAAATTTAAAAACACACAACAACCATACCATTCGAGAAGGGGGGCAAAAACTCTTTAGCCCCAGGCCTGTCGGAACAGCCAGGTTTTAAGGGCTTTGCGGAAGGCCTGGAGGGTGGTGAGGGTCCGAATCTCCACGGGGAGCGCTCACTAAACCAGTTGTTAAACCGGCAGCATCCCAACACTGGTCTCAACTCCATACTTTACGTGCCTGTGAATTTGATGTGATTAATTCCCTGTTGATTTTCCTCATTTCCTTCTAGGTATTTTTAATATTATTATATTTTGCCTATCTGACCAAGACGATGAGTGGGGCATACATCAACAGCATGCTGACTCAGATCGAAAGACGTTTCAACATCCCTGCCTATCTGGTTGGAGTTCTCAATGGAGCCTTCGAAATGGGTAGGCAAATCAATGAGCTTGTCGAATGGTTTGCAATAAATAATGCCAGGGAATTGGGCAGCAACTGTCCAAATGAAGTCAGAGATGCTGACAGAAACCTGTAGTTGTCAGGCCTGCAGCCATCTTTTCTTTTGGATCTTTGGCCTGCCGCATTTTCTATTATTCTGCTATGCATTTTCTATTGTGGGAAAATGGGAGGGGGGGATTGTATGGAGTTAGATGCAATGTAGCCATAGCAACATTCTTTCTAGAAAGCCAAGGTCATCCTTTGTCTCTGCACCTTTGCACCTGACCGGAACTGGATGGGTGGAACTGCCAACATGGCAGTGGGAGATTGGACCATGGGATGGACTGGTGGGGGGTGGGGGCAAGATCTTGAACTTTCAACTGGGTGGTGAAAACCGGGAAGCTTTCAGATTCGGGTTTTCCCAGATGTGCCAACATGGCTCTCTTAATAAATTGGAACTTTGAGGAATACTTTGCCTTGGACTCTGATTTACTTTTGGATGCTATTTGGAATCCTGACAGTAGTTTTACATAAATAAATATATTTATCAATTATATTAACATCAGACAAGATAGTCAGCAACATAGAGCATCACAAAGTATATCAAACAATATCCAGAGTGCACAGAAGAAAGAGGTGAGGAAAAAGGAAACGTTACACCCGAAGAGCCGAGATGGCGCAGTGGTTAGGGTGCAGTACTGCAGCCACTTCAGCTGACTGCTAGTTCTGCAGTTCGGCAGTTCAAATCTCACCGGTTCAGGGTTGACCTACACCACCTCAGACAATAGTTATCCAACATCTTAAAAACTTCCAGTGTTGGAGCATTCACAACTTCTGGAGGGAAGTTGTTCCACCGATTAATTTTTCTCATTGACAGGAAATTTCTCTTCAGTTCTAAGTTGCTTTTCTCCTTGATTAGTTTCCATCCGTTGCTTCTTGTCCTGCCCTCAGGTGCTTTGGAGAATAGTTTGACTCCCTCTTCTTTGTGGCAGCCCCTGAGATTTTGGAACACTGCTATCATGTCTCCCCTAGTCCTTCTTTTCATTAAACTAGACATACCCAGTTCCTGCAAGCGTTCTTTATAGGTTTTAGCCTCCAGTCCCCTAATCATCTTTGTTGCTCTTCTCTGTAATTTTTCTAGACTAGAGTCTCAACATCTTTTTTATGAATCTATTTGTACCTAACCTAGTTTATTTCTTCAGGTGACCTGCTGGTGATCGTCTTTGTGAGTTACTTGGGATCAAAACTTCACAGGCCACGCATGATTGGGCTTGGATGTGCAGCCATGGGTTTGGGATGTGTTTTGATAGCATTGCCTCATTTTCTAATGGGGAGGTAAGTTCCTAATCTTATTTAATTCTCACAGGGGTAAGTCCTCGACTTACAGCCACAGTTAGAATCAGAATGCAGATTGCTGACCAAGTTGGTGTTAAGAGACCTGGCACTGATTTTATGAGCTTTTTCTGCCATGGTTGCTAAGTGAATCCCTGTAGTTGTTAAGCGAATCACATGGTCATTCAGTAAACCCAGCTTGCCCCGTTGACCTGGTTGGGAAGGTCACATGACCCTGGGATGCTGCAAATATGTTGTAAATACAATGTGACAATGACAAAAATGTATGCGGTGTTGTCACAACATCAAATGTAGCTTCCATACTTGCATATTATTATATTGAGTTATTTAGCCGAGGTGGCGCAGTGGTTAGAGTGCAGTACTGCAGGCCACTTCAGCTGACTGCTATCTGCAGTTCGGCGGTTCAAATCTCACCGGCTCAAGGTTGACTCAGCCTTCCATCCTTCCGAGGTGGGTGAAATGAGGACCCAGACTGTGGGGGCGATATGCTGACTCTGTAAACCGCTTAGAGAGGGCTGAAAGCCCTATGAAGCGGTATATAAGTCTAACTGCTATTGCTATTGCTATTTAGCTATATTTTACAGTAGTTGTCAGCTGTGTGGATTGTGTCATGTCATTGAAATGCATTGTTTCTCGTTTCTTCCTCCTTCTCCCGCATCCCCATCTCCATTTGTTCCCCCAAAGGCATCCAGTGCAAGTCATGATGATATAACCAGGGGTGGGATTCAGCCGGTTCATACCAGTTCAGACGAACTGGATGTTAATTTTCCATCCAGTTCTCCGAACCGGTTGTTGCAAGGATCGACTGACCCCACCTACCCGTCCCCTCCCCTTCCCTTCCAGGAGTCTCCACGCAGCCCGTTTTGGATGCGAGGTAAGTGCAGGGCCCATGCGGATGCTCTGGGAGAGCGAGAAACTGGCCAGAAATTCAAAAACAGGCCTGTTTCTGCCTCCGGAGGGTCTCCGGAGCCCATGGAAGGCTGTTTTTGCCTTCCTGGAGGTGTGGGAAAAGCCTTTGGAGCCTGGGGAGGGCAAAAATGCTCTCCACCATCGTGCAGGAGGCAGAGTAGGCCACGCCCACCATGGCCACACCCACCCAGCAATCGGGCAGAGAACCGGTTGCTAACACTTTTTGATCCCACCCCTGGATATAACTCATCCTAATATCACTATGTGCAAAAGATGCAAAATGATATATATTAATAGAATTTATTGTTATTTTCAAAACAAACACGACACATAAAATCTTCCTTCTTTATATACTGTAGAAAGTGTATCAGTTAGTTACAAAAGGTTTTTGTGCATCTCCTCCGCAGTCATCAAGCATAATTCATATTAACTCAAGTATTTTAACTCAAATATTTACACATGTTACCCTTATACCTCCATCTTTATTTGACTATAATTATTTAAATGTCCTTCATCATAAAATATACCAAGATTTAATACATAACCATATACTGGCATTTCATTTAATATTTCTAAAATTCTCCAATAACACTGAAT
This sequence comes from Thamnophis sirtalis, assembly GCF_051295495.1. Lineage (NCBI taxonomy): Eukaryota > Metazoa > Chordata > Lepidosauria > Squamata > Natricidae > Thamnophis > Thamnophis sirtalis. The sequence continues at coordinate 10,283,372 of NW_028261389.1, forward strand.
CCTTATGTCCTATTCTAGCTAAACATCCATAATATTTAATAACAAACTTTTCTAATCCTCCTTTCCAAATCGCTGTTGCCAATTTTCATCTAGTTTCCTTATATTATACTCATACATATATATATATATATAGGTTGTCATCATTATCCCTCCTTTATTTGACTATATCCTGTATCATAATATTTCCCCCCTAATAATAAAAACTTAACAGTATCTAACTTAATTCTTTTTTATTAACTTTTGTATATAATCCAAAAGGATTTCTTATCTTCCTTTCATGGGTACCACTCAATATTCATATCCAATTATTACTTATCATAACACTACACATCGTATACATTATTATCATTATCAATTATTTCTTTAATTATATCTATTATCACTAAATTTCACTAAGTTTAACTAGTTTTAAGTTATATTCTTCTATCTATCAACCTGCATCTTTCCAATAACAAAACAATCTTATATCTCTGCCATAGTATTTTAACTCAGATATTTATACATGTTACCCTTATACCTCCATCTTTATTTGACTATAATTGTTTAAACATCCTTCATCATAAAATATACCAAGATTTAATACATAACCATATACTGGCATTTCATTTAATATTTCTAAAATCCTCCAATAACACTGAATCCTTATGTCCTATTCTAGCCAAACATCCATAATATTTAGTAACAAACTTTTCTAATCTTCCTTTCCAAAACGCTGTTGGCAATTTTCATCTAGTTTCCTTATATTATACTCATACATATATATATAGGTTGTCATCATTATCCCTCCTTTATTTGACTATATCCTGTATTATAATATTTTCCCCCTAATAATCAAAACTTAACTGTATCTAACTTAATTCTTTTTTATTAACCTTTGTATATAATCCAAAAGGATTTCTAATCTTCCTTTCATGGGTACCATTCAATATTCATATCCAATTATTAGTTATCATAACACTACACATTGTATACATTATTATCATTATCAATTATTTCTTTAACTATATATATTATCACTAAATTTCACTAAGTTTAACTAGTTTTAAGTTATATTCTTCCATCTATCAATCTGTATCTTTCCAATAACAAAACAATCTCATATCTTCTGCCATTTGTGGTACCAATCCTATAGTCATCTTCTTGATCAGCTTTGTATGGACTTCTCTTAGCATCTCCTTGCTTATAAGATCTCTCATATAATATTGATGCCCTCTTTCTGTTTCCTTATTCAGTTTGTCTTTGATTGTCAGCAGTGTTATCAAAACATTTGCTAGTGGAATTTCTTTCTTTAAGTCGATAGGTTCTTTAATTTTATCTTCTTCTATATCTTGACCTTTGAAATAGATTTCCTCTCCATTTAATTCCTCTTTCTGTATTCTATTCTTTCCATTTTCAGGAACAAACCAATTACCATAGATATCAGCAGGTTTAATCTCTTTATATTCATTTTCCACTTCAGTGTTTTGAGTTTCAATCACCCCATTTTGCATTTGATGAATATTTTCATTTTTTTTCATCATATTTTCTTGTTATGTGCTCTAGGTATTCCATTTTTTCTCTACTGTATTTGATAATTTCTGTAGTACTGAAAATATATTTTGCAAAGTCAAGACCTCTATTTTTCCTTGGGATTGTGTAATTCTGACAAACACAGCTACTCTAGCTTGAAAGATCAACAAAATTAAAGCATAGATTCACAAAGAACGCTGTTCTCACTTCTCTCTGGTCAAAAACATACTTCAAAGGGACACTCTGTGCACTCTTATCAGTCTGTAGCCAAACAGTAAATCCTTGTGGCGCCAAGTCAAAGCAATCCATGAAAGAAAGAAAAAAAAATGTTCCGTTTTGAATACACAAAACTCCAATCAACAATACCTCCCAGCCTCCGGAGCAGAGACACTATTAAAAAGTTTCTTTTTGTATCTTTTTTGTATATCAAATTAAAAAAAAGGTCCAATCCTTAATTGAATTAGAAAAATACCCACAGCAATAAAAGAGGAAAAATTTAGTCGGTAAATTACAGAGTGCCACAAAGAGAAGGTAGAAGAAAATGTAATCCATCCGTTTCAAAAGGTTTGCATAGATTCAATCCATGTAAATAACATTTAAAAAGTAAGATAACCACTGTTCAAAACCATTCCAAATTCAATTCCGTCGCTTGATTCTTCTATTCTTTAATTTAAATTGGTTTTTGAGTTTTTATAGGCAGTCTCTTTTTTAAAACAATGAAAATTCCTCACCAGCTGGAAACACTTTCTCTTTCCGTATCCTTCTGTTTTGGAACCGCCCCAACTTTGTCAGCCTTGGCTGGATTTTTTGTCACCGTCTTGAAGAACTTCTCTTGCTGCTTTCGAGGATTTTGCGATATCCCCGAGATCAGCAAGACGTATTCTTCCTGTTCACCATCTCTTCGGGAGGGTTTAGGTCTGTTTGGACCACTCAGTGGCAAAAGTGTTGGCTGTGGTCTCAGAACATTGAGACCACACAACCATCTCATCGCGACATTGGCTCCTCCCTTAGTTGCTAACATTTTTTTGATCCCACCCCTGGATATAACTCATCCTAATATCACTATGTGCAAAAGATGCAAAATGATGTATTTTGAGTACTTCGTATTTGTTCTCTGTGGTCATCTGTGCTCCATTGAAAAAGGTCAGTCTTTCGCAGCACCACCGTTAAATCAATCTTCATGGATTTTGAGTGTGATTCTGTTGAATACATGAATGAATAGATGATACCCTGAATTTCTCTACTAAAGCTTGCCCATGGACTCCCCTATCCACACAGAAAGAATGAACACACTGCAGTGCTATTTTTTTTAATATACACAATTTATTTTGATTCACAGGTACCAGTATGAAAGCAGTGCTTCCTCTTCTGATAATGTTTCTTCAAGTATGGCAGTTTGCCTTGCAAATCAAAGTGACATGTTCCAATCTTCCCTTTTACCTTCAAAAGGTAAAGTTCCCCTTTTGGTCCATTTAACTTCCTCTACATTACTTTTCTGTCTCGGTGGTAGAAGGAGATCAGAGCAACTAAAGCATAAACAAGCCTGTTTCACTGATAATTACAGATTAACAGAGTTGGAAGGGACCTTGTAGGTCATCTAGTTCAGCCCCACACCCAAGCAGGAGACCCTACCCCACTTCTGATGGATGGCAGTCCAATCTCTTCTTGAAAGCTTCCAGTGATGAAGCTCCCACAACTTCTGAAGGCAACTTCTGTTCCATTGGTTGATTGTTCTCACTGTCAGAAAGTTCCTCCTTATTTCCAAGTTGAATCTCTCCTTGTTCACTTTCCATCCATTATTCCTTACCTGGCCTTCGGGTGCTTTGGAAAATAGCTTGACTCCTTCCTCTCTGTGGCAGTCTCTCAAATATCGGAAGACTGCTACAATGTCTCCCCTGCAGTGGTGGGATTCAAAATTATTTACTACCGGTTCTGTGGGCGTGGCTTGGTGGGCATGGCATGGCTTGGTAGGCCCTAACCCTAACCCCAACCCTAACCATTCTTCATATGTTTTAGCCTCCAGTGCCCTAATCGTCTTGGTTGCTCTTCTCTGCACTTTTTCTAGAGTCTCAACATCTTTTTTATAATATTTTATATAGTGTTTAGATACTGTTTTATACTGTATAGTATTAATCAACACTGTCCAGTTGAGTTTGATGGTTGTTAACATTAGGTTTCCTGGATCTTCTGTGACATCATAGCAAGTCAACCAATAGCTGTTGGAGAAGTAAAGACGAAGCCCAGAGGTGGAGTCAAGAGAGGGCTCAGCCTAAAATCATTATGTGTCCACAAATTCTCCAAGTCCAGCCCCTCTTGAACTCCATTAACTCTAGTGCAATTTGAGTGCTAGTGGACTAGATTCTTGTGTGTAAGCTTGATCAATAAATCTTCTTAACTGGAACTTAACTCTTTCTTTGTGTCTGAACAATAGCAGGTAGAATGGTCATTCATGCCATCATAGCAAGAAAGCCAATAGTAGCCAGATGACAGGTAGTCCTCAACTTACAACTGCAATGGAGCCCAAAATTCTGTTACTAAGTGAGTTAAGTGAATTTTGCCCCGCTTTATGATCTTTCTTGCCACCATTACACAGTGAATCGCTGCAGTTGTCAAGTTTTTAAACATGTTTTTAAGGAGTCTGGGTCCCCCATTGATTCTGCTTGTCAGAAGGTCACAAAAAGGGGTCGCATGATGCCGGGATACAGCAACCGTCATAAAGATGCATCAGTTGCCAAGCCACTCAATTTGGATTGTGGGGATGCCACAACAATCATGTGTGAAAAAACGATCTTAAGTTGCTTTTTTCATTGCTGTTGTAGTTTCGAACAGCCGCTAAACAAACTGTTGTAAGAGTTGTGGCCTGCCAGCAGCCAGCAGAGCTGGGAGCAGATTCGGACAGTGAGGAGGTTGGGGAGGAAGATCGGCCAGTCCTGGAGTCCTGAGTCCCTCCGGGAATAGGGCGGCATACAAGTCTAATAAATGGAAATGGAAATGGAAATGGAATGGAGTCTGGGGAAGGCTCTGATGAGGGCTCTGTGTCGGAGGCAGAGAGGAGGCCACAGACGTAGGCCAGTTATCAGCTTCCTTCAGAGTCAGACATCAGTGAGGCAGACGAACAGCTGGAGCCTGTTCCCAGTGTGCACATGTGCAGAGTTGCCAGATGAAGAGAACAGCTAAGGAACAGGGATCGACTTGGGAGTAAGACCACAGGTGGATGATGAATAGCCCATCCCAGATGAAATAAAAGAGGAGTGAAAGGGGAGTGGAGTTTGCAGGAGACAATTAGTTGGCTTAATTGGTTCATGACTCTCCAAGACTCCTTGCCAAGTTTTGCAGATATCGGCCTGGCAGCTCTCCAAGCCAGATAAGGTCTGTGACTGTAAATCCTCCCTCGAAAGACTTTGCTGGATGTGAATGAGCAGAATTCACAGTTGATTAATAAAAGGGTTTTTTTGTCGGGACCAGGAGTTTGCTTCATGCTCTCAGGAAGCCTTGGTCAAAACAGTAAGTTGAGGACTATCTGTGTACAAACAAACAAGGAAAGTACAATATACTGTGTAAACAACTGTGCATCTATGTCCTTATTGATCAATGAAAAGCATCAACAGTCTTGCTTCTATGAACATCCCCCTCGCACAGTTTTCGGTTTATTGTTTCTGCTTCTTTCTTGCCCTTTTTAGAATGTGAGGAACAAGAAGGATCTTTGATGTGGGTCTCTGTGCTGATAGGAAACATCATACGAGGAATAGGCGAAGCTCCCATCGCACCTTTAGGCATCTCCTATGTAGAAGATTTTGCAAGAGCAGAGAATTCTCCATTCTACATAGGTAAGCCTGCAAATGTCCACATATCTGAGGTGGCGCAGTGGTTAAATGCAGCACTGCAGGCTACTGCTAGATCAGCAGTTCAGCGGTTCAAATCCCACCGGCTCAGGGTTGACTCAGCCTTCCATCCTTCCGAGGTGGGTAAAATGAGGACCCAGATTGTTGGGGGCAATATGCTGACTCTCTGTAAACCGCTTAGAGAGGGCTGAAAGCCCTATGAAGCGGTATATAAGTCTAGTGCTATTGCTATTGCTATATCATATTTTTAACCCCCCCCCCTTTTTAAAAAGACTTTTATAACCAAGGAGGAAGAAATTTGTAGTACTTAATCACAACTTCCAGCACTCTCAGCCATCAAAGGATGCTGGGATTTTTTTACTTTAGCTACATCTGATGTAGTACATTTCCAGTGCAAACCACAGTGCTCAGAAGGAAATACAATTTATTTATACAGGTAGTCCTTGAGTTATGAAGGCAGTTGGAACTGGAATTTCTAGTGTTAAGTGATGCAATCAAAAAGCGTGCTGTCTTACCGACAACAAACCCCCATTGTTGTTGTTAAACAGTAATTGTGGGTCATTAAGCAGGACCTCATGTGATTCTGAATTTGACTTCCTGCCACTTCCAATAAGCAAAGTCAGTGGGGAAGCTGGAAGGAAATCGTAAGTCACAGTCATGGCAACACTGTTGTGGCCCGTTGGCCCCAGCTCCTCCAGCAGCTGAATCAGAGGAGCTGGCATGGGAGTCAGGGTCAGCATCAAGGAAACCTGAGAGCTCCAAGGGGGAAGAGGGAATGGAGCTGGCAGAGAGAGAGAGAGAGAGAGAGAGAGAGAGAGAGAGAGAGAGAGAGAGAGAGAGAGAGAGAGAGAGAGAGAGAGAGAGAGAGAGAGAGAGAGAGACACAGACAGACAGACAGAGACAGAGAGAGACACAGAGAGAGAGACAGAGACAGAGACAGAGACAGAGAGACAGAGACAGAGACAGAGACAGAGACAGAGACAGAGACAGAGAGAGGTGGAGTCTGGGCCATCCGTCAGTCCTCAGATGGAGAGTCAACACCCTTAGGTCTAGTGGTGGCTGATGAGGAAGAGGAGGAACAGCTGGGTCCAGTGTCTGACACGCGAATGCGCAGAAATAGAGGAGAGGAGAGCAATGGAAATCCATGGGCTGGTCCTTGGGAAGGAAGAGCCACTGCTGCTAACCAAGCCCCACCCTAGCTCTGGGGATAAAAGGCAGGGGGCAGAGATGAGTAGATGTGGCAGACAATTATTTATCTTCCAGCCTGATGGACATCATTGAGAGAGAAACTTTTTGCCAGGGCTGCTGGTGCTCCTAATAGATGAATCTTTGAGTTCAGTTCAGAGGATTTGTTGTGTTTGGGGAACTGTGTCAGAACAGACACTTTCCTAAGCGGTTTACAGAGTCAGCCTATTGTCCCCCCAACAATCTGGGTCCTCATTTTACCCACCTCAGAAAGATGGAAGACTGAATTAACCTTGAGCCTGGTGGGATTTGAACTGCCAAATTGCAAGCAGCCAGCAGTCAGCAGAAGTGGCCTGCAGTGCACCAGTGCTCTAACCACTACACCACCGAGATACTTTGTTAGAACGCAGAAAAGTGTGTTTTGACAGTGCAGTGCCAGCTAGGCTGCTTATGTACATGTCTGCAATGGACTATTTTAACATGTTCGAATCCTTTCCACTCCTTTAGGCTGTCTGCAAATAGCAACTGTCGTGGGGCCTTTACTTGGTTTAATGATTGGCTCCTATTGTGCACAATTGTACGTGGATATTGGATTCATAAACCTGGGTAAGGCAATTGATCAGCAAAATCTGTAAGCATTAATCCCTAGCATCACTCTGACATATGGCAAAGCTACGTAATTATTATATACCATGTTTCCCCCAAAGTAAGACAGGGTCTTATTTTCTTTTGACTCCCAAAATAAGTGCTTGGCCTTATTTTTGGGGATGTCTTATTATTTTTGAGGTGTAGTAGGTGGTGAGCGTGATCACCTTGTGGCTGCTGCTGTGTTGCAATATTTTCAGGGAGGGCTTATTTTCGGGGAGGGCTTTTTTAGTGCATGTGCTCAAAAAGCCCAATTGGGCTTATTATCCGGGGAGGTCTTATTTTGGGGGAAACAGGGTATTGTGTCTGTCTGCCTGTCCATCTGCCTGTCCATCCATCCATCCACTCTTCTATCCATCTGTCTGTCCATTTGTCCTGTCCTGTCTGTCTGTCTGTCTGTCTCTCTTTTTCTCTCTTTCTCTCTCAGTTAAAGTACAGAACCATTGCAGGAGGGAATCAGTATTAGTCTAGGGCAGGGGTTTGCAACAACCTGCAGCTCTTGAGCCGCATGTGGCTCTTTCATCCCTCTACTGCGGCTCCCTGTCTCTGGTTAGTAAAAAGAAAAAGGAGGCCATGCTAGGAGGAGACTCTATGGTGGGGGAACCAGACTTCTGGTTGTCTCCAAAATTGAACGGGGGGGCTTCCGCTTAGGACCTTTGAGTTAGGCTCTTTGAGTATTTAAGATCGCCGACCTCTGGTCTAGGGCAGCAACAACCAGTAGCATTTTTTCTGACCAAATTTTATTAAACGGCATAAATTCCTGCGAGCTGCAATCTATTGAATCTGATCCCATGTTAAAGGTTAACCAAGATAAGTATAGAACCAAACCCAGAACAGGGAAACTCAGAACCAAGTTTCTCATTCTTAGCAACTTCCAGAAGTACGGACTTCAACTCCCAGAACTCCCCAACCAGTTTGGCCTCTGCTGAGAATTCTGGAAGCTGAAGTTCACATAAGTGGAAGTTTCCCAGCCTGGTGCTAGCTTTCTATTATTCCCACCTTGCCCCACAATGCATCAGGGAAAGAATGGAGCCTTTCCTCTAACACATTTGCAGAGAAACGGTGCTCACAAAAATGGCTTAAAAGCCAGAAAGAAAACTGAGTACCATATTTTTCTGAGTATAAGATGCACCTCCCCCCCTAAAAGAGAGTGAATATTCAGTTGCATGTAGCCAAAAATCCAAGGCAGGGAGGAGACGATGGCCTTTGGCAATCTCTGCAGCCTGGAACAGCTGATTGGGGGTATTCTGGGAGGCCAATCCACCCGCCAATCAGCTGCTCAAGCTGAATAAGGCTGCAATAATGTGCTGAAGCTGACTTGGCTGTTTGCTATTTGTTGCAAGGAGGTGTCAGAGTTTGCAACGGCAATCACATTCGGAAAGCACACACAAGAAACTGATTCAGCAGGATTCAATAACTTCTCTTTATATATAACATAACACATAAAATAAATATACAATAACAAAAGCAAATGGTAGTTCAGCAGAGGAGAGAAACTTTACTTTCAGTTTTAGTTTCAGATATCAGCACAGCATGCAGCTTTAGTACAGAACAAGCCATGCCCTGGCTCCTTGCTGTCTCCTTCCTTGTTGCTCACACGGCAAATACTGTTTGTTTCCAAACAGCCCTCAACTCTCTCACACACTGACAGGATGCTAGCCAGATGAATACCATGGATGTTGATAGGAAGAGACAGATTTTTTTTCTTATTTTCCTCCCCCAAAACTAAGGTGCATCTTATACTCCGGAATGTCTTATACTCCAAAAAATATGGTAAATATTTAAAAAGTGGGAGTTCTGTGCTGAAGATAAAAATTAATAAAGAAGGAAGACTTTGGTAACAACTCTCCCCATTGTCTCTACCTTCCCTCTCTCTATAACCCCTAAGCCTAACTAATGCCTCTTAAACTTCTTTTCTCACCAGAGGAGGTGGTGATAAACCTCACGGATGCCCGTTGGGTCGGTGCTTGGTGGCTGGGAACTCTAATATGTGCCTTTGCAAATTTCCTTGTTGCAATTGCTTTATGCTTCTTGCCCAAGACTTTGATAAAAGAAGGGGAAGAAGACAACACTGATGTGACAGCCAAGAGAAACAAATCCCTCCTACAAGCAGAAAACAAGAGCCAGGCAAAAATAAAACTACGTGAACTTTACAAGGGTGAGCAAAACAAACAAAACAAAAAACAAACCCCCAAAACACGTTATCCTCAAAATCCCAGTCAATAACAAATACATAACAGTGGACCTATATGCATAAGGGAGAGAAAGTGTAGGAAGCAAAACTTCCATTGGAACCAAAGACTGCCAAGAAGCTGAGATCCTTTTTTTTGGTTTGGTTTCCAGATTTTGTTCCTTACCTGAAGAGTCTATTTCACAACCGGGTTTACATGCTTTTCCATTGTATTACCATATTTCAATTCAGCGCTTGGATTGGGATGATTACTTTTATGCCCAAATACTTGGAACAGCAGTATGGAATCTCGGCATCGGACGCCATTTTCTACATAGGTAAGCTGAATAGAAGTGTTGGGTGTGTGGAAATACCATCCCCGAGAAAACATGAATTGGGATCCGAAAGAGACACCTATAACAATAGAAAAAGAAAGGAAGGGAAGAAGGAAGGAAAGGAGGGGAGGAAGGAAGTAGAGAATGGAGGGACGAAGGAAAGGAAAGGAGTGGAGGGTTAGAAGAGAGAGGAAGAGAAGGAGAGAAAGTAGGAGAGGAAGAAGAAGTGTGGAGGAGAGGTAAGGGAAGAAGAAAGAGGTAAGGGAAGGTGGGTAGAAGGGAGAGAAAAAGAAGAGGAGGGAGGAAGAGAAAGAAAGAGAAGGAGAGAAGGTAGGAAGGAGAAGAAAAAGGGTAGGAGTAGGGAAGAGGTAAGGGAGGGAAGAAGGTAACAGAGACGAGGAAGGAAGGAAGTAGAGAAGGAAGAGAGGGAGAAAAGAAAAGAAAGAGAAAACGAGGTGGTGTCTTAGCAGGTGCGAAGGATGGTAAACAAAGCATTTTAAACTATACCTTATAACCTTTCAAATGGAATAATAATAATATAAGAATGGCAAAGAAAAAGAATAATTATGTGAATGTATATCTATAATCTGTATGTAAGAGAATAAATGACAGTAAAAATATAAAGCATAATATAGGTAAATAATATTTGGTCATAAGTAGCTAAGTTTAAATAAAGAAAGAAATGTACATAAAAATGGATAACGAATAAGGAGATTATGAATGAAAGATAGAAATGTATAGTAGGAAAAACACTAACTGCAAAGAAACCGATTCGGAACTGCGGTATGATATACGATGGAACTTATTGTTCCTATGTTGTTTTTAAGTTATGTGTTTGTTTTTGTTGATGTGCTTATGTGTTTAAAATAATAAAAAAAGTGTGTGAGAATGCGAGTGTGAACATGGGAGGCAACAAAACCAGTGAGAAGATCTTGAGGGAATCAAAAACCTGGTTTCCCCACCACCACCACCCCCGCTATCTCTTATTCTAGGTGTATACAATTTACCAATCATATGTGCTGGATACTTTTTTGGAGGCCTGATGATGAAGAAGTTCAAGATCAACATGTATCAAGCGGCCCACGTAGGGTTTTGGAGTTCCTTGATCGAATATCTCATCTATTTCTCTGCTTTTGCGATGTTCTGCAAGAACAGTTCTGTGGCTGGTTTAAGCGTCTCTTATAAAGGGTGCGTATCTGATCCGGCCTTTATTCCAAGTTGCTTCACCCGAGCCGATAGTGTTGAGATTTGGAGTCACCAGTCAGCAGCAATTTGTTTCATTCGTGAAATTGAAAAGGAGCAAACCGTGTCTCCTTCAAGCACTTGACTACCTTGTTTTCCCCAAAATAAGACCTCCTGGATAATAAGCCCAATCAGGCCTTTGAGTGCATGCACTAAAATAAGCAGATATAAAATAATAGATATCTCCAAACTTTCTCCAGTATTTGAAGACTTCTGTTTGTCTAGTACAGACTTAGAAAAAGAGCTTCTTTTTTCTTATAAGTTTGTTTGTTTATGCTTTGTTTAAGCTGCTCTGTTTCTTGAAGAAAGCCATTGCAAATTGCATCCGAGCCAATTCATCAAATTGGTCTGATTCAGAACAAAATGGACTGATTTGATGTTCTAATTCAAGCAATCAACACAGATTGTTGAATGTGAACCATTCGGCTGAATTTCCCTATTCAAGCCGAAAGATAGTCTTCCACAAAGTGGAAGTGGAACCTTCCAATCTGTGAAGGATTTGCTTAATTTCATATTATACAATACAACAGCAGAGTTGGAAGGGACCTTGGAGGTCTTCTAGTGCAACCCCCTGCCTAGGCAGGAAACCCTATACCTTTCCAGACAAATGATTATCCAACATCTTCTTGAAGACTTCCAGTGTTGGGGTATTCACAACTTCTGGAGGCAAACTGTTCCACTGATTAATTGTTCTAACTGTCAGGAAATTTCTCCTCAGTTCTAAGTTGCTTCTCTCCTTGATTAGTTTCCACCCATTGCTTCTTATTCTGCCCTCAGGTGCCTTGGAGAATAGTTTGACTCCCTCTTCTTTGTGGCAACCCCTGAGATATTGGAACACTGCTATCATGTCTCCCCTAGTCCTTCTTTTCATTCAACTAGACATACCCAGTTCCTGCAACCGTTCTTCATATGTTTTCATCTCCAGTCCCCTAATCATCTTTGTTGCTCTTCTCTGCCCTCTTTCTAGAGTCTCCACATCTTTTTTACATCGTGGCAACCAAAACTGGATGCAGTATTCCAAGTGTGGCCTTACCAAGGCATTATAAAGTGGCATTAACACTTCACCTGATCTTGATTCTATCCCTCTGTTTATGCAGCCTAGAACTATGTTGGCTTTTTTGGCAGCTGCTGCACATGGCTGGCTCATATTTAAATGGTTGTCCACTAGGACTCCAAGATCCCTTTCACAGTTACTACTGTTGAGCAAGGTACCATATATACTGTACCTGTGCATTTTATAATTCCTTAAATCTTCATCAAACGTATTTGATGTCATGAAGCCACCAAGCGTGTCATTTCCAAGAGGCTCTTTCTCTTTTACTGCATGTGTGTTCTGCTCAACTTTGTGTATGTTTTTCAGGATAGAAGAGGTGTCCTACACAGATGCATACTTGTATGCTGACTGTAACCGCCACTGCAATTGCTCTACAAAGACTTGGGACCCTGTTTGTGGGGAGAACGGAATGACTTATGTTTCATCATGCCTTGCTGGGTGTGGCGTGTCCAACGGAACCGGGAAGAACACGGTAAGGCAGGGGTGTCAAACTTGATTCCATTGATGGCTGCATCAGGGTTATGTTTGACCTTGGGGGGGGAAACGGGGTTGGCGTGGCCAGGCTGGGCGTGGCCAGCTTGCCATCAGTCGTGTCGTGGGTGCCTGCGATGGCCTGAGTGCTCTGCCAGCTAAAACGGGCTCCTAAGATCCCTTTTGGCTGTGGCAGCCTCCTGCAACCCTATGCCAGTAAAAACAGAGCTTGGGATTGCTGCCCGTGGCCACCATAAGCTCCGTTTATGACTGCAATGGCCCCCTGCAACTCTCTGCCAGCGAAAATGGAGGTCAGGAAGGGTGCACACCAGTGGTGGGATTCAGCCGGTTCGCACCACTTTGGGAGAACTGGCTGTTAACTTTCTGTGCAAGTTTGGTGAACTGGTTGTTGGAAGAAATCATTAGGGCAGAGAACCGGTTGTTAAATTATTTGAATCTCACCACTGGTGCATACATCCCTCCCGAGCTCCATTTTTGCTGGCAGAGGCACTGCAGGCCAGCTGAATAGAATAACACTTGTGTTGAAGAAGCAGCACCAGCCACCGGCTCATATTTATGACGGTTGCAGTGTCCCAAGGTCATGGGATCACTTTTTGGGACCTTCTTATGAGCAAAGTCAATGAGGAAGACAGATCCACTTAACAGCTGTGTGTCTGATGTTAACAGCTGTGGTGATTCACTTAACAACGGTGGCAAGAAAGGTGGTAAAAGGGGGCAAAACTCACTTAACAACTGTCTTGCTCAGCCATAGGAACATTGGGCTCTGCCCTGCCAGTGATGGGAGAGTGTTGGTACTTGAGACTATAATGCCACCAACAGTCTCCACTGGAGATTAAGAGCAGATACAACTCACAATACAACCTTAAATTCTTTCTGTTGATATTTTGACAGGTACTTACAAACTGTTCCTGCATTTCAGCACCAGGGTTTCTATGGGGAAATGGTTCGGCACTGCCAGGACAGTGCAAAAGAGAGAAGACCTGTGATACAATGCTGCATTATTTCTTAATTTTATCCTTAATCTGCTGTTTGATTTATTCGTTTGGAGCCATGCCAGGTTACATGGTTCTTATAAGGTAAGAAAAGGGGAAGGGCAAACCCCGTTTAAAGACCTGGTCTCTGTTGCTGGAACGAAGGAGACATTTTCTGGGAGTGAGAACGATGCATCCGTAGAACAACTTGCCTCCAGATGTTGTGGGTGTTCCAACATTGGAGATTTCTAAAAAGAGATTAGGCAGATGAGTCTGGAAGGTGTAGGGCAGGGGTGTGTCCAAACTTGGGAACTTTTAAGACTTGTGGACTTCAACTCCCAGAATGGCTGGGGAATTCTGGGAGTTGAAGTCCACAAGTCTTAAAGTTCCCAAGTTTGGACACCCCTGGTATAGAGTCTCCTGCTTGAGCAGGGGGTTGGACTAGAAGACCTCCAACTCAGCTATTCTTTATTTTGTATGCTACATTCTGTGTGCTGTATTCTGTTTTTTATGCCGTATTCTGTTCTGTGTTTGGGTTAGAAAATGAATCCAGGGGTGAAATGCTACAGGTTCGGACCACTTCGCCCGAACCTGTAGTAAAAAAAAATGCTACCGGTTCGGGCGAACTGGTATTTCCAGGGTGCGCTTCAGGGTGCTGTTGACCACCTTTAAAGCCCTTCATGGTAGTGGATCTGAGTACTTGAGAGACCGCCTTCTGCCGATTACTTCCCTCCGACCAATAAGATCGCACAGACTGGGCCTCCTCCGAATTCCATCCGCCAGTCAATGTCGACTGGCGACTACACGGAGGAGAGCCTTTTCTGTTGCAGCTCTGACCCTGTGGAACGATCTCCCCGTCGAGATACGCACCCTCACCACCGTCCAGGCCTTCCGCGCAGCCCTCAAGACCTGGCTCTCCCAACAGGCCTGGGGATGAGTCTCTAATTTGCCCCACCCGAGTGTTGAATGTTGAATGCATGTTGTGTTTTTACTACTTTATTTTGTTTACATATTGTTTATTTTGTATTGCACCCCCTCCCTAATGTTTGTAAGCCGCCCTGGGTCCCCTCAGGGAAAAGGGCGGCCTATAAATCTTAATAAAATACTCTAAAAAATACTCTAAAATTTCCGACAATCAGCTGTGACACACAATTTATATTAGCTAGAATCGTTGGATTTCCTGCTTTCTAGCTAATCTAAATCATCTGGTACAGCAGATTCCCACACCCCCCCGCTGTTCTACTTACCTTTGGAGGCGTGCTCAGTAACAGGCTCATCCCATTGTGACGCTCTGCGCATGCGTAGAGGTGGTCTGTGCACTCACATTTGCGAACCAGTAGCAAAGGTAAATTGATTTCCCCCGCTGAATGAATCTAACCTTTTAGCCCATGGATGAAAGGTGCAGATTAGAGCATATTTTGGCGGGTCAGTGAAAGAATTTGCCCACTTAGGAGAAATATGGTTTGTGCAAACAATGGAGATTTGGTATGTTCCTGGTTTTTCAGTGGATTTTTCTGCCCAGCAGTAGCAAAATAGGGAGCAGCAAAAAAAATTATGCATGCTCAAGGATGTGTTGTTCATTCTTCCAATCTCTATTGCGGCTTATCAACGAAAAGTAGACGTGAATGGTGCAGGCAACTCTGTTTTTATCAACAAACATATGAGCTGTGGTGGCGCAGTGTTGCAGGCTAACTCTGCCCACAGAGCGAGGAGTTCGATCCTGACCAGCTCAAGGTTGACTGAAGAGCCAAGGTGGCGCAGTGGTTAAATGCAGCACTGCAGGCTACTGCTAGATCAGCAGTTCAGCGGTTCAAATCTCACCGGCTCAGGGTTGACTCAGCCTTCCATCCTTCCGAGGTGGGTAAAATGAGGACCCAGATTGTTGGGGGCAATATGCTGACTCTCTGTAAACCGCTTAGAGAGGGCTGAAAGCCCTATGAAGCGGTATATAAGTCTACTGCTATTGCTATTCCTATTGACTCAGCCTTCCATCCTTCTGAGGTCAGTAAAATGAAGACCCAGATTGTTGTGGGAAATATGCTGACTCTGTAAACTGCTTAGAGAAAGCTCTAAAGCATTACAAAGCATTATATAAGTCTAAGTGCTTTTGCTATTGATATTCCGATTCATTTCTCAAAACTGCTCTTGTTCTCCAGATCCCTAAAACCTGAGGAGAAATCATTTGGTGTTGGTCTCCACTCCCTGACAGAAAGACTTTTCGGTAAGAGAGAGCCACGATGGCGCAGGGGTTAGAGTGCAGTCCTGAAGGCTACTTCTGCTGACTGCCGGCTGCCTGCAATTTGGCAGTTCAAATCTCACCAGGCTCAAGGTTGACTCAGCCTTCCGTCCTTCCGAGGCGGGTGAAATGAGGACCCAGATTGTTGGGGGCCATAGGATGACTCTGTAAACCACCTAGAGAGGGCTGTAAAGCATTGTGAAGTGGTATACAAATCTAAGTGCTAAGTGCTAACTGCTAAGCTGCACTTCAGAGAGGGAATAGGTAAGAGGAAATCATAACCTCTGGGACTAACTTGTGAAGCAGTCCTACAAAAATAGCCTGCGGGAAAACTATAACTCACAATCTCCTGGTTTTTAGCCCGATGCTTTAACTACTACAGTTGTCTGGTTCTTGATGCTAATAGCTCCCATCTAAAAGGAAAACAGTGTGCAAGAAAGCAGTTTTATATCACAAATAGCAAAACACTTTGGTAACTGAAAAAGACTTTTCTTGTTCTTTATGTCATATTATCCCATGTAGCTGGAATCCCATCACCAATTTATTTTGGAGCTATGATTGACAGCACATGTTTGAAATGGGGAACAAAGCCATGTGGTGGAATAGGGGCATGTCGGATGTATGACACTGACACATACAGGTATGGCTATTGGATTATTGTCACTGTTGTTTCATATAATCAGTGGTAGGATTCAGCCAGTTCGCACCTATTCGGGAGAACCGGTTGTTAACTTTCTAAGTAGTTCAGAGAACTGATTGTTGGAAGAAATCTCCTTTTGTTTTTTCCCACTTTACAGGGCTAATCCTGTAAGGAAGGCAGGAAGGAAACATTCAGGTGTTCTTTCTAGCCTAATCTTTATTGACCTGCTTGCAGAAACTGCCTCTCTGGTTAACCCTTATTACATTGTAACAGCTAAGGCGAAGCGCCCATCAAGGTCAGCGATGTTGAGTTGGCCACGCCCACGCGGTCACATGACCACTGAGTCCCGCCTACCCAGATGGTCATTGGGGCAGAGAACCGGTTGTCAAATTATTTGAATCCCACCAATGCATATAATCCACTCCTGCATCTAAGCTTTCCTTTCTTTATTGAATAGGCTCTAGTCCAGTGTCTCTCAACCTTGGCGACTTTAAGTCCTGTGGACTTCAACTCCTTGGCTGGGGGATTCTGGGAGTTGAAGTCCACAGGACTTAAAGTCGCCAAGGTTGAGAAACACTGCTCTAGTCTAATTGAATCATTCTGTCAAATCCCTCCACATAGGCTTGCTACTGTGTTTCCTGAAAATAATACAGGGTCTTATTTTCTTTTGATTCCCGAAATAAACGCTTGGCCTTATTTTCATGGAGGTTTTATTATTTTTGAGGTGCAGGAGGTGGCGAGCATGGTCACCTCATGGCTGCTGCTATGTTGCTATATTTTTTGGGGAGGGCTTATTTTTTGGGAGGACTTATTTTTGGGAGAGGGCTTATTTTAGCACATGCACTCAAAACACCGATTGGGCTTATTATCCGTGGAGGTCTTATCTTCGGGGAAACAGGATACCTAGAAAGCAAGATTCTTGCAGATTCACACTGTAGTATGTAAGGGATATTTACACTGTAGAATCTTGGAAATAGGCCCTTTGTACTTTGTTCCTCATTTATGTAAATTTAATAAAACAAACAAATATATTAGTGAAGGCTTTAAGGTGAGGGTTCCTTACTATCTTTGATCTTCTTTCAGATGGAAGATTAATTAACAAGATGCTCGTTGCTCCTTTGATGTGACAAAAAATGTGTATTCATTCTTGTTCTACAATATTTTAGAAGCATCCCTTTTCCTCCCCAGATTCAGGGAATTCCTTTTAATTCTTAATGTGCTATCAAAGCAGTTACTCAAGATCTGCTCTAAGTTATTATTCAGCATGCAGTCCACACTACTATTCTGGGATGTTTTTCCAAATATTGTTATCAAGCAAATTATTCCTATTGTAAGCATATCATATCATATCAAAAGGAAATTATTGATTTCCTTTTTTCTGTATAACGCCCTCTCAATGAATATCTCCTTTCAGTTCTCTAACCTGTGAGGATAATTTTGAATTTTATTTCTGTCTTCTTGGGTAGTTATTCTATGTAGTTTTATACCATCTGAATACTAAGATCAGGTGATGTGTTATTACCACTTTATAATGCCTTGGTAAGGCCACAGTTGGAATACTGCATTCAGTTTTGGTCACCAAGATGTAAAAAAGATGTGGAGACTCTAGAAAGAGTGCAGAGAAGAGAAACAAAGATGATGAGGGGATTGGAGGCTAAAACATATGAAGAACTATTGCAGGAACTGGGTATGTCTAGTTTAATAAAAAGAAGGATTAGGGGAGACATGATGGCAGTGTTCCGATATCTCAGGAGTTGCCACAAAGAAGAGGGAGTCAAACTATTCTCCAAGGCACCTGAGGCTCACTTGCTCCCCGCCCATCCGCCCGCTCACTCACTACAGTACCCCGCCCATGCGAGCGGCAGCGGATGGGCGGGGGAGCGAGCGAGAAGGCGCCAAAATTAAAGCGGGATATTTTGAGAATGCCCCGGGATGCGGAAAAAATTATGAAAAGGCGTGGCTGTCCCACCAAATGCGGGATGTCTGGTCACCCAACTTATAGAGTACTCCTGGGGGCTGGAGGAGGGGCAAAATTGAGCAAAAGATAGCCCGTTTTTCACTCATTTCTGCCTTCCACAGCCCCCAGGAGGTTTCTGAAAGCCGCCTACAGCCTCTGCACGGCCATTTTGATGAAGGGGGCGGGGTTTTGGGAGGCAAAAAAATGCTGTATTCAGTGTATAAGATGCATCCAGTTTTTCAGCCTCTTTTTTGAGGGAAAAGGGTGCGTCTTATACTCCGAAAAAACGGTAATTAAAAAAAGAGAAAATTCTGAAGTAAAAAAAAAGAGTGGCAGCAGCAAATGAAAACTGAAAACCTTTAAATGAAGTGGAATCTGTTGTCTGTGAAATAGTCTTTTTCTTGATTTAGTGACTGAAAGTTGCCTTGTATTAATGTGGTTCAAATTGTCTTCCTAGGTGGTTATACCTTGGATTGCCATCAGCTCTCCGTGGCGTATCCTTCATCCCATGTGTCTTTATACTCCTCATTTTAAGGAAAGACATGAAGGCTCAGACAAAGCAGGACTTAGAGTTGGAAGCAAAAGAAGAAGAAGAAGAAGAAAGCAAAGAAACTGAGCAGAAGGATATGGCGGCCTTTCAGAAATGTACAGGCCCCCGGCAAGAGACAGTAGAAACAACAGCGAATGAAAATACAGACCTCTGAAAAGACTGATGAGGAAATAAACCTGTATCCCAAAGCAATGAGGGCTAGGCCGTCTTAATGCCTTTGTGTTTCTCATAGCAATATTTGAGGAAAACACACATTTAGTACTCCAGACAATAGCAGACACTTAAAATAGGTACATTTCTACAGTTAAGGTTGTAAGAAATATATTAACTTCTAATACCAGGTTCTGATCTGCTGGTGTTCTCTGTGTATGTGTGCAATTCTACAGTAATAATAATTATTATCTGGTTAATCTTTGGTGAGATTCACAGCCTTTGGGGCTGGTTGGTAGCTCAACAGCTCGAGTCCTAACCAAGGACCTAGGAACTGTGAAGGTAACGTCGGAGGATACAAGCTGTTCCAAGTAGGGTGGGTTTTTTTGTAGAGTCAGAATGTTCAAGTCTGATAAATTTAGAATTTCCAAATAGCGAGGTAGCCCTTTAGGTATTGCTCCAAGGGCTCCAATTACAATCGGGACAACACACGATTTCTTTTTCCACAGTCGCTCAACTTCAATTTGCAAATCCCGGTACTTTGTGATTTTTTCCTTGCTGTTTATCTTCAATTTGCACATAAATTATTATTATTAGTATTAGTATTATTAGTATTATTATGTTAATCTTTGGTGAGCCTTTGGGGCTGGTCAGTAGCTCAACAGCTCGAGTCCTAACCAAAGACCTAGGAACTGTTAAGGTAACGTCGGAGGATATAAGCTATTCGAAGTAGGGTTGTTGTTGTTGTTGTTATTGTTATTATCATAGTCAGCCAGATGTTCAGTCTGGGTTTGGCATTTTTGTCTACCTATTGAGTCCTTACCAATGACTCGGGATAGGCAAATCTGGATGTTTGATGGTGTTACAGATATCATCGTAGGATGGAAGCAGTTCCAAGTAAAGCCACCTTCTGCAATTGACTGATGGCAAATTTGTCAATTCCTATGGTATTCATGGTGGTGCTCTAGTTGTTTTAGGACTGCGCCCAAGGCGTCCATTACTATTGGTACTACCCTTGCTTGCCTTTGCCATAGTTGTTCTATTTCTATTTGTAAGTCTTAGTATTTTGTTATCTTCTCCAGTTCTTTCTCTCCTATTCTGCTGTCTCCAGGCACTTCCACATCCACTATCCAGAATTTTTTGTCTTTGTTATCAACAATTGTTAAGTCTGGAGTGTTATGTGGCAGGTGCCTGTCTGTCTGGATTCTGAAGTCCCAGAGCAATTTAACTTCTTCATTTTCTATGACTTTTTCTGTTTTATGGTCGCACCAGTTCTTCCTTTCAGGCAAATGATATTTCTTGCAGATCTTCCAATGCACCATTGTTGCTACTTTGTCATGCCGCTGCTTGTAGTCAGTTTTGGGCTTGGAAAGCCTCGTGCATTAAACTGGAAGCCAAAGCAGGGCTCAGGGGCGCTGCACAAGGCTCCAAAATGCAATATGTGCACCCCCCCACGTGCGCCCCACCCTCCACGTATGCACGGCAGGGACCCAAAGATCAACTGCCAGGGGGAGGTCCGTGCGCATGTGTGGTGAAGCTGGGTTGGGGCAATGGCTGGCGTGCCTGCAGAGAGGGCTCTGCCCACCAACTGTGGTTCGCCATCACGGACTCAAGGGGTTGCCGCAAAGATCTGCTTCAGCTTGAACCTTTAAGTAAGAACGATCCTTCTCCTTTAGTTTTACTAGAAGTCAAGTGAATTATAGTAATGCATAGCCAGAACTGAAGATCGGGCACCAAAATTCCCAAGTCCAATTTTTCCCTCCCTGAGTTGCCTCCCATCATTGGGCCAATCACAAGTCCAATCAAATTCAAGCAAGATGTTTTCAGAATGATCACTGCAGGCTGTATGCAGCTGCTTCCTGTTCCCAGAGATATATAGTGTTATATCTATATATCTATATATCTATATATCTATATATCTATATATCTATATATCTATATATCTATATATCTATATATCTATATATCTATATATCTATATATCTATATATCTATATATCTATATATCTATATCTCTATCTCTATCTAGATATAGATATAGATATAGATATAGATATAGATATAGATATAGATATAGATATAGATATAGATATAGATATAGATATAGATATAGATATAGATATAGATATAGATATATAGAGATAGAGATAGAGATAGAGATAGAGATAGAGATAGAGATAGAGAGATAGAGATAGAGATAGAGATAGAGATAGAGATAGAGATAGATATAGATATAGATATAGATATAGATATAGATATAGATATAGATATAGATATAGATATAGATATAGATATAGATATAGATATAGATATAGATATAGATATAGATATAGATATAGATATAGATATAGATATAGATATAGATATAGATATATAGAGATAGATATAGATATAGATATAGATATAGATATAGATATAGATATAGATATAGATATAGATATAGATATAGATATAGATATAGATATAGATATAGATATAGATATATAGAGATAGATATAGAGATAGAGATAGAGATAGAGATAGAGATAGAGATAGAGATAGAGATATATAGATATATAGATATATAGATGTAGATGTAGATGTAGATGTAGATGTAGATGTAGATATAGATATAGATATAGATATAGATATAGATATAGAGATAGAGATAGAGATAGAGATAGAGATAGAGATAGAGATAGAGATAGAGATAGAGATAGAGATAGAGATAGATATAGATATAGATATAGATATAGATATAGATATAGATATATAGAGATAGAGATAGAGATAGAGATAGAGATAGAGATATATAGATATATAGATATATAGATGTAGATGTAGATGTAGATGTAGATGTAGATGTAGATGTAGATATAGATATAGATATAGATATAGATATAGATATAGATATAGATATAGATATAGATATAGATAATGAAATTTCATTTTACTGGATGCATCCACCCTCCAATCCAACCCTCACTCCCCACAGTTCATGGCAGTTGATAATGAATGATTGCAAAGCACAAGCATGAGATGGCAGCTGATGGGGTGAGGTGTCAATCTATTTTGCCAAGGTGGCGCAGTGGTTAAATGCAGCACTGCAGGCTACTGCTAGATCAGCAGGTCAGCGGTTCAAATCTCACCGGCTCAGGGTTGACTCAGCCTTCCATCCTTCCGAGGTGGGTAAAATGAGGACCCAGATTGTTGGGGGCAATATGCTGACTCTCTGTAAACCGCTTAGAGAGGCCTGAAAGGCCTATGAAGCGGTATATAAGTCTACTGCTATTGCTATTGCTATTTTCCAAAGCACTAGAAGGCAGGACAAGAAGCAATTGGTGGAAACTAATCAAGGAAAGAAGCAACACAGAACTAAGGAGAAATTTCCTGACAATTAGAACAATTAATCAATGGAACAACTTCCCTCCAGAAGTTGTGAATGCTCCAACACTGGAAGTTTTTAAGAAGATGTTGGATAACCATTTGTCTGAAGTGGTTTAGGGTTTCCTGCCTAATCAGGGGGTTGGGCTAGAAGACCTCCAAGGTCTCTTCCAAATCTCTGTTATTCTGGTGCAGCAACTAGAACCTAGTTCATAACCTGGATACGTTTCTTATGGCTTTATTGTACAACTAATTTAATACCCTGTGGGATAAGTTCCATTGACGTAGTCGATTAATACTTAAGGGCAGAGAACAAGGTCTTATTTTTAAATGATAATTTGCCTTATTTTTATACTCCACGTGGGCAAAGCCTACCATGCTGGGAAGAGAACATTCTAGCCAGCTGCAGGACATTTCATTCTTCTTCTGAAACACAAGATCTGATACTGGAATGGCAATTTAATCCTCTGAACTTACATGAACCGAAACTCAGTTCTTTGCTAGAAGAACTAGCTAGAAAACTGTGTTTTCCCCAAAATAAGACAGGGTCTTATTTTGTTTTTGACCCCCTAAATAAGCACTTGGCCTTATTTTCAGGGAGGTTAGGGTTAGGGTGAGGGCCAGTGTGGTCACCCCATGGCTGCTGCTGTGCTGCAATATTTTCAAGGAGGGCTTATTTTTTGGGGGAGGGCTTATTTTAGCACATGCGCTCAAAAGCCCGACTGGGCTTATTATCTGGGGAGGTCTTATTAAACAGGCTGTTTAAATCTCCCATCGCCCCTGGGTTTTGCCAAAGATGATTCCACAGGAACAAGAGTTCCGGGTTTTCATTCTCTCATTAATAGTAATGCAATCCATTTGCTCCTAAGCAAGAATTTAAAAACCCCTCAGCATTTCTCTTTTGTTACTTGCTTTGTGCCAAGGTACCCTGGGAAACTGTGAAGGATACACGGTGATACACAGCGCGGAGAAAGGACTCTTTGTTATTTCAACACGGTCTGATCTCTCCTCCTCCCCGCCACCCTCTGCTCCATTTCCCCCCCCCCCAAAGGTTGCCAAGAATTTTGCAGCTCTTGCATAACTCTTAACGAAGCTAGGAAATGCTTCAGAGTATCTTAAGGCACCGAATGCTTGTTTAACAGTTGGAAACAATTGGCTTACTGTAGAGAATGCGGACATCTGGTGACCTCCTGCAGCCTAGATGTTCTCTTGGCTTTCCCAAAATGCCAGCTTCCATCTTTCTCAGCGTATATGTTTCTCCTTGCCGTGTGCAATGTGCCGTTTTGCCGTGTCTGCATGTTCCTCCTGCAGTTTGCAAATTTCTCTGTGCGTAAGAGAGTTGTTGCTTTGCAGTGTCATCCTAATTCCTTCACATACGACAGGGGTGTCAAACTCGATTTCATTGAGGGCCGCGTCAGTGGAGTGTCTGACCTCCAGGAGTCGGGGTGGGTGTGGCCAGCTTGACGGCACTCGTGTTGGGGGCGCCTATGGAGGCCTGAGTGTTCTGTCAGCAGAAACAGGCTCCTGAGCCCCATTTTCGGCTACCACGGCCTCCTGCAACCCTCTGCCAGAGAAAATGGAGTTCAGGAGGGCCGCATGAGGGCCACATGCGGCCCTTCTGAGCTCCATTTTCACTGGGAGAGGGTTGCAGGAGGCCATGGTAGCCAAAAACGTAGCTTTGGAGCTTGTTTTCGCTGGCAGAAGCATTGTGGGTCGGTCCTTCGCTGTTTCCAGGATGGCCCTGTAGCCCAGATCTAAGCACCTCATGGGCTGGATCCGGCCCGCAGGCCTTGAGTTTGACACCTCTGACATATGACATGAAGTTTTCTTCAACTTGGGTTAAGGCAAGCACAACTGCACAGTCCCTACATTAGGGAGGTATATCTCTAGGTTTGGGAAACCCTTGTGATTGATGGACATAGTAGTAGTAATAATAGTTTTTTAAAAGGTTATTGTTATCAATCATGAGGGTGCATGATGCAGGGGTGGGTTCCGGCAGTCACTACTGCTGGTTCGCTTGTGGGCACTTCGCATGAATGTGCAATACAATAACAATTGTTCTGCGCATCTGCAGAAGCAAAAAACAAGATGGCGGCACCTTTGGTGCCGCCTGGGGAACCAGTTAGGGGCGTGGCAGGCCTGGGTCGCTGCCGGTTCCAGCGACCCAGGCCGCCAAACCACTACCAGTTCAACTGAACCGGTCCGTACTGGTAGGAACCCACCACAGGTGTGATGCAGAGGTGGGTTCCTACCAGTTCGCACCTATTCGGTAGAACCGGTTCGTCAAATCTACCAAACCGGTTAGAAGAGGTTCCACCAGTGGACCCGGAAAGCAGGCCACACCTACAGAAGAGGTTCCAAAAATTTTTGAAACCCACCACTGATGTGATGGCTCAGTGGTTAAAGACGCTAAGCCTGGGTTTGAAATCAGAGTGTCACATATGACAAAATGAGCTGCCATTACTTGCCCCAGCTCCTGCCCACCTAGCAGTTCGAAAGCATGAAAATGCGAGTAAATAAATAGGTACCACTTTGGTGAGAAGGTAACTATGTTCCGGACACCTCATTGGGTGGACATACTGGTCACATGACAACGGAAGTGTCTTCACTCACTGCTGGCTTTCTTGGCTAAGAAATGGAGATGAATACCACACCCTTGAGACTCTGACATGACTGGAATGGGAAAAACCGTTACCTTTTATTAATCATGATTAATTGTTAGCTTAAGCCCAGAAACTCATGTAACCCTGACAAACTTCAGAAGAACAAACACTTTTATTTTTTTTCCAGTTGATTGGGATGAGAAAATGGACCGGCTGAAAAGGAAGAAATGTGAAGGGAAGAAAAATCCCATTGTTTTGAATAGATAAATAAAAACTCTCTGGAAACGGAACTGAAAATTGTCTTTAGCCTTCAGTGGGGAAAGTCATGATTTTAAACAAGTTGGGATTTTCACACGTGCTTCCACGCTCCTCAAAATCCTTCGCTCGAAAACGGTGGAAGAAAAACTTGGGAGGGACTGAAATCCTGAACCCCTTTCACATTTCTTAAATTCCATCGTTTCCCACTTGTTTCCAAATTGGTAGACACTCATTTAGACGATGCAAAGGAAAAGCCACACACACACTCAACAGGGCTAACAATCAAAGGAGTGTTGCTTCGTTAATGTGGCTCCCAAACGTTTAAGTCCTCCCCCCACCCCAGTTTTGGGATGAAGACCAATTGAAAAGGAGAAAGTATGAATACACTTTTTTTTTGGAATAAGTGGGAGGATAGCCCAGTTTTTTCAGACAGGTGGTTGATCAAAGAAAATAAGGGGGATGGAATCTCTTTAAAGTGGACTGTAGGAAGTTAGCAGCCACCCCTCTCCTAGAAAAAATGAAAATATTTTAAGAAATATTTAAAGGGCGGAATATTTCTCCTAAATGGGAGGCAGAAACTCAGCCCCTCCCGTCCACTTTTGTCAATGGCTTGACTACTGCAATGCGCTCTACATGGGGCTGCCCCTGAAGAGTGTTCGGAGACTACAGTTGGTCCAGAATGCAGCCGCGCGAGCGATATCGGGTGTACCTAGATACACCCATGTTACACCTATCCTCCACGAGCTGCACTGGCTTCCTATCGGTCTCCGAACGCGCTTCAAGGTGCTGGTTATCACCTTTAAAGCCCTACATGGCCTTGGACCCGGATATCTGCGAGACCGCCTCCTGCCACATACCTCCCAACGGCCGATAAGATCTCACAGGCTGGGCCTTCTCCGGGTGCCGTCGACCGGACAATGCTGGCTGGCGACCCCTCGGGGGAGGGCCTTCACTGTAGTTGCTTCGGCCCTGTGGAACGATCTACCCATAGAGATCCGGACCCTTCCCACTCTCTCGGCCTTCCGAAAAGCCACTAAAACCTGGCTGTTCTGGCAGGCCTGGGGCTGTTGACCCCATGAACGAGGTCCAGCCCCACTTAGATTGAGTGTATGGTGCATTGCTTTTAATTCTGCTTTTCTCTTTCCCTATATTTTAACTTTCATTTTTATTCTTGTATTTGTAAGCCGCCCGGAGTCCTACGGGATTGGGCGGCATATAAATTTATTAAATTACAATTACAATTATTAAGGCCTGGGCCAATCTATTCTACATAACAAAGACCTACCTCCTTCAGGCAGAGCCATAATAGGATTCCCAAAGGCCTTTCATTACGTCATCACCCATTCTGACAACCAATCAGAATACAGGCTCAAATTCAAAGCCCAACCGAGGGCATAAATCTCTCTCTTTCTCTCTCACCCATGTGTTGCTTTTTTTGCCCTGCACCTCAAACCATGTGGTCCTGTCCGCAGTTCAAACCATCTTTCCGAGCAGCTTCCATGAATCCAGTGTCTTTCTCCCAGTGACGTGCAGTCAGGGGAGGCAGGGGAGGCACAGCCTCACCACTGTCAATCATGAAAAGGAAAAAAAATGTAAACGGGAAAAGGCGAGTGCTGAGGTTAGGCTAGCTAGCTGCTGCCACACCGGGAATGACTGCCTGTTTAAAAAAGCCTCTAAAAAAGCGCCCTCTACTGTGAGGCAGGAGAACTGCATGCCTCATCTAGTCTGACTTTTTAGGCGCTCGAGCAGAGTTAAGCGAGGGTTAAAAGCCTAAAAAATCCCGAGGTAGTTGAGGCACGCAGTTTTCCTGCCTCATAGTAGAGGGCGCGTTTTTTTAGAGGCTTCAACTCTGTCATTCTGTTTAAAGCTGCAGCATCGCGCTCACTCTTCCTCCTCTCTTTCTCCGTTTCGGATCCCCCCCCACCCCAACCCACGCTCCTTCTTTTCCTTCAAATTTCCTTTTTTTCTTTTTTCCTTTAATAAATGCAATGCTCAGGCATCCTCTCCTCTCCCGCGACACCCCACTGACTAAAGCACTTTCTTTTGCCCGCCTGAGCTCTGCCGCGGGCGAAAGAAGGTGCTTTAGTCAGTGGGGCGTCGGGGGAGAGGACTGCCTCACCAGCCATAAACCTCGCCGCACGTCACTGCTTCCTCCCCACTTGGAACTGAACCCAGATGGACATTTCCGTGACCCATCAAAACCGCGGTCCACTAAAGCGCGCCCGATTAAAGCGCGTACCTGACGTCATCAGCAGCACGACAAATACGACCGCAGGAAAAAAAGGGCGCTTTAAAAAGCGCTTTTACAGCAAGCCGATTCACATAAAGGTAAGGGTTAGGTTTAGGGTTAGGGTAAGGGTTAGGTTAAGGGTTAGGGTTAGGTTTAGGGTTACGTTAAGCGTTAGGGTTAGGGTTAGGGTTAGGTTAAGGGTTAGTGTTAGGTTTAGCATTAGGTTAAGGGTTAGGTATAGGTTTAGGTTTAGGGTTAGGTTAAGGGTTAGGCTTAGGCTTAGGGTTAGGTTTAGGGTTAGGTTTGGGGGGGTTAGGGTAAGTTTTCGCGTTATTTTTAAGTTTCCCGCTCACAGCGTGCTCTTTTCGTCGCGCTGTGATGATGTCACGTACGCGCTTTCGTCGAGCGCGCTTTAGTCTACCGCGGTTTTGTGGTGGAACCGACATTTCTTCCAACAGTACTTCTGAAATCTTATGAAGAAAACCTGTCCCGGCAGTTGACAGGAGTCAACATTGACTTGAAGGCACAAGCAATAATATGCATTTTAATTTGTGGCTTTCTTAAAGCAGTGGGCTCTTTGTGTTCAGGCTCATGCAGAAGCCTGCCAAAAGTCAAGCCGCTTTAATAAGCAGCAACAAGGAACCTGTCCTTGTCTCCATCTGCAGACCCAAACACTTTTCAGAGCATGCAATACACCGTGGCACGACAAAACCGCGCTCCACTAAAGCGCGCCCGATTAAACCGCGTCGCTGACATCATCAGCAGCGCGACAACAGCGACCACGGAGAAAAAAGGGCGCTTTAAATAGCGCTTTGAAAGCAAGCCGATTCAAGTTAAGGTTAGGGTTAGGGTTAGGGTTAGGGTTAGGGTTAGGGTTAGGTTTAGGTTTAGGTTTAGGGTTAGGGTTAGGGTTAGGTTTAGCGTTAGGTTAAGGGTTAGGTTTAGGGTTAGGTTTAGGGTTAGGTTAAGAGTTAGGTTTAGGGTTAGGTTTAGGGTTAGGTTTAGGATTAGGTTTAGGGGGGGTTAGGTTTAGGGGTAAATTTTAGCTTTAGCGTTCACAGCGTGCTTTTTTCATCGCGCTGTGATGACGTCAGCTACGCGGTTTCGGCGAGCGCGCTTTAGTCAAACGCGGTTTTGTGGTGGAACCGCAATACACAAGTTGAAAAAAATCTCCTTTCTTCCTTTCTGGTCCAAATCTCTTAATCTTCAGATACATATGTCCTAAGTCTGAGAGAAATGTAATCTTCCTGTTTTTTGCCCATAACATGCAGGATTCGATTCATTTATTTATTTAAAAGATTTTTGTAACCTGTCCTTTTTTTAAAAAAAAAGGCATACATTCCCATCATTCTCACGATCTCTGCATCGCCTCCCCAGCCAGGTAGAATACATAAATAGAGCAAATGGATTAAGATAAATCTAATCTGTTTACCTGTTTTGCTTTTTGCAGAAGTTTTGAGCCTTCCTTTGTCCCTCAAATAATCTCAGTAGATTAAATCACTAGATCGTTTGAAAAAGAAAATGGGATTTATTTTGGTTAAAGTGTGAGTTCCACTGTAAAAAAAAACCACCTGTGTTGTATCACCTATGGGGGGGGGGAGTGCTTTTTCCAAAAGTATGCCCATAAGGAGGGAGAAGGGTAATCTATGAAATAAAAACAACTTCTATTCCCTTTAAGCTTTCTTTCTTTCCTTTTTTTGCCCTCTAGTGGCTATTTATGGAGATGCTGGAATTCAAATGCTCCGTCTGCCCCAGAGCTGCGTTTCTCCTTAGTTGAGAAAGAGTTGAGGTCCACCCATTTTCAAGTTGCCAAGGTTGAGAAACACTAGGCCAGAGAGTTTCATATTGGCTACAGGCACGTAAAATATTTAGATGGGTTAGCATCTTTGGCTAGCAACTTTAAGACAAGCACAGGCAAAGCTGGGGAGTGGTCAGGGGTGGGATTCAGCCAGTTCAGACAGGTTTGGGTGAACTGGATGTTAATTTTACATCTGGTTCGCCGAACTGGCAGTTCCAAGAACTGGCTGGCCCCACCCACCCTCCTCCACCCCTCCCAGGAGTTTCCTCGTGGCCCCTTTTGGATGCCATGTAAGTCCAGGGCCTGCACAGAGGCTCTGGGAGAGCAAAGAATCTGCCTCCCAGAACTTCTGGAAGTCTGGAAATGGGCCCACTCATTTCGTGACCCTTCAAAGTTGTAACAGCATTGAAAAAAAGTGACTTATGACCATTTTCCCCACTTTTATGACCTCTGCAGTGTTCTTGTGGTCATGTGACCAAAATTGAGATGCTTGGCAACTGATTTTCATATTTATGAGGATTGCAGTGTCCCCGGGGGTCAGTAGTGGGATTCAGCCAGTTCGCACCTATCCAGGAGAACCGGTTCTTAACTTTCTAAGAGGTTCAGAGAACCGGTTGTTGGAAGAAAACTTCTTTTGGTTTTTTCCTGCTTTACAGGGCTAATCCTGTAAGGAAGGCAGGAAGGAAACATTCTGGTGTTGTTTCTAGCCTAATCTTTATTGCCCTGCTTACAGAAACTGCCTCTCCGGTTAACCCTTATCACATTGTAACAGCTAAGGCGAAGCGCCCATCGACCTGAGTAATGTTGAGTTGGCCATGCCCACACGGTCACATGACCACTAAGCCCCGCCTATCCAGCTGGTCATTAGGACAGAGAACCGGTTGTTAAGTCATTTGAATCCCACCACTGCCGGGGGTCATGTGATCACTTTTTGACACCTGCTGACAAGCAAACTCAGTGGGGAAGCCAGATGTCCCTTAACAAGCCAGGCTACTAATTTATCAACGGCAGTGACTCACTTAACAATGATGGCAAGAAAGATTGTAATGTGGGCAAAATTAACTTCATCCTTTTGCTTAGCCACAGAAATTTAGGGCATAATTATGGTCGTAATTTCAGGACTCTTGGTAAGGAGTGGAGGACTAAATTCATGTTTAAAGGCACTCAGCCGCCCAAAACACCGAGACCAAAATTTGCAGCACGGTTTTGGCGTTCATCTGAAGTCTCCGACTCCTGTAATCTCTATCGGTAGCTGCCAATCAGCTGCTATGATACTTGTTGTATTGTGCAATGGAGTTAAATAGGTAGATCCCCAATAAAGTCAAGAAAAGCATTCCTGAAGCTACTTAAATTTAACTGAAGGAGGTATCAAAGGTACAGCGTACAGTGTTTCTTGCCAACAGAATCTTAAAACATACCGTATTTTTTGGAGTATAAGACACACCAAAAGTTTTGAAGAGGCAAATTGTAAAAATCAGTTTTTGCACTCTGCAAACCTCCCAAAAATGTCCCATTTTTGCAAAAATAGGCCCGTTTTTTGTCAATAAAAGGGCATGCATAGCCTTTAGGAGGCTTATAGAGTGCTCCTGGGGGCTGGGGAAGGGTAAAATTGAGCAAAAAACAGCCCATTTTTTGCTCATTTCTCCCCTCCCCAGCCCCCAGGAGCTCTCTGCAAGGCTCCTAAAGGCTCTGCACGGCCATTTTGGTGAAGGGGGCGGGGTTTGGGAGGCCAAAAATGCTGTATTCAGTGTATAAGACGCGCCCAGATTTTCACCCTCTTTTTTGAGGGAAAAAGGTGCGTCTTATACTTTGAAAAATACGGTACTTTAGGTTCAAATGAGTTGTTGGCCAGAGACCAATTCTGCGGGTGAAAAGGAATGAAGAGGTTTTCCAATAAGTTGGGTTCTGTGAATAAGTACTCTTCTGAAGAGCACAAACGGTGTTTAATCATTGCTCCATTCCAAAAATTTCAGTGCAATAATTTAACAGAGGCCAAATAAGTTTGAACAGGATACTTTTCACCCCGGGTGAATGGGGGAAATGAAACAATGAAGTTCACAATGCCCTTTTTGGAGACAGCCCACACCGTTTTTTTTTTGTCAACTTGCAAACAGACCACAATTGTTATGATGTGATCATTATGATTTGTGGCCCAGGCTTGCTTGGAGGCTACAGATGAGCAGAATGTGCCCTTCAAGGTCTCTTGGAGATGGTGCAGTTGCAGTGAAAGCCCGATACCAACAATGCTGGCTTTAAATTCTTTACATGACTAGTTGTATCCTTTTCCTTAGTAAAACGTTCGATCTTTCGATCCTCCTGGAAAAAGCCGGTTGCCAGAAAGAGAGAATGCCAACCCAAGAAAGAAAGATACAATAATAAGGATTTAGTTAAACATCAAATTTCCATCCTGTTTTGCTTAGTTGCGATTTGCAACAAAAGAGATTAAAGAAGGAGAAGGAGAAGGAGAAGGAGAAGGAGAAGAAGAAGAAGAAGAAGAAGAAGAAGAGGAGGAGGAGGAGGAGGAGGAGGAGAAAGGAGGAGGAGGAGGAGAAAGAAGGAGGAGGAGGAGGAAGAAGAAGAAGAAGAAGAGGAGGCGGAGAAAGAAGAAGAAACAGTGGAGGAGGAGAAAGAAGAGGAGGAGGAGGAAGAAGAAGAGGAGGAGGAAGAGGAGGAGGAGGAAAAAGAAGAAGATAATGAAATATCACTCCGCCCACCTGCCCAGATGTCATCATGTCCCATTTTTGACGCTCTGTGCATGCGCCGAATGCACATGTGCTCACATTTGCAAACCGGTAGTGAAGGTAAGTTGATTTCACCCCTGGGTAGTGCCAATAGTAATAGGTGCCTTGGGCGCAGTCCGAAAACAACCGGAACACCACTTGAACATCACAGGCATTGACAAATTTGCCATCAGTCAATTCCAGAAGGCGGCTTTACTTGGAACTGCTTCCATCCTGCGACGATATCTGTAACACCATCAAACATCCAGATTTGCCTATCCCAGGTCCTTGGTAAGGACTCGATAGGGAGACAAAAATGTCAAACCCAGACTGAACAACTGGCTGACTGTGCACGATGATCAACAACAACAACAACAACAACAATGAAAATGAGACAGTGAAGATCCTGTGGGACTTTCGAATACAGACAGATCGTCATTTGGAACACAACATGCCAGATATCACAGTTGTAGAGGGCTGAAGCGTACAGTTTATTGATATCACTGTACCAGGAGATGCCAGTCGGATAAAAAGAACTGGAAAAAAAAATCACGAAATATCGCTACCTGGTCATTGAAACCACACGGTTATGGCTGAAACATGTAACAGTGATACCCATTGTCATCGGGGCACTTGGTACCATGTCCAAGAATTGTACAAAACACCTCAAGAAATTGCAGCTTCCTGCAATAACACCAGCGGAACTCCAAAAAAGTGCGCTACTCAGAACATCGTATATTTTAAGAAGGTACCTTGGTTGATACCTAGGACGCTGGCAGCAACCCGTATCAACCATTAGCGCCAGTCAATGATATTTGTGACACATTTTTAAATGTTTTCTTGACTGAGTTTCATGTTTAATGAATAACAGAGACAACAGCAACAACAACAACAACGTCTGGCTATTTCAGGCCATTGGGAAGGACTGGCTAAAAATGCCAAATCCAGTCTGAACATATAGCTGATTATGGGACCAACCATAATAATAATGACGATACAAATAAAAACAATTTAAAACGTGTTCCTATCTTTCAAATGTTGGATGCTAAAAGGAAATTCCTACAGCTGGGAATGCCCGTGGGAAGAGATTAACTGGGCCCGCAATGGAGAAGATGGCTTGTCAGATAACCAAATTCCAGAGTATGAGCTTCTATTGAAACTGGCGTAGTAGCAAAGTCAATTTTTTCGGTAATGGAGTAACAGGTGCGTGCCAGATATTACAACATCTAGATCAAGGACAATGATAACTGTATATCTTCTAGAGCAGAGGTAGCCAACCTTTTTATACCTACTGCCCACTTTTGTATCTCTGTTAGTAGTAAAATTTTCTAACCGCCCACCGGTTCCACAGTCATGGTGATTTATAAAGTAGGGAAGTAACTTTACTTTATAAAATTTATAAAGCAGAGTTACAGCAAACCCCTACCGCCCACCATGAAAGCTGGAACGCCCACTTGTGGGCGGTAGGGACCAGGTTGTGGTTGGGAGGATTTGTGTAGCACAACATGGCATCCATATATAATCCATATATAAAAGATGCTTTCTTTAAATTTCCCAGTCTAGACTATTAACGTGGGATTTCCTCTTGGTCTCCCATCCCAGTACTAACAAAGTTCAGCCTTGAGTAGCAACTAGGGACTGAGCAACACCAAACTTGAAACAGCTACTCAGGTTTGAACTTAGTTAGTACTGGGATGAGAGACCAAGAGGAAACCCCAGATTCATAGACGAGATTGGGAAATTTAAAGAAAGCATCTTTTATATATGGATTATATGTGGATGCCACAGTTGTGCTACAAAAATCCTCCCAACCACAATATGGTTGCTGTGTCTCTTTGCTGCCATCTAATGGTTGTTTGTACTATAGCTTAGTAAGAGAAAGCTCAGTTATTGTTTAGTTGAAGCTGTGAATATGATTGATGAGTAAACTCTTTAGCGTTAACCATTACACCTTCAATAAGAACCTAATGCTACCTGCTCACAGACCATTTTAGATGGCAGCATCCTGGGATTATCCAGGTTAATCAGTAAGCTTTCTCTTGCGGTGAGGATTTAAAGAAGCTGAGATGAGAAACTGATTTCTGACCCACAGTATGAAATATTTAAAGTGACTGTGCTATATTCGCATCTGAAAGCATTTTAGCTGTTCAGACAGTGGAGGGAAACACCCAAGGCATTTAAAAAATACAACTAGGCCCTGAGTTATGATCACAACTGAGTCCAAAATTTATGTTGCTAAGTCAGACAGTTGTTAAATTAGTTTTGCCCCATTTCAAAACCCTTTCTTGCCACCGTTGTAATTAAGGATACTAGCTATGTTAAAATCAACACCAATTCAAAGTAAGGGAGATGTGGCAACACATTGGCAACAGTGCCCCAGCTCACAACTCAAAGGCTAGCTATGGTCCTTAGCTTGCCCACTCCAGGTTGAGTATTGCTTGTACTGGATGATTAAAATAGCATCTTTTCATGCTGACCACTGTATGTCATGGAAGAGTAGGGTAGGGTGCAGGGGTGGGTTTCAACCGGTTCGCGGCGGTCCCCGCGAACCGGTTGGTCGGCGAACCCGGAAGTAAGTAACTTCTGAGAACGGCGAAGGGCCCACCCGCCCGCCCGCGCTCCTTACCCGGTTTTGACGAGTTCTGCGCTTCCACGCATGCGCAGGACGCATACAGCACCTGCGCGATCCTCCAGGAGCAGCTGGAGCATCGCACAGACGCTAGTACGCATGCGTGCACTGCATACGTGCACGAGGACGCCGCCAGCCCAGTTCCAACCGAACCGGTTGGAACGGGGCGAGAAACCCACACCTGGTAGGGTGGGATGAGACGGGATGGAATGGGAAGGAAGGAAGGAAGGAAGGAAGGAAGGAAGGAAGGATACAAAATGCAAATGAACTTTTTTGCAGCCTTAGACAGCAGATCAATCATGGTGAATCTTGAGAATTATATGTAATTCCCGGCCTACATGTATATCTTCCCAGTCTGAACACTGCAAAAACCTAGTAGGATAGGGCTTAAGACAAGGATGAGTTCCAGATTCTTTTACTGCTGGTTCACTTAGGGACGTACTGTGGCCGCACGCTTGATGCGTGCTACACACACATGCACAGTAGTGAAAAAATTGCAAGATGGCAGTGCCTACGGCCCCACTGATAGAACCAGTTCGGGGTGTGGGCAGTCGAGTTGCTACCTACTCGTCCGAACCAGTCTGAATTGCAATAGCAATAACAATAGCAGTTAGACTTATATACCGCTTCATAGGGCTTTCAGCCCTCTCTAAGCAGTTTACAGAGTCAGCATATTGCCCCCAACAACAATCCGGGTCCTCATTTTACCCACCTCGGAAGGATGGAAGGCTGAGTCAACTTTGAGCCGGTGAGATTTGAACAGCCGAACTGCAGAACTGCAGTCAGCTGAGGTAGCCTGCAGTGCTGCATTTAACCACTGCGCCACCTCGGCTCTTATCTGAACTGGTAGGAACCCACCCCTGGCTTAAGGCATTAGGAATGTGGGGTCATCAATGGAATTCCATGTACTTGGAAGCCAAGTACAGCAGTGGTGGGATTCAAATAATTTAACAACCAGTTCTCTGCCCTAATGACTGGCTGGGTAGGCATGGCTGCTTGGTCATGTGACTGGGTGGGCATGGCCAACCTGATGTCACTCATCACACCCAGCCCCACCTCCTGGCCACTCACCCCAAAGGCCTCAACAAGGTACAACTTCCCTCTCTATTTATTTACTACTACTACTGAACATCCAAAATGGCTGAAAACGGCCTGAAAAAACAGGCAGAGGTGGGGCCAGCCAGTGGTGGGATTAGCTGGTTTGCCGAACTGGGCAGAATTTTAACAACCAGTTTTATAAGAGCCGAGGTGGCGCAGTGGGTAGAGTGCAGTACTGCAGGCTACTTCACCTGACTGTTATCTGCAGTTCGGCGGTTCAAATCTCACCAGGCTCAAGGTTGACTCAGCCTTCCATCCTTCCGAGGTGGGTAAAATGAGCACCCAGACTGTTGGGGGCAAGAGGCTGACTCTGTAAACCGCTTAGAGAGGGCTGAAAGCCCTATGAAGCGGTATATAAGTCTAACTGCTATTGCGTGAACCAGTCCGAACCGGCTGAATCTCACCCCTGGTTGTAAGTATGAAAAATGCTCATGAGTTACTTTTTCACTGCTGTTGCGCAATGAATGGCTGTAAATCGAGGACCACCTGTACTGAAGAACGAAGTTTGCAAAGGCAGCAGGTGTTTCTGGCATTACATTCAACCAGCCAACTTGATCTCTCTTTTCTTCTCAAGCAGCAAAACTGGAATTTAGAATCAGGATCCAGAAGGTTTTCCCTCCCAAGGAAAGAATGACTTTTGTAGTCCTGGAACCAAACTGTTCTTTGCCGTTTCCAAATGCCAGTTGAGACAAATTATTTCACACCCTCTGAATAGAGCTTTCCTTGCACTAGGGGTTATCTGAAGTATTACTATTGTCTTGAAAAGTTTATGTTCCGTGGAGACAAATACGAAAAGGACAGACCTTCTATAACTGGAATGTAGCTATTGAGATTGTTTTCTTTCTGTGTAGTGTTGGCTGTGGTGTGTTTCCCGAGGGCACTCAAAAACAGGCCCTTCAAAGTAGGTTTTAGACCAGGTAAGTACCTTGCTTTCTCGAATATAAGACCTCCCCGGATATATCAGCCCAGTCGAGCTTTTGAGCGCATGCGCTAAAATAAGCCCTCCCCTAAAATATTTAACCGCATGCGCAGCTGGTCCCCGCAATTTCTTGGGTGGGGGGAAGGGAAGGAACATGCCCCATGTGCCCCACATGTACCTGCCATCCACATGGAATGGCCTTGCAGAGGCCGCAGGAGCAAACCCTAGCTACTGCGCCCCTTCTCTTAGTGGCGGCCGCAAAAAAAGCAGTAGGCCCAATGACACTAGGGCTGGCAAGAATGTTCCAGAAACAGAACTTCCAGCCCTCTTTGGATCAACTGATCCGTGGGTCGTGGGCCGAGGTTAAGGGGCCTCCTGCACCTCAAAAATAATAAGACCTCCCCGAAAATAAGACCAAGCGCTTATTTCGTGGGTCAAAAGAAAATAAGACCCTGTCTTATTTTCGGGAAAACATGGTATACAATCGGAAGAATATTTGTTAGGCAACTTTAAGCCCCTCTAATTTTTCTTAGATTTGCTTTTTTTCAATCTAAGAAGAGGAAATTCACGAGGTACACAATTCTCTTCCCAGAGTGGCCCAATCCAGCAGGCTATTCTAGAAGATTCTGAAGACCGAAGGCCACAAAGATCTCGGAAGGTGCTGAAATAAAACCAGGATGTCCTACATTCTGAAATAGTTTTTGAAAGCCAACTTCGTTAGCCAATTTCTGCAATCTTTTTGGATCCACCGATGTTCAGCAATTTAGAGCACGGGTGTCAAACTCGATCGTGTCGCGGGCCGGATCATGGCGTATCGTGATGTTTTTTGCCTTTGGGGAGCCAGGGTGTGTGTGGCCTGCGTGGTCCGTAACCGGCCTGTGGGCCGCCAGTTTGACAGGCCTGATTTAGAGGAAAATTACACAACTAATTTATCTAAGATGCTAGGATAACCTGTAGGAGCAAACAATAGTTTCTCAGAAGAAATACTATCATCTTGTAGTGATGTCATTTAGACCACCAATCAGGGAGCTACCAAGGGAAAGGTTTCCCCTGTCCAGTCATGTCCACTTCTAGGGGGCAGTGCTCATCTCCATTTCTTAGCCAAGGGATCCAGCTTTATCCAAAAACATTTCTGTGGTCATGTGGCTGACATGACTATATGTCAAGATGCATGGAACACTGTTATCTTCCCATCTGATGTAGTACCTATTTATTTACTTGAATTTGCCTGTTTTCCATCTGCTAGGTGGGCAGCAGCTGAGGCAGGAACAGGAGCTCAACCTGTCACGTGGCACCTGTGTCTCAAACCTAGGCTATCAGCTTTCCAGCTGATAAGCTCAGCGCCTTTAACCACTGAGAAATTATGCCCCTACAGAGTACTATAGTCTAAAACAATTGGTGAGGTCCCTGCATCACCCATTTTCACTATCCATGGCCTCCTGCAATACTCTGCCGGCTGAAAACAGGCCACTTGGAGGAGCCCCGAATGGTCCATTTTCTGCCTCCCTGGCCTCCAGCAGCAAAGGACCAGTAGATGGCTTGAGCCTTCAAACCATCAGCTGAGTTTTCAAACTTTCAGTATCTTTTTGGTGTCACTTTCAATGGTGATCAGTGTTGGTACGCTGCCGGTTTAACAACCGTTTCAGTGAGCGCGTCTGCACCCAAAGTTTTTGCGCGCAGTGCTGAAAATGGAGGACTTAGAAGCTCAGCAATGGTAAGTTGAACAGAGAGGGGGGGGATCAGCTGTGCCGCACAATTGAGAAGGGCTAGAAAGCAGGAAATAAAGGACAGGATAGGGTGGATGGGTGGGGCCCACTGATCAGCGGATCTACCGGTTCGCCCGAACCAGTCCGAACCGCTGAATACCACCTCTGATGGTGATCTTTCAGTGGTGGTAGTCACTATATGGTGCCATGTAGCAGATATTTTCAATCCAGACCAATTTCTCTGAACCATGACATCTTCAACTCCATGAATTCTGGAAGGTCTGGTTGTTGAAGTTCACACCTCTGAAAGTTGAGGTCCAGAAACACGTTCTTCCCTAAATTGCAATTCTTTCACACCACTGGGGTGCAAAAGAACAGCAGGTGGAAGAAGCGAATTTTTTGTTCTTCTAAAGAAGTGAACTATTTACGAGCAAAGACCTGAATGGAACCGCAGGCAAAATGCCCATTTATTCACAATGCAAGCCATCGCAGTTCACCTTATAAATCGTCCCTTTTTGGTTTACTCTCTGGAAAGGATGGAAATAAGTGGGGAGGAAAAATAAACACCAGCAAGGGAAAAGTTATGCAATGCCCCGCATTAATTCTCCACCTTCCAAAGGAGGCTGATCTCTGAACACGCACATGATTTGGCTGCTTGCCTCAGGGGATTGAAGAGTTCAAACCTGCCAGACCGAACAGTAAGTTTCTCTCTTTTTTTTGTTGGGATCTTCTCACCATCTCTGCCCTACCTTCCTTAGTTGCGTGGGAGGGTACGTGGTGGGAATCCCTTAACCCTTGGAAGATCTTGTGCTAGAACTCCCCCTGCCCTACCCCAAATAATTCTAGAACTAAAGAAGAGGTGTTGAATGAATTGGGAAACGAGGGCATGTGATGTGATCTTTTGGCATTGCTAAAGAAAAACAAATTAGTTTTAGTTTAGTTTAGTTTAAGGTTTATTTATATGCCGCCCTTTTCCCTGGGGGGACTCAGGGCGGCTCACAATCCAAAGGAAGGGGGAAAAAACAGACTTTTACATATAAGACAATACATGATTAAAACACAACAAATCTGCTTTTTAGTATGGTTGTAAAGTTTCTTAGCTTTATTCATTGTGTGTGTGTGTGTGTGTGTGTGTGTGTGGCAACTGCAACATTAGTTAATAATAAATAGGTGGGATGTTTGGATTAGTGTTGAACCACCGAAATCAAGGGATTTTGAATCTAAATGAAAATGTACTGAGTCTAATGGTTAGGTTTAAGTAGCTGTTACAATTCGTAACCTGCCTTTCTCTGCGTAACTGAAACTGGCCTGCGTTTCATAACGGGAACAGAGTAGGACCTCCTGCCCCATTCCAGGTGAGGTGGCTTCTTCTTAAGGCTGGTTGGATGGTTGGTCCTTACATACGTGAGAAAATCTTGCTTCCCAGATCAAGTTGCCGACTCCTCATATCAACATGTTTTCAGGGGGGGGTGAATTCCACCTGGAGCTATATCTGTAACTCTAGGCGAAATTGGAGATACCCCCCCCCCAAAAGGGAGGGTGACTTCTTGGTTGCAATTGTGATTCTTCTTGGGAAAGAGTGCCTGTTGGCAACAACGCCCTGTATGGGCAGATTTAAGATGTTCTTTTTTTTATAAAAAATAAATCCTGAGGTTTAACAATGCATAAAGAAGTATATATCCGCTGGCTATGGAAACTGCATACTCCTACTCATAATCTACGGTGGACCTTCTATAACTCCTGTGTGGATTTATCTCGTCTTGTGAAAGTGAGCATTCTGGAAAATGACTGAAACTTGCTAAGTAGGGCATGGTTCATATTTGCCATCCTGGCACAATGGGCTGGGAAGCCATGTTAAAAATGCAATTGGAGATCTCATAGAATTTAGGGATTAACGTAGGTTTGGGGGTGCTCCTTCCTGCCCCGCTGTGGCAAAAGCCCAGGACTCGGGGTTTGACATGTAGTGCTTATTTTGGGACCCAAAAGAAAATAAGACCTGGTCTTATTTTGGGGAAGACCTTATTTTGAGCCGAGGTGGCACAGTGGTTAGGGTGCAGTATTGCAGGCCACTTTAGCTGACTGTGATGTGCAGTTCAGCGGTTCAAATCTCACCGGCTCAAGGTCGACTCAGCCCTCCATCCTTCCGAGCTGGGTGAAATGAGGACCCGGACTGTGGGGGCAAGTTGCTGACTCAATTTGCTAAAAAAAAATGTAAACCGCTTAGAGAGGGCTGAAAGCCCTATGAAGCGGTATATAAGTCTAATAAAAAAACCCCATAAACAAACAAACATAAAAGGGACATTACTTGTCCAACAGTCTGTTGCTTCTTTTTTCATTTTTACAAAAGCAGCAAAGTCCTTCAGACAACCACAGATGTTATCTAGAGACCAGTGGTGGGATTCAAATAATTTACCAACTAGTTCTCTGCCCTAATGACCAGCTGGGTAGGCGGGGCTCAGT
The DNA here is from genome assembly GCF_051295495.1 of Thamnophis sirtalis. Lineage (NCBI taxonomy): Eukaryota > Metazoa > Chordata > Lepidosauria > Squamata > Natricidae > Thamnophis > Thamnophis sirtalis. The sequence goes on from NW_028261389.1 coordinate 10,324,134, forward strand.
TGTCATGTGATTGTGTGGGCGTGGCCAAGTCAATGTCACTCAGGTTGATGGGCATTTCGCCTTAGTTGTTACAGTGGTAATAAGTGTTAACCGAAGAGGCAGTTTCTGTAAGCAGGGCAATAAAGATGAGGCTAGAAACAACACCAGAATGTTTCCTTCCTGCCTTCCTTACAGGATTAGCCCTGTAAAGTGGGGAAAAAACAAAAGATTTCTTCCAACAACCGGTTCTCCGAACTGCTTAGAAAGTTACCAACTAGTTCTCCCGGATAGGTGTGAACTGGCTGAATCCCACCACTGCTAGAGACCCTTGCCCTCCTCAAGATCTTCAGAGCACAGGATTCCTGTGTTGTACAGTTGCTCACTCCTAAAGTCCTCCTGTGGGACTTTATTTTTTTTTGGCAGGTTGAGAAGTTCGAGCCACCGAGAAATCACTGAACCATAGAGATAGAAAGGACCTTAAGAATCACCAAGTTCAACCCTCAAAGCTTCTGAGTGACGGGCACATGAAATCCACAACAGAACTTAACCTTCTGACATTTCCAACCACAGAGCTCAGAAAGACCGTCAAGATAAATCTGAAGGAGTTTCCCAAGAATTAAGGGTAAGGAAATAAGTCGCTCTCAAGGTGAAGAGAATTTTTGAAAAATAGAGGAGGTCATCTTTAGCCCAGCATTAATTCATCTCCAGTGAAAGGGAAACCTCCACCCTTCTTTGTAGTCATCTGCTCCATCTTCACCCACATCTAACCAAAGCGGCTTCCCTCCTGTGTGTTCTGATGGGAGCAGAAACAGAACGAAATGTAACTCCCAAAACCTGGGAGGAGCCCGAAACCTGACTAAAATGTTCTGCCTTTATCTATGGAGGTCAGACGAGGGATCGTCAGTCAAAGATAAAGCACAAAGTATAGGCTGTGTTTAACAACCAAGGTTGGCCCAAACACATTCCACCCCGTTTGCATAGTGTTTGATGTTAGCTCTGTTACAACACTCGTTAATCTGATGTGGTAATTGGCTCAGGGCCCCAAGATGGAAGGTTGGACCTTTTCATATCCACGAGGAATTTAGAGAAGAGATAAACACTGGGATTGTCTGGAGAGAGAGAGAGGGAGGGAGGGAGAGAGAAAGAGAGAGAGAGACTTATAAAATTAATCCTGGATTAGCTAACACAGGGACTTGATGAAAAGGAGGATCTATCTGGGATTGGGGTTACTTTTCACTTTGGGAATCCTATGCTGAGATCTGTTCATGGACAGCTTCCTTTGCTCACTTTTATGAAAAAGTAAGTCCTACTGAACTTTGGCTCTTTGTGGGTTATAAAAAAGGGGGAGCATGAAAATATTTTTAACGATGGCACTATGAAAGTATGGGATTAGGAACAGGGATTCTTGTAGCCCACTCTGCGATTCCCTTTTATGTCAGAACTGAAGTCAGCATTTCAGATAGCTTTTCTTTTCTTGGGGTGATAGTGTGTTGGATTGTACTATCAAGCTGCATTTTGAAGTTTCCTTCAGATTAAATTTGGCTCCATGTGACTTAAGAAACATGTTCATGGAATCCTTTCAGCAGCAGCATAGAAATGGTCTGTCACTGTCTTTTCCAGGATAGATTCCCGCCCCCCCCAAAAAAGCTTCCTGGTGCCGCCTTTATCTCTGTGGTTTCTTAGTGGTCTCTCATTAGGATCGACTCTACTTCAATGTTGGGATTCAGCCGGTTCGTACCACTTCGGGAGAACCGGTTGTTAACTTTCTGAGCAGTTTGGTGAATTGGCTGTTGGAAGAAATCATTAGGGCAGAGAACCGATTATTAAATTATTTGAATCCCACCACTGCTGTACATGGAATTCCGTTGATGATCCCACATTCCTAATGCCTTAAGCCAGGGGTGGGTTCCTACCAATTCAGACTGGTTTGGACGAGTAGGTGGTAACTCAACTGCCCACACCCCAAACTGGTTCTATTGGTGGGGCCGTAGGCACTGCCATCTTGCAATTTTTTTCACTACTGTGCATGCGTGTGTAGTACGCATCAAGCATGCACCCAAAGTATGTCCCTAAATGAACCAGCAGTAAAAGAATCTGGAACCCATCCCTGCCTTAAGCCCTATCCTACTAGGTTTTTGCAGTGTTCAGACTGGGAAAATATACATGTAGGCTGGAAGTTACACACGCAGAAGGCACACATGTGAGCAAAGTGCATACATGGAAGACCGAGCGCATGCACAGAAGGTGCATGTGCATGTGAAATGAGCGTGCACACGTGTGGTGAACAAGTGATAAAAATAGGTGAAACCCACTGCTGGGGTTAGGCCTGTAGGACGGAAATTCCCAATCAGAATAACAGAGAGTCGGAAGGATCCAATGTAGACATTTCGATTATCTTTTGACAGCCAAACAGAAAAGTCTGTGTTCTCAGTTTAGATCAACACCATGGATGGAAAAACACCCTCGCAGCTAACAAAAGAAAATCAATTTGTCCCGGAGAAAACCTTTGGATCACATCCTACGAAGATGACATCTCTCCCTATTTCTAAATTAAAGGTAATAGCTTTCCTCCTCCCGCCCTCCAATTTTCGCTTCAATGATTCTCTGAGCTGCATCCCACAAAGGCTATTCTTCTTTCTATTCTGAAATTAAATAGCTTCCCATTTTCTCTCCAATAAATCCTCAGGTTACATCCAGTGAAGGCTGCACTCCCTTTCTGTTTCAAAGCTAAAAGCAATTGCTCAGCCACTTTCTTTGGAGGGTTGGAAAATATTCGTACAATTCATGCTTAAAAAAGAACAGAGTAGGAAAAAGTCCTAAATCTGTTAGTGCCTTTCCCAACTAACTAACTCGTATGACAAGTTCCAATGGTCAAGCTCTCCTCCTATATTCTTATCATTGAATTTTCTCATTTAACAGCCTTTTTTGCAGCATCCATGCAACACCACTGTGATTTATAACATACTTGGCATTGGCATTTACAAAAAAATAACAGCCATTGTGGACCCTGGATTCACAATGACTGTGATCTTTGCTTTAGGAGCACCGCATTTGCTTTACGGCTGCTATGTTCACTTAATGACTGCCACAAAAAAAGAGTTGTAAGATCAGGCACAGTCCCCTGATGTCCTGCTCAATGGCCATCATGACTGATAATCATAATTATGAGGTCAGTTGTGGTCGTACATCAGGAGTGGGTTCCTGCCAGTTCTAACCTCTTCTATAGAAGAGGTTCCACAAATCTACGGCGCCGTTTAGAACCGGATCCAGCTCCCTCCCCCCGCCCATCCGGACATCATCCAGATGAAGAGTGAGAGGAGGAATTCTGGGAGTTGAAGTCCACAAGTCTTAAAGCTATCGAGTTTGAACACCCCTGGGGTTTTCTTCCTAAAGGGTTGGGGTGCAAGCGTCTTGTAACTTGACAGCTTTAAGACTTGCACACTTCAATGCCAGAATTCCTGAGTCAACATGACTGGAGGAGGAATTCTGGGAGTTGAAGTCCACAAGTCTTAAAACTGTCAAGTTTGAACACCTCTGGGTTTTTTTTTCTAAAGGGTTAGGGGTGCAAGGGTCTTGTAACTTGACAGCTTTAAGACTTGCACACTTCAATGCCAGAATTCCTGAGTCAACATGACTGGAGGAGGAATTCTGGGAGTTGAAGTCCACAAGTCTTAAAGCTGTCAAGTTTGAACACCTCTGGGGTTTTTTTTCTAAAGGGTTAGGGGTGCAAGGGTCTTGTAACTTGACAGCTTTAAGACTTGCACACTTCAATGCCAGAATTCCTGAGTCAACATGACTGGAGGAGGAATTCTGGGAGTTGAAGTCCACAAGTCTTAAAGCTGTCAAGTTTGAACACCCCTGGGTTTTTTTTTTCTAGAGGGTTAGGGGTGCAAGGGTCTTGTAACTTGACAGCTTTAAGACTTGCGTGCTTCAAATGCCAGAGTTTCTGAGCCAACATTTTGGTTGCTAAGCAAGAGCGCCGTTAAGTGAGTTTCACCACATTTTACAAGTTGGCCACTCCCACTCACATGGCCGGCAAGCCACTCCCACAAAGCAGGCCACACCTACAGAAGAGATTCTAAAAAATGTTGAAACCCACCACTGTCGTATGTTGAGGACTATCTATAATATCAGTCCAAGCTTTGTGATCCTTCTAGGGAAAGCTCTTTGTAGTTTCCCACTTGTGGGAGGATTGGGGGATGCCGAGGTGGCGCAGTAGTTAGGGTGCAGTACTGCAGGCCACTTCAGCTGACTATTATCTGCAGTTCAGCGGTTCTAATCTCACCGGCTCAAGGTTGACTCAGCCTTCCTTCCATCCTTCCGAGGTGGGTGAAATGAGGACCCAGACTGTGGGGACAATATGCTGACTCTGTAAACCACTTAGAGAGGGCCCTTAAAGCCCTATGAAGCGGTATGTAAGTCTACTGCTATTGCTATATTGCTATTGCTATTGCTATTGCTATTGCTATTGCTATTGCTATTGCTATTGCTATTGCTATTGCTATGCAAGGCCCTTCTTGGAGGCAGCAGTAGGTTTTTGGAACAGCCTCCTGGTGGAAATTAGGTTGTGTCTACCTAACTACATTTTGCAAACAACGTAAAGCTCTTTTGTGCTCTTTTGCCTTGGAAGAGTGCGTGTTGTTTATTTTATTGTTTTATTTTTCAATGTTTAATTTTTACCACGGGCATTTCACTTACCTGTGGGCCAGCGGTGGGTTTCACATTTTGTGACCACCGGTTCGTGGGCGCACATGTCCCTTCCATGCAGGTGCCCAGCCTTCCACGCATGCGCCCGGCCTCAAAAACATGCCTAAATAGGAAGGCAAAGAGCCCACTCACAATTTCCGCTACCGGTTCAGGCGAAATGGTCCAAACTGGTTCAATACCACCTCTACTGTGGGTCTTTGGAGAGTAAAAATTAACAGTAATTAGTAAAAATGCTCTATAACAGGGGTGTCAAACTTCAGGCCTGGGGGCTGGATCTGGGTGCTTAGATCTGGCCCGCAGGGCCACCTGGAAACAGCAAAGATCTGGCCTGCGGAGCCTCTGCTAGCAAAAACGGAGCTCCGTTGTCTCTGGCAGAGGGTTGCAGGAAGCCGTTACAGCCAAAAACGGGCTGTTTTCACTGGCAGAGCACTCAGGTCCCCACAGGTACCCCCTACATAAGTGAGGTTGAGGGTGCCCCCCACCCTGGATATGTCCACCCTGTCCCCCCCTCCAAACACAACCCTGATGTGGCCCTCAATAAAATTGAGTTTGACGCCCCTACTCTCTATAACGTTAGAATGATGAGATGCCTCTAGCAACTTCTTAGCAACGGCTCCTTTGCCAGCTGACTATTTTATCTCTGTTTCCATCTTAGATATTTCTTGGAGCGCTGGCATTTTCTTTTTTTGCCAAAGCTTTTTCAGGAAGCTACATGAAGAGCATGACGATTCAAATCGAGCGGAGATTCGAAATCTCATCGTCTGTGGTTGGCTTGATTGACGGAAGCTTTGAGATAGGTAGGTTGACTCGTTCTGGGGTGCAGAGGTTACAGCTTCACCATAGAACAGGGGTGTGTCAAACACAAGGACCCTGACGTGGTCGGATCCGACCAGGGGTGGGATTCAGCCAGTTCAGCCCATGGCACGACAAAACCATGCTCGACTAAAGTGCGCCCAATTAAACCGCGTCGCTGATGTCATCAACAGGGCGACAACAGCGAGCGCGGAGAAAGAAGGGTGCTTTAAATAGCGCTTTGAAAGCAAGCCGATTCAACTTAAGGTAAGGGTTAGGTTTAGGGTTAGCTTTAGGGTTAGGTTTAGGGCTAGGTTAAGGGTTAGGGTTAGGTTTAGGGTTAGGTTAAGGGTTAGGGTTAGGTTTAGGTTTAGGTTTAGGTTAAGGGTTAGGGTTAGGGTTAGGTTTAGGGTTAGGTTAAGGGTTAGGGTTAGGTTTAGGGTTAGGTTAAGGGTTAGGGTTAGGTTTAGGGTTAGGTTAAGGGTTAGGGTTAGGTTTAGGGTTAGGTTAAGGGTTAGGGTTAGGTTTAGGGTTAGATTAAGGGTTAGGTTTAGGGTTAGATTTATGATTAGGTTTAGGGGGGTTAGGTTTAGGTTTAGGGGTTAATTTTAGGTTTAGCATTTACAGCGTGCTTCTGTCTCTGCGCTATTGTCGCCCTGTGATGACGTCAGCTATGCGGTTTCGTCGAGCGCGCTTTAGTCGAACACGGTTTTGTGGTGGAACCGTTCAGCCGGGTTCAGGAGAACTGGTAGCTCCGATGATCAGCTGGGCCCACACACCTGCCCCTGTGCTTTACTTACCTATATCCTCTCAGGTGATTCATGCAGCAGAGTGGATTGCCCTGCCTCAGCTGTGTTAATCCCCAGAAGTAAAACTGCACACGTGTCAGATGCGGGTGCATGCAAAGCATGCAATCACCGAACCAGTCATTAAACTAGCAGGATCCCACCACTGGATCTGGCCCGCGGGACCATCCTGGAAAATGTAAGGGGCCAGCCTGTGTTGCTTCGGGCCTGTCTACCCAATGCGAAGAGGAAACATGCCAGCAGTTTGGGGACTGGCATAAAGCTGGCCATACCCACGCAGTCAACCACGCTCACCCACTCAATCATGCCTACCCAGTCATCCACACCTGCCCGTCCCCCCGAGGTCAACCATAGCCCTGATACGGCTCTCAATGACATTGAGTTTGACACCCCTGTCGTAGTCGTGCCTCCTTTTCCCCGAATTGGCTGTTCATGTCTCTTCTTCTGATTCAGGAAACTTATTGGTAATGGTTCTGGTGAGTTACCTTGGACCACGAGTTCACCGCCCAAAAGTGATTGCAACAGGTTGTCTGATTATGACTTTGGGATCCTTTCTATCGGTGATACCACACTTCATCATGGGACGGTAAGTGAGCTTTGTTTGACCTGACTTTCTCCCTTGAAAGCTACAGCTGCATCACCTGAGTTACTCTGAGGAGCAGTTGGCGTTTGTTGTTGATGATTCTTTCCCTTTTAGGTGAATTGTGGTGTGACTTGTTGTATGGATCCAGCCTGTTGGATTACTTTCTAATTAAAAGACAGCCTGTGCTTTGCTTTCTTTGTTTCGTAGAATACCTCGCTTTCTTCTTCTGCAAAATTCAATAAACCATAAACTAAACAGGGCAGGATCTGGACAAAATGGTACTAAACCTAATGTACTAAACCACTAATCAAGGACTAACCGGGGTTAGAACCAATCAGGTTTCTAGGTCTTTAATAAATCTTTAATGGACCTATTATATTGTGAATACAGTGATAACATGAGAGGGACCAGGGAACAGATAAAATCAGTACCAAACTTAAATGGTTGATATGAATTTACCCATACTTTAAAAAAAAAATGATTTTCTATTTCTTAGTGCTTAATAAACCTTCTGTTGTCTGGGTATTTAATTTGCTTAACAATACAAATTTACATTCTTAATCTCCACCCTTTCCCCCCCAACCATTGGTAAAATAGATTCCATGTTTGATAATATTCTACATCTTCTTTCTGTCTAATTTTCAATGTCAATTTATCCATTTCTGAACAATCTAGTACCTTCCTATCACTTCATCTCACGGTATATCTTCATTTTTCCACTATTGTGCGAATATAATCCTCACTGCTGTTAAGACATGTAATAACAAGTACCGTACATACTTTTCTCATCAATTTTCTCTGATATTATATATAATAAAAAGAATTCAGCTTTAAAATCTACATGTTTCCCTATCATCTTTTCTAGCCACCTGTGTATCCATTTTTTTTTGTTCTTTCGGGCAAGCCCACCACATATGACAAAATGTGCCCATTTCCTGGCCACATTTCCAACATATGAATTTATCCATACTGAGGCTTCCTTAGAAGATGAATGGATATGGCACATCTCATAGCTTCTATTGTTCTTCAGTGGTCTAGTGGTTAAGGCACTAGGCTAGAAAGTGGGAGACCATGTGTTCAAATCCCCCCTTCACCAAGAAAACCAGCTGGATGACTTTGAGCAAGTCCCTCCCTCCCTCTCTCTCAGCCCAATCCACCTCACAGGGTTGTTGTTGTGGGGAAAAGTAGAAAGAGAAAGGTATGTTGGATACGCTCACACACCGCCTTGAGTTATTTGTAAAAATAATAAATGCAGGATATAAATAAATAAGTAAATAAATAAAAATGCTTATTCACTCCTTTCAGATAAGCTATGTTCTGCACAGCATAGAAAAGGATTAAGAAACCATAAGAAAGCATAGTAAATCAAGGATAGGAACTATGAGCTTTTAAGTTCATTAAGTAATATTCAAGTTACACCAACATCATTCACTACTCAGTATTTCTCCTTGTCTTTCTATCCTTGGAAAACATCATTTCTTTCCCTAGCTATACAGGCATACACCACTTCATGGAGTACCTATGATTCTTTAAACTTCTCACCTCTGCCTTTCTGATGACCTCATCAACATCCCTAGGCATGAAGTTCTTGTTCTGCTCCTTTCCTTAAACCATTCACTCTTCTTTCATATCTTTGTTTATTTCTGTCTCATATGAGAAGTTCCCAGGAGCCCATGTGGAAGAAAATAAAAACTGATTTGAGGTGGTCTCAACTCAAACTTGAGGCCAGTGGCCTACACCATGGCCACCTTTGGATGGATGGATGGATGGATGATTGGATGGATGGATAATTGGATGATTGGATGGATAGATGATTGGATAGATGGATGGATGGATGATTGGGATGGATGATTGGATAGATGGATGATTGGATGGATGGATGGATGGATGGATGATTGGATGGATAGATGATTGGATAAATGGATGGATGATTGGATGGATGGATAGATGATTGGATAGATGGATGGATGATTGGGATGGATGATTGGATAGATGGATGATTGGATGGATGGATGATTGGATGGATAGATGATTGGATAGATGGATGGATGATTGGATGGATAGATGATTGGATAGATGTATGTATGGATGATTGGGATGGATGATTAGATAGATGGATGATTGGATGGGTAGATGATTGGATATATGGATGGATGGATGATTGGGATGGATGATTAGATAGATGGATGCTTAAGTGGGTGATGGATGGATGGATAGATTGCTTCATTTTATGTAATCCACTGGATCATAAAGAATGGTGCCCATGAAAGGGAGGTCAGCATCAGCAAGATAGTGGGTGGTGTGCTGTAGTGCAAGCCCAGCTTCCTTTGAAGATACGTACACTGTCAGTCTATATGCAAATGGGTCGGAGGATTCTCTTGTGATGCCCAGTCTGCCATTTTGACAATTTTAACTCCCCTCCCCCAATCTCCATGGATGCTGCTGATCATGAAAAGCAAATGAACTGGGTTTCTACAAGAGTGCGACACATGCATTCATAGACCCATATCTACCGTAAGTTTGAAAGTGACCTAGCAACCATTAGATCTTTCAGTGTATGTCCAACTGTTGCGTGAATATAAGTAGACAGTGTGCTAAGAGGCCAGAATGTTGGATCAGGAGCAGAGTATCTATTTTAAACCTTCTTTCACATACACACCCAAACCACAGAATTTAATTCATTTGATATTGTTCCTCCTTACAAGGTTCTTGAGAAAATAACATAGGAGGAAGTTCCACATAGCACGTAGAGCAAAACCTAGGGGAACATCAAAAACAAAATACTTTTTCTATCACAGATCTGTTTGGACATGTTCCATGAGCACAATAATTATGCTTGGTTTTCCTGGGTTTTGTACATGCAGTCAGCCCAAACCACATATCCACCCAACCATCAACCAGATGCATAGATCGTCTTTCTCAAATAACAATGGAAGGAAAAGTTTAACATTCTATTGTGGCCTGCCAGCGGCCAGCAGAACTGGCAGCAGATTCAGATAGTGAGGAGGTTGGGGAGGAACAGGGTCCAGTCCTGGAATCTGGGGAAGGCTCTGATGAGGGCTCTGTGTCGGAGGCAGAGAGGGGGCCAGAGCCGTATGCCAGTTATCAGCTGCCTTCAGAGTCAAACATCAATGAGGCAGATGAACAGCTGGAGCCTGTTCCCAGTGTGCGCATGCGCAGAGTTGCCAGACGAAGGGAACAGCTAAAGAACAGGGGTCGACTTGGGAGTAAGGCCACAGGTGGACGGTGAATGGCTCCTCCCAGAGGAAATAAAAGAGGAGCAAAAAGGGGAGTGGAGTTTGCAGGAGACAATTAGTTTGTTTAATTGGTTCGTGACTTTCCAAGACTCCTTGCTAAGTTCTGCAGAGATCACCCTGTCAGCTCTCCAAGCCAGATAAGGTCTGTGACTGTAAATCCTCCCTCGAAAGACTTTGCTGGATGTGAATGAGCAGAATTCACAGTAACTTAATAAAAAGGGGTTTTTTGTCAGGACAAGGAAGAGTTGCTTGGTGGTTTGTGGAAGCTGAGGTCAGAACCCTTTCCAATCCCATAATCCCGGCTTTTGTTTTGCAGTTACAATTACAAAACTATTGCGGTTTCCTCGACCAATTCATCTACAAGTGTTTCAGCTTGTTCATCAGTTTCTCCCCATCATTACACGCTTGCCGAAACATCCCACAACGCAACTATGGCTGGTAAGTAAAAAAAATTCCAGTGGCCATGGACCTTTATAGGGGAAGGCGGAGCCTTGTTTTTATCTAGGAGGGGCGGGGATTGATGCCCCCTTTATGACCAGTGGACTTCAATTCCCAGAATGCCTGAAAATGGCTGGCTCAGGAATTCTGGGAGTTGAAGTCCACAAGTCATAAAGGGGCCATCAATCCCCACCTCTGAAAAGAGTAAGCACTCAGGTGTTAAGTATCCACACGGAAGTCTGGAAAAATTACCTCATTCTTTAGATTCGTCATACTGAAAATCTACTCTTTAGAAGGTTCACCTATTGTCCTTGTTTACCTAGCAATCCACAATATGATTTTCCAGTTTGATTGGAATTTTTTTTGCCCTTACAAATCAAAGTAAACTTCCTTGTTTAGAGTGGGCTCATGAAAAACTCAAGACGTCAAATAAACACTCCTAGGTTTAAGGACGTATTCTGGGAAAGCCTTGGAAGCCATATTGGACTTGATAGGTTTCTTGAAATGAAACAAGCAGATGAGGTTAATTATTTGTCCCTTGATTGATTGATTTGATTTAATTAATTTATAGGCCGCCCAATCCCGAAGGAGAGAAATTAGTGCCAGTCTTCTAGGCTAAAATAGATGAAGCTAAAACATGAAGAACGGTTGCAGGAACTGGGTATGTCTACTTTAATGAAAAGAAGGAACAGGGGAGACACGATAGCAGTCTTCCAATATCTCAGGGGTTGCCACAAAGAAGAGGGAGTCAAGCTATTCTCCAAAGCACCTGAGAGCAGAACAATTACAGAGAAGAGCAACAAAGATGATTAGGGGACTGGAGGCTAAAACCTATGAGGAACGGTTGCAGGAACTGGGTATGTCCAGTTTAATGAAAAGAAGGACTACGGGAGACATGATAGCAGTCTTCCAATATCTCAGGGGCTGCCACAAAGAAGAGGGGGTCAAACTATTCTCCAAAGCACCTGAGAGCAGAACAATTACAGAGAAGAGCAACAAAGATGATTAGGGGACTGGAGGCTAAAACCTATGAGGAACGGTTGCAGGAACTGGGTATGTCCAGTTTAATGAAAAGAAGGACTACGGGAGACATGATAGCAGTCTTCCAATCTCTCAGGGGTTGCCACAAAGAAGAGGGAGTCAAACTATTCTCCAAAGCACCTGAGAGCAGAACAAGAATCAATGGGTGGAAACTAATCAAGGGGAGAACTAACTGAGAAATAAGGAAACATTTCCTGACGGAACAATTAATCAATGGAATCACTTGTCTCCAGAGGTTGTGGGTGCTCCAACACTGGAGGTTTTGAAGAAGAGATTGAACAACTATTTGTCTGAAATGGCACAAGGTTTCCTGCTTGAGCAGGGGGTTGGACTAGAAGACCTCCAACGTCCCTTCCAATTTTCTTATAGTGTTATTCTCCCTCAAATTTACTTGTGGCCATTATTGGGTGGGGGGAGAGGAGATGACACTTACTGAGGACTTTTGAGGAAGTGTCTTTCCTGCCATCCATCAAAACTATCTCAGGTCTAAGAGCTCGCTTTTACAATTGTTATTACATTTCCTTGAACAATTCACCCACCTCACAAGAGCTAGAAGCTTATCTTAGAGTAGACATTGGCTTGCAAGGCTTGGAATTGGTGAAGCTGAACGCCTACTACAGGTAGTCCTTGACTTAAAACCATTCATTTAGTGACTGTTGAAAGTTGCAACAGCACTGAAAAAAAGTGGATTACCACCTATTCTCACACTTATGACCATCGTGGCATCCTCACAGTCAAAATTCATGCGCTCGGCAATCGGCATGTCTTTACAATGGTGGCAGGGTCCCAGGGTCATGTGATTAGCATTTGCAAACTTCACAGCTAGTTTCTAACAGGCAAAGTCAACGGGGGAGGTTGGACGAGCTGTGGTGGCGCAGTGGTTAGAGTGCAGTACTGCAGGCTACTTCTGCTGTCTGCCGGCTGCCTGCAATTTGGCAGTTGGAGTCTCACCAGCCTCAAGGTTGACTCAGCCTTCCATCCTTTCATGGTTGGTCAAATGAGAAGCTAGCTTGTTGGGGACAATATGCTGACTTTATAAACTGCTTAGAGAGGGCTGTAAAAGCACTGTGAAGCAATATATAAGTAAGTGCTATTGCTATTCACTTAACGACCACGTGATTCATTTAGCAACTGCAGTGGTTAACAACTGTGGTTAAGAAAAGGTTGTAAAATCGGACGCCACTCACTTAACAACTGCCTCGCTTAGCAGTAGAAATTCTGGTCCCAATTGTCTTTTGTAAGTTAAGGATTAACTTGTACTTTGGAAAGAAAATTGTAATGCTCAGGTAGTATTGTGATCAGGTTGCGTACCTCACAACTTCTTGGGACCTCTTCTGTTTTCAGGATGTGAAAAAATGGCTAGTTCCTACTTGTGGATCTTCGTACTTGCTGGGAACCTTCTACGTGGAATTGGGGAAGCGCCAATCATGCCTCTGGGAATGTCTTACATTGATGATTTTGCCACAGAAGAAAACTCGGCCTTTTACATAGGTGAGATAAAGACAATCACTCTTTCCCTCCTGAATTTGAGTATTACAACAGAGGTGGGACCAAAGCTGTAGCTATCCCAGACCTCAGACTTCAACTCCCAGACTTCAACTCTGTCCGATGATTGCAATGACTGGGAATTCTATGTTCTGGCTTCACAAAATCACGAAGCAGACTCCTTGTCCTGACAAAAAACCCTTTTTATTAAGCTAATGTGAATTCCTCTCATTCACATCCAACAAAGTCCCAGCAAACAGTCCTTCAAGAGTGAATTTACAACCACAGACCTTATCAGGCTTGGAGAGCTGCCAGGCCGATATCTTCACAACGCTGTACAAAAAAATACTCGGCAAGGAGTCTCTGAGAGTCACGAACAAATCTTCACACTAATTAATTGAACTAATTTCCCCCTGCAAACTCCCCTCTCCTTTTGCTCCTCTTTATTCCCTATGGGAGGGGCCATTCACCATCCACCTGTGCCCTTACTCCCGAGTTGACCCTTGTTCCTTAACTGTTTCCTTCTCCTGGCAGCTCTATGCATGCACACATCGGGAACAGGCTCCAGCTGTTCTTCTGCCCCACTGATCTCCGACTCTAAAGGCAGCTGATAACTGCCAGATGGCCCTGGCCCCATCTCTGCCTCTGACACAGAGTCCTCATCAGAGCCTTCCCCAGACTCCAGGACTGGCCCATGTTCCTCCCCAACCTCCTCACTATCTGAGTCTGCCACCAGCTCCACTGACCACTGGCCAACATCCCAGGAGATGCCATTCCAGCCTAACCTGAAGGCACCTAGGAGCTCAATTCTTGCCTTTAGTAGGTTCAAACTATTTCATTGCAAGGATTCTTAAGTAAGTCCACATTAAAAACCATTCATAGAAATTCAACAGATGGTCAGTAAATTAGTTCTGAAACATTAACCCCATTTTTCTTGCTGGCACAGAAAATGAGAGAAGGAATTATGCCAGCTTTTGGAGAGCAAGAACAGAGGGTATTTTTGGAAGAAAATTAGGAGAAACTATCAGTAATTTAATAGTAGTTGTGTAGTTGCGACCTAATTCTACGTTGTGGTAGGGTTACTGTTGTGGCCCAGCAATTGGAGCTGCCACCAGACTCCGACAGCAAGGGGCCCTATGAGTCGGCTCTGGAGGATGTGGAGGACCCTGGACAGGGTTCCAACTCCGAGCAGGGCACAGAGAGGCTGGTTGGCCACCAGGAGGCACCTGAGCCTTGGACCAGTGGGGAGGAGACAAGGGAGTGTGAGACTGAGGTCGGCAGTGAGTTGTTCCTGGATGCCCGGCACCGAAGAGCTAATAGGCATCAGGAACAGTTGCGCAAGTACAGGAGGTAATTGCACTCAGCTGTGGTCATTAGGCTCCTCTCCAGACTATAAAAGGACTGCTTGTGCACACACCCCTCTTGCAGAAGTCAACGCAGGAACTAATGTCAGAGAACATTATTGTGAGCTTGGCAGGCTGGATTGCTGCCAAGCTTTATCTGTGCTGGATTGCTGCCCAAACCTGTCTGTGCCGGTTTGCTGCCAAGGATCTTTCTGTCTGTTAATTAAATGCCATAATTTATCTTTGGCTGTGTGTGTTGGTTTGGGATGAGAGGGGTCAGAACAGGTTACATTAATAAAACTTTGAAAGTCTGAAAGTGCATATCTTACACCATATCTTTTAAAAGCCTGATACATTCAGGAGGATCCTTTCTGAGTGCCTTTCTCTACCCCTTATACAGTTGTATGTCCCATCCCGCCAATCTTTCCCTATATCCCACGGTCATCCCACATACAATTACCCTCATCCACATTTTTCAAAATGCAGATAATGTCAGGCGTGAAATGCTAAGTCCTCACACAGAAGTTCCAGATCACTGATTTATTGTTAAAGCCTATGCGCTGGAATTTTCTCAAACTAATGTTAAGCATCTGGTCAAAACTAGATAAGTGTCAGTGGTGTCCAAGAGGAGTTGGACTTAGTTCACTCATGGCTATGTAACAATTCTAAACTGATGCCTCTTTTGACTCCTCCCTTGGCTCCGTCAGTCCTTCTCTTACAGATAGAATCATGTATCCTCCTAATCTTACAGGTTACAATACAACTGAACTGGCATTACCTTATCTGTCACAGTGCTTTGGAAGGTCGCTTACTGTTGATTATCCAAGTATTCTTTCTGCTGGTCCCAATCTTGTGGTTTGGGCTTCCTTGGAAACAGATAGTGGAAATCAATTAAGGTCTAATTTTAGTAAGTTATTCTTCAGCATTGAAGAGTAGTATCTGTTCTGGAAGCATACCCTTTGCTTAAAGTGGGTTCTCTTCAGTCACCCTTCAGTTTGCGTTTCTGTCCAGTGTTAATCTCTTTTCAGGGTGTTTCAGCTCTCATGGACTTTGTCAAAATACTGAGAAGTCACTGCAATGTCCCAGGGACCCTGAAAAAAAATTAAGGGAAGGGAGAGGGGAAAGACTATTATTTACTAGGAGATTGTCTTGCTGAATCTCAAAGGAATTTGCCCAGATCTCTCACCTACCAAACAGTTGAAATTCATCTATCTGTGTTGTTGTTAGTTGAAAAGTCGTGTCCGACCCATTGCGACTCCATGGACAATGTTCCTCCAGGCCTTCCTGTCCTCTATCATCCTCTGGAGTCCATTTAAGCTCACGCCTACTGATTCGGTGACTCCATCCAGCCACCTCATTCTCTGTTGTCCCCTTCTTCTTTTGCCCTCAATTGTTCCCAGCATGAGACTCTTCTCCAATGAGTCCTTCCTTCTCATCAGGTGGCCAAAGTATTTGAGTTTCATCTTCAGGATCTGGCTTTCTAATGAGCAGTCAGGGTTGATCTCCTCTAGGACTGACAGGTTGGATCACCTTGCAATGCAAGGGACTCACAGGAGTCTTCTCCAGCACCAGAGTTCAAAGGCTTCAGTTCTTTGGCGCTCAGCCTTTCTTATGGTCCAACCTTCACAGCCATACATTGCAACTGGAAAAACCATAGCTTGACTATACTTTTGCTGGTAGGGTGATGTCTCTGCTTTTTAGTAGGCCATCTAGATTTGCCATAGTTTTCCTCCCCAGGTGGAAAAGTTATTACAGGTAATAACACCTGCCTATTTCTTTTAGCAATAATATGGAAATAATTTGTAATTGCCATTGCTATTGCCACCCCTGGATGGATGGATGGATGGATGGAGGGAGGGAGGGAGGGAGGGAGGGAGGGAAGGAAAGATGATAGATGTTCCAATTCAAGCCTACAGTTTTGGGATTTTCTGGTAGTCTTAATCTAAGTACTAACCAAGTATCATCTTGCTTAGCTTTGTTAACAGTCAAAGTTAGTTTGATGCTGCCACCTGCTGTAGACCCCATTCCTCATCTGTGTTGAAGTCTTGTTCTGAAGGTGTTCCTGCACTTAGGTTAACTCATCTTTTGCAGGAACTGTACGATCTGCAGGGATGTTTGGACCATCTCTTGGCTTTCTGCTTGGAGCGTTCTGTGCCAGTTTGTGGGTTGACATTGGAGCAGTAAACCCAGGTAAGAAGCAGGAGGGGGTACACAGGTAAATCCACCAGTGGCTGGCCAGGTTAAGTGGTCTTAATGTGCTGAAAACTATAACTTCATATTAGCTTGACATTTAGCTTTAGTGCACTTTATTTCAAACTTCCTCATAAGTATTACAAATATTACTGGAACATGTTGCAAGCTACTGCACAAGGATGGCACAAGGAAGTAATGTGGGTGTAAGATACTGAGAATAGCAAAATTACAGAATAATGTGGGGCATCGCCTCAGCCTTTTTCTTTCCTTGTTTTTAAGACTTTTAGGATTCAGTTCTGCATTGTATTTTTCACTTCTGCATTGTATTTTTCCAAAATGTACTTCCCTGTCCTAAGCAGGGGGCTTGGACAATCAATATGAATACGCCTATTGTAACGCCTTCTGATTTACGAAGTTTGATTAAAGGTATAAAATCACTGCCCAGGGCGTAGCCCAGGCAGTTCAGATTTTGGTGTGTGAACACGCTGAACTCGATGCATCAATAAACCTGTTTCTCTCACCTTCGTGGTCTCGAGTCCTGGTCTTTCGTAAGTAGATTGCTAACCAATACCTCAATCTGCTGCAACAGTATCGCCTATGCTATGCTGGCTGGGGGATTCTGGGAGTTGAAGTTCACAGGACTTAAAGTCACCAAGGTTGAGAAACACTGTGGTAGACTTTAGCTAGCCAGACATCAAAACTTTGATTGAATGAAGTCCTGTTTAGCAAACTTCAAGATGCATCGGACAACATTATTGTCCCGACATTACTCCAAAGAAACTCTGGTCCATTATTTTCGGAAATAGCCTGGAAAAGGCTAGTAAACATGCATTGATTTTACATTAATTTTATAAGATGGGGAAAATTAGTCCTTTGTGCCAATTTGATTTCATTACACAAATGATAACAATTAATGCAAATGACATGCTTTGGGATTTAAGAGACATTTGGGGATAATTTACACCCTCTCCCCATTTGCCCATGAGTCTGTTAAACGGAGGTTTTTAAATTTTCCATTTTGTGACTAGATAAGTATAGGAAGGAGAGAATGATGTAAGAAAAGGGTCACCAATGAATATTTGGACCACATTGTAGAGATCCTTTCCTAATGACTTGATTACAACCAGCTAGACTAGGCTTAAAACAAGCTTGCTTGCCATTTAATATGTCATGGAAACCCAGCTATTGCTTTAGCATTGAGTGTGAACGAAAGTATTACATGAAGCCATCCTATAATTGTGTCTGCTACAAGTGACTAGTCCACAGAAATAGAATGGAATGAAATGGAATGGAATGGAGGGGAGGGGAGGGGAGGGAGGGGAGAATAGAACAGAACAGAACAGAACAGAGTAGAATAGAATAGAATAGAATAGAATAGAATAGAATACAATACAATACAATACAATACAATACAATAGAATTCTTTATTGGCCAAGTGCGATTGGACACACAAGGAATTTGTCTTTGGTGCAGATCAGTGATGGGTTTCAAAATTTTTTGGAACCTCTTCTGTAGGTGTGGCCTGCTTTCCGGGTCCACTGGTGGAACCTCTTCTAACCGGTTCAGTAGATTTGACGAACAGGTTCTACCGAATAGGTGCAAACAGGTAGGAACCCACCTCTAGTGCAGATGCTCTGAGTGTACATAAAGACAAATAAAATAGAATATATCCATCAAGAATAAAAAGATACAACACTTAGTGATAGTCAAGGTTACTAATAAGCTAACAAATTGTACTAGGAAACAAATAAAAACAATATAAATGGAAAGATATAAGCAACACGGTTATAGTCATAAGTGGGGAGAGATAGATACTAGGAAGAAAGAGAATAATAATAATAATAATACAGTCTTAGTAAATTATTGACATCATTGTGGGAATTAGCTGTTTAGCAGAGTGATGGCATGTGGGAGAAAACTGTCCTTGTGTCTAGTTGTTCTGGTGTGCAGTGCCCTATAGCATCGTTTTGGGGGTAGAAGTTGAAACAATTTATGTCCAGGATGTGAGGGGTCTGTAGATATTTTCACATTCGTCTTTTTTTTTTTACTCATGCAGTGTATAGGTCCTCAATGGAAGGCAGGTTGGTAGCCATTGTTTTTTCTGCAGTTCTAATTAAAACGAATTAGAGATGGTGACTTTTAGTCTCACCCACAAAGCCAGTTGGATGACCTTGAGCCAGCCACTCTGTCCCAGCTCTAAGAAGGCCACAATACCAAACCACTTCTGAAAAACCTTGCCAAGGAAACCACAAGGCCATCTGTAAGAGTCAGACACAATTGAGTGGGAGCAAAAAGCAACAACCTATTTAACCTACTTAATCTAGCAGAGGTGGGTTCCTACCAGTTCACACCTATTCGGTAGAACCGGTTCGTCAAATCTACCGAACCGGTTAGAAGAGGTTCCGCCAGTGGACACAGAAAGCAGGCCAGACCTACAGAAGAGGTTCCAAAATTTTTTGAAACCCACCACTGTAATCTGGTTATTGGAAGAATCCACTTTCTGGGCCTGCCTAATCGGTTGAATGCTACACTATGCAAGAGGCCAGATTATACACATATAAAACAACATAACCTTTGCTTATGATAATGGAGCACCTTAAAATTTAGAGGAGCTGATAAGGTGCTGTTCAAATGGAACTGAACTGCGTGTTGTTAAACCAAGTTAAGATTAAACATGCCATGAACATTAAGTCCTGATCAATCCACGGGATATACTTAATAGAAGTTTTTTACATCATGGTCGCCATGATGTAAAAAAGATGTGGAGACTCTAGAAAGAGTGCAGAGAAGAGCAACAAAGATGATTAGGAGACTGGAGGCCAAAACAGATGAAGAACGGTTGCAGGAACTGGGTATGTCTAGTTTAATGAAAAGAAGGACTAGGGGAGACATGATAGCAGTCTTCCAATATCTCAGGGGCTGCCACAAAGAAGAGGGAGTCAAGCTATTCTCCAAGACACCTGAAGGCATGTCAAGAAACAACGGGTGGAAACTAATCAAGGAGAGAAGCAACCTAGAACTAAGGAGAAATTTCCTGACAATCAGAACAATTAATCAGTGGAACAGCATGCCTCCAGAAGTTGTGAATGCTTCAACACTGGAAGTCTTTAAGAAGATGTTGGATATCCATTTGTCTGAAGTGGTGTAGAGTTTCCTGCCTGAGCATGGGGTTGGACTAGAAGACCTCCAAGGTCCCTTCCAACTCTGTTATTCTAAATTCTAAAATGTAAAAGATTTCATATGCAACTTTGTCTCCCCCCCCCTCTTTTTTTTCTCCTAGATACACTGACCATCAATTCCAAAGACACACGTTGGGTCGGTGCCTGGTGGCTTGGGATGTTAGTCTGTGGTGCCACTAGTTTTATGTCATCTCTCCCTTTCTGGTTCCTGCCTTACTCTTTGCCACAACAAGAAGAAAAAGCTGTTAAGAAGTCAACGGGGGTTTATGTGATCACTCAAGTCAGCCAGAACAAAATGGAAGCTCCCAGACACACACAGCTAAAGGTTTCGGAAGTGGCAAAAGGTGGGTTTAATGACCTCTCCACGAGGAGCTCATTCTGAGCTTTGCAACTAAACCTGTGTTCTCCAATCTTTAAATCAATTGCCAGAGTCACTTCTTAGAGTGAGATGGACGGCATATCAGTTTAATAAATAAATGCAAATGAAAAGGGCTATGGTTTCCAAAAAGACCTTTTGGGAAACATGCTCAGTTTTAAAACATAATTTTATTGAAAAAATTACAATTAAAAGGGAAAAACTAATAGAAACAAATGGGAAGAGGAAAGAGGAGGGCCTTCTCTGTTACCGCTCAGGCCCTATGGAACGAGCTATCCCCAGAGATCCGGCCCCTACCCACTCTCATGGCCTTCCGTAAAGCTATTAAAACCTGGCTTTTCCGGCAGGCCTGGGGCTGTTGACCTCTGGATTGAGGTCCAGCCCCGCTTAGACTGGCTGCATGTTGTGCTTCTTTTAATTTGTTGTGTCTTATTTGTTTTAATCCTTTTTAATATTTCTTATTTCTGTAAGCCGCCCGGAGTCCTCCGGGATTGGGCAGCCTATAAATTCAATAAATGGAATGGAATGGAATGGAAAAAAGAAAGAGCAGGAAAGAAAGAAATAGAAAAGTAAAAAGAGGACCCTGATTATTGGGGGCAATGTGCTGACTCTGTAAACTTCTTAGAGAGTGCTGTAAAGCACTGTGAAGCGGTATATAAGTATATAAGTCTAACTGCTATTGTTTTTGCTAACTCACTTTGATCCGGGTACCGATTTTACTGGGGCTATAATGTTCAATTGGAACACGGTGGCTCAGTGGTTTTGATGCTAAGCTTGTCGATCAGAAAAGTTGGCAGTTCGGTGGTTCGAATCTCTAGCGCCACGTAACAGAGTGAGCTCCCGTTACTTGTCCCAGCTTCTGCCAACCTAGCAGTTCGAAAGCATGTAAAAACGCAAGTAGAAAAAATAGGAACCACCTTTGGTGGGAAGGTAAAAGCGTTCCGTGCGCCTTCGGCGTTTAGACATGACGGCCACATGATCACGGAGACGTCTTCGGACAGCGCTGGCTCTTCGGCTTTGAAATGGAGATGAGCACCGCCCCCTAGAGTCAGGAACAACTAGCACATATATGTGAGGGGAACCTTTACCTTATCTTTATAATGTTTAATTAGTCCTGTCGGATTTGATCATGTCAATAAATCTTAACTATTGTGATGATTTTATTCCAATCGTGTTAATTAACAACTTATTAAATGACTTGATACTATAATCCATGATTTTTCCGCCTTGTGAAATCATACTTTTTCATTACAAATTTGAACAGGAATCAAAAATAGTTTCAGGGCTAAATAGACCTGATATTGAATTTGCTTATCCTTTTATCTTATTTACGGTATTTCTTCTTTTGCTATTCCAGATTTCTTTCCTACTTTGAAAAAGCTGTTTGGAAACTCCATCTTCCTGATCTATTTGTTCCTTACAATCCTCCAATACAATTCTCTGGTTGGTGTAATAACCTTTGAATCAAAGTTTATGGAGCAGCAGTTCAACATCTCTGTTTCAAGAGCCATTTTTCTTATTGGTAGGTGAAACTCCTTTTTCTTTATTATCCATATATCTTCATCCTCCTATTTTCCTCACAACAACTCCTCTTTGAGATAGGTGTTGGGCTGAGAGACAGAGTGATTGGCCCAAAGATACCCAGCTGCAGTGGTGAAATCCCATTTTTTTACTAACGGTTCTGTGGGCGTGGCTTGGTGGGCGTGGCAGGCGAAGGATACTGCAAAATCTCCATTCCCTCCCCACTCTGGGGCCAGCCAGAGGTGGCATTTGCCGGTTCTCCGAACTACTCAAAATTTTCACTACCGATTCTCCGAACTACTCAAAATTTTCACTACAGGTTCTCCAAACTACTCAAAATTTCCACTACTGGTTCTCAAGAACCTGTCAGAACCTGCTGGATTTCACCCTTTGCCCAGCTGGCTTCATGGGTAAGGCAGGACTAGACTAGAATTCACAGTCTCCTAGTGATTAGCCCAAAGTCACCCAGCTGACTGATGCCTAAGATGGAACTACAACTCACCATCATGTAGTAATTGGCCCAAAGCCACCCATCTGGCGTTCATTCCTAAGATGGGACTGGAGCTCACAGTCTCCTGGTGATTGGCCCAAAGTCACACAGCTGGCTTCCATGCCTAAGATGGGACTAGAATTCACAGTCTCTCGGTTTCTAATTTGGTGCCTTAACCACTACACAAAACTAATAGACACTCCATGAGATTGAGCAAGCACACAAGATATATTGGGTATAATTTTCCTGCAAGAGTGAACTCTGCGTGGATAGAGAGGAGTGTTGGGTATCAGAGAGAAAGAAGAAGAGTAGGATAGAAGAGAGGGCCAAAGAATATAGCAGGAAATGAGGATGCAGGTGTGTTAGAAGAAAAAAACAGCGGCCATTCTCAATTTTGGTTCTGACCAGACTCATCAAATTTGGTTCTGACTTCACCCACAACTGGCATTTTCTGTGACACTGTCAAAATGAGGCAGGTAACTACCGTATTTTTCAGAGTATAAGAAGCATCTTTTTCCCTCAAAAAAGAGTGTGAAAATCTGGGTGCGTCTTATACACTGAATACAGCATTTTTTGCCTCCCCAAACCCCGCCCCCTTCACCAAAATGGCCGTGCAGATCATATGGAGCCTTGAAGAGAGCTCCTGGGGGCTGGGGGAGAGATGAACAAAAAATGGGGCGTTTGTTGCTCAATTTTAACCCCCCCCCAGCCCCCAGGAGCACTCTATAACAGTGGTCCCCAACCTTTTTATCACCGCGGACCAGTCAGCCTTTGATAATTTTGCCGTGGCCCGCTGAGCGCGCGCAGGGGTGGGGGGGTGTTGTTCGCGACGACACATTGATTGTCGTGGGGGAAATAGGGGGTGGGAGTATTAGGTATCTTCACTACCATATATAAAAGGAGATACTATCTTAAATAACAAAGTGGGCCCCCACCTCCAAAATATACTAAAAGAAAAAAGATTCCATGTGCTCAACTAATTTTTTTTTAAATCATCACTATATTATGGACTACAGACATATATATATATATACATACATACATACATACATACATACATACATACATACATACATACATGCATATATACATACCGTACGTATGCACATACGTATATATATAATGTCCAAATAACAGGAAAAGCGCTTCAAGGACCAAAGTATATTCCTTTTTTGCAGCCTTAAGAGAACTCTCGTTTTTTGAGGCTCAGAACCAGGCATTCTCGTGGGCTGCAAAAAGGAAACGCGACCCGGGAGCGCAGCCTCCAAGAGTCCATATCGCCAATAACTACGCGTGGGGGGAAAGGAAATGTGTTTTGTGAGGAAGAGAAAGTGCGTGCTTCACCGATGCCCGTTGGCGAAATTTTGGAAGAGAGGCAAGAGACTTCAGGCACCGAGCCCCCACCCCTGGCTGTGGCAACTGGAGCGGGCGGGAGGCAGGGAAGGGGTGGGCAAGACCGCCGCTTTTCCACTGCCCCCCATCTCCCCTCAAAAGACCCCCCCCGCCCTCGGCTGCCCGACGTTCTCTCTCTCTCTCTCTCTCTCTACCTCTCCCGCCGTTCCTTCTCACAAGCCAAGGCCGGGCGGGGAAGCCGCCAGGGCCTCCAAGGGCTCCGCTTCCAGCGCATGGTCCGCCCCCTCCTCGCCTCGCTTCCAGGCGAGCCGACTGAGGCGAGAAAGGAGAAAGAGGCGGAGGCGTTCACTGAGGGGACGGCTGACTCGGGGAGGGGGCGGAGGTGGTGTAGTAGCGGGGGATTCTTCCTCCTCGCCTCACTTGCTCCTGTGCTTCCGCGCAGCTCCCCCCCTCCGGCGACGGCGCTGCATGAGTGAAGAGTCGGCCGTTGCATGGCCCCCGGCCGCTGCGCGGCCTGGTGCCAGGTACTCCACGGCCCGGCACCGGTCCGCGGACCGGGGGTTGGGGACCACTGCTCTATAAGCCTCCTAAAGACTATGCATGCCCTTTTATTGACAAAAAACAGGCCCATTTTTGCAAAAAGCGGGACATTTTTGGGAGGTTTGCAGAGTGCAAAAACGTTTTTTTACAATTTGCCTCTTCAAAACCTTGGTTCGTCTTATACTCCCAAAAATATGGTATGTTTTAAGACTGTTGGCAAGAAACACTGTACCTTTGATACCTACTTCAGTTAAGTTTAAGTAGCTTCAGGAATGCCTTTCTTGACTTTATTGGGGATCTACCTATTTAACTCCATTGCACAATACAACAAGTATCATAGCAGCTGATTGGCAGCTACCAATAGAGATTACAGGAGTTGGAGACTTCGGATACACGCCAAAACCGTGCTGGTTCTGGCCAGACTCATCAAATTTGGTTCTGACCTCACCCACAACTGGCATTTTCTGTGACCCTGTCAAAATGAGGCAGATAATTACCGTATTTTTCAGAGTATAAGACGCATCTTTTTCCCTCAAAAAAGATGGTGAAAATCTGGGTGCGTCTTATACACTGCATACAGCATTTTTTGCCTCCCGAAACGCTGCTCCTTCACCAAATGGCTGTGCATAGCCTTTAGGAGGCTTCCAGTGTCCTCCTGGGAGCTGCAGAGGGCAGAAATGAGCGAAAAACAGCCTGGTTTTTGCTTGTTTTTGCCCCCCCCTCACGAGCCCCCCAAGGAGCACTCTGCAAGCCTCCTAAAGGCTATGCATGCCCCTTTTTTGACAAAAAACAGGCCCGTTTTCACGAAAAACGGGCTCTGCAAAGGGCAAAAACTTTTTAAAAAAATTTGCCTCTTCAAAATCTTGGTGCGTCTTATACTCCGGTGCATCTTATACTCTGAAAAATATGGTATTACAGGTACTTTTTGGCTTACAACAACAACTGAGTCCAAACTTTCTAAGCAAGACAGTTGTTAAAGGGAGCTTTGCCTCATTTTATGACCTTTCTTGCCACAGTTCTTAAGTAAATCACTGGAGTTGTTAACTTAGTTACCCCGCTGTTAAGTGGCTTTGGCTTCTCCACTGACTTTGCTCATCAGAAGGGGATCATGTGCAACTGCCGGTTTGCTCAGGGGCGCGCTTCACGTGCCCGTACGCTTGATGTGCTCTATGAGCACATGTGCAGAAGTAAAAAAATTGCTTCTGTGCACGCGCAGAAGCAAGAACCAAGATGGTGGCGCCTATGCTGCCGCCGATAGAACCAGTTCTGGGAGGGGGGGTGTCGGGCTGAGTTATACCTACTCAGCTGAACTGGTCTGAAACAGTAGGAACCCACCTCTGATCATGTGACCCCAGGACATTGCAACCATAATAAATATGAGTCAGTTGTTCAGTTCACATGTGGCAAGGGCCGTTGGTGTCAAACATGGCCCTGAGTCCCTTTTTCCAGTGCTGTTGTGGCTTTGAATGCTCACTGAACCAACGGTTTCAAGCGGAGGACTACCTGCACTCCTGGCAATAGCTTATGGTCAGGGCTGGATTTAGATGAAAAGAGGCCCTAGGCTATTCCACTTATGAGGCCCTTTCACCTCCCATTTTTAAGTTTGTAAATTACATGAGAGACAATAAAATACATCATTACTGTGATATATATCAATATATATCAATATATATAGCTGGCCTCCCGACGGAGGGCGGCTCTGCTCTGCGGCAAAGGCAGCGAGGCCAGCCGCCTCCCCTGCTGCGCTCAGCTGCCTGGCTCGGCCCCCTCGCCCGCACCTGCCTGGCCGCTGATGGGCTCCGCGTCGACGGGGCGGCTACTGGGAGCGGCCGTGCCTCTCGCCCGACCGCCGGTGCCGGGAACGTGGGCGGGCTCCCCAACTGCTGCGGCGCTGCAACGATCTTAACCATAACATTTTTATGTTTGTTTATTAGTCATATGCGTAGAATTTCTCATTTTCGGTTCAGTGTTTTAGTGTTCCCTGTTTTTAGAACAGTGTAATTTTAATTTTGCTAACAATTTGAATGTAGGCCCCTCTTGATCTTTTTTTTTTTATACATAATATTTTTTATTTCCATTTCATTCTATACAATCACATGTTTACTGTGCATGACCGGAGTATGTAACATTGAGTAATAAACACAGCCTTCACTTATATAGAAAATGCCCCCTACAATACAAACCCAATATACCACCTTGGCCCACCATACACCCTCTTTCAACCCCCTCCAACTTTCATTCTTCCTTCTTACATACCCCTCTACTACCTACTTCCCCTCCCCCTCTATCACTCCCTCTCTTCATCCATTCCCTCCCTTCCTTCTCCTCCTCCTCTCTCTCACCCTCTCCACCCTCCTCCTTCTTTCGCTCAACTCCTCCCTTCTGTTTACTTCTATTACCTTCCAATATATTAGGCTTCGGCTGAATATATTGGCCCCTCTTGATCTTGAGGCCCTAGGCTGAAGCCTAGTTATCCTTCTATAGGAAAATCCAGCCCTACTTATGGTAGCTGTTATTCTGAAGAAGGACAGGTGAGTGATGATGCGTGAGATGATGCCGTTGCCCCCTCTCCTTCGCAGGTGTGATCGTCTTACCTATCACCATTGTGGGGATGTTCCTGGGAGGTTTTATCATCAAGAGGTTCAAACTGCAAATCGCCGCCATGGCAAAGTTTGCCTGTATCACTTTCGTGACAGGCTTCCTGTTAAACCTCTTCTACTTTGCTGCCAGTTGCCAAGTGCTTCAAGTGGCTGGTTTGACCGTCAACTACTCCGGGTTTGTCACCTGCTTCATATTTTTTGGGGGGTGGGTGATGGGAAGGAGAGGCACTTAGCGCATGTTTTTGAGCCGCGGCGGTGCAGTGGTTAGAATGCAGTCCTGCAGGCTGACTGCCGGCTGACTGCAATTTGGCAGTTCGAATCTGACCAGGCTCAAGGTTGACTCAGCCTTCCATCCTTCCGAGGTGGTAATTTAACAACCAGTTTATAGTTTATAGTTTATAGTTTATAGTTTATTTATTTGTATGCCACCCTTTTCCCTGAGGGGACTCAGGGTGGCTCACAAGTTAGGGGAAGGGGAGGACAAAACAAGTTATGAACATAAAACAATACATTGTTAAAAGAAAACACAACTATCATACCATTCGGGTGGGGTTAGGGTCTTTAGCCCCAGGCCTGCTGAGACAGCCAGATTTTAAGGGCAGTGCGGAAGGTCTGGAGTTTGCCTGGACCGGTGCAAAGCGGCTCAGCCACACCACTGAGCTAGTCCTTGACTTGTAACCGACCATTCAGAGTTACAGCCGAATCAAAAAGGGGCCTTATGACCAGCATTTGAAGATCTGACAGTTGTCCCCCTCCGGTCACATGACCGCAGTTCAGCATTTCTGGGTTTTGGGGAAAAAACTGCGTCTATAACAAGCCATGGTTTCACTTAATGCCTGCGGTGTTTGCTTAACTACCATAAAATGGTAGTAAAATCTGATCGATCATGTGACCAATTCATTTTACAACCATTATGACTTATGATCATAATGGGCAGCTTTCACTGTGTGGTTGAAATCAAGGACTATCCATAAGCTGAGGGCAGAGTGGGAAGGGGAACCAATGAGAGAATTTGGAAAGAAATCCTCAATCACCCTGAGAATAAGGTAGAAAGCTTACACCTCTTTCCCTTGGATGATTTTCCCATAAGAAGGTACAAATTAGATTAAAGCACAGTTTTAGGGTGTGAGTGGTGGGGGGGGACGACAATCATCATTCCAACAGATTCAGAAGTGTCCTTTCTGGAATAATTCAGTCTTATTGGTCTCTTTGGAGATCCCTCTTTCTTGCAACAAGAGTTGTTTTCTAACTTTGTTATCCTTCTGCAACCTCTCATTCTTACCTCTTATGCATGGATGGCATTGTTTTGGCTGTGAATAAGGTCTATCTTTCCCTCTTTGGATTGCTAACGGCACCATCACTATTCCTGTAGCATCGAAGAAGTGTCCTTCTACAAAGAGAAGCCGTTATCTGTTTGTAACTCTAACTGTGGCTGTGAAGCGAGCCACTGGGACCCAGTTTGTGGAGACAATGGTATCACCTACATGAACCCATGTTTAGCTGGCTGCAAAACGTCCGTGGGAAGTGGAAAGGATTTGGTAAATGCAGAGATGTTATATTATATGCCTACAATGGAAAAGAAATTAGTTTCATTATCTATCATCTATCTATCTATCTATCTATCTATCTATCTATCTATCTATCTATCTATCTATCTAATCTATCTATCATACATCCATTATCTATCTATCTATCTATCTATCTATCTATCTATCTATCTATCTATCATCTATCATCTATCTATCTATCTATCTATCTATCTATCTATCTATCTATCTATCTATCTATCTATCTATCTATCTATCTCTCATACATCCATTATCTGCCTGTCTATCATCTATCTATCATCCATCCATCTATCTATCTATCTATCTATCTATCTATCTATCTATCTATCTATCTATCTATCTATCTATCTATCTATCTATCATCTATCATCTATCATCCATCCATTATCTATCTATCTATCTATCTATCTATCTATCTATCTATCTATCTATCTATCTATCTATCTATCATCCAATATCTATCTATCTATCTATCTATCTATCTATCTATCTATCTATCTATCTATCTATCTATCTATCTATCTATCTATCTATCATCCATATCCAACTCTGTTTTTCTATTATTCTGATGCAGGACCTAATTCATAAAGCAGATACATTTATTGTGGCTTTCCTGTACAAGTGATGCCCTGTGGTGCAAGTTTCATTGATGTAGTTGATGGATGCTTAGGGGCAGAGAACAAGCTCTTGTTTTTAAATGATAATTTACCTTATTTTTATACTCCACGTGGGGAAAGCAAGGGTTGCACTAGAAGACCTCTAAGGTCTCTTTTAATTCAGTTATTCTGTTACTTTGGAGATGATTAACCTTCCTAGAAACCATTAATTACATTGCTTGCATAGAATCACTCAGGTAGAGATTTGGAAATGTAGACCATTCTAGGCCTTTACTTTATTTTTCTTTTATCTTGCAGGTATTTAAAAACTGCAGTTGTCTAGGAGTTACAGGAGCTGGTAATTTTTCAGCAGTGCTGGGCCAATGTCCAAGGGATAACTGTACAAAAGAATTCCCTTACTTTTTAGCGTTGTTGTCCATAATTGCATTTATCTTCTCTTTGGGAGCAACGCCAACGTATATGCTTATGTTTAGGTGAAGACTTCTTTCATTCTTTCCTCCGTCCTTTTTTAAAGCTCCGGAGGGGCAAACCGGTATAAAAAATTAATACTGTAAAAATACCATAAAATCATACCCTTCCATTTGTTGCTTGTTTTGCCGCTCCATGTGAGTGTCAAAAGGCAGTTCTCAGATTTCAAACACATTACTGTATTTTATTTCCTTTTATTTATTCTGCCAGCTTCAATACAGGTAGTCCTCAGCGTATGGCCTGGTGGTGCAGGGGTTAGAGTGTAGTACCACAGGCTACTTCAGCTGACTGCTAGCTGCAGTTCAGCAGTTCAAATCTCACCAGCTCAAGGTTGACTCAGCCTTCCATCTTTCCAAGGTGGGTAAAATGAGGACCCAGATTGTTGGCGGCCATAGGCTGACTCTGTAAATCGCTTAGAGAGGGTTGTAAAGCACTGTGAAGCGGTATATAAGTCTAAGTGCTATTGCTATTGTCTAACAATCATTCTAAGTTACGAGAGACAGACTTTTGGCTACCATGAGCCATGGTGGCATAGTGGTCAGAATGCAGTATTGCAGGTTAATTCTGCCAACTGCAGGGAGTTTGATCGTCACCAGGCTCAAGGTTGACTTATCCTTCCAAGGTCTGTAAAATGAGGACTTGGATTGTTGGGGGCCATAAGCTGACTCTGTAAACCACTTAGAGAGGGCTGTAAAGCACTGTAGAGCAGTATATAAGTCAAAGTGATAATGCTAGTGCAACCTGGATTCAAAATCAAAAGTTGTAATTTCACGTCACCAGGATTTGCCCACACTTATTTATTTAATTTTTAATCCAAAGGCTTGAGGGTGAATAGCAACACCCTAAAATAAAATTTAAAAACTCCACAAAATGATACAAAGATTAAAATGACTTTAACAAATAGGATAAGAAGAAAACATTTTATTTATGTTTGCATTTAAGGATATTTAATTTATGCTGATGGATTTTTTTTTTCAATGGGTGAGCTTTAAGCCTGTGCTTAAATTGAGTCAGGACTGAGATGGTATTTGATTACACACATTCCAGTTGGTTTTAATTCTGAACCATACCAGGAAATTATGCCAACTAGTTTGTTTTCGGTTTTCATTTCTTTCTTTATTATTATTATTATTTTTATTAAGATTTTTTTCCTCACCAAAACACAAATCTAAAGCAAAAAATAAAAAAATAAAAAAGAGAAAGAGAATAAAAAAGAAAAAAGGAAAAACACCAGAAAAACAATGATAGAAAAAGAAAGATTTTTTTTAAAAAAAAATATCCAACCAATATTTACAATCTTATTTTCCGCCTTCCTTCTAGAATTTATTTATTTCAATGTTCCTTGTCTAAACTCACATTTGAACTTCTCCCCCTCATCTTTTTTCCAGATCGGTTTCACCGGATTTGAAATCTTTTGCTGTGGGCATTGAAGCTTTATTTGGAAGAGTCCTTGGTAAACAGATTCCAGATTTCATTCTAGTTTTTAAACAAATAATCTTACCTATTATCCATGAGATGCTCAACATTTTGGAGAGAAACTGAGTCATGTGGTATCCTAAGAGTAACATAAGCTGATCATCTGGATAATGTCAATTTCTGGACACCTCTTTTAAAGCTGTTGTTGATGAAGGAATAGGCACCCCACTCTTTTAATCTTCTCTTGTGCTCATGGTTGCTTAAGTCTTGCTCAGTTTAAGCAAGACCTCTGGACCACTTTGGCAATTTCTTGAAAAGGCCAGACTTGAAAAGACAGGGCTTCTTCAGTCTAGACTGCAAGCTGCCATTGGACAATTTCTTTGCTGCGGTCACTTCACTTACTTAACCTCTCTGGGCTGACAGAATTCTAGGAGTAATAATTCAAGATGGCAGCTTACTTTCCACTTCCTCTTCTTAACCTCTCTTGATTGACAGAACCCCAATTGAAATCTATAGGGAAGCGGTGGTCAAATAATTCAAGATGGCAACCTGCTGTCACTCCAGCTTCCTAACCTCTCTTGATTGATAGTATCCAAATTGAAATCCATAGGGAAGAAATCCATAGGGAAGCGGTGGTCAAATAATTCAAGATGGCAACCTGCTGTCACTCCATCTTCTTAACCTCTCTTGATTGATAGTATCCCAATTGAAATCCACAGGGAAGAAATCCATAGGGAAGCGGTGGTCAAATAATTCAAGATGGCAACCTGCTGTCACTCCATCTTCTTAACCTCTCTTGATTGATAGTATCCCAATTGAAATCCATAGGGAAGAAATCCATAGGGAAGCGGTGGTCAAATAATTCAAGATGGCAGCCTACTGTCACTTCATCTTAACCTCTCTTGATTGACAGAATCCCAAGAGAATTCATAGGGAAGCAGTGGTCAAATAATTCCAGATCGTAGCCTACTGTCACTCCATCTTCTTAACCTCTCTTGAGTGACAGAGTCCCAATTGAAATCCATAGGGAAGTGATGGTGAAATAATTCAAGATGGCAGACACACCTGCACAGATAGTCCCCACCTGCTCCTTTTTTCCATCAGACATATAAAAAAGAGGAGGGAGTCGTAACCATTTATCAATTTCATTATTTCACCGTTGTCCTCCATGTGATGTTTCGTGAGGGAAACCCCTGCTGCACTCTTTTAAAATAAATGCTAATCTGGTAATCAACCAAATAAACAAGATGGCGGTCCTAATTGATCTTCAAATTGATCAGGGTTTGCATCTCAGCATTCCACCAGTAAAGTTATTAAAAAAGAAGAAAATGTATAGGGCACCAAATGAGCATCTACAGGTCCTCAATTTACAACCCTTTAGAGACCGTTCAAAGTTATGACAGACCTTCCCATAGGTACTTATGACCCGGCCAACCAACATTTACATCCATTTTTAGTGTCCCATAGTCTCGCGGCATCATTTTACAATGTTTTTTGTAGAAAATTGGCATTTACTTCTGTCTTTCAGCAAAAATTAGCCCATAATGGGTTTGCATTACAACTGTGGTGATCCCCCCCCAAAAAATAGATCATTAAAAATGGTCATGCAGTAACTTATTGTATGGCTGTCATGACTTAATACCATAATTGGCAGACTCCATTCTGGTTTAGATTGGAGACTATCTGTATTATGAACCAACTGAACCAGAGAGTTTATTACCTGGCTCAGGTGATTTATACAGAAGAACATCATCTTGAAAGGATCAAAATGTCTCTGTAGACATCATTTGCAGTGACCGGGGGACAGAAGTTAGAACAGGATGTCCATTCCACATTATTTATACATACAGCCAATAGTCTCTGCAGAGTCTGGAAATACGACTCCAACCAAGATCCTTAGCACTTCCTACTCCTTGTAGGTTTTTTTAAAGGAGTTTAACATAAGCCATTAAGTTCTCACTGCACATACTCGGTCACTGAGTTTTTGTTCCTCTCAAACCTTGCAGAATAAGCCTGTCTTACGTGTGTCTCTTTTGTCCTTTCAGGAGGGCTTCCTGCACCAATTTACTTTGGAGCTTTGATTGACCAGACCTGCTTGAAATGGGGTGTGAAAACCTGTGGGGGATCTGGGGCTTGCAGGGTATATGACACCAAAGCATTCAGGTAAACATCAAAGGAGGAAAAGAGTCTACAGTCTAAAATGGGCTTAATTGTGGATTTCTGTTGTGTTGGGGGTGGATGAGTAAATCTCTGCACTATTCTCACACTTTAAATAAGGATGCGAGTCCTCTCAGGGAATACACGTTACATGTTGACAGGTCTTTTATTTGTATTAATCTAGCTTTCGGTGAGATGGAGGGAGGGGAAGGAGGGAGGAAGGAAGGGAAGCAAAGAGAGTGTTGGATGGATGGGAAAAAAGGAAGAAAGGAAGCAAAGAGAGAATGGATGGATGGATGGATGGATGGATGGGAGGGAGAGAGAGAGGGAGGAAGGGAGGAAGGGAGGAAGGAAGGAAAACAAAGAGAGTGTTGGATGGATGGGAAAAAAGGAAGAAAGGAAGCAAAGAGAGGATGGATGAATGGATGGATGGATGGGAGGGAGAGAGGGAGGAATGGAGGAAGGAAGAAGGAAGGAAGGAAGGAAGGAAGGAAGGAAGGAAGGAAGGAAGGAAGGAAGGGAAGCAAAGAGAGTGTTGGATGGATGGGGAAAAAGAAAGACTGGAAGCAAAGAGAGAATGGATGGCTGGATGGATGGATGGCTGGATGGATGGATGGATGGGAGGGAGAGAGTGAGAGATGAATGGCCTCCTGCCATTCACCTCCCAACGACCAAAAAGATCGCACAAGTTGGGCCTCCTCCGGGTGCCTTCGACCAGACAATGCCGGCTGGCGGCTCCCCGAGGGAGGGCCTTCTCTGTAGCTGCACCGGCCTTGTGGAACGAGCTACCCGCAGAGATCCAGACCCTTACCACTCTCCCGGCCTTCCATAAAGCAACCAAGACCTGGCTGTTCCGGCAGGCCTGGGGCTGTTGATTAATTTCCAGCCCCACTTGATTGAATGGATGGTAGATTAATTTTAATAATTGTATTTTTAAAATTTTTATATGTTTTTACTTTTGTTGCGAGCCACCCAGAGTCCCAAGGGAGTGGGCGGCATACAAATCTTATTAAAGTTGAAAGTTGAAAAGGAGGAAGGGAGGAAGGAAGGAAGAAGGAAGGAAGGAAGGAAAGCAAAGAGAGTGTTGGATGGATGGGAAAAAAGGAAGACAGGAAGCAAAGAGAGAATGGATGGATGGATGGATGGATGGGAGGGAGGGAGGGAGAGAGGGAGGGAGGGAGGAGGGCGGGAGGAAGGAAGGAAGGAAGGAAGAAGGAAGGAAAGGACAAAAGCAAGAACATTGATAGAAAGAAATGCACAGGAAAGAAAAAGAATATGAGACAGTGGTGGGTTCCGGACCTGGCAACACCCACATGGATGTTCCACGCGTGGTGTGCACATGCGTTGTAGCTGCAAACGATGCTTCTGCAACCTCTGTGACACTCCAGAGTGTTTGGCGGAGTATTGCGCAAGTGCTGTATGCGCCATGCGCGGAAGCACCAGAAGCTTTAAAACACGGTAAGGAGCGTGGGCGGCACCCTCCAGAGCACCATACTGGAGCGGTATCCGGTGGTCCGGGCAGGCTCTTGTACGTCCGTACCGGGGCGTACCGCCTGCAACCCACCACTGATATGAGAGCACAATTCAGTAATGAATTGAGACTGTAGTATAGCTCCATAATTTTACTCTAGGTTCACACAACACACTAAACCCAAACTAGTCAGAGTGCACTATGGAACTTAGCTACTGTTAACACTCTGATATGGACCTATTTAATTGTGGTTTATGAAATAAACCATTATTGGGCAAAACATGACT
Organism: Thamnophis sirtalis; assembly: GCF_051295495.1. NCBI lineage: Eukaryota > Metazoa > Chordata > Lepidosauria > Squamata > Natricidae > Thamnophis > Thamnophis sirtalis. The sequence goes on from NW_028261389.1 coordinate 10,358,801, forward strand.
GCCTGATATGTGAATGTGTAGAGTCTGAATCTCCTGATTTCTCTTGAAAGGCTAAGGTCATTATTGATCTCCAAAGATGAAGATGCTAGACCTTTACATCTGGGAAACATTTCTGCTCTGTTCCAACTCAGCTTGTTCTCCCTCTGTTTTTTATCCCCTTTCCTAGAAATGTCTACCTTGGGGTCATTACTGCACTAAGATTTGGAAGCTTCTTTCTTTATATCATCCTTTGCAGTTTAATCATAAGACGTTGCAGGCAAGGCAATCAAATGACGAAGGGCATCAAAACTGGTGAAGTACCTGATGTTAAGTTGCCCAATATTAGTCCAAAGACAGAAGTGTCCGCTCACAAGGAGGTGCAAGTCACTGGAGACACTCTTTTTTGAAAATTGTCTTGGATGCTCATGCTGACATGGCTACCAATTATGGACTTATCATGAGCACGGTGGCTCTCCTAACCATACTATTCCTTGGCCAAGCCAAAGCTCTGCCAATCATTGGGGATAGACATTGACATTAGCATCAAGTGTCACTTCAGAAAGAAGAATCTGGAACTCAGCCTAAGTTCAAGAAGGCCTTAGATCCCGAGGAAGATATCTGAGGAGACCCCATTAATGATCCAACTGAGATTGTGAAATGACTCCTGGGTGAAACATGGTGGACATGGGAATTCATAAACCACAGGGCTTGTTAAAATTGGGCAGTGCCATGTCAAGTCTGGAACAAGGATGTAGAAGTTGGAAAAGGAAGATGTGGTTTTGGGAACACAAAATGTGAACTCTGTGTTGCATCACAATGAAACCATGGAGGAGATAATTTTGTTGACTTAAACAACTTCTCCTCGTCCTTCTTCAGTGCTAAATTTCCAAGGAATGTTTCCCTTCTGGAAAATGTTCTTCCTTTCTGATCTGGGATCTCAACACCAAGGGTGTCCAACCTTGGCAACTTTAAGACCTGTGGACTTCAACTCCCAGAATTCCCCATGCTCACTGAGGAATTCTGGGAGTTGAAGTCCACAGGTTTTGAAGTTGCCAGGATTGGACACCCATGCTCTACCCAAAGTTTACACAAGTAAAGTTTATTGGCTAATTTAGTTCCTCGAAACAATCACTGTGCAAATTGCTGGCTATTGCAGTGTGGAAATGGCCAGTGTATATGATTCACAAGTTGTGAAAGTGCCACAACAGCAGATATCACATGTTTTTCTTTCAAGAGATAATGACTGTCACATCCAGCAGATAACCTTGGTTTCCTAAGTTAACTCAATATTCTATGTTTGTTTGTTTGTTTGACTGAACTATAAGCTAAATTTTCGAGTTTGATTCTTATAACAGCATAAGCCATAAACTAACCAAAGATATTTTGGACCAGAGCACTGTGAAAACACACAATTGAAAAGACCTATTCTGATGTTTTTGGTTTCTATCACTTCATTGTTTAGCCTTTTAATGAGTTTACAGCTGTTTTCACCTTTTTTCACTTAGTAACTTAAGAGAGACTTCAGCTGCGTTTACACAACACACTGATCCGTAGATTACAAAGGAGTTTAATTTCAATTTGTCCTACAGAAATGATTGTGTAAATTATAAACTAACCTCCCCTTGTTAATTTATAATTTGGTTTCCACAAAATAGTTTTCACACAATAGCTTGTGGTTTTCACACAGTAGTTTATGGTTCATAAGGAGCCCAGGTGGCGCAGTGGTTAGAGTGCAGTACTGCAGGCCACTTCAGCTGACTGCTAGCTGAAGTTCGGCGGTTCAAATCTCACCGGCTCAAGGTTGACTCAGCCTTCCATCCTTCCGAGGTGGGTAAAATGAGGACCCGGATTATTGGGGGCAATATGCTGACTCTGTAAACCGCTTAGAGAGGGCTGAAAGCCCTATGAAGCGGTATATAAGTCTAACTGCTATTGCTATTGCTACATGAACCTGGCAGAGGTGGGTTTCTGCTGGTTTGCTCCAGATTGGGCAAACTGGTAGTGGTGGCAGCAAAAGGCTCCACCCATGCGCCCAGATGCTTTTGTGCATGTGCAGAAGCATTGCGCACACATGAGCGAACCAGTAATAAAATAAATTGAAACCCACCACGGGAACCTGGCTATAGAGAGAAGAAAGATTTGGGGAAACTGTTTGTACCGGAGTGGGGGTGAAAATTGAGATTCCAAAATGGCGGCGACTTCAACATCCTTTGCTAATGAATCTGTTGCAAAAAATTAACAAAGACGTTCTCAGAGAGTAATTTTAGACAGCTGATTTTCTGGTTTGACTCTCCCCCCAGCCCTGACATTTTCAGCAGCGATAATGTTGTCTCATTAGAGTGATGAGAAATCATACCTTTATATATATGACACCATTTAATTGTGCATTGTGGGAACAGCTCTGCCTTCCATCAAGAAATACTTTAATTTCCTGGGTACATTTACTGCAACCTGCTAAAAGCCCTCAAAATAGAGTAGCCTTCAAATAAAGGAAGGGTCAGCTTTCAAGTATTTTTTATTTCTTCCTTGTTAATTGGGGAGGGTGGGGTGACGCAATAGGAAGTGCCTCTTCTTCTTTTTTAGGACAAAAATGGAAGGAATGCCCCATGAACAGGTGAAATCATTGTGTAGCTTTAAAAGAAAGCAGATTTATACGTATAAGATCATGGTTAGAGATGAGTTTCAAGTATTAGTTTATCACATCTTTTTTTTTTTTACATTACTAATTACTAAACCTACTGGGGCATTTATTCAGCAGTTTTATAATAGGGATGGGAGATCTGTGATCTTCCAGAAATGCTGCTGGAGTACAACTCTCATCAGTGCCCGGAGAAGCAGTTCAGGGGCGTGGCAGGCCTGAGTTGCTGCTGGGTCCAACAGGCCAGGCCACCAAACCACTACCGATTCGACTGAACTGTTCTGAACCGGTATGAACCCACCACTGAACTTAAGGGTTTTCCTTCCTTCCTTCCTTCCTTGCTTCCCGTCCTTCCTCTTTCTTTCTTTCTTTCTTTCTTTCCTTCTTTCTTTCTCTTTCTTTCTTTTTCTTTCTCTTTCTTCCTTCCTCCCTTCCTCCCCTTCTTTCTTTTTCCCTTTCTTTCTTTCTTTCCTTCTTTTTCTTTCTTTCTTCCTTCCTCCCTTCTTCCCCTTCTTTCTTTCTTTCTTTCTTTCTTTCTTTCTTTCTTTCTTTCTTTCTTTCTTTCTTTCTTTCTTTCTTTCTTTCCTTTTCCTCCTCTTTCTTTCTTTCTTTTTCTTTTTCTTTCTTCCTTCCTCCCTTCCTCCCTTCTTCTCCTTCTTTCTTTTTTCCCTTTCTTTCTTCCCTTCCTTCCTTCCTTCCTTCCTCTCCTCTTTCTTTCTTTCTTTCTTTCTTTCTTTCTTTTTCTTTCTCTTCCTTCCTTCTTCCCTTCTTCCTCTTTTCCCTTTCTTTCTTTCTTTCTTTCTTTCCTTCTTTCCCCTCCTCTTTCTTTCTTTCTTTCTTTCTCTCTTTCTTCCTTCCTCCCTTCTTCCCCTTCTTTCTTTTTCCCCTTTCTTTCTTTCCTTCCTTTCTTCCCCTCCTCTTTCTTTCTTTCTTTCTTTCTTTCTTTCTTTCTTTCTTTCTTTCTTTCTTTCTTTCTTTCTTTTTCTTTCTCTTCCTCCCTTCTTCCCCTTCTTTCTCTTTTCCCTTTCTTTCTTTCCATCCTTCCTTCCCCTCTGCTTTCTTTCTTTTTCTTTCTCTTTCTTCTTTCCTCCCTTCCTCCCTTCTTCCCCTTCTTTCTTTTTTCCCTTTCTTTCCTTCCTTCCCATTCTTTCCTTCCTTCCTTCCTTCCTTCCTTCCTTCCTTCCTTCCTTCCTTCCTTTCTTTTTTCCGTCCTTCTTTCCTTCCTCCCCTTCTCAGCCCCTCCCCCCATAAAATGCTATCAGAGTTTTTATTTATTTATTTTTGGAGAGAGGAACTGCAAAATCGAAGCAGAAAGGTTTCAAACTGAGGGTACAAATTATCTTTTGTATCCGTTCCAGAATTCAATATTACCAGTACTTTGGTGCAACCAATGATCCAGGTGTCATAATTTCTTTTTTCATAAGACCGCACAAAACGGGGGCTTCTTTGCCTTTCAAAGTTCCGCTTTGTAAAAGGGCAGGAGAAACAAATACTTTTTTTTGGGGGGGGGGACTTGGACTACCGAAGGAATACTGATTAGCCTTAATGGGGCAACTCTCCTTCTCGAAAGTGACTGGGAAGCAACGCCGCCATTTTTCAGCGGCTACAGCCAGCGGTGGTTCTAAGAGTTGCAAGGAACATTTTGGCAGGTTCTTACAGTCCTTTGTCCTCTACCCTTGGTCTGTGCTCCGTTCGCTTGGCTAGAGGCAGGTATTCATGTCTGCATCTGAACGACGTGCTGAAAGTTCGGTGCCCGTTAGTTTTATCTCTTCATTCAGAAGGGCCTCTTCTTTGCATTCGTTTTCAGCCTCCTTGGCCTCTTGCTCTCTAAGGCTTTTCTTCGTAAGCAGGTAGAAGAGGAAACCCAGCAGATAAGACGGCACTCTCAAGGCAGCTATTAGACCGTAGAAGGAATACCTGTGCAAGGAGGGGAAAAAAATGTGCTGGTGAGCCAATTGTGAATCTTGGTGGCTACCTGGAACACAGCCCATTTGGATGATCCGTGAGAGTTTTGCATCGATATTAATTGCCACGGGAATTATCGCTTGGGAAAGTCTATTGTCTGGCTGGAACTCCTGTCATCTAAGTGTGGCCACTGCATTAACTTACCGTATTTTTCAGATTATAAGACGCTCCGAAGTATAAGACGCACCTTGCTTTTGGGAAGGAAAACATGAACAAAAAATCTGCCTTGCAGCAAACAGCCCATTTCAATTTCAGCACAGCCTGATTAGCACAAACAGCTGATTTTTGGATGGATCAGACTCCTGACGATCAGCTGTTTCAAGCTGCAGAAATTGCCATAGTCTATTGCCGCCTCTGCTCGCACTGTTTTCGGCCTCCGTTTACTCCATTTTCTGGTGGCGGGGATGGGAATGGGCAGAAAATGGGGTGTGTGGAGGCCAAAAATAGGACACACATAGGCCTAAAATGGGGGGCGCGGGGAGGGGCAATAGTCAATGGCAATCCCTGCTGCCTGAAACAGCTGATGGTCAGGAGGCTGATCCAACTGATAATCAGCTGCTTGTGCTAATCAGGCTGTGCTGAAGCTGAAACTGAAACAGGCTGTTTGCTGTTTGATTCAAGGAGGCAAATTGCTGGGAGGCAGAGGCCAAAGGATGGGGGCTGGCAGTTGGGCAGGGCTACATTCGGGGTATAAGACGCACCCAAATTTTCACCCTCTTTTAAGGGGGAAAAGTGCATCTTATACTCCGAAAAATATGGTAATTTGGAAATCCATTTTTATGGCTTTCTCAGAAGCCATGGGATTGCAGGAGGACTCACCTGTATTGTACTGCATCATATATCCTACAGGATCCTTTTTGGCCACAAGGGTTACTGCCCCACTTCAAGCAAGTCATGTCAATCACTGCACCAAAATAAACTGGGGCTAGAATTCCACCTAGATGGTATTGAACAGGAAACATATATATAATATTAACTCATCACTTCAAAAGCATTCTTCAGTCATTTTCCTGGATGGGTTGACAGCAGAAATAGGATAAGATATGCCCATGTATGAATACAGGTAGCCTTCAACTTACAATCATTCATTTAGTAACTGTTCAAAGTTACAACAGCAATGAAAAAAAGTGACTTACGACCATTTTTCACTCCTACAACCACTGTAGCATCTCCATGGTCATATGATCAAAATTTGGATACTTGGCAGCCAGTTCGTATTTATGACGGTTGAAATGTCCTGGTGTCCATGTGACCCTCTTTTGTGACCTTCTAGCAAGCAAAGTCAACGAGGAAACCAGATTCACTTAACAACCGTGTCACTAACTTAACAACTGCAGTGACTCACTTAACAATGTAGCAAGAAAGATCATAAAATGGACCAAGTTCACTTAATGAATGTCTCACTTAAGAGAAATGTGGTTGTAAGTCAAGGACTACCTGTATTTTCATGCCATACTAGGGATTTTTCAGAGCCATGTGGTTAATGGTTGTAGTAGGTAGATTGTAATTGGTAGGAAACTGATGCCAATTAATTTAACTGAAAATAATCTAATCAGTTATTTCTTATATAACCACAGCATGCCTTTCTTTCGTAATTATTTTCTCATACTCCAAGCAATATCAGTGTCAGGCCTGCAGTTATATTCCTTTTAGGAACATTGGCTTGCCACACTCTCTATTATTTCATTATGCTGTTTCATTAGTGTAATAGTTGGAGGGGGGAATAGAAAGGGGTAGAATTGTGGAATGTGTTGTTGTCATTCTTTTCTAGAAACCCAAGGTCATCTTTTGTCTACACACCTCTGCACCTGACCGGAAGCAGCTGGGTGGAGATGCCAGCGTGGGCAAAGAAGATTGGACCATGGGATGGATTTATGGGTGTGGGGATAAGATCATGAACTTTCAACTGGGTGGAATCCCAGGAAGTTCAGATTTGGGTTTCCACAGCCGTTGCAAACTTGTCTGTCTTATTAAATTGGAACTTTAAGGGTAGCTCTGCCTTGGACTCTGATTTAATTCTGCATGATATTTGGAACTCTGACAAGCAGTGTGTCAGAAAATCTTGAAGAAAGTGTCCAATAATATCCCATGTAATCAGAATGGTCTTTCTTACCCAATGATCTTATCGCAAGCATCATGAGTCCAACTCCCAATGATTTCAGGTCTTGAGGTAGAGATCTAACAAAGAACAAATCAACCATACTAGTAATCGTGCTTCTATAGGGTTTGCCAAAAATCTATAAATGGGCTTCATGTTACAAATAGGTTCACTGATAGAGATGAATCCCTTATATATTTTTCATTCCTGTTGCTGTGCTCAGATTGACACAAAGCAATTCCACAAAGCAGTTGGTATATTGGTAGGATTAAGAATGAGGACATTTAGTGATTGATCAGTTGGCTTCACAGTGGGATGGACATGGCTACCAGGGCTCTGTGAAACCCAGCCGATATCTGCTTGCCAGGAGGCCCTATGGGGCCAAAGCCACCGTGAAGGGGTGGTGAAGATAGGAGGGACTCTTTGTCGATCGCAAGGAAACGACAATTTCCTTGCTTGATGCAAAGAAAGCCTCCTGACCGGCAGTAGAGACGACGGCCATTATGGCCAGACCAAAGCTGTGACAACTGGGACAAGAAGAATGAGGGCATTTAGAGTGTAATATGCCTTGTGAATGTTGAAAAGTTCAGGTTCAATTCCTGGCAACTTCAGTGAAAAAGATGAGTGTCAGGCCTGCAGCGGTTCCTTTAAGAATCTTTGGCCTGCCACAGTCTTATTAAGGGGGGGGGGGTTAGCAAGGGGTAGAATGTGTTGTTTTCAAAATAAAAAATTCCTTCCTAGAAGCTCAAGGTCGTCTTTTGTCTCCCAAACCTTTACACCTGACCGGAAGCAGTTAGGCGTGGATGCCAGCGTGGATGAAGAAGATTGGACCATGTGATGGACTGTGGGTGTGGGGGCAAGATCATGAACTTTTAACTGGATGGGATTCTGATGTAACTTCCAGAGTTGGAAACCCCACAGCACGATGCCAACATGCCTGCCTTATTAAATTGGAACTTTAAGCATAGTTTTGCCTTCGACTCTGATTTAATTCTGCATGATATTTGGAACGCTGACAATGAGATTATGAAATGGTCAGCTATCCCCTTCTCTCAAGTTGTACAGGGTCTCCTACTTGAACAGGGGGTTGGGGTAGAAGACCTCCAAGGTCCCTTCCAGCTCTATTCTGATAGATATCAGAAAAATCCTCCTCTATGTTCCTGGATAGACATAGCCAATCAAAGCTGATGATGCTAGACTCAATGGACCAAAGACCAAATATGTGCAAAAGGTGTTTCCCACTTACTTCAGTTTCCATAGTATCAGTGGTGGTATTCAGCTGACTTGGACCAGTTCGGGCGAACCGTTAGTGGTGACCTGCGGCCACTCCTGCCCACCCACCTACCCACCCAGGCTCTATGCCATCTTATTTAGCCACCTTTTCTAAGCTGTGCCGTGGCACGACAAAACCGCGCTCGACTAAAGCGCGCCCGATTAAACCGCGTCGCTGACGTCATCAACAGGGTGACAACAGCGAGCGCGGAGAAAGGGCGCTTTACATAGCGCTTTGAAAGCAAGCCGATTCAAGTTAAGGTAAGGGTTAGGTTTAGGGTTAGGTTTAGGGTTAGGTTTAGGGTTAGGATTAGGGTTAGGTTTAGGGTTAGGTTTAGGGTTAGGTTTAGGTTTAGGTTTAGGTTTAGGGTTAGGTTTAGGGTTAGGTTAAGGGTTAGGGTTAGGGTTAGGGTTAGGGTTAGGGTTAGGGTTAGGGTTAGGGTTAGGGTTAGGGTTAGGGTTAGGTTAAGGGTTAGGGTTAGGGTTAGGGTTAGGTTAAGGGTTAGGATTAGGTTTAGGGTTAGGTTTAGGATTAGGTTTAGGGGGGTTAGGTTTAGGTGTTAATTTTAGGTTTAGCGTTTACAGCGTGCTTTTTTCTCCGTGCTGTTGTCGCGCTGTGATGACGGCAGCTACGCGGTTTCGTCGAGCGCCCTTTAGTCGAACGCAGTTTTGTGGTGGAACCAAGCTGTGCACATGTGTGCAAGCCGCGCGCAGGAGCAAAGCACATGCGTGGAAGACACAAGTGCTCACGAAGCAAATACACATGTTCACAGTTTTGGTGCACAGCGAACCAGTGGTAAAATTATGTGAAACACACCTCTGCATAGTATGATGCTAATTGAGCAATGTGCATTGGAATAGTGAATATTATTGTGTGATTCCCTCTCACTCCATACAATCAGAACTGGAAAGATTTGCAGAGCAGATAGATTTTCACAGCTCCCCCCCACTCAAACAAAATCTTAATTGTCTTAGACAATTTCTGACTTCTTCTCTCCCGTTGTATTGAAAACAAAAGTGGATAAAATTCTATTCACATTAAAGCGTAGTGAAGCTACGGGCATTCAGATCCTGCTTCACCAGCAGCCTCAATCAGCAGCAACGAATGATTATGGAAGATAGAACTTGTAGTCTCATAGGTTAAACATTAAGATTTCTCTATACTGCATAAATATACCCTACAGGGTTTTATGGGGGAAATAGAAGATTAGATAGACACGAGGAGGAATTATTTTAAGAAATATTCACCTCTGTCTTTTGTAAAAAAAATAAAAGGAACCATAAAAATAGTTGACTTGGATAGACACAGTGCAACATGTTTTCCTCCATTGTTATCTCTTCACTAAAAAGCAGAGACTACAACATAATTGTTTGGAAAGATGTCATTGAAATAGCCTAAGGAATAGATGGAATGCTTAAATATTCATAGGTTTCTAGGATACATTTATTTTCATTGTTTCATTTTTTTTCCTTTTAATTAAAAAAACATCTGGATGGAATCTTAAGTAATTATGCTGTCTTATTGGCCGTGACCCATCAAATGCATGCCAGACAAATGTGTGCCCGACAAATGTGCGTCGACAAAACCGCCGCAACAAAACAGCGACATTGAAAGTGCGCCCATTGAAGCGTGCCGACAAAACCGCACCCACAAAAGCGCGATTAGGGGCTTTGGGTTAGGATTAGCGTTAGGGTTAGGGTTAGGGTAAGGGTTAGGGTAAGGGTTAGGTTTAGGGTAAGGGTTAGGGTAAGGGCTAGGGTAAGGGTTAGGATAAGGGTTAGGGTTAGGGTAAGGGCTAGGGTAAGGGTTAGGGTAAGGGTTAGGGTTAGGGTAAGGGTTAGGGTAAGGGTTAGGGTAAGGATTAGCGTTAGGGTTAGGGTTAGGGTAAGGGTTAGGGTAAGGGTTAGGGTAAGGGTTAGGGTTAGAGTTAGGGTAAGGGTTAGGGTAAGGGTAAGGGTAAAGGTAAGGGTAAGGGTTAGGGTTAGGGTAAGGGCTAGGGTAAGGGTTAGGGTTAGGGTAAGGGTTAGGGTGAGGGTTAGGGTAAGGATTAGCGTTAGGGTTAGGGTTAGGGTAAGGGTTAGGGTAAGGGTAAGGGTTAGGGTTAGGGTTAGGGTGAGGGTAAGGGTTAGGGTTAGGGTAAGGGTTAGGGTAAGGGTTAGGGTAAGGGTAAGGGTTAGGGTTAGGGTAAGGGCTAGGGTAAGGGTTAGGGTAAGGGTTAGGGTAAGGGTTAGGGTTAGGGTTAGGGTTAGGGTTAGGGTTAGGGTTAGGGTAAGGGCTAGGGTAAGGGTTAGGGTTAGGGTAAGGGTTAGGGTAAGGATTAGCGTTAGGGTTAGGGTTAGGGTAAGGGTTAGGGTAAGGGTTAGGGTTAGGGTAAGGGTTAGGGTTAGGGTTAGGGTTAGGGTAAGGGCTAGGGTAAGGGTTAGGGTAAGGGCTAGGGTAAGGATTAGTGTTAGGGTTAGGGTTAGGGTTAGGGTTAGGGTTAGGGTAAGGGTAAGGGTTAGGGTTAGGGTTAGGGTAAGGGTTAGGGTAAGGGTTAGGGTAAGGGTTAGGATAAGGGTTAGGGTAAGAGTTAGGGTTAAGATTGTTAACGTTGTTAACGTTGTTTTCATGTTGTTTTCATGTTGTTTTCGATGTCGCGCTTTTGTCTGCGTGCATTTGTCGATGCGCTTTAGTGGGCGCATTTTTGACGTCGCCGTTTTGTCCCGGCGGTTTTGTCGGCACGCATTTGTCGGGCGCGCATTTGTCGGTGAACCCTTATTGGCTACTTACCTAACTCAGAGGTGGGGAATCACGGCCCTTTTATGACGTGGACTCCAGCTCCCAGAATTCAGGAATTCTAGGAGTTGAAGTCCACAAGTCATCAAAGGGCCGTCGTTCCCCACCCCTGACTTAACTCATTCCTTACCTGATAAAGAGCACGTACATAGGAACATTACTCAGTGAGTACATAAAGGAGCTCAAAGCTTTGACAATGGTGTAAAAAATAAATTTCTTCGAGCACTCATCACTTCTTTGGCATTCACCCAACACCGCTGAAGAATTCTTCCACAAAGCACCTGCTTTCTCAATGCAGCTACAGTTGTGAAAAACCTATAAGGGAAAACATATGGAACAATAAAGGGCATATCACATCATTCCAGTTATGAAATGGAAACATATGATGAATGCATCTCTTTTTTTTTCTGAATTTTTTTTTTATGTTCAAAAGTTTTATTTCTTTTAAAACAAACATTTCATCATTCCTCAATCAGTAAGACACTGAAGTACAATTTTTTGTATGTCAAAATAATTCTAGTTTACCACCAAATTCTTGTCTAACCTAATGCATACCCCTCCCTCCCTCCACCCTCCCCCCCAACCCCCCTCCTCCTCCCCCCCCGACTTCCCAGAACCCGTACATGGTATGGATTTTTAACAAACACAGTCTAAAATCTATTGAGCAAAAAGAAATAAAGAAATTAATGACATTTTACATTGACCTTAGCTTCTTCTTGCTGAACTAACTTTAAACAATTTAAATCATTTCTGATCTTAAGCATAGGCTAACTGGAATTTCTTGGTCCCATATTTATTTTGTATATAGTCAATCCATTTTTTCCAGTCTCATTTATATCTCTCATTTGAGTGATCTTTAATATATGCTGATATTTTAGCCATCTCGGGTAAGTTTGTGACTTTCAATGTCCATTCTTGGATTGTAGGCAAGTCTTCCTTCTTCCAGTATTGCGCCACCAACAGTCTTGCTGCCGTTATTAGATGCAGAATCAAGTTACTCTCTACCACTGTAAAATCAGTATGAATGCATCTCTTTGATGGTCTAGGCCAGGGGTAGTTAACATTTTTATACCTACCGCCCACTTTTGTATCTCTGTTAGTAGTAAAATTTTCTGACCGCCCACCAGTTCCACAGTAATGGTGATTTTATGAAAACCTAATGAAAAATTTTAAATAATGCTATGACACTTTTTTAAAAAATCAATTAAATTTTTTAAAAAAGGAAAGTGCTTCAGTATTGGACAAAACCCCTACCGCCCACCACGCAAGCTGGAACGCCCACTAGTGGGCAGTAGGGATCAGGTTGACTACCACTGGTGTAGAGCAATAGCAATAGCAGTAGACTTATATACCGCTTCATAGGCCTTTCAGGCCTCTCTAAGCGGTTTACAGAGAGTCAGCATATTGCCCCCAACAATCTGGGTCCTCATTTTACCCACCTCGGAAGGATGGAAGGCTGAGTCAACCCTGAGCCGGTGAGATTTGAACCGCTGAACTGCTGATCTAGCAGTAGCCTGCAGTGCTGCATTTAACCACTGCGCCACCTTGGCTCAAGCAGGGTGTCAAATTCAAGGCCCGGGGCCCAGATCAGCCCACGGTGCTTCTGCCAGTGAAAACAGAGTTTGGGAGGGCCACACGCGGCTCTCCCAAGCTCCATTTTTGGCTGTAATGGCCTCCTGCACACTCTGCCAGAGGAAACGGAACTCAGGAAGGTCGCGCATGGCCCTCCCGAGCTCCGTTTTCGCTGGTAGAGCGCTGGAGGAGGCCGTCGCAGCAAAAATGGAGCCTTGGGGGAGGGGGTGAGATGAGTTATATTGAGATGGCCATGCCCCCTATCCCTGCCGAGGTCAAACACAACCCTGATGCGACCCTCCAGGAAATCAGGTTTGACACCCCTAGTCTAGTTCTAATGACACTGCATTTTGCACCAACTGGAGCTTTCGGATCCCAGTTGGGTTCCTACCGGTTCGGACCGGTTCGGCCGAGTAGGTAGTAATTCGGCCGAACATGCCTCCAAACCCATTCTATCGGCGGCGCCGTAGGCACCGCAATCTCGTTTTTTGTTTTTGCACATGTGCAGAAGCAATTTTTTTCACTACTGTGCATGAGCACGAAGCACGCATCAAGCGCGTGCATGCCCGAAGCACATTCCTGAGCAAACCGGCACTAACAGAATCCGGAACCAACCCTTGTTCCGGATGCTCTTCAAGGCAGCCCCATATAGAGCGAATTGCAATAGTCAAGACAGGAAATGAGATGGGGATGAGTGACTGTGAGTAGGGATTGCCAGTCGAGGAAAGGGCTTAACTGGTGCGCAACCCACAGTTGCACAAAGGCCCATAGTGTGGTTGATTGAGTAAGAAATGTTTGTGTTTATTTGTTGAATGTTGAATGTTAAACATTCAACATTCAGTAAGAAATCCTGGAGCTATAAGTAGATTGGGAAATTGAAATAAACATCCCAGAAAAAATGGAAAGCATTTCTAAATTTATTACATTTCTAATATATCACACTGTTGTTGCTCTTTATGGGAGTTGACTTGATGACATTTTTACTTTGATTATGGGTGTTTGAAGGATCCTGATATCTACTGTTAATCACTGCAGTGGAAACATATTCATTTATTTCTATCTAGCCTGCCTTTATTATTTTTACAAATAATTCAAGGTGGTGAAACATATCAGAATGATTAGGGGACTGGAGGCCAAAACATATAAAAAACGGTTGCAGGAACTGGATATGTCTAGTTTAATGAAAAGAAGGACTAGGGGAGACATGATTTCAGTGTTCGAATATCTCAAGGGCTGCCACAAAGAAGAGGGGGTCGAGCTGTTCTCCAAAGCACCTGAGGGCAGGACAAGAAGCAACGGGTGGAAACTAATCAAGGAGAGAAGCAACTTAGAACTAAGGAGAAATTTCCCGACAGTTAGAAGAATTAATCAGTGGAACAACTTGCCTCCAAAAGTTGTGAATGCTCCGAAACTGAGAGTTTTTAAGAAGATGTTGGATATCCATTTGTCTGAAGTGGTGGAGGGTTTCCTGCCTAAGCAAGGGGGTTGGACTAGAAGACCTCCAAGGTCCCTTCCAACTCTGTTATTCTATTCTATTCTACATATCCAACACACCTTCCTCCTCCTATTTCCCCCACAACAACAGTCCTGTGAGGTGGGTTGATCTGAGAGAGAGTGACTGGCCAAAGGTCACCCCGCTGGCTTTCGTGGCTAAGGCTGGACTTGAACTCACAGTCTCCCACTTTCTAGACTGGTGCCTTCACCACTAGACCAAACTGGCTCAAACCTTGCTGTATGAATTTAAAAAGTAAGCCTTAGACTTCGTTTTATCTTGTTTAAAAGAAAAAGGGAGGAAGTCAAAATCCTTTCATTTGTGCCTCCCATTTTTTTGTTCCTCGGCTTCCAGCCCAGCTATATACATGGAACAAGTCACACTTTCATCCTTACTGTTTCTTTCTTCAATCTGGTTATGTTTTTGCACCCAGCAAAACAGGCTGAGACATATGTGAATCCGTTATCCCCACAAACAGGATCCCACTGGCTTGTAGCACAGGTGCAGTTGGAATTGCAGGCTGAAGCTAAGGAAAGCTGGCTCTGAGCAGTTGTGTTCCTTTAAAAAAAAAAGGTGTGTGTGTGTGAGGGGAAATTGCACACTTAAAAGTTCTCCAGGAATTTCAATATGAAGCATCCAAAATGGGTCAAGATAATCTATCATCCATTTATCTATCATCTCCATCCATCCATCCATCTGTCCGTCTATGTGTCTGTCCCTCTGTTCATCTGTTTGTCTGTTCGTCTGTCTGTCTGTCTGTCTGTCTGTCTGTCTATCTGTTTATCTGTCTGTTTATCTCCATCCACCCACCCACCCATCCATCCATCATCTATCTATCATCTATCATCTCCAACCATCCCTCCGTCTGCCTGTCTGTCCATCTATCCATCCATCCATCCATCCATCCATCCATCCATCCATCCATCCATCAATCTAATCTAATCTAATCTAATCTAATCTAATCTAATCTAATCTAATCTAATCTAATCTAATCTATCTATCAATCAATCATCTCTATCCATCATTGGTCCATCCATCCATCTATTTATCTTCTACCAATCATCTATCTATTGTCTATCAATCATCTATCTATCTATCTCTATCATCTATCTCAATCATCTATCAATCATCTATCAATCATCTATCAATCTATCTATCTATCTATCTATCATCTATCTCTATCTATCTATCTATCTATCTATCTATCTATCTATCTATCTATATCTATCCATCTATATCTATCTATCTATCATCTATCTATCTATCTATCTATCATCTATCTATCTATCCATCCATCCATCCATCCATCCATCCATCCATCCATCCATCTATTATCTCTATCCACCCATCCATCAGACATCCATCCATCCATTCATCAGACATCCATCTATTATCTTTCTATTATCTATCTAATCTATTTAATTTATTTGCTGTCCATCTCATAACAGAACAACTCTGGGTGGCATACAGCATAAAACATTAAAATCATAACATATATCTCAAAAACAATAAAAACAATAAAATTATGATTAAAAGATGAGGGAGGGAACAGAATGTACAGGAGGGAAGGTGAGATTGCCTCTTAATGCACAAACCACCTCCAGTGAGAAATGCAAAAATAGAAAAGAAGGCCATCTCTGATGGGATACCTTAACTGGAATCTATTGGTAGTAGCTTACAGCCATGATGTAAACGTATCTTGGTTCTCTCAAAGGACCATCAATGCCATACATACCACAAGCTTACAGACCTATGTGTACTCACACACATATCAACATATTGACTTACCCGTCATAGGTCACCGTCAATCCAGCCACTGGGTGGTTGTCACAACCCAGCATTGGATACAGAATCGAAAAGGCAAATCCGAGGAACGATGCTATGTATGTCATTTTTATAGCAGAAAGTATTCCTAGCTTGTACTTTTTCATGATGAACCCACCTAAAATCATCCCAACGAGGACCACTGGCAGAATGGCAACAGCTGAAGTAGATAAAAAATAAACAAAAAGAAGGTGAAAGTCACATTCCTCCATTGTCATCAGATACTCAACATGAGCAAAAGAAACTGCCAGGTTTCCGAAAGATGCCCTAATCAATTCATGAGCTTCAAGCCAAGTTTCAAAAGAAAGCCAGTCATTTATTAGGAACACCATTTTGGCAATACCCCATTGCAGTCAGATCTGACCTCATTTAAATTATGGCTAAACTTTGCCCTTTTTTCTTCCTTCCCCTCAGTCTGTGTCATAAATCACATTCTCCAGTGAGGTGCCCATCTCACACACCTGCTGTAGTAATCTGAGATCCGACTCGAGCCAAAGGTATGCGTGGGGTGCGCTCCCCCACTTTCCTCACCATGGCAACTTATAACAGACATACAAATGCTTTATGAGTCGAGAGACACAGACATAGTTGCAAACAGAGGGAAAGAGGAGTATAGGGAGTCCTTGATTTACAATAGTTTGCTTGAAGTTCCAGCGGCAACTGAAAAAAGTGACTTATGACCGTTTTTCACACTTACAATCATTGGAGCATCCCCATGATCACGTGATCAAAATTCATATGCCTGACAACTGGTTCATATTTATGGCAATTGCGGTGGCCCGAAGTCATGTGATGAACTTTTGCGACCTTATGACAAGCAAAATTAATGGGGGAGCCAGATTCCCTTAACAATTGTGCTACTAGCGATAGCGATAGCACTTAGACTTATATACCGCTTCACAGTGTTTTACAGCCCTCTCTGAGAGGTTTACAGAGTCAGCCTCTTTCCCCCAACAATCCGGGTTCTCATTTTTCCCACCTCGGAAGGATGGAAGGCTGAGTCAACCTTGATCCTGGTAAGATTTGAACTGCCAAATTGCAAGCAGCCATCGGTCAGCAGAAGTAGCCTGCAGTACTGCATTTTAACCACTGCGCCATCACAGCTCATGTTGTTGTTACTAACTTAACAACTTCAGGGATTCACTTAACTAATGCAGCTTGGGTAAGAGAGGTGTTACATGGGTCACCCTCAGGGCCTCCAAAACTGTATGCAATGCTGCATTCTGTGCCAGCTATAATTTCTGAATATTCTTCAAGGTTAGCCCCAACTGGAGTGTGTTGCAGTAGTCCAGACAGAGGTGGTATTCAGCAGGTTCTGATCAGTTTGCAGAACCGGTAAATACCACCTCTGATTGGCCCCGCTCCCATCTATTCTCTGCCTCCCGAGTCCTAGCTGATCGGAAGAGAATTTTTACAGTATTCTTCCCCTGCCACACCCACCAAGCCATGCCCATCAAGCCACGCCCACAGAAGCAGTAGTAAAAAATGTTGAATCCCACCATTGAGTCCGGACATGAGATGATCAGTGCCTGAATGCCTGATCATGGAGAGTCATGATCCATTAATTACCGGTATGTACTATTGACAAAATTTAAAATAGAATCAAATTTACATTCTATTTTACATACATACATACACACATACATGCATACGTACCTATTACAAATTGCTTCTCTCGTTTATTTCTCAAACGCCACCACTTTTGAGTGACAATATTGTTCCTTAATTTACTTTGTCTGTTAGGAAGCTGTGGTACAAGCAGATGTGCGTGTGTATGTGTGTGTAAAGAAGAGAAAAAATGAGAACAAGACAGAGCGAGGAGACAGACTTGCCTGTTATAAAATTAGATCTTGACATTGTCAGTCCATATTGCTGTTCCATGTATTTTGCTTGGTAAGTCATGTAACCAATAAAACTGCTAGCTTTCAGCAGCGATGAGGACAATAGTATTAAATACAATTTGTTCCCCAAAATCCTCTTCAGGGACTTGAAGAACTCTGGGGGAGAGGGAAAGGAAAAGAAAATATATATTTACATACATACATACATGCATGCATTTGGGCATATTTGGGCATACCAGGGTATATATATTCATTCTTCATTTCTTAGCTGAAGGATCCACCGTTGTTCGAAGATGCATCTGTGGTCACGTGGTCAGCATGATTATATGACAAGGCACAGGGAATGCTGTTACCTTCCCACCAAAGTGGTACCTATTTATCTACTCGCATTTGCATGCTTTTGAACATGCTTTTGAATTGCTTAGCAGGATTCAGAGATCCTTGCCAGAACTTAATTTACAGCTTTGCGACTAGCAAGTATCCCAAGGAATCAGTGGTGAGTTGCAGGCAATACACCCTGGTAGGGGGAATACTGGAGCCTGCCCGGAGTACTGGGTACCATTCTGGTACAGTTCTCTGGAGGGCCCACCCACCTGCCTGAGCTCCTTACCTGTCCTTTAAGCCTTCCGCGCTTCCGCGCACATGCATGGTGCATACAGCACCTTCGCGATGCTCCGCCAAGCAGCTGGAGCATCACGAAGGCTTGCGGAGGCATCACAGGCAGGTACGACACAGGCGCATGCTGCGCACATGTGTGAACATACCGCACGCATCCATGTGGGCGACGCCGGGCCCATTCCAACTGTACCAGTTGGAACGGGATCCAGAACTGACCACTGCAAGGAACTGATAAGGTCTGTCACTGAAGTTAACTCTTTGAAGGACTATTGTCTGGATTTTTCAGTGGGTGAATGCCAGTAATTCACAGGAGCTAAATAAAGAGGGGTTTTTTGGGGGGACAAAGAGTCTGTTTCTTGGTTCTACTAAGGCTGGGTCAGAACAGATATCCAATGTCAGGGTGCTGCTGATTAGACTTGCCTATGGTTTAGGTTTAGGTTAATTAGATTTATATGCTGCCCTTCTCCCAAGGACTCAGGGCGGCGTACAACATTAAAAGAAACACACAATACAAAAGTTAAAAATAATTAAATAGAGTATCCCAAACAAACCCAATTAAAATTGACGATAACATTTAAAAAAAAAAATCGAATTAAAATTAACAATGATCAATAATTTATTTTGTTTTGTTCAGGCCAGGCCGGCTTGCTGGAAAAGCCAACTTTTTAGGGCGCGTCGGAAGGACCAGAAGGTCGGGGATTATACGAAGCTCCGGGGGCAGCTCATTCCAGAGGGAAGGTGCTCCCACAGAGAAGGCTCTCCCCCTGGGGGTCGCTAGCTGACACTGTCTGGCCGACGGCACCCTAAGGAGGCCAACTCTGTGGGATCGCACTGGACGGTGGGAGGCTATCGGTGGCAGTAGGTGGTCTTGCAGGGTTCACCGACATAAGGGCGAATGACAAAAGCGCGCCCGACTAAACGGCAGTGACAAAACCACGAGTTCTAAAGCGCGCCGATAAATGAGCACTGAAGCGCCAACAGCGTGGCGACAGAAGCATGCTATAAACCTAAACCTAACCATAACTCTAATCCTAAACTTAACCCTATCCTAAACTTAACCCTAACCCTAACCTTAAACCTAACCCTAACCCTAACCCTAACCCTAAACCTAACCCTAAACCTAACCCTTAACTTAAATCGCGGTTCTGTCGGCGCGCTGTTGTTGGCGCATTGATGACGTCACGGTTTTAGCGCCGCGGTTTGGTTGGCGCGCTTTGGTCATGCGTGCATTTGTCGGATCTTGCAGGTACCCTGGGCCTAAGCCATGGAGCGCTTTAAAGGTCATAATTAGTACCTTGAATCGCACCCAGAAGACAACTGGCAACCAGTGCAGGCCACCTAAAAGGGGTATAACATGGGAGCGCCTAGGTGTCCCCATGATAACCCGCGCAGCCGCATTCTGGGGCAGCCCCATGTAGAGAGCATTACAGTAGTCCAAGCGAGAAAGGACGAGGGCATGAGTGACTGTGCACAGAGCATCCCGATCCAGGAAGGGGTGCAACTGACATACCAGTCTACCTGTGACTTCCAGCACTGTGGAAGTTTACATGGAGATGCCAGTGTCCCTATGTGGTGGTGGGGGAAACTCTGGCTCAAGGTCTGAAACACCAAGACCAGGAATCATGGTTGCCAGGGCTGTGGCTCTAACTCTGTGTCTAAAGTTCTGATTTCCATATCTCAGCCCTTCTCCTTGTGCCTTTCATCCCCATCCATGATTGTCCCCTCTTGAGCTTCTCTTCTCCTGCTACAACAGATCTTGAAACCTATCAATTTTCCCATCCTTACTGTGGAAAACAGTCCTTATCCAATTTTGACCCAGCTGTTTCCCCCAAAAATAAGACTTCCCCAGATAATAAACCCAATCGGGCTTTTGAGCGCATGTGCTAAAATAAGCCCTCCCTGAAAATAAGCCCTCCCCAAAAATATTGCAACACAGCAGCAGCCATGAGGTGACCACGCTCGCTGCCTCCTGCACCTCAAAAATAATAAGACCTCCCTTAAAATAAGGCCAAACGCTTATTTCGGTGGTCAAAAGAAAATAAGACCCTGTCTTATTTTTAGGGAAAGACGGTAGAAGCCAGATCTTGGTTGAGTCCTGCCACAGCTAAACTGAATCATTTCAATGCTTACCATTTAGTTGTCCAGAGTCTGCCATTCCACCTTGAATATCAGGCTTCTGTTCATGGCTACTTTCAGTGTTGCTTTCCATGGGATCCAAGCTTTTCTGGATACCAGCATTCTCCATTTTGTCCAGACTTTTAGGCAGGAACAAGAAAGGGATTCCAGAAATCAGAGCGAGGACCCCGGCAATTAAAAAGCCCATCCACCATGCACCAACCCAACGTGAATCAGTTGGACTGATAGTTATTGTATCTAGAATAAGGAATGGAGAAAGCTGAGTTCCATTATCTGGAATGTCGGTCTCAAGGAGCTTTGTCAAGTCCGTGTGCATTTCACAGAATCACAAACAGGGTGACTGTCAGCACGGAAGAGGCTTTTGAAAGTTTGAGGGGAAGGGGAGCAAAGAGAACAAGGCAAGGGTGTGTCCTCAAGGAACTGAATATGAAGAGCTTAGCATTTAGAAGACGTCATGAAAATGGGCTTCAAGCATAAGCAATTGCAAGAGAGAATGAAACTTTTAGATGACAGAAAGTGGACAAATCTTTTGAGATAAGACAGGACGGGACGGGATAGCTTGCCTTCAAAAGTTGTGGTGGTGGCATCATTGGAGGCTTTCAAAAAGAGACTGGAGAACCATTTGTCTGATATGGCATAGGGTCTCCTGCTTGAGCAGGAGGTTGGACTAGAAGACCTCCAAGGTCCCATTTCAAAGCGCCTCTCCAAAGCACCCGAGGGCAGGACAAGAAGCAATGGATGGAAACTAATCAAGGGGAGAAGCAACCTAGAACTAAGAAGAAATTTCCTGACAGAACAATTAATCAGTGGAACAGCTTGCCTCCAGAAGTTGTGAATGCTCCAATACTGAGAGTTTTTAAGAAGATAACCATTTGTCTGAAGTGGCGTAGGGTTTCCTGCCTAAGCAGGGGGTTGGACTAGAAGACCTCCATGGTCCCTTCCAACTGTGTTATTCTATTCTATTCTATTCTATTCTATTCTATTCTATTCTATTCTATTCTATTCTATTCTATTCTATTCTATCCCATCCCATCCCATCCCATCCCATCCCATCCCATCCTATCCTTCTATTCTATTCTAATTTTCTATTCTATTCTATTCCTTCCAACTCGATTATTATATGTTCTAGGAAAGTTAGACAGCGATTTGCCTGCTGCCTAATATCCCACTTCTACTGAGATTGAGTTCTCACCACTGCAAATTCAGGAGGCAAAATTCCACCTTCTAAGACTGATAGTCATTCGTAGCTGCTCATCTCCGTAAGTCACTTGCTTGAGATGGACGGCTATTGCAGTTTGATAAATAAAATTGTCCAGTCCCTTTTTAAAGCCTCCTAAATCAGCTGACCTCCTCACATCTGGTGGCACTGAACTCCGTATTTTTGCTATCCATGGGAGAAGCCATTGTTTCCTTTCCTTGGTCCTGGATCTACCAGCACTTGGGTTCAACTGTGATCCGGTATATTAAGATTGTAAAAGAAGGAGGAAAAAAATGATCTTGGTTTTAAGTATGGCTTTTACTGCCTTTTCCTTGAGCTGATTTTTCCCCCACAAATGGTTCTGAGATATTTTCCCCCTCATTTAGAAGGGGACTATTCTTCTCTGTTAAGAATTCTGTTTGCTTTTAGTTGTACCCTTTCTGGTTCCACTGTATCCTTTCTCAAATACAACGACTCCAGCAGAGGTGGGTTCCTACCAGTTCGCACCTATTTGGTAGAACCAGTTCGTCAAATCTACTGAACCGGTTAGAAGAGGTTCCCCCAGTGGACCCGGAAAGCAGGCCACACCTACAGAAGAGGTTCCAAATTTTTTTTGAAACCCACCACTGGTCCTTGGATATGATTATTCTACACTATCATGCTCATATTTATAAACTTAGTGCCTCTGTGAAAGGTAAGGATGACTACTGCGTTTGTGGTGCAATCAGAACATTGTGTGTGTTGAAGTTGTTTTAACGCAAACCAAAGATGCCTTTTAAAAAACAAGTTTACATCATGTTCTTATGCATGCCAGTGCTGTGTGGGAGGTAATTTAAGGTGGTTCTGACAAGTGTCGTTGCCATCTTCATATCCGGTCATATGGGCGGCAAGCCACTCCCATCCAGTCACATGGGCGGCAAGCCACTCCCACAAAGGAGGCCACACCCACAGAGTAGGTTCGAACAATTTTTGAAACCCACCACTGGACTCCAGATTTACAGAGCCAGCTGACTTAGGCTAGCCAACTGGTTAGTTCTTCTTCCATCTTACCCATGTCCACGAAACCAATGTCCACGTAGAGTCTGGCAAACACAGATCCCAGGAGGAAGCCAGAGAGTGGGCCAACCATGGCTGAGGTGTGCAAAAAGCCTGCAATAATGAAGAAGAAGAAGAAGAAAAATCAGCCAATGTTATGTATATTCTTCGCTGTTTTATTTAGTCCATTCCAGGGGACACTTCTAATATTTGACGCAATGGATAAGGAAGCTGTACAGATATGCATGGAATACATTTGTTCCTCCTTCTCATTACAAAGCCAGCAGTACCCTTCTGAACAGGGGTGGGTGCCTGCTGGCATTACTCTGCACACGTGTGCATTTGCACCTGAAAAGGTCTGCCCATGTGCACAAGATTAGAAAAGGGGGGAAATACATTTTTTTTCAATGAAGATTGTTTTGCGCATGTGCAGAACAGAAAATCAAGATGGTGGCCCCAAGGATAGAACCAGTTCAGGCACGTGTCCGGCTGAGTTACTACCTACTTGGCCAAACAGGGCCAAACCGGTAGGAACCTGTTCTGACCCCCCTCGTCCCACACCAACACACTCGGAGCCAAAGATAAGTTACGGCATTTAATTAACAGACAGACAGGTCCTTGGCAGAAAACCGGCACAGACAAGCTTGGGCAGCAATCCAGCACAGATAAGCCGTGGCAGCAATCCAGCCTGCCAAGCTCACAATAATGTTCTCTGACATTAGTTCCTGCGTTGACTTCTGCAAAAGGGGCGTGTGCACAAGCAGTCCTTTTATAGTCTGGAGAGGAGCCTAATGACCACCAGCTGAGTGCAATTACCTCCTGTACTTGCGCAACTGTTCCTGACGCCCATTAGCTCTTTGGTGCCGGGAATCCAGGAACAACTCACTGTTGGCATCTGGATCACTCTCCCTTGTCTCCTCTCCACTGGTCCAAGGCTCAGGCGCCTCCTGGTGGCCAACAACCTCTCTGTGCCCTGCTCGGAGTCAGAACCCTGTCCAGGGTCCTCCACATCCTCCAGAGCCGACTCATGGGCCCCTCGCTGTCGGAGTCTGGTGGCAGCTCCAACGGCTCCTGCTGGGCCACAACAGAACCCACCTCTGATTCTGAACCTAAAACCAGATGCTAATGTTCTAGAGATAGATGGCAAACCACAGGTGGCACGCTGCATCCTCCCTGTGGGCACGAGAGCCATTGCCCCAGTTCAGCTCCGCTGTGCATGCATGTGCACACACCTCCTGCCAGCCAGCTGGTTATGTCTCTGCTGTGCATGCAGGGGGCATGGGCATGCAGGGGCAGGGCAAATGTGGCAGGAGGGCACATATGTGGGGGTATGTCATGTGCAGGGGGCGTGCACATGCACAGGAAGCAGGTCTGTGTGAGGGGGGCACATGTGTGGCAGGGCTGGATGCATTCGGGGGGGGCACATGCACATGTGCAACGGGGTGGAGTGCATGTGCAGGGACCACACCCACATTGCAGTTTGGGGGTTCATGTGCCCGTATGCTTTGGGCACTCAGTCTGGAAAAAATTAGCCATCACTGAGAGAGACCTATCTCAGAAGCTAAGCAGGGTTGGTTGTGGTTGGTAGTTGGATTTGAGACCGCTCAAGAATGTGAAACATCCTGGAAGAAGACAGTGGAAAACCACTTTTGTAATCAATAGAATTGCAAGAATGCCTCCATCAAGAGCAGAGGGTCTCCAAATGTAGCAGCTTTAAAGACTTGTGGACTTCAGCTCTCAGAATTGCCCAGCCACAATGGCTGGTTGAGGAATTCTGGGAGTTGAAGTCCACAAGTCTTAAAACTGCCATGCTTGGAGATCCCTGATCTAGAGTTATGATTAGTAGGAGAGCATCTTTGCTTCATATCAAACCCTTTATGTTGTTTTCACAGTTGAGCTAATAAAGAGGCATGTTTTCTAACAATAACAGAATAAAAGAGTTTGAAGAGACTTTGGAAGTCTTCTACTCCAACCCCTTCTGCTCAGGCAGGAAACCCTACACCACTTCAGACAAATGGCTATCCAACCTCTTCTTAAAGACTTCCAGTGTTGGGGCATTCACAACCTCTGGAGGCAAGTTGTTCCACTGATTAATTGTTCTAACTGTCAGGAAATTTCTCCTCAGTTCTAGGTTAGTTGTCTCCAGAGGTGGGTTTCACATCAGTGTACCACCGGTTTGCCACTTCGTGAGTGTGCATGCTTTCTGCACATGTGTGCAGCCTTCTGTGCACACGCTTTGCTTGCATGCATTGCTTGCATGCATACACATGGCTTTTAAAATGTGGCTAAATAGGACGGCATAGAGCTGCGGCAGGTCGCCGCTACTGGTTCGCCCAAACAGATCCGAACCAGCTGAATACCACCTCTGGTTCTCTCTTTGATTAGTATCCATCCATTGCTTCTTGTCCTGCCCCCAGATGCTTTGGAGAATAGGTTGACCCCTCTGTTTTGTGGCAGCCTCTCAGATATAGGAACTCTGCTATCATTAAATTAGATATACCATATTTTTCAGAGTATAAGATGCACCCTTTTCTCTCAAAAAAGAGGCTGAAAATCTGGGTGCGTCTTATACATTGAATACAGCATTCTTTGCCTCCTGAAACCCCACCTCTTTCACCAAAATGGCCGTGCAGGACCTCTAGGAAGATTTTAGAGAGCTCCTGGGGGCTGGAGAGGGCAGAAATGAGCAAAAAACGGGCCATTTTTTGCTCAATTTTACTCCCCCAGCCCCCAGGAGCACTCTATAAACTTCCTAAAGGCTATCCATGCCCCCCCTTTTTTTTTTTACAAAAAATGGGCCCATTTTCACAAAAATAGGCCATGTTTTGCTTGTTTTGGGCCCATCCCCCTCAGGAGCACTCTGCAAGCCCCCTAAAGGCTATTCATGCCTTTTGGGGGGGAAACGGGACTGTTTTTGCAAAAAACAGGCCATTTTTGGGAGGTTTGCAGAGTGTAAAAACTTTTTTTTAATTTACCTCTTCAAAACCTTGGTGCGTCTTATACTCCGAAAAATACGGTACCCACTCATTCTTAATATGTTTCGGCCTCCAGTCCCCTAATCATCTTTGTTGCTCTTCTCAGGCTCTTTTTTTCTCTCTAGAGTCTTTTTATATCATGGTGATCAAAACTGGATGAAATATTCCAAGTGTGGCCTTACCAAGGCCTTGTAAAGTGGTACTAACACTTCACATGATCTTGATTCTATCCCTGTATGAATGCAGCCTAGGACTGCGTTGGCTTCTTTCCCTTCAGCTTTTCACGGGAATGTGGATTATGAATGCCAATTTCTATTACATCCAATAATGAATAGAATTAGCTGTGACCTAAATTCGGTATCTGATGATTTAGGAATTCCCCCCAACTTGCTGAGAAGGAGGAAAAAACCGAAACCATCCCAGCTTGAACATTGCCGATCTCTTCAGCCTCATGAAGTTCAGATCAGGATTTGACAGACAAGCATTTTGGTCATTACTGATATAAAGAGGTACATCTTCTTCTCTAGAAAAATCATCGAGGTACGATATGCCCAGAGGAGTAATTGGAGTTTCTCCAATTCCACGTAGCAGATTCCCCAGCAAGACGAAAATCCACGCGTAAGATGTAACAATCTTGTGGTCACAGTCTGCAAAGAATAACAATTATGGCAAGAAAAGTCATTACGGGACTCACACCTTTCCCTAAAAAAGCACAGATCGTCCTACTTCTACAATCCAGAGCGCAAAGTAACAAGTGGGGTGAAACTGAAGATGGGGGTATAATAAAATAAAAATGTGCTTACGATAATATATGGCTAGCAATAATATATGACTCTTGTCATTTGTATTTCTAGAACTGTCTGGTTTGGATCTGCAGCCAAGCAAGACAGACACAGACTTCAACGGATAGTTAGGACCAGTGGTGGGATTCAGCCAGCTCGCACCTATCTGGGAGAACCGGTTGTTAACTTTCTAAGCAGTTCAGAGAACCGGTTGTTGGACGAAATCTCCTTTTATTTTTTCCCATTTTGCAGGGCTAATCCTGTAAGGGAGGCAGGAAGGAAACATTCTGGTGTTGTTTCTAGCCTAATCTTTATTGCCCTGCTTACAGAAACTGCCTCTCCGGTTAACACTTATTACATTGTAACAGCTAAGGCGAAGCGCCCATTGACCTGAGTGACGTTGAGTTGGCCACGCCCACCCAGTCACATTGCTACCAAGCCACGCCTACCCAGCTGCTCATTAGGGCAGGGAACCGGTTGTTAAATTCTTTAAATCCCACCACTGGTTAGGACAGTAGAAAAAACTATTGCAACCAGCCTGCCTTCCCTTGAGGACCTGTATACTGCACGAGCCACAAAGAGGGCTGTGAAAATATTTACAGACCCCTCACATCCTGGACAGAAATTGTTTCGACTCCTGCCCTCAGGACATTGCTATAGGGCCTTGCGTGCCAAAACAACGAGACACAAAGACAGTTCTCCACCCCTGATGCCATCACTCTGCTGAACACCTAATTTCCACAGTCCTGTCTTATGTCTAAGGATATCGACCCAGGTACTATGGCTGTATTACTATATACCAGAGCTGCAAATGCTGCAACTATGGTGCCCACACATGTCGGCCCGACATGTGGCACAACAGCTACACGTTCTAAAGGACTTTCTGAGAATCTAAATCTCTAATGTTGAAGAACCAAAATCGATCATTTTGGACCAGATTTGTTGATTATGCTTCAATCAATACCATCACTCAAGATCATGTCCTACTCCATGTTTCCATGTCAAACTTCTCCCTTTTACCACTCATGGTGCGATCATTTGCACCTAATGGTATCATCTGGAGGAAACTTTTAATGGTGTGGCATCACTATGCCCCATTCAGTGGCACTGAGCAAAGATAACACATGAGTATGGAAACGTTACATTATAATTTGAGGTAAGAGACGTAATATGTTGCACCGAAGACAAGAATTAGCACATGACATTTTGATTTACAGGCAACTTCATTCATACCAGCAACTCAAAACACATGTCAGAGTAATAGATTATCCTTACCTAATCTTGGCATCCCTTTTATCTTGGGCGAATCCTGGGGATTTAATAAGCAGGGGGAGAAACTGGAAATGTTGTTTGATGTGAAGGATATTGTGTCATATTGATAACTGGAAGGGAAAGAGGTTACTTCTAGTAGGTGTACAAATACATTTAGAGCTACCTTTCTCTGATTGAAAGAAATAGGACATATTTAGCATTTTTTTTTTAAAAATATACAGTTTACTGATAGTATGTATATCATGGTTAGTTGTGGTTTATTTTATAATTTTACATTGTTTTGACCATTTTTTTATAGTTGTAGATCAGTGGTGGGTTTCAATTTATTTTACTACCGGTTTGCTCATGCGACGATTCTGCGCATGCACAGAAGCGTCTGGGTGGGTGGCCGGAGCCTCCTGTTGCTGCCACTACCGGTTCGCCCAATCTGGGGCGAACAGGCAGAAACCCACCTCTGTTGTAGATGCTACTTAAGAAATGTTTAGATACTGGTATACCCAGAAGGGGTATATATCAATGTCAGAGTTTGTTACAAAAATCAAATCCAGGAAGCACAAACAGGTAACTGATTCAGCAGGATTGATTTAAATAAGAAACTTCTTTATATACAATAATATATATATATAATACCAACAACAGAGAACAGTTTCATTTCAGTTCAGATCAGCAGACGAGCCCAGACTAGTTTCATTTCCAGCACACAGCTTAATACAGCTAAGCCACGCCCAGACTTCTTACTTAAGTTTCTGTTTCCAAATAAGCCTCGTTCCCATGCCTATTCATTGGCCAACCTTGTTACCATGTCTCTGCCAGTTCATGAATATTCTAACAATCAATCCTGCAACTCTGAGGGTTGAAACTGCCCACTGCCACTTTTAAACATGTATTTACGACAGCAGGTTCTTCCTCAGTTTCTTTCTCTGACCATTGATCACTGAGGTTTTCTCCTTCTCTTGCCTCCTAGGACAATTAACTGCAACTAACCCGCCGTGGTCAATTTGCTTCGGCCAACTTGCCGCAACCAACTCGTTATGGGACATCTTGCCATGGCCAATTTTCCCTGGGACAACTCGCTGCAGGGCCAGAGTTACACGAATCTCAAATAAATGGTGGAATAGAATCATTAAACAAAGCATGCAAAATAGAGACAAAATGAACGACAAAATTTTTTTAAAAATGGGTTTTTTTGAAAATTATTTTAAGTAATTAAATTGAATTGTTGAATTGTCCTGGGACGAATTGGCCTCAGTGAGTTGTTTCATTACCTGCTCCTTAGACAAAACCTCTTCCTCTTATCCCCCAAGATCATCCACCCATTTCATTAAATTTCTGTTGGATATCTACTCTCAAATACAGTAATTCTGTTTTGTCAACTTGGATTTAGAGCAGAAGTGGTATTCAGTCAGTTTGGACGGGTTCTGGAGAACCAGCAGCAGAAATTTTGAGCAGTTCTGAGAACCGGCAAATAGGCTGGCCCCGCCCCTTCTGCCTCCTAGCTGATATTCTTTTGTTGAGCTGAACAGGAGAATACAGCTGGAAAGCAGGTTAGTGGGTGGGAGGGAATGAGGATTTTGCAGCATCCTTCCCCTGGAGTGGGGAGGGAATGGAGATTTTGCAGTATCCTTTCCTTCCACCGCCCACAAAGTCACACCATGCCCACAAAGCCACGCCCACAGAACCAGTAGTAAAAAGTTTTGAATCCCACCACTGATTGAGAGTCAATGCTTGACCCCAATTCCATAGTTTGTATAATATGGGCTTCCTACTTCTCCATGAGTTACAAAAGAGATGGAGGTCCTTTCCGAACATCCCTAGATGAGACAAATCTAAATGATTTGCTCTTATAACTGGTAGAGTTTCTTATAGGTCCCACCTGGATATTTTATAGACCTTTCACAATAAAGGTCTTCTATGAAAGGAGTGGGAAAAGATTCCCTTTTCCCTCACTCTCTGTCTCTCATACTTACTATCCCATGAAGAAATGAGGCAATGCCATTAAAAAGCTCCCCAAAGACATGATAAAGCAACCGAAGGCGATGATTTTTGGCCGATGAAATTTTGCCCCGAAGTAACTCACAAATGCAATCACCAACAAATTTCCTGGGAAGATAATATAGAAGCTCTCCATTAGGGCATGATGCCATACAGAGCAACAGAATAACAGAGTTGGAAGGGACCTTGGGGGTCTTCTAGTCCAACTCCCCCTGCTCAAACAGGAGAGACTGTATGACTTCAGACAAATGATTGTGCAATCTCTTCTTAAAAACTTCCAATGATGGAAGACCACTTGGTTTAGTGGCGAAGGCACCAGTCTAGAAAGCGGGAGACTGTGAGTTCAAGCCCAGCCTTAGCCACGAAATCCAGCAGGTGAGACCGTGGGCCAGTCACTCTCTCTCAGATCAACCCTCACAGGATTGTTGTCGTGGGGAAAATAGGAGAGGAAGGTATGTTGGATATGTAGAATAGAATAGAATAGCAGAGTTGGAAGGGACCTTGGAGGTCTTCTAGTCCAACCCCCTGCTTAGGCAGGAAACCCTCCACCACTTCAGACAAATGGTTATCCAACATCTTCTTAAAGACATCCAGTATTGGGGCATTCACAACTTCTGGAGGCAAGTTGTTCCACTGATTAATTCTTCTAACTGTCAGGAAATTTTTCCTTAGTGCTAGGTTGCTTCTATCCTTGATTAGTTTCCATCCATTGCTTCTTTTCCTGACTGCAGGTGCTTTGCAGAATAGCTTGACTCCCTCTTCTTTGTGGCAGTCCCTCATGGGATATTGGAACACTGTTATCATGTCACCCCTAGTTTTTATCTTCATTAAATTAAAGGTAAAGGTAAAGGTATGTGCTAGTCATTCCCGACTCTAGGGGGCAGTGCTCATCTCTGTTTCAAAGCCAAAGAGCCAGCACTGTCCAAAGACGTCTCCATGGTCATATGGCCAGCATGACCAAATGCCAAAGGTGCACGGAAGGCCGTTACCTTCCCACCAAAGGTGGTTCCTATTTTTCTACTTGCATTTTTACCTGCTTTCGAACTGCTAGGTTGGCAGAAGCTGGGACAAGTAATGGGAGCTCACTCCATTACACAGCGCTAGGGATTCGAACTGCTGAACTGCTGACCTTTCTGATCTACAAGCTCAGCGTCTGACCCCCTGAGCCACCCCGTCCCTTTCATTAAACTAGACATACCCAATTCCTGCAACCATTCTTTATATCTTTTATCTTTCAGTCCACTAAATCATCTTTGTTGCTCTTCTCTGCACTCTTTCTAGAATCTCAACATCTTTTTTTTAAATATCGTGGCTACCAAATCTGGAATGCAATATTCCAAGTGTGGCCTTACCAAGGCAGCACGCTAAACTTATACATTTATACACTAAGTACACTAACTTTATTCCCCAAATAAATAAATTAGGGCATGACAATTGCTGGATAATGTTTAATTCCAGCTGTCAGAGGGATTAAGCCTAAGGCAGTCCTTGGGCCTCTGGATACCAATTGATTTTGAACCCTTTTCTCCCAATCCAGAAAACAGGGGTCAATGATATACTGTATTTTTTGGAGTATAAGACGCTCCAAAATACAAGACACACCTAGCTTTGTGGGAGGAGAAAACAAGGGTGAAAAAAATATGCCTTTGCCTCCCAGCAATTTGCCTCCTTGCAACAAACAGCCTGTTTCAATTTCAGTTTCAGCACAGTTTGATTAGCACCAGCAGCTGATTATCAGTTGGATCTCCCTCCCCATGATCAGCTGTTTCAGGCTGCAGGGATTGCCATAGCCCTCGTATGCCGCATTTTCAGTCTCCACATCTGCACAGCCTGTTTTTAGCCTTTGCACGCCCCATTTTCCATTCCGGGCAGAAAATCAAAATGGGCGGAAAATGGAGCACACGGAGGCCGAAAATGGGGTGCATAGCAGAGGCCAAAAATTGGATATGGAGGCCGAAAATGGCCTGCTCGGAGGCAGCAATAGGCAATGGCAAACCCTGCAGCCTGAAACAGCTGATGGTCGGGAGGCCAATCCAACCAACAATCAGCTGTTTTTGCTAATCCAGCTGTGCTGAAACTGAAACAGGCTGTTTGCTGTTTGCTGCAAGAAGGCAAATTGCAGGGAGGCAGAGGCCAAAGGATGGGGGGGCGGTGGTTGGGTGGGGCTACATTTGGTGTATAAGACGCACCCAAATTTTCACTCTTTTTTAGGAGAGCTGATGGTCAGGAGACGAATCCAACCAACCTTCAGCTGTTTTTGATAATCAGGCTGTGCTGAAGCTGAAACTGAAACAGGCTGTTTGCTGTTTGCTGCAAGAAGGCAAATTGCAGGGAGGCAGAGGCCAAAGGATGGGGGCCGGTGGTTGGGTGGGGCTACATTTGTTGTATAAGACGCACCCAAATTTTCACTCTCTTTTAGGAAGGAAAAAAGTGTGTCTTATACTCCGAAAAATACAGTAATACCTATGACCTCAAGCTCTCCAATTGTGTTCCTGGTTTTGGGTTCCACCTACCTATTTCAAAGCTTCCGTCGATGAAGCCAGCTGTTGAAGATGGAATGCCAAATCGCCTTTCCAGTTGTGTGATGGAACTTTTCATCGTCGCCCCAGCATACGCTTTACTAAAATATGAAAATGCCAGGGCAGCAAGGAAAACCTGAGAAAAGGTGGGATTGAGCGAGAGGGCAGAAGAAAGAAAGGAAAAGTGAGAACTCTAGTTTTCTCTAGGAAAAATTAGACGAACGTTCCCAGGCCTTGAAGAATTCAGGAGCTTTCCAAGAATAAGTCTGTGTTTCCCCTCCATCCCCTCCCACCACCGAAAAAGAAAGTTAGGAGGTCAATGGCTTTAGCCACTTTTCAATGGCAAAGGGTTATTTTAAAATTGTGTACCCGTAGTCTTCGGCTTAAGACCACAATTGAGCCCCACACTTCTGTTGCTAATTGAGACACAAGTACGTTAAGTGAAGTTTTCCCCATTTTACAACCTTTCTTGCCACAGTTGTAAAGTGAATCACTAGAGATGTGGCTGGGTGTCATAGGAAAGAAACAACAACCAACAGAAAGAAAATAAACACACAATAAATACACTGACAAACGACAACAAAATAAATAAAACCAAATGACAAACGAAAGAAGACTAAGTCCTTCCTTCCTTCCCTCCCTCCATTTCTCTTTTCTTCCTCTCTTCCTCCCTCCCTTTCTAATCTCCCTTCCTTGCTTCATCTATCCTTCCCTCCCTCCCTCCCACCTTCCCTTCCCCCTCCATTACTCTTTATTTCTTTCTCTTTCTTTTTCCTTCTTTCTCTTTCTTTCTTTTTCTTCCTTCCTTCCTTCTTTCCTCTCTTCCTCCCTCTCTTTCCCCTCCTTCCTTCCTTCCTCCTTCCCTCCCTCCATTTCTCTCTCTTTTCTTCCTCTCTTCCTCCCTTTCTCTTCTCCCTTCCTTCCTTCCTCTCTCCTTCCCTCCCTCCCTCCCACCTTCCCTTCCCCCTCCATTACTTTCTTTCTTTCTCTTTCTTTCTCTTTCTTTCTTTTTCTTCCTTCCTTCTTTTCTCTCTTCCTCCCTCTCTTTCCCCTCCTTCCTTCCTCCTTCCCTCCCTCCATTTCCCTCTCTTTTCTTCCTCTCTTCCTCCCTCCCTTTCTCTTCTCCCTTCCTTCCTTCCTCTCTCCTTCCTCCCTCCCACCTTCCTGTCCCCCTCCATTACTCTTTCTTTCTTTCACTTTCTTTCTTTCTTTCTTTCTTTCTTTCTTTCTTTCTCTTTCTTTCTTTCTTTTTCTTTCTCTTCCTTCCTTCCTCCCTCCCTCCCTCTCTTTCTCTTCCTCCCTCCCTCTCTCCTTCCCTTCCACAGACCCTCCCTCCCTTGTTCCCTCCTTCACACCTTCCCTTCCCCCCTCCATTACGCTTTCTTTCTTTTCCTTCCTTCCTCTCTTTCTCCCTCCTCTCTTCTCTTTCCTCTCTTCCTCTCTTCCTCCCTCCTTTTCCCTTCCGCTCTTCCTCCCTCCCTCCCTCTCTGCCTCCCTTTTCCTTCCTTCCTTCCTTCCTTCCTTCCTTCCTTCCTTCCTTCCTTCCTTCCTTCCTTCTTTCCTCTCTCTTTTCCTCCCTCCCTCCTTTCCTCTCTTCCTCTCTTCCCCCCCACTCTTATAATTGCTTAAATATTATCCAGTTTGTCAACATTGTCTGTTCCCCTAATTACATAAGCCAAGAGCTACGATCATTGGTAGAAAATGTTTACAGGTGAGTTGACAAAAAAGATTCCACTTTGAACTTTGGGATGTTGATATCTTTGCTGCACATGTAATCAAAGGTCAGGGTTTTGTCTAGTTCTTGTTTATCTTCTGGCTAGCAGTTGGATTGCTTTGCTGAAGGGGGCTGAAAAATATCAAAAGATAAACTTTCATTCTAATGTATCTTAAAGAGAGCAGTTTGGTGGAATATTTGGATCAATTCCCCCGATGCTGGGATGGAAATGTTAATTTTCTTGATCCATATTGATCCCCCCTGCTAGAAAGAAAGAACAATGGATGTCAGGGATGTCATGATGACCCCTTGTTGTCACATGACATATCACAATCCCCCCCTTCCCTAAACCGTGGATGGGCGTGGCCAGCATGTGACGCACACGAGTTTGACACCCCTGTTTCAGAGGATCTCACTGTTCCAGTTTAAGAGTAAAAGATCTCATCTTTGTTTCAGAATAGCTTTAGATACAGATTAACAGACTTGGAAGGGACTTTGTAGGTCATCTAGTCCAACCCCCCACCCAAGCAAGCAACCCTACACTGTTTCTGACAAATGGCAAGTCCAGCTTCTTCTTGAAAGCCTCTAGTGATGAAGCTCCCACAACTTCTGAAGGCAACTTCTGTTCCATGGGTTGATTGTTCTCACTGTCAGAAAATTTCTCCTTATTTCTAGGTTGAATCTCTCCTTTCAACAACTCGGACCAGCCGCAAGTGCTCAAGAAGTTGCTTGAGAGGGGTGATTGTGTGTGTTTTAAGCCAAATTTCCAGCAGATCCATTCAGGAGCACCCAAATATTTTGAAATGACGTTTCTCCAGTTATGGCTCCAGTGCCATTCACACAAAGATCTTTTGAAAGAGCTTGCAGTCTCTGATGGCAGAAGGACTAGAGGTGGGATTCAGCAGGTTGCGACCAGTTCTGGAGAACCAGTAACGAAAATTTTGAGTAGTTCAGAGAACCGGTAAATACTACCTCTGGCTGGCCCCGCCCCCATCTTTACTCTGCCTCCCAGCTGATTGAGAGGAAATGGGGATTTTGCAGTAACCTTCCCTTGGAGTGTGGAGGAAATGCAGATTTTACATTATCCTCCACGATACACCCACCAAGCTACGCCCACCAAGCCATGCCACACCCACCAAGCCATGCCATGCCCACAAAGCCACACCCACCGAACCAATAGTAAAAAAATTGAATTCCACCACTGAGAAGGACGATCATCCACTTTCAGTTCTGGAAATACCATGTCTTTACCTGGTAAAATTGAGTACATTTTCAAAACATTTTTTTTAAAAAAAGAGTAATAATAAGTTATTAAACCTTGATTCCTTGATGGCCAGTTGTTTTTTGCTTTAATGGTAGTTCGTTGGTAGTTTTCTCCTCTGGTGGTTTGGTGTTTATTTCCATGGCTGATTTGTTTGTAGGGGCAGTATCCATCTGTTTCATGATTAGGTATCTTGGATGGAAGATAGAAATAAAATTCTCAGGTTATTGTTTTATAAGACAAATGTATATGGAGATTCTCAGTGATCCCGAACGTAGTTGTTTTGTAAGACATTTCCCATGTATTTTTACTACTCCACATTCAACTGTCCCACCTAACCCTGACCTTAACCCACACTACATGATCAGAGATTGATTTGAACCTTTTAGTTCTGACAACATGATAGACGTAGGGAGAACACATGCTTATCCTCCCCCCCCCCCCAAATGTCAATTTTTGTGGCCATTTTAGGGATACAGTGGATAAGGGACATGGTGGCTCAGTAGCTAAGACGCTGATCTTGTAGATCAGAAAGGTCAGCAATTCAGCGGTTCAAATCCCTAGCACTACATAACAGAGTGAGCTCCCGTTACTTGTCCCAGCTTCTGCCATCCTAGCAGTTCAAAAATACGTAGAAAATGCATGTAGAAAAATAGGGACCACCTTGGTGGGAAGGTAACAGTGTTATGTGCACTTTCAGCATTTAGTCATGCTGTCCACATGACCACGGAGACGTCTTCGGACAGCGCTGGCTCTTCGGTTTTGAAACGGAGATAGAATCGGGAACAACTAGCACCGTGATGATGAACCTTTGGCACCATAAGGAGCCATTTGTCAGGGCACACAAGGTGTTGCCCTCGCAGGCGTGCATGTCATTTTATTTGACCTCTGGAACCTTTAGGGAAGCCTCCGGAAGGCCCCTGAAGGCTCCAGAGGACAAAAAGCGGTCCTAGGAACAAAGTGGAAGTCACTTCTGGTTTGCTCGTAGGATCATTTTCTGCCCTGTGGAGGCTTCAGGGAAGCCTCCTGAAGGCCCCTGAAGGCTCCATAGGGCTAAAACTGGCCCTATGAGCAAACTGGAAGTCCGTTCCTGAATTTCCGGTTTTCCTGTAGGGCTGGTTTTTCGTGCTCCAGAGACTTCAGGGGAGCTCCTGAAGCCTACAGAGGGCCTCTAGATGATCAGCAGATGGCAGCAAAGAAACATGTAAAATCTCCACCTTTTTCAGACCATCTAAAGCAGGGGGTCTCCAACCTTGCAACTTTAAGCCTGGAGGACTTCAACTCCCAGAATTCCCCAGCCATCTTGCTGGGAGTTGAAGTCTGCCAGGCTTAAAGTTGCCAAGTTTGGAGAACCCTGATCTAGAGCAGAGGTGGGGAATTATGCCCCCTTTACAACTTGTGGACTTCAACTTCCAGAATTCCCGAGCCAGCCATGATGGCTGGGGGGGGGGGGGTTCTGGGAATTGAAGTCCACACGTCTTAAAGTTGCCAAGTTTGGAGAGCCCTGCTAAAGAGAATCAGCCAACGCACCATGTGGCCTACCTATACAGAAGCCAATTCATGCTAGCCCAGAAACGGACACCATTTTGGGACCGGGTGCAATGCTTAGCTTGTGAGAACTGTGGCTGCTTCCAAAATGGCGCCCACTTCTGGGAGGGCACAAGATGGCTTCTGTATAGCAAGGCTGAAAAGGCATATTGGCTGATTCTCTTTCAGAAAGACAATCTTTGACTTAGAATTAGACTTAGAATAACTATTGTCACTTTGAATGTACACCAATCGGCATACATTAAAATGAAATTTCGTTGCATACAGTTCTCAAAGGGTCTCCACCTCCAATATACCGTGGCACGACAAAACCGCGCTCGTCAAAATCGCGGTGATAAAATCGTGGCGCTAAAGCCGCGACGTCATCACCGCGCGTCATCACCGCCGTGACAACAGCGCGGCAACAGAAGGGCGCTTTAAAACGGCACCGCGGCAGAAAGCCAACTTCAATTAAGGTAAGGGTTAGGATTAGGTTTAGGGGTTTGTTTTAGGGTTAGGTTTAGGGTTAGGTTTAGGTTTAGGGTTAGGTTTAGGGTTAGGTTTAGGGTTAGGTTTAGCGTTAGGTTTAGCGTTAGGTTTAGCATTAAGT
The DNA here is from genome assembly GCF_051295495.1 of Thamnophis sirtalis. Lineage (NCBI taxonomy): Eukaryota > Metazoa > Chordata > Lepidosauria > Squamata > Natricidae > Thamnophis > Thamnophis sirtalis. The sequence goes on from NW_028261389.1 coordinate 10,395,897, forward strand.
TTAGGGTTAGGGTTAGGTTTAGGGTTAGGTTTAGGGTTAGGGTTAGGGTTAGGGTACTGAGTGCTTGGGAATGCGCGAATTTGCCCTCCGCGATTATGTCATCGCAGTAGGGTCGGGTTTTTCTTAGCGCTTAGAACGGCGCGAATTAGTCTTCGCGCTTATGTCTCCGCGGATAAGGGCTTCACGGATTTGTGGTGGAACCCCAATATACAATACATAAACATGACATGATAAAGGGGGAAGTAGGGAAGTAGAGCAAAGTGTAATGGGATGAGGAGGAGGACCACGCATGACCCAAGAGCGGTGGGGTCCCAAGATGTAGAGGCAAGGGACTCAGTGAGGCAGGATGGAGGGGAAAGATAGGCAGGTGGGGACCATTTCAGTGTCCCTGCAGCCAGTCATAAGGTTGGGTGGGTTGCCAAACATCTAAATTGTGATTATGTGACTGTGGGGTCAATGGCACCAGTTGTAATTTAGGGTAGAGGTCATAAGTCTCTTTGTTCAGCACCATCATACTTTCAAACAGTCACCGAACAAATGGTTTAAGTCAAATATTATTTGTACAACGAAGCAATGAGAAAGTCTGGCTTCGAAAGAGGTTGCTACCTTATAAATTAGGCATTAATGTTATTTATAAAGCCTTAGGGCAGTGGTCTCCAAAACTTGGTAATTTTAAGACTTGTGGATTTCAACTCCCAGAATTCCCCATCCAGCCATATCAAGATCTAGATGTTCTTCACAATCATTTCCCAACCTTCTTGAGAAGTTCAGCCTTATACTAGTACTTCCGATGGAGTATTGTTTGGGTCGCTGAAATGCTCCACATTAACCAGGTTGGTTGTAATCAATTCAAGTAATAAGGAAAATGATTTTTTTTTAAAAAATAAAAAAATGGCAGGGTTACCAACTTCTTTTTTTTCTTTAAAGTTGCCTTTCCAAGAACATAGTCCCATTCCCCCTGGACAGAACAAGTCCCAATTGAATCTTTTGCAGTGAAACTCTGCAAATGTTGTGTAGGAGACGTCCTCGGCACACAGCAAGTAAGACATGGGGATTTCTTTTAGTATGTGGGAAAAACTCAAATAAATTGGATAGACTGTGGAGGTCTCTGGATGAAATTGTTGTCATAGCACAATCACAGGAAACAGTTGAAAAATGAGTAAGAAATAAATTGAAAATAATGTAAAGGGTTCTCCAAGTAGGTAGGTAGGTAGGTAGGTAGGTAGGTAGGTAGGTAGGTAGGTAGGTAGGTAGATAGATAGATAGATAGATAGATAGATAGATAGATAGATAGATAGATAGATAGATAGATAGATAGATAGATAGATAGGGATGGGATGGGATGGGATGGGATGGGATAGGATAGGTAGGTAGGTAGGTAGGTAGGTAGGTAGGTAGGTAGGTAGGTAGGTAGGTAGGTAGAAAGGTAGAAAGGTAGAAAGGTAGAAAGGTAGAAAGGTAGAAAGATAGAAAGATAGAAAGATAGAAAGATAGAAAGATAGAAAGATAGAAAGATAGAAAGATAGAAAGATAGAAAGATAGAAAGATAGAAAGATAGAAAGATAGAAAGATAGAAAGATAGAAAGAGAAAGATAGATGATAGGTAGCTGGGCAGGCAGGCAGGCAGGCAGACAGGATAGATAGATAGATAGATAGATAGATAGATAGATAGATAGATAGATAGATAGATAGATAGATAGATAGATAGATAGGATAGGATAGGATAGGATAGGATAGGATAGGATAGGATAGGATAGGATAGGATAGGATAGGATAGGATATAATTCTTATATAGGATAGGATAGGATAGGATAGGATATAATTCTTATATAGGATATAAGATAGAAAGATAGAAAGATAGAAAGAGAAAGATAGATGATAGGTAGCTGGGCAGGCAGGCAGGCAGGCAGACAGGATAGATAGATAGATAGATAGATAGATAGATAGATAGATAGATAGATAGATAGATAGATAGATAGATAGATAGATAGATAGATAGGATAGGATAGGATAGGATAGGATAGGATAGGATAGGATAGGATAGGATAGGATAGGATAGGATAGGATATAATTCTTTATTGGCCAAGTGTCATTGGGCACACAAGGAATTTGTCTTTGTTGCAGATGCTCTCAGTGTACATAAAAAGACAAGACACGTTAATCAAGAATCATAGGTTCCACCACAAAACCGCGGTAGACTAAAGCGTGCTCGACGAAAGTGCGTACGTGACGTCATCACAGCATGACGAAAACAGCACGCTGTGAGCAGTAAACTTAAAATTAACGCGTAAATCTAAACCTAACCCCCCCAAACCTAACCCTAAACCTAACCCTAAGCCTAACCCTTAACCTAACCCTAAACCTAACCCTATACCTAACCCTTAACCTAACCCTAAACCTAACCCTAACGCTTAACGTAACCCTAAACCTAACCCTAACCCTTAACCTAACCCTAACCCTAAACCTAACCCTTACCTTTATGTGAATCAGCTTGCTTTAAAAGCGCTTTTTAAAGCGCCCTTTTTTCTCCGCGGTCGTATTTGTCGCGCTGCTGATGACGTCAGGTACGCGCTTTAATCGGGCGCGCTTTAGTGGACCGCGGTTTTGACGGGTCATGGAACCATAAGGTATAACACTTAATGAAAGTCATAGACTACAAATAAGCAATCAGGAAACAATCAATATAAATCGTAAGGATACAAGCAACAAAGTTACAGTCTTGCAGTCATAGGTGGGAGGAGATGGGTGATAGGACCGATGAGAAGACTAAGGGCATTTCAACAGAATCCATTAATGAAAGGCCAGGATCAACATGTTAGTTTAGTCAGCATACACAAATCCTATCTATAGAAATCTTCAGAAGAAGTCCAGAAGTGATCCGCAGATTGTACAAAATCCAAGAAGAAGTAGAAATAAGCTTACCTGGGCTATCGTTCGGCAACAGATATGGTATCATGGGCATAAAGTTGCAAGAAAAATTGGTGCCCTGAAGTGAGGGGATTCTGAAGTCCATTTAGGAAATCATTAACTTTCTTAGCTTCCTAAAATAAACAAAACATGTCCCACTACCACCACCACATTTTTTTTTCTTTTTCGAAAATAAACAATGTAGAACAAAAATGTTCTGAATGAAATCTTGGCACGCTGGTGTCCTTGCTTTGAAAACAGCAGTGGGCTTGTTTGAATAGGGAAAAATTGTTTCTTTTGATTTCTGTGGTTCATTGTTTCTTTTGATTTCCGTTGTTGTTTCGCTCAAAACTCTTCCAGAGAAAAAGCATCCATCCACCACGGAAAAATAATAGAATAAACAAGCAGAATCTGCCTTTGTATTCAAATATCCTATCCCAGAAAAGTCTTACGGTGATTTCTAGAAAAACAGGTGATTTCTACCCTGTTTTCCCGAAAATAAGACCTCCCTGGATAATAAGCCCAATCAGGCTTTGGAGCATATGCGCTAAAATAAGCCCTCCCCTGAAAATAAGCCCTTCCCAAAAATATTGCAACGCAGCAGCAGCCATGAGGTGACCACGCTCGCTGCCTCCTGCACCTCAAAAATAATAAGACCAGAGGTGGGTTGTTCCCGGTTTGGCCCGATTCAGAGTAGTGGTGGTGGCAGGAGGCTCCACCCACCCACCCGGACGCTTCTGCGCATGCGCAGAAATGTCACACATGAGCACAAATGAACCGGTAGTGCTGGGATTTGCAACTTACCTTTGAATAAGACCTCCCCAAAAATAGGGCCAAGTGCTTATTTCGGGGGTTAAAAGAAAATAAGACCCTGTCTTATTTTCGGGAAAACACAGTAGAAAAACGAGAACACGGACACTATTTTGTCCACTCTTGCTACTTCCTATCTATTCCAGGGCAAGGCCAAGGCCTTAGCAGGGCAGTCTAGCACCCAACCACAAAAAGGTTAGCCATCATTGGTGTAAGGTTTCCTGCTTGGGCAGGGGGGAAGGGGAGGGGTTGGGATAGATGACCTACAAGGTCCCTTCTAACTCGGTTAATCTGTTAATATCCTCCCCCAAGAGAGAAATAAAGAAGCTTAAAAGGCATAGAACAGGGTTTTCTGAAATTCTTGTGTTACCCTCTAACTTCAAATTTGGCAGGACGGCTGCAAAAGCAGGAGAATGTTAAAGAAAGTGCTGTGACTCAAAGAAGCAGAACATCGTGTTTATTTAGATTGCCCAATTAATTAATTCCTCGCAACACCAGGACTCCCTTCCTAATCTACAGAGTCAGCCCAAATGATAACGTTTCCGGAATTCAACTCACAAAGGGGGTTGTGCGTTGGGCAATTTTTATAGCCTTGCATCCTTCCTTTCCCTCCAGAGGGGCTTCGCTTAGGGATCTACTAGGGAACTAGAAGGTTACATTTTAAGTAAGGTTAAACACCTGCTATGACCAAAGAGAGAATAACTAACTCTTTGTGGTTAGAGTAGGAGGTTTGTTATCTTCGCAGCTAGCAAGAGTCAAAAGGCAGAGCTGGCTTATCCAAGCCCTTCTGTGCCAGGAGTTAATTAAAAATTGGGGGTCAATTCCAGGACAATGAAGTTGCTTAACATCTCTACTGAATTATCTCATTAGTGTTCACCATCAGATACTCAAGTTTATCATTAATCTAGGCCAAGGATGTCCAAACTTGGGAACTTTAAGACTTGTGGATATGCTGGCTGGGGAATTCTGGGGGGTTGAAGTCCACAAGTCTTAAAGTTCCCAAGTTTGGACACCCCTGATCTAAGGGATAGGATCGATCTTGCCGTCCCATAGGCTCCACAGAAGGAAAACACGAGAAGGCTGAAGGTGCGGCTTAAATCGTTTAAGGAATTTCTGCCCAGAAGGAAAGAAAGCATAGACAAAATTGACCAGGAACCATCGCCGGGAAATTAGGCCAACCCTCAGTTAACATGGGATGTTCATATTGTAGAAAATTTAGGCTGTTGGCCAAACTACCCGGTATCCGGGCCTTCTGCTACTCCTAATTATGCCAGGGAGTGAAAATAGAAGCCCTTGCTTTCTGCTAGATAGAAAATAAGAGCGATCCGGGTATAAGTTTTCTTCTCGATGGAAGGAAGGAAGAAATGAGGTGGGGAGGGATTTAAGAAATGGAAGGTTAGAGAGCTTAAAATCAAGGTTTACCTCTTGCATCTTTACGATGGTGGGAATGAAACAGCCATGAGAGACACTCTAAGGAGGAAATAGACCTTCTCTTTTTTTTTCTTTCTTTCTTTCTTTCTTTCTTTCTTTCTTTCTTTCTTTCTTCTTTCTTTTTCTTTCTTTCCTTTCTTCTCTTTTTTTCCTCCTTCCCTCCTTTCTCTTTCTCTTTCTCTCTCTTTTCTTCCTCCTTCCCCTCCTCCTTCCTCCCCCTCCCTTCTTCCTCCTCTTCTTTTTCTTCTTCTTCTCACCCTTCCTCCTTCTCTAACCACTCTTTCTTTTCCTCCTTCCCTCCTTTCTCTTTCTCTTTTTTCTTCCTCCTTCCCCTCCTCCTTCCTCCCCCTCCCTTCTTCCTCCTCTTCTTTTTCTTCTTCTTCTCACCCTTCCTCCTTCTCTAACCACTCTTTCTTTTCCTCCTTCCCTCCTTTCTCTTTCTCTTTCTCTCTCTTTTCTTCTTCCTCCTCCTCCTCCTCCTCCTCCTCCTCCTCCTCCTCCTCCTCCTCCTCCTCCTCCTCCTCCTCCTCCTCCTCCTCCTCCTCCTCCTCCTCCTCCTCCTCCTCCTCTTCTTCTTCTTCTTCTTCTTCTTCTTCTTCTTCTTCTTCTTCCTGTCAGTCTAGAGATCTGAAGCTGTTTCTCTGCCCGTGGATTAGCTGAACAATTCTAAGGTAAAGCTGGGAAGGCAGCTAGACTCTTGTGGCTTGGGAACAAGCAGAAATCAGTGCCTGGCATTCTTGAACTGGGAAGGGAGCCAGAATCAGCTGCTTTGACTGAGATGCCGGTGGGGGGGGGGGGCCGAGAGCCAAGACTGGACCTGTGAGAGGTTGAAGCCCAGTAGCTAGAAATATTTCATGAAGGACCCTGCAACTCTGCTGGATTATCTGGATTTTATCCTGCCTGTTTTACCGTGGTTTAATATACATTTGTTTTGGAGGTACAACAGTTGCACAGGGTGTGCTCCCTGTAATAAGAGTTGGACTTGCCAGATATCCATCCATTCATGCTCTTCCAAGTTCTGCCTTGCAACTCCTCACCCTTTCCTCTCCTCGTGAAAGAAGGTTTTCTTTTAAAATTTAATCACCAAAATTGAGAAGTTTCCCCCCCCCCAAATTTCTCTGGTCAGTACTTCTGACTCTGCCTTTTATTGGAGATGAGAGAAGATGAAATTCAAAGGTGGCGCAGTGGTGAGAGTGCAGCACTGCAGGCTACTTCAGCTGACTGCAGTTCTGCAGTTCAGCTGTTCAAATCTCACCGGCTCAAGGTTGACTCAGCCTTCCATCCTTTCGAGGTGGGTATAATGAGGACCCGGATTGTTGTTGGGGGCAATATGCTGACTCTGTAAACCGCTTTGAGAGGGCTGAAAGCCCTATGAAGCACTATTGCTATTGCTATTGCTATAAAAATTTTCCCTACTGGTTCTGTGGGTGTGGCTTGGTGGTCATGTGACTGGGTGGGTGTGGTTTGGAGGTCATGTGACCAAGCGGGCAACAAGCTGAAACCTCACCGAGTCACAGAGAGCTCAAAAACCAACGATTACAATTTACCGAAAAATTACACGAAAGCTACACAACTAACTCACACACAATGCAAAAGCAACTGGACTTCACACACACACACAAAAAGGCTCTGACGATTGCGCGGCACAGCTAATCATCACAGCTGATCATCGGAAACTTTTGTTAAACTTTTTTTTTTAGCATTTTGCCTGAACGGGTAGTAAAAAAAATACTTTAAAAAGGGTTTTTAAAAGTTCCGATAATCAGCTGTGCTGCACAATTGTCAGGACTTTTAAAAAAAAACTTCTTAAAGCATTTTTTTACTACCGATTTGGGCAAACCAGTAGCATTTTTACTACCGGTTCGGGCGAACTGGTAGCATTCAACACCTGGACGGGAGTCTTGTTTTCCATTATTCTGAAACTTTCTGAGCTTTCCTAACCTCGGTGTTCATTTAGTGACCATTGAAAACAACTGTAGCACTGGGGCACGTGACTTACGACCGTTTCTTGCACTTCTGACTCTTTCAGCATCCCCTTGGTCACGTGATCGAAATTCAGACGCTTGGCCTCTGACTTGTATTTATGACGGTTGCATTTAGCCAACGACACAATCCAAAAATGGAAAGTGAGACAGGATTATTATGCATTTTTGAAAAAAAATGTCATATTCAGTTTAAGGTGGTTTTTTTTTAAACCAAGTTTTCTGCTTTTTTATTTTGCATGGACTCTTGGGACCAATAATGCTATAGAGCAGGAGTCCCCAACCTTGGCAACTTTTAAGACTTGTGGACTTCAACTCCCAGAATTCCTCAGCCAGCTCTGTTTTCACTGGCAGAGGGTTGCAAGAGGCTGTTGCAGGCGAAAACGGAGCGTGGGAACCAGTGGTGGGTTTCAAAAAAATTTCGAACCTACTCTGTGGGTGTGGCCTCCTTTGTGGGAGTGGCTTGCCGCCCATGTAACTGGATATGAAGATGCCGACGACACTTGTCAGAACCACCTTAAATTACCTCACACACAGCACTGGCATGCATAAGAATATGACGTAAACTTGTTTTTTTAAAAGGCATCTTTGGTTTGCGTTAAAACAACTTCAACACACGCAATGTTCTGATTGCACCACAAACGCAGTAGTCATCCCTACCTTTCACAGGGGCACTGAGTTTTATAAATAGGAGCACGATAGTGTAGAATAATCATATCCATTGGGAACCGTTTTCACTGGCAGAATGCTCAGGCACCACAGGTGCCCCCCAACATGAATGATGTCGAGCTGGCCACGTCTCCTGGCCACGTCTCCTGCCACCCCCCGCCCCCAAGGTCAAACACAATCCTGATGCAGCCCTCAATGATATCGAGTTTGACATCTCTGCTCTAAAACAATGCAAATCAGAGGTGGGTTGCTCCTGGTTTGGCCCGGATCAGGCAAACCGGTAGTAGCAGCGGCGGGAGGCTCCGCCCACACATCCGTGCAAGAGCAAACTGGTAGTAAAAAAATGAGAAACCCCCCCACTGATGCAAATATCCAGCTGTCTGCAAGGAATATAAATCCTTCCATTCCCCACTCTCCTGTCAGCTGAAGAAGCTTCTTGGATAAGTCAAGGAGTCCAATTGAAAAAGCACCTTTGGGACCTCCTGTTTCCTCTTACCAAATTTATTAAAAGGAGACATCCACACCTCTCCCTCCCATATTCCAGCACGTTACTATATAGTGGGTTGTGTAAGAAGAGTGTTTCTCAATTTTGGCAACTGTTGGAAGCTCCGGTTTTAGTCCCAATTCTCCTTGTGAATACACAGTCTTCCTAAAGTTGTGTTTCTTTTTCTGTCCAGCCGGCCCTCTGGATCAAGCAGTTGCTCTTGACAAAGTCACTTTTCCATTTCTTCGCCGAGGCAGCTTCTCTCTCTCTGCCACTGGCAGGGGTTTCATTTGGTGGCGGAACGGATCTTTTCTTCAAAACGATCAAGACGGCGACGCTGAGGATGGCGGAGACCGTGCCTAAAGCGATGGTCAAGCCAAGGTAGATGTACCTGCGATAGGTTGAGAGATGCACCGAAATCCATCACTCATGCCAGGGAATTGCTGAGTTGTGTCACTGAAAATCATTGTTTGTTATATATTTTTTTGAAAAGATGCTGTTTTATGTGTCTGGATAGGCAGAGCCTAGCTTGCAAAAGAAGCGAAAACAACAGGCAATGCCACTGCAAATAAGTTGTGAGCTATCGGTCAAGGAAAAAGGTTCTGCTCCAAGGAGTCACATTTTATTCGACAGGAAATGAAAGGCTTCTCCATTCAGTTCTGTGACTTGACTATCATACCAACCCACCCACCCACCCACCCACCCTCTCTCTCTCTCTGTCTCTCTCTCTCTCTCTCTCTCTCTCTCTCTTCTATTTTATTCTTTTATCTACCTACCTACCTACTTACTCATCTCTCTCTCTCTCTCTCTCTCTCTCTCTCTCTCTCTCTCTCTCTCTCTCTCTCTCTCTGCCTGTCTATTCTATTCTATTCTATTCTATTCTATTCTATTCTATTCTACCTACTTACCCATCTGTCTCTCATTCTCTCTCTCTATCTATCATCTATCTATCCATCCATCCATCCATCCATCCATCCATCCATCCATCCATCCATCCATCCATCCATCCATCCATCCATCCATCTATCTATCTATCTATCTATCTATCTATCTATCTATCTATCATCCTATCCTATCCTATCCTATCCTATCCTATCCTACCTACCTACCTACTCATATCTCTCTCTCTCTCTCTCTCCCTCCCTCCGTCTGTCCATCCATCCATCCATCCATCCATCCATCTATCTATCTATCATCTATTCTATTCTATTCTCATCTACCTACTTACCCATCTGTCTCTCGTTCTCTCTGTCTGTCTATCTATCTGTTTGTCTGTCTGTATCTGTCTGTCTGTCTATCTATCATCTATCTATCTATCTATCTATCTATCTATCTATCTATCTATCTATCTATCTATCTATCTATCTATCTATTATCTATCTATCATCTATCATCTATCATCTATCATCTATCATCTATCATCTATCATCTATCATCTATCATCTATCATCTATCATCTCTCATCCATCTATCTATCTATCTATCTATCTATCTATCTATCTATCTATCTATCCTATCCTACCTACCTACTTACTCATCTCTCTCTCTCCCTCTCCCTCCCTCCCTCCCTCCCTCCCTCCCTCTCTCTCTCTCTCTCTCCCCTAGGTCCCATAAGATGACACTGCCTCAGGGAAGGGACCTGGAAGATGCTCATCCTGTGCAGTGGGATGGACAGAAATGATCAGATACGGGCAGCCCTGAAAATGATATTCTGTTATGGAGAAGAAATTGATAGGTTACCTAAAAGCCTTAGAATCATACAGCCTACAAGCTCCTGGACCTCCACATCGTTTGCTTCCCCATCGGAGGCAAGTTGTATCTAGGGATACTCCAAAGTACACTGGGGCAGGGATTCCTGCTGCAGAAAGAGAAGAAAAAGAAAGAAAATAAGAAATAAATAAAGAGAAAAAAGAAAGAGAGGGAGGGAGGAGGAAAGAAGGAAGGAGAAGGGAGGAGGGAGAAAGGGAAAGAAGGAAGGAGGGAAAGAAGGAAGGAGTGAGGAAGGAGTGAGGGAGGGAGGGAGGAAAGGAAGGAGGAAAAGAAGGAAGGAGGGAGGGAGGAGGGAGGAAAGGAGGGAAAGAAGGAAGGAGGGAGGGAGGAGGGAAAGAAGGAAGGAAGGAGGGAAAGAAGGAAGGAGGAAAGGAGGGAAAGAGGGAAGGAGGGAAAGAGGGAAGGAAGGAGAGAAAGAAGGAATGAAGGAGGGAAAGAAGGAAGGAGGGAGGGAGGAAGGAAGGAGGAAAGGAGGGAAAGGAAGGAAGGAGGAAGGAAGGAGGGAAAGTAGTAAGGAAGGAGGGAAAGAAGGAAGGAGGGAGGGAGGAGGAAAGGAGGGAAAGAAGGAAGAAAAGGAAAGGGAGGGTGAGGAGAGGGAGGGAGGGGAAGGAAAGAAATAATTAGTATATTTGTATATCAAATATTGTTATCTGTGCATTCTTTACTGGCATATTCAGTGCCAAATACGTCCAACTAGACAAGCAAAATTTACTTGGAAAAGACCAACCATCTGCTTTCTAATGAGTTTTTCATCCTATATTATAGGTGGACAATTGCTGGCCCTGCCTCCTTTTGATTGTTTTTGGACCCATTCCTGACCACGGTAGGTAAGAAATAATAATAATAAAAGGAATTGACACCTTAAAATCCAGATATCACTGTTTTACAAAACTCTCAAAGGCCTCCTGTCGAGAACATGGGTGGGACAGTCCCTCCCAAACCTATCCTGCTCCCATGTGCATGGCCCACAGTCTCAGCCTCTCACTGGTCTTCTCCCAAAATCCCTCCACATTCCTCCCATCAACATCGGTTAGCAGGTTGCCAACACAGGGCAGTTTGTCTAATTAATTTTCACCCCCCAGAAATTGAAAGAAAGCTTGTCTTAAGGCTGTCTTGGCTGAATAGACCTGCCCCCCAACTGTTCCTCAAATATCTTTGACCAAAGGGTCAAACCTCCCAGAGAGAGAGAGAGAGAGAGAGAGAGGGAGGGAGGGAGGGAGGGAGGGAGGGAGGGAGGGAGGGAGGGAGGGAGAGGTGGAGCCTGGGTTGTTCGTCAGCCCTCAGATGGAGAGTCAACAGCCCCCAGGTCTGGAGGTGGTTGATGAGGAAGAGGAGGAAGTTGGGTCCAGTGCCTGACACGCGAATGCACAGAAGGCAGAGGAGAGGAGAACAGTGGAAATCTATGGGCCGGTCCTTGGGATGGAAGAGCCACTGCTGATAGCAAGGCCCCACCCTAGCTCTGGGGATAAAAGGCAGAGGGGGAGATGAATAGATGTGGGAGACAACCATTCATCTTCTGGCTGGATAGACTTGTTAGCCTGCGAGAGAAACTTTTTGCTGAGGCTGCCAGCATTCCTAATAAAGGAATCTTTTGAGTTCATGTCAGAAGGTTCGTCATGTTTGGGGAGCTGGGTCAGAACATCATCCTAGCAGAAGACAATGTTGGACCACTTCCATATAGTTGTTAAGAAGGTTTGATGAATAAATGTCAAATTTTACACATAGGGGTAGCTCTACTACTATGTGTTGGGATTGTGTTACAGCTAAAGTGACCAGATTTTAAGATGGGTAAAGCGGGACACCATTGACTGGGGGAGGGGGGGGGCTTGGAGCACCTGAGCTGTAAAAAAAAAGCCTTCCCCAGATTGCCTTCCCCCAACGCCCCCCAACCCTTTCAAAAGCCACCCCCATCGCCAGCCTCTCCCAACTGGATCCTCGCCTGCCTCCCCTCGGCTCACCTGGACCAGGTTGCTGACAGTGGCTTCCACAGCATGGCTGCAGGGAGAGCGGTGCCCGAGAGAAGCGGGCAAAAAACCCCACCCTTCCGACGGATGAGCCGCTTGGCCCGGGACCGAGCCTCCTCCTTGCTGCGCTGCTGCTGCCGGAAAGCCCCCCCCTGCCTGAGGCCGCCGGACGGCTGTCGCAAAAATGTCACACATCAGCGCGTGCACACGCAGGAGGGGAGGGAGCCTCGCCCCTCGTCAGGCGCTTCGAGCGAGCTGAGCAGAGGGAGGGAAACCACTGCCCTCTAAAGGCCACATCAGGAACGACACTTCAGAGAAATAAAAACTTTTTTTTTAACGGTGTCCTTTTTAAAATTGATGATTCGGCGTCTTTTCTTTCTTTTGGAAAATCGGGACTTTTTGAACACGCCGTGGGACACGGGACAAATTTTGAAAAATCGTACTGTCCCGCCAAAAGCGGGAGTCTGGTCATCTTAGTTACACCCAATGGCACAGAAACCTTTGTGCTTGATAGAAGGAAAAAATGGAAATAAAGAGAAATGATGGCAGGAAAAGACCCTTGGTCCATCCAGTTTGTTCTTTGAGTTTTTCTTTTTTTTTCTTTTTAATTAATTAATTTTAATTACTATTTATTCATTTTTAACTTTATTTGTTTTTTAAATTATTGTCAGTTGATAGACGTGTTTATCCCAAGCATGTTTAAACTCAGTTACTGGTGATATTCAGTTACTGTTGATGGTTTCAGCTAAAAATGGACTCAATTAAAGATCAACAGATAGCAAAAATATCAACAGATGATAAAAGTTGATTGAGTGAAGGAAGTAAAACTGAAAGGAACATGGCTATTAACGGCAAGAGAACAGTCAGTCTGAAACTTTAGAGAGTCTGAGACTTTGGAAAAACTATGGAAATATGTTCACAAACATGCTTTTAATATTAGGACTTCCAGAGAGTTTGTAAAGCTGCCAGAATCTGCAGTTTTTCTTTCTTTCTTTCTTAAGAAATTATTCAACTGAAAGGATTGCTTCCAAAATCCAGAGGTTTAAAAGTCACGTCATTGTAATGCCATCCAATTCATTGTAGAGTCTGCAACTAAGTGGAAAGAATTGTACAATAGATTTAGATAGGGCAGGGGTATCAAATTCAAAGCCTGTGGGCCGGATCCAGCCCTTGGCTCGCCGAGCCGCCCTGAAAACTGAAGAACCGGCCCTTGGTGTCTCTGCTAGTGAAAACGGGCTCCTGAGCTCCGTTTTCAGCTGCGATGGCCTCCTGCAACCATCTGCCAGTGAAAACAGAGCCCCGTTTTCACTGGCAGACGGTTGCAGCTGAAAACGGGACTCAGGAGCCCGTTTTCGGTGGCAGAGCCCTTGGGCCACCACAGGCGGCAACACAAGTGATGTTAAGCTGGCCAAGCCTCCCTGGACACACAACCAACTCCGCCCAAGATCAAACACAGCCCTGATGCAGCTATCAAAGAAATGGAGTTTGTCACCCCTGAGGTTAGGGTGAAGCATTGAACCTGTTGAACAGAATTTCAATGAATCAAAGGCTTCATGTTTGCAATTTGAGCAAAGAGTTACCAGTCCAGATTTATCTGTACAGAGGCTTATATTCTGTAAGATTAACAGGATGCATGGATTCCTAACTATATGAGATTTGTATACACGCCAGGGTACCTGTGTTACCCAAGAGAAAGCATTTCATCCACTTGAAAAAAGCAGAATAATTTAGAATATGACTGCCACCTGTTGGATGTTTAAAAAATTACTCCTGAGATTAAATGAGTGTGGATTTTGTTTAAAACTACATCTAACTCTCAGAAATATTTTAGAACAAACTGTGATCAGGTGGTATTTTAGCCCTTTTAAATCCCTTCACTTCAGGTGGTGCAGTGGTTAGGGTGCAGTACTGCAGGCCACTTCAGCTGACTGTTATCTGCAGTTCAGTGGTTCTAATCTCACCGGCTGAAGGTCGACTCAGCCTTCCATCCTTCCGAGGTGAGTGAAATGAGGACCCAGACTATGGGGGCAATTTGCTGACTCAATTTGCTAAAAATCTGTAAACCGCTTAGAGAGGGCTGAAAGCCCTATGAAGCGGTATACAAGTCTAATAAATAAATAAATAAATTTCCAGTGTTTAATTTAATACAGCAGAATTCAGTGCCTGAAGGATTCCTTCAATATGTGAACTATTATTAGTTTATAGCATATAAAGGTAAATGTTCTCCTTGCACATGCATGCTAGTCGTTCCTGACTCTAGAGGGCGATGCTCATTTCCATTTCAAAGCCGAAGAGCCAGAACTGTCCGAAGACGTCGCCGTGGTCAGGTTGCCGGCATGGCTAAACGCCGAAGGTGCACGGAACGCTGTTACCAAAGTCATCCTTATTTTTCTACTTGCATTCTTACATGCTTTTGAACTGCTAGGTTGGCAGAAGCTGGGACAAGTAATGGGAGCTCACCCCATTACGCTGTACTAGGGATTTGAACTGCTGAACTGCCAACCTTTCTGATCGACAAGCCCAGCATCTTAGCCACCGTGCCCCCCTTATAGCACATATTTAATATTAATAAAATCAGGAGTAATAGTTTTGGTCATTATTCTGCTTGAAAGAAGAGAACAAAACTATACAGAGGCATGTAAATAAATAGAAAACAGATGCACCTAATAAAGATAATACTTAATACAGTCTTTCACATCCATGTGAAAAATATAGAAATTGAACTGTCTTGTTGTGGCCTGCCAGCAGCCAGTGAAGCTGGTGGCAGATTTGGACAGTGAGGTGGTTGGGGAGAAACATGGGCCAGTCCTGGAGGCTGGGGAAGACTCGGACGAGGGCTCTGTGTTGGAGGCAGAGAGGGGGCCAAGGCCACCTGGCAATTCTTAGCTGCCTTCGGAGCTAGACAGCAGGGTGGGGCAGAGACGGCCAGTCGTCAGAACTACCGGTTCAGCAAACCAGATTAAAATTAACATCCAGTTTGCCTGAACCAGTTCGAACTGGCTGAACCCCACCCCTGCCTATATCATTAAAACTCTTTGTGTTTTGCTGCCTTTTTTATTGGGGGAAAAAATCCAATGAAATAGGGGACTGGAAAAATACAAAAATCGTGTTGCTCTGAGGTGACGTTATGGGAAAACTTGATATGTGGCTAATGTGTTTATAGAAAAATCTCCAGCAGTTAAAAATATTCATTACCTGAGAAGCAAAATATATCCCGGAGTTCCTCCAACTGACAAGGTATAGGAAGCGATTACAGATATCACCAAAAAATAGAGAAACATTTTGGAGCATTCTTTTCCTTGTGGACAAGGACCCAAGATTGCTGAAGAATGCCTTGGTGAAGCCTCCGGGAAATCCACACAGCTACAGTCATAAAATATCTGAAACGAAGCAGAAATAAGTACAGTATGGGCTCCTGCCCAGTGCTTAAAGCTGGAGCAAGGTAAAAGGGTTACAATCGAATCAGAAGAAGCTGAAGATGTCTCGCTTAGTGAAAAGAAGGACCGGGGGTGACATGATAGCTGTTCTGACCTAGGCTTCCCCAAACCATGAAGCAAACTCCTTGTCCCGACAAAACCCCTTAAGTTACTGTGAGTTCCTCTCATTCATATCCAGAAGCCAAGACTTTCAAGGGTGGATTTACAGTCACAGACCTTATCTGGCTTGGAGAGCTGCCAGGCCGATATCTTCAAAATGTAACGCTGTACATGAAAGTACTTGGCAAGGAGTCTCTGAGAGTCATGAACCAATGAAGCGAACTCAGTGTCTCCTGCAAACTCCCCTCCCCTTCCGCTCCTCTTTATTCCCTATGGGAGGGGTCATTCACCAGCCACCTGTGGCTTTACTCCCAAGTTGGCCCTTGTTCCTTAACTGTTGCCTTCTTCTCTTGGCAGCGTATGTGCACACTGGGAACAGGCTCCAACTGTTCTTCTGCCCCATTGATGTCCGACTCTGAAGGTAGCTGATAACTCAGACGGCCCTGGCCCCATCTCTGCCTCGGACACAGAGCCTCATCAGAGCCTTCCCCAGACTCCAGGACTGGCCCAGGTTCCTCCCCAACCTCCTCACTGTTCGAATCTGCTGTGCCGGGTGACAACAATTGCAGGGTTTCAGTATCTCAGGGGCTGCCACAAAGAAGAAAGAGTCATCCTATTCTCCAAAGCACCTGAGGTCAGGACAAGAATCAATGGATGGAAACTAATAACCAAGGAGACCTGATCTGATTGTTTCTAGTCTTTGAACCAGGTGAAACAAGAAGGTGTTTACCATGTTTTTCCCGCTTCCATTGGATGTTTTACAACCAGCGAGGCAAGCTGAGATATACGTGATCCCATTTTCTCCACATATAGGATCCCACTCATTTTTGGAACATGCACATCCTGCATTGCACTCTGAAAACAGAGTTTGTTCATAGGAGGGAATTGGCTTATTGCTAGTGGAGAAAAGAGAGAATACTGCAAGATCATTGTAGGTTGTTTCTCAACATTGGCCCAACCCCAGACCACAGTTGGAGCATAATATCATTGGACAGCACCCCAGTGCATCAGCTTTCTGTTAGGAATATAATTCTAACGGTTGGGTTGGCAATATATAAATCATGTAACAATGGTGTGCCTGTTTCTTTAAATCATACTGTAAAATGTGATTGGTTGCTTTTTTTTCCTCAATCGGCCATAAGAGGGAGCCAGAATGACTGTTAGCTCTCTGTTAGATGCTGGGCTGATCTGATCTGAGTGTTTTGGAAGCTGGCTGTTAGAAAGTGCCGTGAGCTATTGTAAGTTTTGCAACTGCTAGCAAACTTTGAGTACCAGACTGATTATATGATACTGGACTATGTTATTTGGATTATCCCTTAACTGAAAGACATTGATGACTAACTGTCTTATCCGTGTATGACTTAGACTGTTTGATGGACTCTGATACCTCTACTTCCACAAAAGTAAAAGCCTACTTAAACTGCAGTGTCTCTGTATGTTGGTTTGTGTGTTCCCCAACACAACTCTCACAACGCTTCTCTGAATGTACTCGCTCTCCCAATGGGGAGCTTACCTAACACTTTCTTCTTTCTTTCTTTCTTTCTTTCTTTCTTTCTTTCTTTCTTTCTTTCTTTCTTTCTTTCTTCCTTCCTTCCTTCCTTCCTTCCTTCCTTCCTTCCTTCCTTCCTTCCTTCCTTTCTCTCTGTCTCCCTTGCTTTCCTCCCTCCGCACTCCCTCCCTAATCCTTCCTTCGTCCCTCCCTTCCTTCTCTGCAGCCTTGTCTTCTGCTAAAGTTATTTGAAGCAGAGCAGTTTTCCACCTCCAATAACTGTGAGCAAACTACAGTCTTCAAGGCATTGCTGGTGTACAAACCACAGCACCAGGTACCCAATTATTATAGAAGATGATCATCCACTTCACACAGAAAGACGTTCAGAAATCATCTGAACTTCAGGAGTCACCATCGAAGACAATGACATACTTTAACAACGACTACAGCGTGAACTACTCGCACTCTCCAGTGGAACTTACCCCTCATAGGAGATGGTCAAGCCAGCCACCTCTGCATTTTTGCAACCAGTTGTGAAAAGGGTGAGGAGCAGCAGGTAGCCAAGGAAGGACGAGATCAAGGAAAGCTTGGCTGCCCCCAACATGTTCAGCCTGAACTTCTTCATGAAGAAGCCCCCGGAGAACATCCCAAGAGCTACAGCAGGAATGTTGATGAGACCTACGGTATCCACCACCCCGGAGAAGAAAATGGAGACAGTTATAAACTTATTTTTAGGAACTGCTAGGATTTGACTAAGAAGTGTTTGTTACCTTCTTTTGCCCCATTCTTCAGAACAGTTTATGTTTGAGTATGCTAAATTAATCCTGGTATCCACTGAGTTAGGACAGACAATGGGCATGATTCTGATGTCGTAGATCAGGGGTCTCAAGCTGAATATCGTTGAGGGCTGCATGAGGGTTGTGTTTGACCTCAGGTGGGTGGGTGTGGCCAGGTTGGTTGTGGCTGGGGTAGGCGGGGCCAATTCAATGTCACTCATGTTGGAAGCACTTGTGGTGGCCAAGTGCTAAGGCAGGATTTCCCTCAGACCCTCCCTCACTCTCATTATAACTTCCTCCCTCCCTTCCTTCCTCTCCCTTTCTCTTCCTTCCTCCCTTTTCTTCTTTTTCCTTCCCTCTTCCTTCCCCTTCCTTCCTTCCCTTCTTTTTCCTTCCCTCTTCCTTCTCCTTCCTTCCTTCCTTCCCCTCCCTTTCTCTTCCTTCCCCCCTTTTCTTCTTTTTCCTTCCCTCTTCCTTCCCTTCTTTTTCCTTCCCTCTTCCTTCTCCTTCCTTCCTTCCTTCCTTCCCCTCCCTTTCTCTTCCTTCCTTCTTTTTCTTCTTTTTCATTCCCTCTTCCTTCTCCTTCCTTCCTTCCCTTCTTTTTCCTTCCCTCTTCCTTCTCCTTCCTTCCTTCCTTCCTTCCCCTCCCTTTCTCTTCCTTCCTCCCTTTTCTTCTTTTTCTTTCCCTCTTCCTTCCCCTTTCTCCCTTTTCTTCTTTTTCCTTCCCTCTTCCTTCTCCTTCCTTCCTTCCCTTCTTTTTCCTTCCCTCTTCCTTCTCCTTCCTTCCTTCCTTCCTTCCTTCCCCTCCCTTTCTCTTCCTTCCTTCTTTTTCTTCTTTTTCCTTCCCTCTTCCTTCTCCTTCCTTCCTTCCTTCCCCTCCCTTTCTCTTCCTTCCTTCTTTTTCTTCTTTTTCCTTCCCTCTTCATTCTCCTTCCTTTCTTCCCTTCTTTTTCCTTCCCTCTTCCTTCTCCTTCCTTCCTTCCCCTTTCCTTATTTTTCCCTCCTTGCTCTCTTCCTTCCTTCCCTTCTTTTTCTTCCCTCTTCCTTCTCCTTCCTTCCCTTCTTTTTCCTTCCCTCTTCCTTCTCCTTCCTTCCTTCCCCTCTTTCCTTATTTTCCTTCCTTGTACTCTTCCCTTCTTTTTCTTTGCCTTTCCTCTTCCCCTTTCTCCTTTCCTGTCATTTCTTGCATTCTCAAATGCAAAAAGGAAAACATTTCTCCTTTTGTTTGGTTTTTATTTTGTTTTGCTATCAAAAAATGGAGCTCGGGGGGGTGTCCACGTGCGGCCTTCCCATGCTCCATTTTTGCTGGCAGAGGCACCACAGACTGGTCCAGGGCGGCCCTGTGGCCCAGAGCTAAGTATTCCCTGGGCTGGATTCAGCCAATGGGCCTTGAGCTTGACACCCTTGTGATGGAGAGCTTCATTTTTCAGCTTCTTTAGGGAAAAATTGACATTCTGATCAGTCTGGGTTCTTTTTTCCTTCTCTAAAATAGATACACTAAGTATAAAAACACCAATTTTAGATCTTTGTGAGCAAAAAGCAAATAATCACACCACCAAACTCTGGCTGTTTTCCACTAGCTTTTGACAGGGTAGTCCTGGGAAAAAGGAGCCAAGGTGGCCCAGTGGTTAGAGTGCAGCACTGCAGCTACTTCAGCTGACTGCAGTTCTGCAGTTTGGCTGTTCAAATCTCACCGGCTCAGGGTTGACTCAGCCTTCCATCCTTCCGAGGTGGGTAAAATGAGGACCCGGATTGTTGTTGGGGGCAATATGCTGACTCTGTAAACCGCTTAGAGAGGGCTGAAAGCCCTATGAAGCGGTATATAAGTCTAACTGCTATTCCTATTGCTATTGCTAATAGCACCCCTATTGTTTGGGGGTGCAAACAATTTTTGGGGGAGGAATCTCTACATAGCCCAATGGCTGCAAATCAACCTTACCTATATTACACGATTATTTTAACATAGCATATTATCTGGACCTGTTTTACTTGGCCCAGCTTCTGCCAACCTAGCAGTTTGAAAACATGTAAAAATGCCAGTAGAAAAATAGGGACCACCTTTGGTGGGAAGGTAACAGCCTTCCGTGCGCCTTCGGTGTTTAGTTATGCCGGCCACATGACCACGGAGACGTCTTCAGACAGTGCTGGCTCTTCAGCTTTGAAACAGAAATGAGCACTGCCCCCTAGAGTCTGGAACGACTAGCACATATGTGCAAGGGGAACCTTTACCTTAGTATTATAATGCGGTAAGTTAGCAACAATAAATATTTTGCATATTCTTTATAAAGCCGATAAGCTCTATTCTTTCTGTTTTCACAATCCCGAAGCGTTTCACACAGAGCTGAAGGCTTAGCCCCGAGAAAAGCTTAAAATACAATGGAAAGTACTGTGTTATGGGTAAGAAGAATTGTTTCTAAACACCTCTACTTCTCTTGAAACAGCATTTTCAGATTATGCTACCATTTAAAAGGTGGAAGCCCAGGAAATATCGTTTCCTAACTTCAAAGATTTCACACAATAATTGGGTCATTTACCCTCCCAAAAAACCCAACTCAAATTGCAAGCAAACCAAATTAACTTCTCTTAATCCTTTATGGAAAAATTAAGTATCTTCTTTGATCAAATATTTGGCCCCCAATATGGCAAAAAACAATATTATCTAAATCTGGCAGTTTCCAGAAGTATGGATCTTGCCTTCCAGAATTCCTCAGTTAGGGAGTAGAATTCTATCGTTCTGTATGTTGTAAAGCAGGGGTCACCAACCTTTCGGACCTCAGGGACCACTAAATTGATAATTTTAACTCCCACGGACCACTAATATGATCTGACTAATGACCAGCTGGGTGGGCGTGGCAAGGTGGCAGTGTGACTGGGTGGGCGTGGCCAACTCAATGTCACTCACATCAAGGGGTCAATTGCCAGCCTCTACTCGCCACTCCTTGCTTGCCCAACTGGGCTCCTTAAAGCCCCAACAGGAAGCAGTTGCTGGAGCTAAGTAGCCACTATGAGAAAGAATTGGCAAAACAGCTCAGTTCAAATTGGATCTGACCGACAAGGAGGCTCAGCAGAAGCCCCTCACTGAGGACTACGAGCATTGGCTTTCCAAGCAGAAGAAAGACCTGTGGAACTGCAAGACCAGGTACCGGTGCCTGGAGGCTCAGAGGGTTGAGATGGTCAGCCAGTTCCAGACCATGATGTAGTTCCACTGGAACAAGGCCCCCTGGGTCTTCACCACGAGTGGTGCTTCCCTCCAGCCTTCACCCAAAGCCCCCCACCAGGAGACCAAAGCAGACCCCAAGTCAGAATTTCAGCCCCCCTCTGACCCACACAAAAAGACCCCAAAGGGGGAGACTCTCTGCAGCAACACAAACGTTCATTGCACGTATCCATCCCAGGGGCCATAGTTTGAGGACCCCTTAATTAGTGCAATTTTAAAAAATGCAAATAATTTTTCCGAGGACTATCAAAGTGTTCTCGTAGACCACCAGGGTCCACAGACCACCAGTTGGTGACCGCTGTTGTAAAGGGTGGAAAACTTGACATAACTGATTTAAAGCCTTCAGAAAAGGCTGCTTTCACGAACCACTAGGAACTATAGAGATGGACAAGATCTCCACGTTCTTTCTGATTAATGCTAACTTTCCCTGGATTTTTCTGTGCCTACCACTAGCTGCAAGTAGCAGTTGTGTGTTCTCAAGTTAGCCAGCTACAAAAACAAGCCCTCTCTATTAAATGTGCCAGACAAAAACAGATTGAAGGAAGATAGAGCTACAGTGTGTTAACTTTATGTATCTGTATCACAGCTGTGCAATCATTTTTTTTTTCAATCAAAAGGGCTGTTTTTACCCTTTGAGAGGCATAGCAAGCCAAGGGACACATACATGCAGCCAAGGTAAAGACTAAATTTGATTTGATGTATAAGTGCTGTATTTGATGTATTAAAATTACATTAATTTTTTTAAAAAATATACGATTACTTCTCCAAGTAATCATTTCCCCTTCCGGCATCTATCAACGTTGTCAGTCATCAAGCCTTGGATTATGGCCTTTTTTCTACATGTAAAGTGGTAAAGGTAAAGGTTTCCCCTAGCATATAGGTGCTAGTTGTTCCTGACTCTAGGGGGCGGTGCTCATCTCTGTTTCAAAGCCAAAGAGCCAGCGCTGTCCGAAGACGTCTCTGTGGTCATGTGGCTGGCATGACTAAACGCCCAAGGCACACGAAACCCTGTTACCTTCCCACCAAAGGTGGTCCCTATTTTTCCGCTTGCATTTTTACATGCTTTCGAACTGCTAGGTTGGCAGAAGCTGGGACAACGGGAGCTCACTCCATTATGCGGCGCTAGGGATTCAAACCGCCAAACTGCTGACCTGAAGAGCCGAGGTGGGCGCAGTGGTTAGGTTGCAGTACTGAAGGCCACTACAGCTGACTGTTATCTGCAGTTCAGCGGTTCTAATCTCACCGGCTCAAGGTTGACTCAGCCTTCCATCCTTCCGAGGTGGGTGAAATGAGGACCCGGACTGTGGGGGCGATATGCTGACTCTGTAAACCGCTTAGAGAGGGCTGAAAGCCCTATGAAGCGGTATATAAGTCTAACTGCTATTGCTATTGCTTTCTGACCGACAAGCTCAGCGTCTTGACCACTGAGCCACCACGTTCCCCTTTTTTTTCTACACGTATTAAACCCCAAACAAAGTAGCATCTGCTTCATTCCCAGCCACCAGCACCTCCTCCACCATACCTATGATAAAATTGGTCTTGGAAGATGACTGTCCAAACTGTTGTTCAATATATTTTGGCTTATAGGTCACCATGCCAATGAGAGAATTGAACTGGATGATGCTGGAGCAGAGATATAAGAAGTAAACTGGATTTCCAAGGAGGCTTTTCAAGGAAGGCAGGAACTCTAGAAAAGGAAATGGATACGTGTTGGTTGGACAGAAGTGAGAAATCAACGTGGATGACAACTTGTTTCAAAATCGGTAACAACTGTTCATGGGAAATTGGAAGCAGACTTAGCTGTACTCAGATCCTTTCCACACAACAAATATTCATAATACCATATTTTTCAGAGTATAAGACGCACCTTTCCCCCCACAAAGAGAGTGAAATCTGGGTGCGTCTTATACACTGAATAAAGCATTTTTGGCCTCCTAAAACCCCACCTCGTGCATCCCATTTTTTGCAAAAATGGACACGCAGAAGGTTTGGGAGGCCTGCAGAATGCTCCTGGGGGTTCGGGAGGGCAAAAACAAGTGAAGAAAGGCCCATTTCCCACAAAAACTGGGTTATTTTTGCCCTCCCAAGCCCCCAGGAGCATTCTGCAGTCCTCCCTAAGCCTCTGCACACCCAATTTCTTCCTCATTTTTGCCCTCCCGAGCCCCCAGGAGCATTCTACAGGCCTCCCAAATGGAGGCCGTTTTTCGCTTCCCAAATCCCCCACGTGGCATGTTTTTGCCCTCCCTGGCTGCCAGGGGCACTTTGCAGGCCTACCAAACTATCTGCATGCAGGGTTTGGGAGGCCTGCAGAGTGCTCCTGGGGGCCGGGGAGGGCAAAAACGTTTTTTTAAAAATTTACTTCTTCAAAATCTTGGTGCGTCTTATACTGCGGTGCGTCTTATAGTCCAAAGAAATATGGTATATTGCTTTCACTTTTTGTCATTTAGGAGGCCTTTGACTTTTGCTGAAAAATGTTTATATCTCCATCAAAGTGCCCACAGATCTTCAAATGGTCAGCATGTGGGTCACACGAAACTTGTTGGATCCATTCAGGATCCCACTGTCAATGGGCCAATTGAGTTATACTTGTCTTAGTTAGAGGTAATGCATTTGTTGTCTTCCAGATGTTTTGGACTTCATAACCTATTGGCTTTAGACTGACTGGTCAATAGCAAGTAGTTATGAGAACTGACTTGCAAAGCTTCTATAGGACATTGGGTTGTTGCCAATAACTCTCTTGTTCAGAGCAAGGTACTCAGTACTTTGTGCTGAGACTATTCCTTTTTTAAAATTTAATTCTTTATTTGTATCCCACCTTTATTACTTTTACAAGTAACTGAAGGTGGTGAACAAATCCAACACACATTCCTCCTCCTATTTTCCCCACAATTTAACCCTGTGAAATGAGTTGGATTGAGAGAGAGAGTGACTGACCAAAGTCACTCAGTTCGCTTTCATGGGGAGGGACTAGAACTCACAATCTCCTGGTGATTGGCCCAAAGTCACCCAATGGGATTTCATATCTAAGTTGGGACTAGAACTCACAGACTCCTGCTTTCTAGTCTGGTGCCTTAACCACTAGACCACGAAGCCGGCTCTCCAAACTAGTTCTCCAAACTAGTGATGTAGAAAATGACTACCACTAACTAGGGTATACAAAACCTTTGCCAGACCAATTCTCGAATACAGCTCGTCTGCCTGGAATCCACACTGTTTATCAGACATTAATATAATTGAGCGGGTCCAGAAGTATTTCATGAGAAGAGTACCCCTGCTTACAATAGAATCCCTTACGCCACCAGGCTCGAAATTTTGGGCTTGGACAATCTGGAGCTAGGCCGCCTACCATGTGACCTGAACACAGTACGCAAAATTGTCTGTTACCTGTCAACGACTTCTTCAGCTTCAACCTCAATAATACACGAGCCAACAATAGGTTCAAACTCAAGGTAAACCACTCCAAACTCGATTGCAGAAAACACGACTTCAGCAACAGAGTGGTCAACGCCTGGAATGCTCTACCTGACTCCGTTGTTACGTCTTCAACCCCCCCAGAGCTTCAACCTTAAACTGTCTCCACCATGGACCTCACCCCATTCCTAAGAGGTCCGTAAAGGGGGTGTGCATAAGCGCACCAATGTGCCTACTCTGCAATGTGCCTCGGGGGGGAGGGCCTTCTCTGTGGCTGCTCCGGCCCTCTGGAACGATCTCCCCATGGAGATTCGGACCCTCACCACCCTTCAGGCCTTCCGCAAGTCTATCAAGACCTGGCTGTTCCGGCAGGCCTGGGGCTGATGAGTTCCCAGCCCCACTTGAATTGTTGTGACTGTTGCATTGTTTTTGAGTTGTTTGTATTTGTTCTTGACTTTGTCCGTTGTTGTATTTCCGCTTCCCCCATCTTGTTTGTTAGCCGCCCTGTCCCTCGGGAATAGGGCGACATACAAGTGTAATAAACTAACTAACTAACTAACTAACTAACTAACTAACTAACTAACTAACTAACTAACTACCATCCCTGTCCTACTGTCCCCATTTATTTGTATTCATTTCCTTCGTTCATGTCCATGTTTATACTTATACCTGTTATCTTGTACGTGTTTGACAAACCAAATAAATAAATAAAGTGCCCAACAACGGTTCAGTTAATTAGCCAGATTCCCTCACCTTTCGCCATCTTGAGAAAACTGACTTGAGTTTGGTAGGTGGCACAACAGTCCTTATCTTCTGCAATGAAGCTGGATTGCTCAGTAGAATCTTTGGGGGTCTCCGGCCTTGGAAGATGCTTGGGTAAGAACCAGAAGGGGATTGCGGCAAGGAAGCTGACCAAACCAGCGATTAAGTAACCAAGCCACCAAGCTCCTACCCAGTGTGGGTCTTTGTGAGTGATGGCTATAGTTCCTAAGAAAAGAAATGAAGGGGTTTTTTTTAAAAAAAAAACCAGTATGCCTTATTAAGTATCAACATGACTTTTAATATTGAGTAGAGACGGATTAAGGTGGGCTGAGCAGTCAATGGATCTTAAATTGATATTTTTTTTGTACCTGCTCAAAACCTTCCTGGATCACATCCCTTAATTCCGGAAATGTGGTTCGGTACGATAATTTTCTGGCAAATTACAGTTTCCTTTTAAGGGAGTTTTTTTTCTCCTTTAATATGGAGGCAAGAATTCGTGTCAGTTACAACCAGTGGTGGGATTCAAAGAATTTAACAACCGGTTCTCTGCCCTAATGACCAGCTGGGTAGGCGTAGCGCGGTGATCATGTGACTGGGTGGGCGTGACCAACTTAACATCACTCAGGTCTATGGGCGCTTCGCCCTAGCTGTTACAAGGTAATGAGGGTTAACCGGAGGGGCAGTTTCTGTAAGCAGGGCAATAAAGATTAGGCTAGAAACAACACCAGAATGTTTCCTTCCTGCCTTCCTTACAGGATTAGCCCTGCAAAGTGGGGAAAAACAAAAGGAGATTTCTTCCAACAACTGGTTCTCCGAACTGCTTAGAAAGTTACCAACTAGTTCTCCCGAATAGGTGCGAACCGGCTGAATCCCACAACTGGTTACAACAATTAATCAGTGGAACGGCTTGCCGGCAAAGTAGGCGCTCCATCACTGGAGGTTTTTAAGAAGAGACTGGACAGTCACTTCTCTGGAAAGGGTATAGGGTCTCCTGCTTGAGCAGGGGATTGGATTAGAAGACCTCCAAGGTTCCCTTTCCAATTCTGTTATTCTATGATTCGGGGGATTTTCTCCCCGCTTACTTTTTCCTGCTGGTCTCACCTATTTTGATACCAAGATCATACCCACAATGTTGTCATTGCCTTTTTTGGGGGGGGGGGGGCAAACTCACTGTAGTGTTATGCCTTCCCCACTACAACTTCAGAAGAAACCTTTATCCGCTCTTTGTTTTCATAGTGTGTGGTTTGATTTTGGCGTCTTGGTCCAAAATAACATGGCCATTTTGACTTCTACAAAGAGGGCCATTCATGCTCACCCATGTCTACGAAGCCAATGTCCACATACAGCTTGGCACATAAGGATCCCAAAAGAAACCCCAAAATGGGACCGATAATTGCAACTGTCTGAACACATCCTGTCAAGAAAGTGGAAAGGCAGATCAGACCGAAAGGAATCCAACCTGATCTTTCGAAGAAAGAGGAAAAACTTTTAAGTTGAGGAAATCAAGTAAAAAGAAAATAGCAAAATGCAGCCAAACACTGTAAAATAGGAATAGCACTTAGCAATAGCAATAGCAGTTAGACTTATATACCGCTTAATAGGGCTTTTAGCCCTCTCTAAGCAGTTTACAAAGTCAGCATATCGCCCCCACAGTCTGGGTCCTCATTTCACCCACCTCGGAAGGATGAAAGGCTGAGTCAACCTTAAGCCGGTGAGATTTGAACCGCTGAACTGCAGATAGCAGTCAGCTGAAGAGGCCTGCAGTACTGCACCCTAACCACTGCGCCACCTCGGCTCTTATATACCACTTTGTAGTAATTTAAAGCCTTCTCTAAGTGGTTTACAAATGTCAGCATATTGCCCCCATCTGGATCAGAGGTGGGTTTCTGCTGGTTCACCCCGGATTTTACCAACCTCGGAAGAATGGAAAGCTGTATGAAGCTTGAGCCCTATCAGGATTGAACTGCTGGCTGTGGGCAGTTAGCCTGCAATACTGCTTACTAACCACTTGGGACCAAAAAGGGGCTACGGGGGGTTGCCGCAACCCCTTCCTCCGCATATGCATGTGTGACCCCCACCCCATGGCCCCCTTGCGCATACATCCGCATCTGGCCCCCTTGCGCATACATCTGCATCTCCTGCATGCACCCCGCCCCCACACATGCACGGCAGAGACCAACAATCAGCTGGCTGATGGAAGGTACACGCACCTCCGCGGTGGAGCTGAGCTGGGGCAACGGTTCACTACCACGCTGCTAGAGTCTTTAAAGTATAGAAATTGTGTAAATAAATACTATACTTAAATATAGTAATGTGTTCTGAACGCTGTAATGGTAGTTTATTTCTAGATTCAGCAGACAGTTGGATAGAAGGTCTCTTAGATCTCCAATTTTTACATTCTGTATTTCGATGGTAACTGGGCTCTTTCTCATAGCTATTGTCCAATTATTCATTCATATTTAGATGATCATCATATTGCTGGTGATCATTACACTTTTATGGATGAACAGGGCCAGCCAGTCCCCCCCCCCCCAAAAAATGGGCAAATAAGAAGCTTGCCTGGATGAGGATCCAGTCAAGAATCAGCTATTCAGACTAACAAACTGGAACCCAGCACAAAGAACCAAGATTCCAAAAATGACCAATCAGAAGCTGTCAAGAACAAAGGACCAATCTATTTATTATTATTATTATTATTTATTAGTTTTGTATGCTGCCCACTCTCGGAAGAGTCAGGGCGGCTTACAATAAAAAAGGGAGGGGGAATATAAAAAATAATACAACAATTTAAAATTACAGCAACATTTATAACTTAAAGTGGGGCTGGATAATTCAACAGCCTCAGGCCTGCCGGAACAGCCAGGTCTTAGTTGCTTTACGGAAGGCCGGAAGGGTAGTAAGGGTCCGGATCTCAACAGGGAGATCGTTCCAGAGGGCTGGAGCTGCAACAGAGAAGGCCCTCCCCCGGGGAGTCGCCAGCCAACATTGGCGGGCAGATGGAATCCGGAGGATTCTAACTAGCTACTAACTTTACAAAAATGACTAGCTAGGGTTTGGGTACGAACAAAGAACCAATCAGAGAACAGCCCTCACTAGTCTGTACCAACTGGAAATCAGCTCGGCTAAAAACCAATCAGAAATCAGGAACCCAGCCAATCCCGGATCAGCTGCCTCTGGATTGTGTCTCTGAAGATATTAGCCACAATTGCCAGCAAAATATCAGAAAATGTGTTGTCTAGACCACAGTCACAAAACCCTGAAGTCCAACACTGTCCAACATGATGATCACAGCTTTGCCCACCAAAGGTGGACTAAACCATAGTTCTTTCCTCTCCATTGCAATTCCACTGTGCACCATTTCTGGTTGAAACTATGAATGGGGTTCTCAGTCTGATCTATGAAAACTATTCTTGCATAGAGAATCGCTTTAGTTACACAAGGGAAAGAAGATGGAGAGAATTTTCTTTCTTTTTCTTTTTTTGTCTTCAAGGAGTGAGCTGCTATGGGTTCGTCCGGGTTCGGAAGAACCTGTAGCTAACGTTTTGGCTGGTTTGGAGAACCTCCAAATCCCACCTTGGCTGGCCCCGCCCATCCACCTCCCTGCTCCCAGGAGTCTCTACGCGGCCTGTTTTGGATACAAGGTAAGTCCAGGGCCCACATGGAGGCTCGGGGAGGGGGAAAAATGGGCCTCCTGGAAGTTCCAGAAGGCCAGAAACAGGTTCGTTTCCAGTCTCCAGAGGCCCTCCAGAGCTCAGGGGAGGCAGTTTTCATCCTCCCAGAGCCTAGAGGAAATCCTCCAGAGCCTGGGGAAGGCAAAAATGGCCTCCCTGCCATGGTGCAGGAAGCCGACTAGGCCACACCCACTATATCCACGCTCACCCAGCAACCGGGCAGAGAACCCGTTGCTGCAATTTTTGAAGCCCACCCCTGTCTTCAACAGTACCAAT
This sequence comes from Thamnophis sirtalis, assembly GCF_051295495.1. NCBI lineage: Eukaryota > Metazoa > Chordata > Lepidosauria > Squamata > Natricidae > Thamnophis > Thamnophis sirtalis. The sequence goes on from NW_028261389.1 coordinate 10,425,052, forward strand.
GTAGAAGGGCACACTCTCTTCCGGGGCGTAGTCATCAATATACGCGATTCCCAAAGGCTGGATCGGTGTTTCTCCGATTCCCCGTAGTAGGTTTCCAAGCAAAACGTAGATCCACATGGAAATGCCGGCTTCTTTTTCGCACCCTGGACACACAGAGCAAGAAGTTCGGAGATGCTCTCTGATAACATTCACAGAAACAAGAAGAACAACCCTGTTGCTTATAGGAAAGTCCAACTAGGTGCCTACCAGGATGGGAGACCACTAAGAAATTCCAGGGCTGGAGGTTAGATTGGGAATTGAGAATCACTGCCTGAAAGATGACAGTGACAATTGATTGGCATACAAATAGTCTTTGACAATTGGGACAGAAACCTCCATTGCTAAAGTAATGGGTTGCTAAGTGAGTTGTGTCCAATATTATGATCTTTTTTTGCCAAGGTTGTTAAGTGAATCACATGGTTGTTAAATGAATCCAGCTTCCCCCATTGACTTCGCTTGTTGGGAGCCAGCTAGGAAGGACACAAATTATTATCATGTAACTCTAGACACTGTAATAATAAATCATAAATACATGCCAGTTGCTAAACACAATAGCAATACCATTTATTTATTTATTTATTTATTTATTTATTTATTTATTTATCTATTTATTTATTTATTTATTTATTTATTTATTTATTTATTTATTTATTTATTTATTAGACTTATATACCGCTTCATAGGGCTTTCAGCCCTCTCTAAGCGGTTTACAATTTTTTTTAGCAAATTGAGTCAGCAACTTGCCCCCACAGTCCGGGTCCTCATTTCACCCACCTCGGAAGGATGGAAGGCTGAGTCGACCTTGAGCCGGTGAGATTTGAACCGCTGAACTGCAGATCAGTCAGCTAAAGTGGCCTGCAATACTGCACCCTAACTACTGCGCCACCTCGGCTCTACTTAAGACATATACACTGCTTCACAGTGCTTTATAGCCTCTATGAGATTTACAGAGTCAGCTTATTGCCCTCAACAATCTAGGTCCTCGTTGTACCTCGGAAGGATGGAAGGCTGAGTCAACTTTGGGCCTGGAGAGATTCAAACTGCTAAATTGCATGACTGTAAGTGTGAGTACTGATTGTAAATCACTGTCTTCAGCAACATCATAAATTCAAATAATTGCTAACTAAATGGCCATAAATTGAGAGCTATCTATACTTTTGCCAAGGAAACTAATTGGATAAATGGATATATATGGAGAGAGAGAGAGAGAGAGAGTATCTACAATTCAACAGGAAAAAGCATGAATTGCAGATAGCAATGCAATAATCTAGATCCATGTTTCTCACACTTGGCAACCTTAAGACACATGGGCTTCAAATCCCAGAATTCCCCAGCCAGCATACTGTCTGGGGAATACTGGGAGTTGAAGTCCACATGTCTTTAAATTGCCAAGGTTGAGAAACACTGACCTAGATACCAGAGGTGGGTTCCTACCAGTTTGCACCTATTCGGTAGAACCGGTTCGTCAAATCTACCAAACCGGTTAGAAGCGGTTCCACCAGTGGACCTGGAAAGCAGGCCACACCTACAGAAGAGGTTCCCAAAAAATTTGAAACCCACCACTGGCAAGGATCATGTAACTTGACAACTTTAAGAGTTGCATGCTTCAATGTCAGTGTTTCTGAATAGCTACTTGGACCGACCTAAGTACTAATTCATAATTTCATATCCGGTCAAATGGGCAGCAAGCCACTCCCATCTGGTCACATGGGTGGCAAGCCACTCCCACAAAGGAGGCCACACCCACAGAGTAGGTTCCAACAATTTTTGAAACCCACCACTGCTAGATACTATCCATAATGCAATCGTTAAGTATCCAATTAGAGGCTACCATGACATCAAAAATGATGGTGAGTGCATCATGATGTCATTCATGTAAAAGCTCTGAACTGTGGCATCCTATCACATGGAACATTACTTGGGCTTTTGCCCACCCTGTAACTGTCCCAGTATGCAAGTCGAAATTAAAATTAAGACGACAAATGACTTAATTCCATTTCCAACGTTGATGGAATTCTCAGAGGTTACGCAGCTGGGTTTAAATTTAAATTAGAGATAGTTTCAGAGACAGAGTTCTCCTCCCACATTTGAGGTGGAATCTTTTCAGAGAATCAGAACAGCCAAGTCTGACCAAGTTTAAATATTAGATTTTTAAAGCCCACAGGAAATATGTTGTTGATTTTGTTCTTAAACACGCGCTTACCTGTCTGAACTTTTGTCTGAGTTCTTTCCAAGCCTGAGTTTCGATCCTGCAGACATGGGGTGATGCTGATAGTTGAATTGGAGGAGGAAGAAAATACCTCATACCTGTAGCTGTGTAAAAACCAAGAGTTTCCTTACAAGGATCCCACCTATGAAAATCGGAGGGAACATTATTTCTCTAACTTATTCCAAAGACCTGTTTGGGGCCCAGTTCTCCAGATGCCATCTCAAGAAACAGCTTTACGGAAGTTACTGGATTAATATGAGCAGCAAAATGAAGCTAGTGGGCAATTTTCAGAAAGCAAACAGCGTCAGGCCCAAGAATAAGACATGGTAATTCTTTTCTACTGGGAATAATCAACGGGAAATATACAAAGAAAATTAAGTACATATTAACACATCTGCTAACTACAGCTAGAATAGCATTTGCCCAATGCTGGAAACAAAGTAATACCCCCCTCAGATGAATTAGTGATAAAAAAAACTTTGGATTGTGCAGAGATGTACAAATTAACACTGAAATTAAAAGATAAAGAAGAGTCGGAACATTATGAAATTTGGAACAATTGGTATAAATGGCTGCAAAACAAGAGTAAAATTAATTAAGCCAAAAAACTATATATATAAATATATATAGAACTGTGTATAAAGGTGTGTAAATATAGAAGCAAAATATTATATACATGTACAGGTATGATGACATAACAATGTTGATGTAATGATGTAAGGTGTTGTAGAAGGGAAAAATATAAAAAAATCTGCTAAAAAAAAAGACATGGTAATTCTTCCAAGCTAAGTCCTTCATTGCAGGGGTCTCCAACCAGAGGTGATATTCAGCCAGCTCTGACAGGTTTTGGAGAACTGGTAGTGGAAATTTCAAATAGTTCGGAGAACCAGCAAATAGGCTGGCCCCGCCCCTGCTCCTCTCAGAAAGAAAAAGAAGAAAGTCCAGTTGGACTTAATGTTTCTCCTCTTTGGAAACTTAAAGACGTGTGGATTTCAACTCCCTAGATTTCCCGAGTCAACATCCTATCGGATAACACTAAATGTTTAACTATTATACTTACTGTCCCATAAAGAACTGTGGGATGGCAATCAGAAATGTTCCCAGTGACATAATTATGCACCCAGCTCCAATTATTTTGGGTCTGTGAAGTTTGGCTCCAAAGTAGCTCACCAGAATTATTATTAAAAGGTTCCCTTTAAGAAACATAGAAAGAAGGATGAAGGTACGGAGAAGATGGACTTGTAAAAATATATCGTTAGCTTATTTGCAAAAGATGGAGAATGTGTATATAACATACCAATTTCAAAGCTCCCGTCGATTAGGCCAACTAGAGAAGAAGGGATATCAAATCTTCTTTCTATCTGAGTGATGGTACTTTTCAGGTAGCTTCCTGACAGAGTTTTGGCAAAGTAAACAAATGACAACGCACCGAGAAAAATCTGTTAGAAGAAAAGGGCGCCAAAGAATTTTCAATTCAACTGTGCAAAATAGGGGAGCAATTTGCTTCATCATAACTTTCCCATTTCAGGTCTATCAAATACAGAGGTAGATACAAAGCTGTTCTGTCCCCCCTTCTCCGCTCGTTAACAGACGACAGGCAGACAAACTTAAAAGGAACTCTCTTTATCAGTCCTCGGCTGCAATCCCAAAAATAAACATAAATAAAGTCTCTAACGAGATAACAGAATACCAAACAAAAACTCTTACAAAGCAATGCACTTCTCCAAGTGTCTCCTTGAATCAGGGTTACAGAAAGCAAATCACTTCTCCAAGTGTATCTCAAATAAACCATGACCGATGATCAATGAATGCATGAACGAACGTTGACTCCTGCAACCGGGGCGTGGCACCATCCGTCCTTTTATCCCCAGAAGATGCCCCTAATGAGCCCCAGCTGCATAGTTAATCTTGCATCCCGAAAAGACTCACAGAAGACTGCTGCTGAGTCACAACACTAAGCCAATGTTGCCCTTTTTGGAATTCGTGATGCAAACTTCAAAAAAGCCAAATGCATCCAAACATAAATGTTCAGTATTAGAGAAACTCACGAACAAAATAGATTTCCCTGTCGAATTAGCTTTCTAAGTGGAAGAAATATTTTAAGCCAGTGTTTCTCAACCTTGGCAACTCTTAAGACAAATGGACTTCAACTCCCAGAATTCCCCAGCCAGCTCTGAGTTTAAGTCCATGTATCTTAGATGCCAAGGTTGAGACTCGGTGTTTTAAGCAATTGGAACACTGATTTTGGCATAGCATTATTTAGAATCCAAAATACGTTTTTTGGAAACGAGAGAACTAGCTTAAGCAAAAGTGTTTTCCCACATAAAATGTTGTTTGTTCTTCAGACCCGGAACAAAAGAATGCCATAAATGTTTGCAATCTTTCCAATGCAGAGCTGGAGTGTTAATCCCACCAAATTAATTAAAGCCAAATTCTAAAGCAACAGGAGATGGCCTGGGGGGGGGGGAGGTGAGGGGGAAGGGGGGGAAAACAGATTGAAAAACATAAGGGGAAAAAATATACCCAGGAAGTTCTCAACCACTTCAAGTATCTATTTTCACAATTCTGGGCTTTAACTGTACCTTAATTCCCCCACATAATGTCCTTTTTTCCTTCGATGTGGGAGATTCTGCTCGTGAGGAAGGCCCGTCGATGGACAATATCATGGGTTTTGAGAAGAACTGGATGTTCTCTTTAGATGGAGACTCCATCTTGGTCATTGCCTTTCAATCAGTCTGCAATACATTGCACCATATCATTTGGGGAACTGCCTTCAAGTTACGACAATTTCCTTTGTCCATTGTACTTGGTTCCATTGAAAAAGTACAATTCATGGGCAAAAGGGAATGACATTTCTAGTGAAACCACCCAAATTAATGGAATTCCCTTCCTGGGATTAATCTGTTCTTCACTTTCCGGAGTGCTTTGAAGGCAGCCGGATTTGATTTCACAGTTCAGTGCCGTATTTTGATTAATTGAGGCTTTTTAATTTAAAAGGTTTTAAAGTACCATATTTTTCGATGTATAAGACACACTGGAGTATAAGATGCACTAAGATTTTAAAGAGGTAAATTTAAAAAAAAAGGTTTTGCACTCTGCAGGCCTCCCAAACCCTCGCCAAGCCTGGTTTTTTGTGAAAAACAGGGGTATGCAGAGAGTTTGAGAGGCCTTCAAAGTAGTCCTGGCAGCCAGGGGGGGCAAAAACAAGCAAAAAACAGCTCTTTTTTTTTTTTTTGCAAAACCCAGCTAATTTTTTTTTTTGCAAAAAAACAGGGCATGCATAGCATTTAGGAGGCTTGTAGACTGCTCCTGGGGGCTGGGGGTGGGGCAAAAATGAGCAAAAAATGACCTTTTTTTGCTTGTTTTTGCCCTCTCCAGCCCTCAGGAGCACTCTGGAAGCCTCCTAAAGGATATGCATGGCCATTTTGGTGACGTGGGCAGGGTTTCAGGAGGCCAAAAATGCTGTATTCAGCGTATAAGATGCACCCAGATTTTCACCCTCTTTTTTTGGGGAAAAAGGTGTGTCTTATACTCCGAAAAATACAGTAATAGTGTTGTATACGGTGGCATTCCACTCCCCACCCAAGCGGTATATGTGCAATCTGGGAAGAAGAGCAATATGCTTGGAGAGGAGAGTGGGAATAAATGAGGACTGAATCACACAATCAAGGTAGCAAAGAAGAGTGAAACAACCGGAAGGAAAAGGATGAGACGTCGCGATTGGCTGGAGTTAAGGCACTCCTGAAAAGGAGACCACAGAGAAATCGCTTAGAGAAGGCTATAAAGCACTGTGAAGCGGTATATAAATCTAAGTACTTTTGCTATGCCAATAAAGGCAGCATAAAAATCTAACAAATAAAATATTTGTAATTTTGCCTTTAGTGAACAAAGGCCCTTTGCTGTTAGGCATATCAGTGCATGATTTACATGAGTGAGTGGCTTTCGTAAAGATTCCCCCCCCCCTAATATTAATTCCAAAGTTGGTGCCTTCTGAATTGGTTGGACCATAGGTAAAATCTTGTAGTTCTCCTCTCCTCACCTAAGGCCGAGGTGGCGCAGTGGTTAAATGCAGCCCTGCAGGCTACTTCAGCTGACTGCAGTTCTGCAGTTCGGCTGTTCAAATCTCACCGGCTCAGGGTTGACTCAGCCTTCCATCCTTCCGAGGTGGGTAAAATGAGGACCCGGATTGTTGTTGGGGGCAATATGCTGACTCTGTAAACTGCTTAGAGAGGGCTGAAAGTCCTATGAAGCGGTATATAAGTCTAACTGCTACTAACTGCTACTACTTCCCTCCCTCCTCCATGTCACATTCTAGAACTGTTAATTTTGGCTTTAACAGATCTAGAATGTGATATGGAGGAGGGAGGGAAGAGGAGAACGACAAGATTTTGATATAAAAATCTTGCTAGTATCATTTTCATGGCATGATACCTGCGTCCTGCCATCTTTGGAACATGACCGAATAAGGCTTCATATGAAGCTGATATCAAGAATAATATAGAAGAATATAAAACCTTGATGGAGAACCTATAGCAATAGCAGTTAGACTTATATACCGCTTCATAGGGCTTTCAGCCCTCTCTAAGCTGTTTACAGAGTCAGCATATTGCCCGCACAGTCTGGGTCCTCATTTTACTCACCTCGGAAGGATGGAAGGCTGAGTCAACCCTGAGCCGGTGAGATTTGAACAGCCAAACTGCCAAACTAGCAGTCAGCTGAAGTAGCCTGTAGTACTGCACTCTAACCACTGCGCCACCTCGGCATGCCTGAAGTGGCACACAGGGCCATGTTGCCTGGGGCGCGCGGGTGCTGCCCGTTCCTCTTCTGCATTTCTGGTGCCCATGCGCGCATGATGATCAGCTGGCCTTTGCATGTGCAGCAATGCTGGAAACTGGAAAAGCTGGTCTTCCATTTTCCCGCATGAGCATGTGAACTGCCCAGCTGATTGTCGAACATGCACTTCTGCCGGTAACCGAAATACTAGCTTGCTGGTGTTCTGGCACATGCATGCCCCCTGGCCAGCTCCTCTTCTGGGTTGCGGCCCTGACAAGCATGCATATATGCATGCACACATAAAACACGCAGGCGCACAAATGCTCCCATTTTGGCACTTGGTGCTGAGAAAGTTCGCCGTCACTGATATAAACTATGCATCTTTTCGAGCTCAGTAAAACGAGGACCCGGATTGTCGGGGTCAATATGCTGACTCTGTAAACCGCTTAGAGAGGGCTGCAAAGCACTGCAAAGCGGCATCTAAGTCTAAAGGCTATTGCTATTGCTATCCTCAAGGCTACCAAACCACAGTGAATCCAGCTGAGCTATAGTTTTGCACATATACTTGCAAACTTCATAAAGCAATACAGACAAATTGTTTAAAAACACACAATAACATTCCTCCAAGCTTTGAACGTTGGCTTAGAATCTCTACTGCCAATAAGTTGTGACGAAACCACATTCTTGCTTTACACGCCATTGGATTACATTTTTCCTGGATTGTGTCTCTGCCTGATACATTGAAAGCCAATGTGGATTATCTTTGCTATACCTTTGCTGATTAAGGCAACCCAGTTGCTTGAAGTTTAAAGGCAGAGGATCTTTGAATATTCTCACTATTTTGAAGAGGTTAGAAGAAATCCGCGGCTCCTTCACGAGACGACTGATCCTCAAAAATAGCAGTAATTACAAAGATGCAAATGTTACTTTAAAAACAATGTTTTTAAAAATGTTTTAATGTTTTTTTTTAAAAAAAATAAGGTGGTGTTACAACAGGCGCAAGGGATGGTAAACAAAGCAACTCGAACTGTATATTATAACCTTTTAAATGGAATAACAAAAGTATAAGAATGGCAAAGAAAAAGAATAACTATGTGAATGTATACCTATAATTGTATGTAAGAGAATAAATGACAGTAAGAATATAAAGCACAATATAGGTAAACAATATTTTGTTATAAATAGCTAAGTATAAATAAATATAGAATTGTATATAGAAATGGATAACGAATAAGGGGACCATGAATGCAAGATAGAAATGTATAGAAGGGAAAACACTAACTGCAAAGAAACCGATACGGAACTGCTGTATGATATGTGATGGAACTTCTTGTTCCTATGTTGTTTTAAGTCATGTGTTTGTTTTTGTTGATGTGTTGATGTGTTTAAAATAAATTTTAAAAAAAACAATGTCTTTTTTAAATGTAAAAAGGCCCCCTTGCCATGGGAAGTCGACTCTGAAGTTCAGTTTTCATTAAAGTAATGGGCGCAAATACTAAAATCACAAGTTTTCACATTCCTTACCTCGCCAGCCTTCATAGTTCTTAGAAGCTACTTTCATGAAGGAGAATTCAGAAACAAATATGGATTCTCTTTCCTCCTGGCTGTTGGGTGGGATGTGGCCGAGGGAAACCACAGCCAGAGGTAGATCTAATATCTGGAAGAAGGAAAACAAGACAAGCAAAGAAAAGAGGGAGGAGGACAAAGAGGCATTTTACTTTCCCGTAGGATTCATATCTTTTGTTGTTATTGTTTTGATCCTGATCACCTCTACATCCTTCCATTGGTTTTTTTCAATCCTCCTTTACAAATTCCGGGAGACCCTGAAATCCAAGCAACGGAAATGGTTAAATGTGCTTGAGATCCTCCTCCTCTTTAAACAGGCAGCAACTTTGACAGAATGCATGTGACAAAGCTCTCTCTCTCTTTCTCTCTCTCTCTCTCTCTCCCAACCTCTTTCCTTCTCTCTCTCTCTTTCTAAAGACCTGATTTTCTTAATTGCTGGTTCCCATGAAATCGAAGACTTAAAGGGGAAGAACAGAGCAAATAAGAGAAAGTAAGTGGGCAGGATGGAGAAACTCTCCTTGGTTACACTGAAGGTTTTCTATATAACATGGATTTTCTCTTTTCCTCTTCCTCCCAGATTATCCAATGGCTGCACACCGTCTGTCTTTATATAGCATAAAGAACAAGATTAAACTTCAGTTGTTTTTAAGAAAGAGGAAAGTTGGAATAAAAATGTGAAACGCCTCATACTAATTTGGAAGCCATCCTTTCCTTTCCTTTCCTTTCCTGTCCTTCCCTTCCCCTCTCCCCCTTTCCCCCTCTCCTCCTTTTCCCCTCCCCTCATTTTGCTTCTCCTACCTCCCCTTTTTCTTACTTCCCACTCCTTCCCCTTCTCTATCCTGTCCTTAAGGAGCCGAGGTGGCGCAGTGGTTAAATGCAGCACTGCAGGCTACTTCAGCTGACTGCAGTTCTGCAGTTCGGCTGTTCAAATCTCACCGGCTCAGGGTTGACTCAGCCTTCCATCCTTCCGAGGTGGGTAAAATGAGGACCCGGATTGTTGGGGGCGATATGCTGACTCTGTAAACCGCTTAGAGAGGGCTGAAAGCCCTATGAAGCGGTATATAAGTCTAACTGCTATTGCTATTGCTATTTCAGAGGTAGTATTCAGCTGGTTCGGACTGGTTTGAACAAACCGGTAGGGGAGATCGTGAGTGGGCCTGCCCGGGCACTATGCTGTCCTATTTAGCCACATTTTTGAAGCTGGGCACATGGACGGAAGGTGCACATGTAAGCAAAGGGCATGCATGGAAGGTTGGGAGCATGCATGGAAGGTGCGCACATGTGCAAAGCAATCATACATGCATGGCGAGCCAGTGCTAAAAATAAGAGAAACCCACCACTGTATCCTATCCCATCCCATTCTTCCTACTGGTTGATCTGCATGGGAGTCCATTGGCTACTTGATACAATTCAGGATATGGGTCCTGGCACACAAGGGCCTAAATGGCTCGGGCTTTTACTCTGTGCAAGGTCTCCCCATTAGATCGCACAGGGTCGGCCTCCTCCGGGTCCCGTCTACCAGCCAATGCCATCTGGCTACGACCCAAGGGAGGGCCTTCTCTGTTGCAGCTCTGGCCCTTTGGAACGAACTCCCCACGGAGATTCGGACCCTCGCCTCTCTCCCGGCCTTCCGAAAAGCCGTTAAAACCTGGCTGTGTCAGCAGGCCTGGCGTTGATGAGCTCCCTTCCCCTCTCGACAGGTATGGTTGTTGGTTATTTTTTAAATACTTGTCTTGTTTCTGTATGTTCCCTTCCCCGTTTGAGTTGTTCGCCGCCCTGAGTCCCTGCAGGGAATAGGGCGGCATATAAATAAAACAAAACTTCAAACTTCAAACTTCCCCTCCCACTGTGCCTACTTAGACCAGCAGGAGAATACTTCGAAAAGCGCTCCCAATACCTGAGACTTCCTTACCTTCTCTGTGGAAAGGATCTTCTCCTGGGTGGTCCCATGGCTGTAAAATGCATTCCTGAAGGAGGTATGTTTGACTCCTTTTCTTCCAGGTGGTAAGAAAGACGAATCTTCTTTGTTGATACACTTTATTTCAATGCTCTAATTAGGAAGCTACGAGTGCTCTACAGTGAGATGGTGTGGGCCAGGGGTGGGTTTCTCGCCCCGTTCCAACCGGTTCGGTTGGAACAGGGCCGGTGGCGTCCTCGTGCATTCACGCAGTGCACGCATGCGTACTAGCATCTGTGCGATGCTCCAGCTGCTCCTGGAGGATCGCGCAGGCGCTGTATGCGTCCTGCGCATGCGTGGAAGTGCAGAACTCGTCAAAACCAGGTAAGGAGCGCGGGCGGGCCCTTCGCCGTTCCCGGAAGTTACTTACTTCCGGGTTCACCGACCAACCGGTTCGCGGGGACCGTCGCGAACCGGTTGAAACCCACCCCTGGTGTGGGCCAGTGGTGGGTTCCGCATCCTGTTGCAACCGGTATGGTGCAACGGGGCCCGGTATCCACCACATGAAGGCATGCAGCGTGCATTCACATGCGCGCAACACGCACAAGCATACTTACTGCCTGCGATGCTCCATGATGCCTCTGTGACGTTCCAGCTGCTCAGCATCGCATCGCACAGGCACTGTACACTCCATGAGCATGCACAGAAGCCCTGAAGACCTCAAATACCAGTAAGGAGCGCGGGTGGCCATCCATTCGTCCAGAGCACCATACCGGAATGGTACCCGGTGGTTCCAGCAGGCACTGGTATGCCCATACTGGGGAGTACCGGTCGTACTCCAACACTGGTGTGGACACAATTATGAGTGGTTACCCTTTCATTCTATGAGCTGTGCTGACTCCCAGCTGGTGTCAGGATGTGATGCAAAGTTCTGGTTACAGCTTGTGTCATGGGGTCAGGATCCTTGAAGAACTTCTCTCCCCCTTATAATCACTGCCTATCCTGTTAGATCTGCTAGGAAGGCATGATCAAGTTCCATCCATGTAACACAGCACCTGCTGCTGTGGCTTAGAGGTGGAGCTCTCTCCTCACAATCAGGAGGTTGTGAGTTCAATCCTAGGTAGAGGCAGATGTAGGGTTTCCTGCTTGGGCAGAAGGTCAGACTAGGTGACCTGCAGGGTCCCTTCCAAGTCTATTAATCTAACACCATCTTTAATGTTATTTAAGGGTGGCACAATGGCTCAGCAATTAACGACACTGAAGCTGGTAATCTGACAGCTTGGGTTTGAGACCTGAGTGCTGAGTGGCAGGGCTTGAGCACCGATTGCTTGCCAACCTAGCAGTTCAAAAGCATATAAATGCGAGTAGATAAATAGGTACCACTTCAGCGGGAAAGGTTTCTGCGTTCTGCACGTTCATGCTGGCCACATGAAGACAGAAGCATCTCTCAGGCAATGCAGACTCCTTTGGCTGAGAATTGGAGATAAGCACTGACCCCCTTGAATTGGCCATAACTGGACAGGGGAAATCTTTAAACACTTTTAATGTCACTTATCGAGATGAGTGGCCATATACATTGAATGAATGAATGAATGAATAAGTAGAAAAAAAAATCTTGCTGGATCTAGGAAGCATGCTCATGGCTCCCGCTCTCCAAAACATCTCTTACCCCCTGGGATAAGACTGGTCCCACATCTTGATGGCCTTCTGAAAAGGACCTGGTGATTTGTCCAGGTGTGGGAGTTAGGCAATTAGCGAGACCCTTATTTTTGAGGATTTTTTAAAAAAGAAATTGGCTGATTTTTAAAATTTTTTATTTATTTTTTAATATTTCCTGATTCTATATTGCTGGTGATGGCGAATCTTTTCGGCACGCGGAAACATTGCCATCCACACGCATGCTCATCACGGCCACGCTCCAAAAAAGCCAAACTTCCAGCTTCTGGTGCACATGTGTAGCCGACAAACAGCACACACCGGTTTTTGGTATTGCCATGCGCGTTGAGGGACAGCTGATTGTCGTGCACGCATGCGTGCCAGAAACCTGGAAGACAAACAGGCAAGGCTGCGCATGCCGGGCGACATGGCTTCGTGTGCCACTTTGGGAACGCATGCCATAGGTTTGCCATCACAGCTACATTGCATTTTCATTTTTATCTTTTGGAAGTGTTATTTTAAAGCATTTAAGGAATACAACTCACCATGTTTAAAAAAAAGGAAGTGAGAAGGGACGTGTTAAATGGAAAATATATGTAGATGACGTTGTAATCTTGTTTTGTTTGGGAACGAGAACAGGGGTTTTCTTTTGCCTAAAAAAAAGCCCCTTGTAATAAATTGTCAAAATAGTGACTATTGTTTAGCAGGGCAACACTGTAGGATTCATAAATGGCAAATTAATGGCACCCCCAATAGACCAGATGAACACTTACAAATATTTTGGTTCCAGGTTCTTGGAACAAACCATTCATTTATCAGAGTAGTGTTGCACAACAACGTTCTCAATGGAGATTTTTTTTCATTGATCCCCATATTATTTGTGCGATGCTATTTTATTTTATCCTTGCTTTTTATTCACATCTGCAGATGTTTAGGTGTATTTATTTCTCTATATGTTTGATCTGCATGTTTGATGTATGTTGTGTTTTTAGGCCAAAGGCTGTGATAAAGGGAGATCCTCAACATCCTAAGGATTTTGGTTCAACTGCTGAATTCTTCTCATTGCTATTTTTTTTCTGATATAAAATCAGACATTACGTACCTGTTAATTAAGATCATTGCTTACTATTCTTCATTCCAGGATGATGGAAAATGATCCCTGATTTTTTTTTTGTGTGTGTGCCACTGCCTTTTCAGATACTTGAAACCTTCATCCAGGCTAAAGTAGTGTTGGAGGACCTACGCTAAATGTGTCATGGGTGAAACACACAGGGCATTTTGGTGATGTACCTGGATGCCTACAAGTCACAGCTATTGCTCTAGCGTAGCCTTTGAGCCCTCCAAAAATTGGGCAATCATTCTTATGCAATTTTTGGAGGCCCTATGATAGTAGGACTCAGAGAAAAGAGTCCAAAAGAAAGGATTTCTGGAAAGGCCTCCCCTCTTCATTCAGTCAAGGTGGGAATTTTCTGAATTTTTGACACATCAAGCCCAAAAGGTTCGCCATCTAAAGCTAGTTCTGCAGGAGATGATCAGGTTGAGCCCATGGAGGGGTCAAATGTGTCACCAGTCTCAAGTCTCTTCGCGCCAACAAGAGATCAAAGTGCAGCCGACCTTAAATTCCATTGACCCTTAATCTACCACCAATTTGCTTTGACCATTAGTAGAGCAGATTTTTGTAGAGTGTGTTAGAATGCAATAAACCTGTATTCATTTGAACTGCCTTGGCTCCAGATTTCCTGTGCTTGACAACTCTTCCTTAATCTGCCGTCACTGACTTTAAATTTCCAGTCCACTTCAAATAAACACTGTTTATCTTCTGAACTCTTTTGAGTCCTCCTTAAATTTGGTACCAAGGACTGGAGGAGAGGACTTGAACTACAGTATGGCCAATACTATTCCCTCTGGACCACGGAGGCAACTGCAAGACAAATCACAAACTCCACTCTCTTTTACGACCTTCTAATCCGTTCATTTTAAGTAGAATTGGAGTGACTGGATGGAGCTGAGCATTTACTGACTGGATGCCCTTCCTGACGCTACATGGCATTCAGAAACCCCATTAAGAAGAAAAAAAAGAGAACAGTCACCAGTATGATACCACAGAATTATATTTATGTTTTTTTCTTCACATTGCAACATCCATGTTGTTCATTTTGTGACACATTATCTTTAATAATTCTGAATATATATTTACTATAATACATTATACCAAGAGGCACTTCCAGTAATTCTGGCAAAAAAGGAGCTTCATTAATAGTGTCTAACTTACAAAACAGTAAAAATAAATAATATTTATCTAAAAGATTTCTCCTGTTTTCTCCGCCTGTACAGAATCTATTTTGTACAAAACATTTATCAGCCATTAACTAAAAATCACTTAACAAATACTTGTGAAGGGAATATATTAAGTATTGCTACATGTCTTAAGTGCAAGATATCCGTGAAAAGAAAAGCCAACAGAAATTTCAGTCAGTTTGTGAAAGATCATTACCTAAAAAAAAAAAAGCAAAAAACCAAGGCCTTGTTTTTGAAGTTTTTGTCTTAAAAGAAGTTTGATTACAACAATATTGGCAATATATAAATATAAATTAATGCAGGTAGTATTTAGTGAAAAGAAGACCGTGTTTTTTTTAAAAAATGGACATCTACAAATACTGAATGCAGGAGGTACAGCTCTACAGTACAATAATGGTTGGCAATTCCACCTACTTGGGGGGGAGGGATTAAAATGTCACAACTGAACCCCCTTTTTAAAGCGTCATTTGAATTTAGTGGGATCCTGAAGGAGCAAGCAGTGTGTTGTTATGACACACTTTCAGCAACTTCTTCAATGCCACCGTTTCTTCCCAACTTGAAATTTAAAAACCCAAAGGAACCGAAGAATCACTCAGGTAGTAGGGGCTTTCTAAGTTGCTATTTCTCCACCATCGTCCTGCTTTCCTTCGTTTTGGCTCTTCAAAGAATGTTGGAAGTCAACATTGGCTGCCCAACAACTTTCAAAAACTCTTTATTTCTATCTATCCGGGTTGGATATTCTAGTTCAGAAGGTCATCGATTCCTTACTAGGATGATGGCTATAAGGGTAGGCCGTGGCGGTAGGATACACAAGTCAACGCCAGTTGACTTGAAAAATTAATGGGTCTTGGAAACATTCAGGTCTGGCTTGATCACCTTCACCTGTCCCCCCTTTTTTCCCTTATGAAGAAAAAGGTACTTTGTGATATTGCTTTTGAGGAAACTTCAAATCAACTATGAAACCCACAACTCTACTAAGAGACCTTGGTTGGGCAGACAAACCAATGACTGAAAGATCACAACCTTAAGTGAACTGGAAGAATGGGTCCTTCAAGCAAGAGCCACTATGATTTGTTGAATGCTCAGATTGAACAGAGGACTCAAATACATCCATGTGCTGGAGGTGCGCCTCTCAAGTTAGGAATCAACACTATTTGGTCTTCAAGAGAAACAAGAGTGAATTGGCTTTAATTCCTGCGATGGTCAAACCCACACCCATCTTTCAAGGATTGCTAGCATAATCATTTTTTTAATTTTGGTGCAAAGAGGATAGATGGGTGAGTGTGTCCTAATTTCATGGATGTTAGGCACCACTTGTGCATGGAACATTGCAAGGATCAGACTGCAAGCACCTTCCGCTTGTGCGTGAAGCTGTGCATGTACCTGCCATTAACACCGCCCCTGAGCCGGGCTGCCAATCTGGAAACATTGGAGACCGCTGCTTTCAGAAATGTACCTAGATGGGTTTCCTGCCTGCTAGCAATCCCTAGAATGATCAGAATTGGAGAAGAACAGCAGATAAACAATCCTCTTTAGATGTGGGTTGGTACAACTGAACAGGAAAGAGATTGATATGAAAACACAAATACTCCAACAACCAGCAAGTACTTTCGTTTCAAACGTAGAACACATTTATAGGCAAGTTAAAGCCATTAGACTCTGGTTTGTCCTCCGAGAAGGAGAGCTTAACATAATAAGTCACTAGACTGTGAGAACCATCTCCATAATGTGCACTTGAACAGTGGTGTCTGCAAGATATTGTAAAATAAAAAATAAAAAATAAAGATGGTGGCCGTGATGGTGTAATCAAAGTTTCTAACCTCTCCCTTCTTTTCTTTTGCATCATATTATGTACAACACACACAAAAACCAGGCAAAGCATTGAATGCATCATCGTAACTACCAATCTTGACTTTCTGGCCGTACTCTGTGGACAACCCTAGGCAGCTGGAGGGACTACGAGGGGTCAAATCTGAGATGTTTGCTTAAAACATTATACGTGAGAACTTGCTATACACCATATATCCTTCTCAGGAAGAGAGTGTTTTAACTATTTGCAAAATTTGAAAGACATTGCTGAGTTATGGGAAGAGTGCGAGAGGACGGACTACTTGCTAATCAATTCTAATGTGCATTCCCACCCTCACTTGGAACTGGCTTAATCTAAGTGAAGGGAGGCAAGGATGATGCTGGTTTCAAACCTGGCTTCCCATACTGGATGGCACCCAAACACCTGATCTTCTTTTAAAAAAAAAATTGAGTGGCAGTGAAAGATTATTCAGAAGCTTAAGGCATCAGTTTCACATCTTAAAAACCCCTACATTTCCCTCTAAATCTAGCCTCAGCCTCATCTATGTGAACCTTGGTTCAGTGTGGATTGTCAAAACCCAGCCGTTGCGGTTCACAAACCACACATTATGGCTCAAGGCAAATTGTAAACATGGCAAATCATGGCTTATTCAACAATCTTCAATCACATTAGGGTAAAATGTGAACTGAGTTTCTACATTTCCAATACATTCAGCAACAATCTGAAGAATCTGTGTAGGAGTGTCCAAACATGTGCAACTTTGAGACTTGTGGACTTCAACATAGCTGGCTGGGGAATTCTGGGAGTTGAAGTCCACAGGTGTCAAAATTGCCAAAGTTGGACACCCCTAATGTAGAATGTGAATCTAGGACAGGGCTGTCAAACTCACAGTCCGTGGGCCGGAAGTGTCATGCGCTGGCCACACCCACGCCCGGTTTAGCAAAGGACGGGAAAGTTGTGATATGTCACGTGATGGCGCCGTGAATGACACGAGTTTGACACAATCTAGGAGATTCCAGAGAACCAATTTGGGAGAAAAACAATGAGGCAAAATAAACTCATCCTGAAGTATTAGTAAGATAGAGAAATGGGTTGGCTCAATAACCAATCAAATGGAAGCAGGGCAATAATTTCAGAAATAGTGTTGAGGACAGATTGATCTCCTTCCATGTGTATTAATACTTAAAACTCTGTGATGAAGAATTAAGCTCTGCTGCTAAATTGCAGCACTTTTCTTACACTCAAGAATGTGGGCTGGTGCTAATAATCCCACCAATCTGAAAAGAATTTCTCCAATTCTCCATTCCCAAACATGCAGGACTTCATTTGTCAAATTCAAAAACAGTTACATTTTACGCGGGTAGGGGCGGGAATCTTTTTTTTCTCTTTGTAATTATCTTTACAAATACAACCCAACTTCCCTTGATTATCAACAGGAGACTGAAAAGTGTCTGCATTTACACGTAGGCTAATAAAAATTAGTTGTGAGCAAAGAAGTAACCATTAAAAAAACGGGACACTTATCCTCTAATGAAGTCCTAAGCTTGCTGGTGAGTTTTCCCCCCCCTTGTGTTGGGATCTTGCTTTTATAGCTGCCAAGACATACAATCAAGGTGGACAAACTTTTGACGTCAAAGTTTCTCCTGCAGTTCCGTGTCAACCATCCGAACTGCATTTCAAAGCGAGGAATGGGATTGTATTCGCTTAAAAAAAAAACCAAAAAACTGAACACTAACCCAGATGGAGGACATAAATAGCATGGGAGAAATAGGCAAGTCATATTGTGTTCGTTTCCCTAAATTATGCTATTTTCTTTACATTCTGGCATTCATATCGACTCCCTAAGGCCCTGATGACGAACCTGTGGCACACCTCTCAGAGGTGGCATGCTGAGCCCTCTCCGTGGCATGCGGGCCTTCGCCAGCTGCTCTTCTGAGTTCCATCACACATGCACACACACTGGCCAACTGCTCTTCCAGGCTTCATTGAGTGCATGCGCACTAGCCAGCTGCTCTCTTCCAGGTTTCGGCCCCTGCATGCATTCAGACCAGCTGGCTGGCACACATGTGTGTCGGAAGCCAGAAGAATAGCTGGCCACCACATGCATGTACACTGGCCAGCTACTCAATTTCTGGGTTCTGGCACTCCAGTTTCGACACTCGGTGCCGAAAATGTTAACCATCCCTGCCCTCAGGGGACATTTGAAAGGTCTTCTGAAATGGTACTTGTCATATCACTGGGTTTCCCTTAATATAGTTACGCGAGACCATCAAAGCAGAATTTAGTCTACTTATGGTGCGGTCAACGAATATGAAATGCAGGACAAAACCACCTTTCTTGAAAACCAACAGCGCAATGGATTCCTGCCTTAGTGGGTGAAGGATAACGCTAAGGTTTCTTTTTTCTTCTTCTTTTTTTATGTAGTTGCTTTCCAATCCTCCTTGGGCCAGAAACCAATTCTATCAGTCTAGGCCAGGAGCTTCCAATATTGCCCACTTTAAAACCTCTGGACTTCAACTCCCAGAATCCTTCAGCCAGCAAGGGGAATTCTGTGAGTTGAGGTTCACAGGTCTTAAAAGCCGCCAAGGTTGGGAACCCCCTGATTTAGATGACCCCTCGCTTCCAAACTGCTGTCCTAAAGGGACCGTGGTGTTCTTTGGAAATTTCTTGTGGTTGTGGAAGGGGGACAGATAAATGAGAAGTGATATTTCCTTGGCTAAAATATTAGATGGGTCACTGCATCTACAAAACGGCCTCTGCGTCATGGAAGGAAATGCAGGATGGCAGCCTTCCTTAATGTTATTGTGACCCTCCAGAAATGTGTCTTCCAGAATCCTTAGCCATGAGCAAGCTGTCTGAAAAAGTCTGGAAGCTGAAGACAACCCCCCACCCCTTCTAGAGGGGGCATTTGGCTTTGTGTAGGACTGCGGTGAGCCCTAGGCAGTGTTTCACATCAACTGTCTGTGTGCTCCAGACTTCTCATTAATCACATGCCATCAGCTTATGACAAACAAATCAATGAAGAATGGATCCCTTGAAGTAAGAGTTTTGAGTTCTTTCTGATCGAAGGTCACCAGGCAACGGGTTCGCAGCCCCTACACAACCCATTCCAAGAAAAAGCAGAAGAAGCGGTTAGCCGGCGTTTCTCATTCGCGGTCCGTCTTTAAAGTCACTTTTCGGATGCCCACAAGACACGCGAAAAGACGAGGATGCAACAAAAGGTGGTAAGGACGAGAGGGATCCAAAGATGTCTTTCCGAAGTCTATCTCAAGTCAACCAAGTGGAAATTCCTTCGGACACCATAGAAAATTGCCACCAACACCTTCTCTTTGGCAGATTGACGCGTGATGCTTGCTTGAAAATTGCTCGCCCAAAGTGGGGGTGGGGGGGAAGGGGAGGTGGCATACATCATTGTGCAACATACAGGTAGGAATTTCAGTTTGCACAAGTCTTCACGGGAAAACAATCAAACCCCACCAAACAGCGACAGAGGCGGCCCGCTCCAGAAATGGAAGTCCTGTTTTCCAGAGCGGTTGTGGGCTCCCCTCCATCTGGATTTTACTCAGTTGTGTGGAAGAGCGAGCCAGAGGTTCGAGACCGAGTTCTCCAGGTGGAGAAAGAGGGTGGCAAGTTCTCTGCAATGGAGGTGCATAAATCTTCTGTGGTGACACGCCCAGTGTGTCACAGCCTGTCTCCAAAGCAGAAGGCCTTTCCCCTTCGCTCCATGAATTGCAGTGCTCCTGTTTTGTTTGCATGCACATGACATCCTGCAGGAGCATCTATGCTGGCAGTCGGGATCAACCATTAACTCACACAGTTATTCCACTTTGACAAACAAACAAACAAACAAACAAATAAGGGCAGTATAGCCGTCTCCATTGTCTCATTTTCAAATCCTTCCCTTTCCCTTTTTTTTCCTTTTGTTTTAATATTGTCACAGGCAGTATCTTCTTTTTAAAAAAGGACAAATAAACAAATATGCAGCTTATAAACCCAGGCTAATATCTTATGTATGTAGGTATGAGTGTATGTATGCATGTATGTATGTCTGCATACATACAGTACACGCGTACATAATATATATATATATTAATGTATTTGAAAGTTTGTAAAAATGGCCGTTGAACTGTGAAAGCAATGTACCTCGAAGGAAGGAAGGAAGGAAGGAAGGAAGGAAGGAAGGAAGGAAGGAAGGAAGGAAGGAAGGAAGGGAAACTTAAACAGCTGCAGGCGAATTACCCCGTATTTCTACAGTGTTGTGTCTAAACGTTGTGCTGGCTTTTAAAAACAACTGTTATGCAAGATGTCCTTGCACCAAAATACTGTACAAAAATTCCCGTCACTGTCGTAGGTTTGCTTCCGAAGCTGTGTCATCGTCTTCCTCTTTGGCTTTCCCTTTCTCCTCTTCCTCCTCTTTAATAGCCTCTATTTGTTCGGAGGACGGGTGCAGCGCCGTTGACGGCTCCCCACTTTGCTTGTCCTTCCCAGCTCTCCTCTCTTCCTCTTCCATGACCTTCTTCCACATCTGATGGTTCTGCAGCAAGTGCTGAGTTATCTGGCAGTAGACTTTCCTCCTTTTCTTTCCTGCCAAAGGCGATAAGGAAACATCAAGCCTCATTCACATTGGGAGAAAAGCCTGAAAAAAAACCCCTGGCTTACGTCTACATAAATGTCAGGAGAATAGGCAGAGCCCAACCGGAATAGAGCAAACAAGGACCATGTGTAGGGACTTAGAACACTTTTCTCTGTTGGGAACAGTTTGATGGAGGGATACTGCTGAAAAGTTGTTGCCGATTTTGAATACACTTCAGCAAAATTGTCAGGCCCCCAAGAAACCAGCAATGACATGTGGAGTTACTTCTGAGTAGGTTCTTTATTGTTTCTCACCTACAGACAGAATCTTGCCAGACTAAAGCAACTATCTACATAATTACAGATATACTTTGAATGCTAGGGAGGGACTGTCTTAACCCTCCTCCTACGTACCAGAATATCTAAGCTTTGCGGTCTCTTTGTCCCCTATTAAGCAGACCCTCCCTCCCAGTGGTAAAATGCTACCAGTTCGGACCGGTTCACCTGAACTGGTAGTAAAAATGCTACTGGTTCATTGGACAATCAGCTGCGATGCATGATTTATATTAGCTAGAAAGCAGGATTTTCTCCTTTCTAGCTAATCTAAATCGTGTGGCACAGAGGATTTCCCCACCCCTCACTGTTCGCTTACGTCTGTTTTTGATGTTCTGCGCATGCACAGGAGGTCCTGTGCATGCATGGAGGTGGCACATGTGCGTGTGCTCACATTGCATACCAAACCAGTAGCAAAAGTAAGTGGATTTGACCCCTGCTCCCTTCTGGGACTCCAGTCTACTTTCCACCACAAAATGAATTGTGGGGAAAAACTCCAGCAGCAATTTGTATGCATGGGATGGAACAACCAGTTTCAATGAATACACATCTTTCCTCTCTTCCTGTATCTAACATTTTTGTGATGAGGTCATAACATGTCTCACGTTTGACCTTGCTTTGCCCTCACTGCCCAGCCTATTAATCACTTGCCAACCTTACCAACTGACCAATACTTACCAAATACAATAACATGGAACTAAGGAGTTGCAAAAGAAATGAAAGGATCACCTAGTCCAGGGGTGTCAAACTTGATTTGAGGGCTGTATTTGATCCTGGGGGGGCCAAGGTGGGCGTGGCCAGATCAATATCACTGGTGTCAGGGTTGCCTGTGGTGGCCTGAGCACTCTGCCAGCAAAAACAGGCTCCCGAGCTCCATCTCCTGCTACTGAGCCGAGGTGGTGCAGTGGTTAGAGTGCAGTACTCCAGGCCACTTCAGCTGACTGTTATCTGCAGTTAAGCGGTTCTAATCTCACCGGCTCAAGGTTGACTCAGCCTTCCATCCTTCCGAGGTAGGTAAAATGAGGACCCAGACTGTGGGGGCGATATGCTGACTCTGTAAACCGCTTAGAGAGGGATGAAAGCCCTATGAAGTCGTATATAAGTCTAACTGCTACTGCTATTGCTATTGCTAACCCTCTGCCAGCGAAAATGAAGCTTGGGAGAGCCACACATGGCCCTCCCGAGCTCCATTCTCAGTGGCAGAGGCACCGCGGGCCGGTCCTTTGCTATTTCCAGGTCAGCCCTGCGATCTAACAGATCTAACCATCCCATGGGCCAGATCCTGCCTGCTGGCCTTGAGTTTGACACCCTTGATCTAGTCCAACTCTCGCAAAGGAAACACATTAAATTAATTGGTTAAACTACCATATTTTTCGGACTATAAGATGCACCGGTGTATAAGACACACCAAGATTTCAAAGTGGTAAGTAAGAAAAATGCCCTGGCCTCCAGGAGCCCTCTGCAGGCTTCAACAGGGCTGGGATAAGGCAAAAATGCCCCCATTTTTGTAAAAAACGGCCCATTTTCCAGCGATTTTTCACAAAAACAGGGGCATTTTTGCCTTATCCCAGCCCTGTTGAAGCCTGCACAGTGCTCCTCGGGGCTGGGAGAAGGCAAAAATGCCTGCGTTTTTGCAAAAACAGCCAGTTATTTTGCAAAAATGGGATGCAGGGGTGGGGCTTTGGGAGGCCAAAAATGGCTGTATTCGGTTTATAAGACGCACCAACATTTCCATGCTCTTTTTTTGGGGGGGGGGGAGATACGTCTTATACTCTGAAAAATACAGTAATTAGTTTAACCAATTAAACTAATTAAGAAACCAATGATTCAGCAGATTAAGCCACCACTTCAAAAGGTTTATATTCGGATGCTCTTAATATGCCAGGCTTTTTCTAGATGAGGAGGACACCTTCGGATCTAACAGCATCGGAACGGCTTCTGCTTGGTGAAAGCATTTTTTTCACGCTTCTCATCTAAGTTTCTCTGAAAACACTTGGGATTCTACCGCTCCTCAGACCTGCATTCCTGTCTTTACTAACTTGCGTGACGCACTTTTTTTTTTCTCCAGAAGTTTTAATAAAAGGAAACAAAACATTAGGAAATATTACTCAAGGAATGTTTTGTGTCAGAGAAATGTGTGCCTAGATTAGCACTCTGTGAAGCCAAACTCTTGAGCCCTTCAGGTTTTTCAGCTTCAAACAAAGGGCTTTTCACGACAGGGCAGCCCAAATCCAACTCAATCCTTCCTTAGAAAAATTTCAATTCCCTGTAGGAAGCCTCCAGGTTTAATCAGAAGGAACTCTGGAACTAGTTCAGATTTCTCAGGAATTCTGAACTAGTCCTCCATAATAAAACATTCCCGCTCTGGTTTCCTGGGAGATACCCCCTCCCATACTTTGCAGGGCTCCTAAGAGGCAAGAAGGGTGTTAATCACATCCTACATCTTGTTGGCAATGATGTTAGGAATGGGTAATGGACAAGGGAGAAGGGGCAAACCAAGAACACATTGGCTTGATCTATCTATCTATCTATCTATCATCTATCTATCTATCTATCTATCTATCTATCTATCTATCTATCTATCTATCTATCTATCTATCTATCTATCTATCTATCTATCTATCATCTATCACTGTGTGTGTTTGTGTGTGTGTGTTCCAGCATAACTCCAGAACGCCTCTATCAATTTCAACCAAACTTGGTACACAGATGACTTACACTCCTCGGGATGTGTGTGTCCCCCCATGTGTGTGTGTGTTCCAGCATAACTCTGGAACGCCTGGGCCACTGAAATGAAAAGGATTGAATTATGTATAGAGTGTCAAGTCACAATACTATTGGCAGTGATAGTGTGCATTTTGGATTCAAGTTCTGTTAAGGTACAGCCTGTTGTGCCTTAAAATGGCTTCTACTGTACAACACAGTGGAGTTGCCATGGTAACAGCTTCACAGTACTCCACAAGGGAGCTACCTCTGATAGAGGATTGGGATAAATACATACCCGGGCAACGCCGGGTTATCAGCTAGTAACAATATAAATTGAATTGATTAATTGAAAGCTGTGCTTGACAGGGTAGCATAGAGAGCATTTTCCTAGAACATCACCCAAAGTTGGACACGACTGAATGGTTAAAACAACAACAAAACATTGTGATGGAAATCATTTCACATATACTCATTGCGAATCACTGTAACGCCATTTCTGGCATTTTGTTCAGATCATGTACTGAGAGATTCTGGAAATGTAAGGACCTTGGAAAACGGACATATGCCCCATGTCCTATTTCCCAGGGAAAAGACCCTGTTTTCTTATTATTTCTTGGGGGTGCTTGCAGACATGCTTTCTACAATGAATTGCTAGAGTTGTCTTGTGGTGAATAATACTTTACTTCACCTCCAATTCTGAATAGGTTTGCGGATGTCATCTTTAACGTAGACAGGTTGAAGCTCCTGGATGGAGCTATCAAGAAAGTATGTTACACACAACTCGCTATTTCTTACCTTGAAGCTTGCTGTTGGGAAGAGTGAATTTGAACCATGTAGATATTTTTGCACCAACAATTCGGATTGTTTAGTATAATAATGAATGAATGAATGAATGAATGAATGAATGAATGAATGAATGAATGAATGAATGAATGAACGAACAAACGAACACTGGTTAGGCTTGTGTGTCACTCAATCAAGATTACAGAACATGCAGAAAGACTAAGTAAAGACATGTGTCGAAATGAGACTGGATAGCAATTGTGACATAGGTGTGTCACCTGATGTGAAATCGGTTCCCATCTTTCTGACTTTCCATAGAGGCCAGAAGACCTGGCTCCACCATTTGGCTTGGGGGCATATCACAGTGGAGGTGGATTGACAGATTAAGAGAAGATCCCCACTTCCCACTGGTGGGCCCTGCTTAATTCCTTTCCATCTTTTTAATTCTAAGAAATGTTTGCTCTTTAGAGTTTTGCTGGCTTTTATTGTTGGAAGGTCACCCATTGTGTCGGGTTTCCGAAAGATGCCCAAATTAATTCATGAGCCTCAAGCCAAGTTTCAAAAGAAAACCAGTCATTTATTTCATAAATTGCAATGTTACGTTAGCCAGGAGACTACAGTGTGTGAACCAAGTGGTTTTGTTTGGCTGCCGAAGACTGTTAGTTTATTCGGTTCATGCTTGTGCACTATCCAGAGTGCACCAAGAGGACGGACTAGCTCCCCACTCAGCAAGGAAACTGCCCAGAGCCATTCTGAAGCTAGATTGAGTGGCAAGTATATAAATTTATATCATTGGACATTAAACTGTTCTAGGTAGAGGCCAGAGTAACTTGAGGGACAGGAAAAAGAGCCGCTACCAATGAAATGATCCACGGGGTTGCAGTGGTTAGAGTGCAGCACTGCAGATTACTTTTGCTGACTGCCTGCAATTTGGCAGTTCGAATCTCACCAGGCTCAAGGTTGACTCAGCCTTCCATCCTTCCGAGGTGGGTAAAATGAGGACCCAGATTTTTGGGTGGCAAGAGGCTGACTCTGTAAACCTCTTAGAGAGGGCTGCAAAGCACTGTGAAGCGGTATATAAGTCTAAGTGCTATTGCTAAAAGATCACAGGAAATTAGCCTGAGTCCAAGGCAAACACGTCATGAGAATAAATACCTCAGACAACCCCCTCCCCAAATCACACGAGGAAAAAGGGAGTAAGGAGAGATGCGCATTCAGACTTGCAGGATTCTGCTTTACAATTGAAGTAATACTGGTATACATGGCACTGGTTTCCTAGTATGGTCTCCTGTGAATGGCTGACCCCAACAGACCATTCTCCATAAATTCCCCACTAATTCAATCAATCAATCAGCATAGAGCTGGAAAGGAGGGTCTTGGAGGTCTTCTAGTCCAACCCGCTGTTCAAGCAGGGGGCCTTATACTATTTCTGACAAGTGACTGTCCAGTCTCTTCTTAAAAAGCTCCAGGGATGAAGCACCCACAACGTCTGAAGGCCAGCTCTTCCACGGGTTAATTGTCCTCACTTTTAGAAAGTTTCTCCTTCCTTTCAGGTTGCTTCTCTCCTTAATTAGATTCCATCCATTGTTTCTTGTCCTGGCTTCTGGTACTTTGGGAAATAGGTTCCCAAACCTATTTCCCCTCCCCTTTGACGCCCCTCCCCTTTGTGGCATTATTATTGGTGACCCTCTTCTCTTTGTGGCAGTTGTTGTTGTTGCTATCATAATCATCATCTATTGGTTAAAGATGATAGGTGTATATATCTCTTCAACCGGTGAAGCTGTTTTGACAGAAAAATACTTCTCCTTGGCAGAACCAATAACTTTAAGTGAAACAATAATTTGTTGCTTGTGAAGAACGTTCAAATAATGTTCTTCATATTAAGTAACAAGTGCCTTGGTGCTTAATGATGGAGCAGGCCTTGTGGAGATGCCATTTTTTCATTTAAAGGGAAAAAAAATACAATGACAAATTCTGACTTTTCACGGTGGCCCAAACCTGCTACCTAAATTGGCCACTTCCCTGTGACTAATAGCTGAATTGGTTGTTGATTGATTGATTTATTACATTTATATGCTGCCCTTTTCCCCGAAGGGGACTCAGGGCGGCTCACAATTCAATCAGGGAAGGAGGTACAGACAGGGGTATAAAAAAAAACGAGACATAACAATACAAAATTTAAAAGCACACAACAACCATACCATTCGAGAAGGGGGGCAAAAACTCTTTAGCCCCAGGCCTGTCGGAACAGCCAGGTTTTAAGGGCTTTGCGGAAGGCCTGGAGGGTGGTGAGGGTTCAAATCTCCACAGGGAGCTCGTTCCAGAGGGTCGGAGCAGCCACAGAGAAGGCTCTCCTCCGGGTAGTCGCCAGTCGGCATTGGCCAGCGGATGGAATTCGGAGGAGGCTTAATCTGTGGGATCTGATCGGTCTATTGGAGGTAATTGGCAGCAGGCGGTCTCTCAAGTACCCAGGTCCAATACCATGAAGGGCTTTATAAGTAACGACTAGCGCCTTGAAGCGTATCCGAAGACCAATAGGCAGCCAGTGCAGCTCGCGGAGGATAGGTGTTGGCCAACTTGGCCAATTAGTGGGAGGGAAACACACCAGCCACTCGGTCTTATCCGGATTGAGTGCAAGCTTGTTATCCCCCATGTTAGGAAGCAATGCACAGGGACATTGAAGAAAGCTGTTTGGTCTACAACAAGAAGAAAACCTCCCCCTTATCAACATTCCCACAAGCAAATACCATTGAGGGCTTCGTTCTAGGCCACAACAGGCAGGACTAAGAATTAAAAATGAGGCACAAGCTCCTTTCTGACATTCTGAATGTCTTTCCTGACAGTTTCCCTCTCTCTTCCCATCACTGTTTCTCTCCCTCTCACTTTCGCCTGGGTTTTCGATTGTTTGCTACCAATGTGTTTACAATTTGACCTTGCATCTTAGATCAGACCATGCTGATCGTTGTAACAACAACCCCAAACCCCACATAACATACTTCCAAGAAATCCAAACGAGGAGTCCTTGGTGCTCTCTGAGATTGGCTGCTTTCTTGCAGGCATCTCATTACCCAACTAGGTAACATCATCAGTGCCAGTGGATTAGCACTGATGAAGTTACCGAGTTGCTTTGCATCGATTAATCTTGTGGGTCTCCCTGCCACAAACCATAAGTTTGACTCAGAATAACTTTTTACGAAATGAGTTTGGGGTGGGCATGCAGCATTTTTATTGGGAAACCAGCAGCGGGTCAGAGGCGAATAAAATAAAAATGAAATGAAAACCTAGGACAAACGTACTTGCTTCATGGCTGTCACAGGAGTCCATGTCTGAGGAATCCTCCTCGTGCTCATCTGTATCCCCTGACTCATCGTTATCTTCAATCCATTTGCCTGGCATCAGTCCTGCTGAGTCATAGGAGTTACACAGGGGGCCCACGATGTGGGTGATGAAGGATTCCTGGAGTTTTGCTAACTGCGGAGCAGAGCGGTCCATGAAAGGGCTGATGGGGAGACCTAGGCTGGCTTCTTCATCACCCTTGGGAAACAGGAGGGAATCTATTAATCAAAGGCAATTGGGATGATTTCCAGTTCCCTAATGGGGCTAAGCCACCCTTCCCAACCCTGAGACGGGCTGTGTCTGATATCCCCAAATTTCCATTTCAAATGGCATTCTAAACTGCATTCGTTTTAACCTTAGTTATTTCTGTGTTTCAGTATGTTCTGCAAACTTGTTAAGACAGCTTATGTGTTGTAATCCGCCAGTGGCCAGCGGATCTGGCAGCAGATTCAGACAGTGAGGAGGTTGGGGAGGAACATGGGCCAGTCCTGGAGTCTGGGGAAGGCTCGGATGAGGGCTCTGTGTTGGAGGCAGAGAGGGGGCCAGGGCCGTCTGACAGTTATCAGCTGCCTCCGGAGTCGGACATCGGTGGGGCAGAATAACAGCTGGAGCCTGTCCCCAGTGTATGCATGCGCAGAGTTGCCAGGAGAAGGGACCAGCTAAGGAAAAAGGGTCGACTTGGGAGTAAAACCACAGGTGGACAATGAATGGCCCCTCCTATAGGGAATAAAGAGGAGCAAAAGGGGAGGGGAGTTTGCAGGAGACAATTAGTTCAATTCATTTGGGTGAAGATCTGTTCCTGACTTCTTGCCAAGGAATTGCTGCTACAGCGTGGCGTTTGGAAGATATTGGCTTGGCAATTCTCTAAGCCCGATAAAGGTCTGTAGTTGTGAAATCTCTTGAAAGACTATTGGCTGGCAACTTTGCTGGAGAGAAATTCACTTTAAAACTAAATAAAAAGGGGTTTTATCAGGACGAGGAGTCGGCTTCGTGATTCTGGATCAGAACATTAGGGTTCAATATGTTACATGGATCCAGGAGCAGATTCTCTTAGGAATTGGGCGATATGTGATCATCCGAACACAATCGTTTTGTTTGGTTCATCTCATTGATCAGTTGATAGCTCCAAAGATTCTATGAACACAGAAAATGGGTTTAATTCAACCCATTGAATTTTAGGAGGGATGTGTGAACAATTGGCTCTCTTGTGTAGCCTTAAATATCTCTTGAAAGTGGAACTGTAAACTGTTGAAGGTTGTTCAAGGAACTACGTTTGATTACAAAGAAGGAAACCAGCCTAAAGAAAGAATGAGACATTAACCAGAGGAAGAAGGTATGATCAAGGTACTTAATAAATGAGTGTTTTCTAAAGAAATCTAAGTCAGGCTTGCCCAAATGGGCTGGTGACAAGGATTTTAAAATGCTGACAACCAATTCTGTTCCTTTTAGCATGTTGACTGAAAATAGTTTAAAATAAAAAATAAAAAATAATGACCACAGCTTTTAAGAAAGGTGGGTTTTGTTTGGGGATTATTATTATTATTTTTTGCATTTTTAAATTTTGAAACCTGGAAGCAAAAGAACTGATTATTTAAGAGAATGGATTAGGAGGAACTGGTTTACCATGGTTTATGGAAATAGTTTGTCTTCGTTATTGTGAATTGTCCAAAGTCCTTGCCATTTCTCAAGGCTTGGAAAATAAGCTAAAGACTAAAATGATGGGCATTATTCATAAGGCAGGAAAAAAAAAGTCGTTCGCAGCCATTGTGATCTCCTCACCTGTTCATAAAATTCATTCACGATGCCATCTGTCCACTTTAGATGTAAATCTTTGTACTTGGCTGGACCATTGATATCGGCCAGTTTGATGCACATCTGACAAACCAATAATCGGTCGTTCTCGTTTGTCCAATCAATGCCCGCATCGTCGTTCACCTGGCAGGTAACGTGTCATTAGGAGAAGTATCTTGAGATGGTTGTGATCAAACCTAACACCATGCAATTCCAAAGGTGAACATGATGTATAATGCACAAGAACCCTTTCCTATGTAGGGATTATTCTTTGGGTTTACCACTATGCTAGGTAGTTCCTTGGTTTACCACTATACTGGTTTATCACTGCCATCTTTAAAAAAAAACCACTTCTCTATGCCCTAGAGCAGTGTTTCTCAACCTTGGCTACTTGAAGATGTCTGGACTTCAACTCCCAGAATTCCCCAGCCAGTGAATGCTGGCTGGGGAATTCTGGGAGTTGAAGTCCAGACATCTTCAAGTTGCCAAAGTTGAGAAACACTGCCCTAGAGATTTCTGGTCTTCCTCCCATGCATGTACTAATCCGACCTGATTCTGCTTTGGTTCTGCTTTAAGTGCTCCATCGCCGGAGATTTTTAAGAAGAGACTGGACAGCCATTTGGCCGGAATGATTAGGGCACTGATGGCTAATCTTTTTGTCATTGTGGCTGCACCCATAATGCAATGCGTGTGTGCCCCCCATGCACGACCCCACATGCGAGTGTGATCCCCCCCCCCGGCATGCAAAATGGGGCACAGTAGGCCTCGTGCATCACCCCACACCCTGTTTTGGGCCCGTTTTTCCTTGAAGATGTTTTGTTTCTCATCCAAGAAGCTTCTTTTGAACTGAGAACTGAAAAAGGTGCTTGGATGAGAAGACAAAAAACAAAAACACATATTACACCCCTTAGTTGTACCCTGGCAAATATATAACAACAATTATAGCTTTCCCCCTTGCAAAACAGGCCTAAGATTTAGAATAGAATAACAGAGTTGGAAGGGACCTTGGAGGTCTTCTAGTCCAACTCCCTGCGCAGGCAGGAAACCCTACACCACTTCAGACAAATGGTTATCCAACTTCTTCTTAAAAACTTCCAGTGTTGGAGCATTTACAACTTCTGGAGGCAAGCTGTTCCACTGATTAATTGTTCTAACTGTCAGGAAATTTCTCCTCAGTTCTAAGTTGCTTATCCCCTTGATTAGTTTCCACCCATTGCTCCTTGTTCTATCCTCAGGTGCTTTGGAGAATAGCTTGACTCCCTTTTCTTTGTGCCAACCCTGAGATATTGGAACACTGCTATCATGTCTCCCCTGGTCCTTCTTTCTATTAAACTAGACATACCCAGTTCCTGCAACCGTTCTTGATATGTTTTAGCCTCTCATCCCCTAATCATCTTTGTTGCTCTTCTCTGCACTCTTTCTAGAGTCTCCACATCGTTTTTACATTGTGGTAACCAAAACTAGATGCCGTATTCCAAGTGTGGCCTTACCAAGGCATTATAAAGCGGTATTAACCCTTTACGTGACCTTGATTCTATCCCTCTCTTTATGCAGCCTAGAACTGTGTTGGCTTTTTTGGCAGCTGCTGCACACTCCTGGCTCCTATTTATACATTTCTACATCTATTTGCAACTCATTTTGACCTGTTGTGTTGTTACCGTATATACTCGAGTATAGGCCGGCCCGAATATAAGCCGAGGCATCTAATTTTACCACAAAAAACTGGAAAAGTTATTGACTCGAGTATAAGCCTAGGGTGGGAAATGCAGCAGCTACCGGTAAATTTCAAAAATAAAAATAGATACCAATAATGTTTTTGAATATTTATTTCAAAGAAAAACAGTAAACTAGCTCTGGGACATCGTTATGTGGCTGCTTGCCATAACAAGGAGGAGGTGGGACATCGTTGCAGAGCGGCAGGAGGGGGAGGAAGGGGAATCGTAAGACAGCCCTGCATTACATTAGAACGTGAGGAGGGGGGATGGTGCGGTGCGCGCTGCGCGGCAAACTGACACAGAGGGAGGGGAAACTCACAGGGGCACCGGGCCATTCACGAGCGTCACCCAGCGGCATGGCCCCGCCCCTTTTTCTCCTCCATTTCGGGCAAATTTTTCACTGACTCGAGTATAAGCCGAGGCGGCTTTTTTCAGCCCAAAAAGTGGGCTGAAAAACTTGGCTTATACTTGAGTATATACGGTAGTTAAATGATTCAGAAACTCACTTAAGTGGGCGGTTTCTTAATTTAAAAAACAAACAAACAAATGTGTCTATGGAGATTCTCAGTCATCCAGGTTTTTCTTTTCAAGGAAAGAAAAAACACTTCTGAGAAAAGCAAGCAAACAAATTAAATGTCCTTCCTTTCTTTTTAGGCTAAACATGCCAAATCCTTTTAGCCAAACCTTCGTAGAATTTAGCTTTCAAGCCGCTCACCCTCTTTGTTGCTCTTCTCCACGCTCTTCCTTTACTAGTGTGAGTAGCTTGCTTCCAGGCCACTATCCTTGCAACATCGCATGATTAAGCCCCACCATTTATTCCCTATTTATCCCTTGGCTGATTTTATTTCTAGGCTCTTATATAAAGATTTAAACCGTAATATATAAGACACAGGGATTGTGTTTACCTTGGCATTCAATTTAGCCACAAAATCAAAGTGCTTCTTCAGATCAGTGGCCAAAATGGCCTCGATGACAAGGAACCGGAAATGTTTGAACTCCACATGATCGAGATGGATTAAAAAATTATATTCTGGCCGGGACATGAAAAGATTCCACCCAGCCGCTGCGTGATGGTTCTCCAGAACAGAACGGTCATTATACAGAACGGCCTACATACACAGAGAGAGATGGGAGAGAATATTTATTTCCAAAAGATCTGAGAGAGACGGCAGGTCTGCCTCTGAAACGGAATCAATGATTTGCATTCCCCAAATTAACCACATTTGCATGAAAGGGGATTTGCTTTAGAACTTGTTTAAAAAAACAAACACACCAGAAGAGAATGTCGGCGAAACTCTCAAGGGTGAACGATGGTGATCGTGTACTTATTTACTGACGAGGCCAAGATTTTGCATGTGAACATCCTGTCTTTTACTGAACAATCATGTCCCTAGAGCAGTGTTTCTCAACCTTGGCAACTTGAAGATGTCTGGACTTCAACTACCAGAATGCTGTCTGGGGAATTCTGGGAGTTGAAGTCCAGACATCTTCAAGTTGCCAAGGTTGAGAAACACTGCCCTAGAGTCTGTTGTGGCCCGCCAGTGGCCAGTGAAACTGGCAGTAGAGTCGGACAGTGAGGTGGTTGGGGAGGAACATGGGCCAGTAATGGAGGCTGGAGAAGGCTCGGACAAGGGCTCTGTGTCGGAGGCAGAGACGGGGCCAAGGCCGACTGGCAGTTCTCAGCTGCCTTCGGAGCTAGACAGGAGTGAGGCAGAGGAACAGCTGGAGCCTGTTCCCAGTGTGTGTATGCCTAGAGTTGCCAGAAGAAAAGAACAGCTAAGGAACAAGGGTTGACTTGGAAGTAAAGCAACAGATGGACGGTGAATGGCCCCTCCCATAGGACATAAAAGAGGAGCGAAAGAGGAGTGGGCTTTCGTAGGAAACCATTCGCTTCTTTTGTTTCAGGAGTGGGAATCTCAGAGACTCTGCGCATAGTACTGCGTTTGGAAAATATTTACATGGCAGCTTTCCAAGCTAGATAAGGTCTGTGGTCTTAGCTGTATAAGCAAGGTCTTCCCGTAATCCCAGCCCACTTACCTGAGGAGCACTGGTGGCCACCAAGAAGGCATTGGTTCTCCCTGGATGATCATAGTCATGCATGGCAGCAGCTACATAGAGGGCCATCAATTCAAGGGATGGGATGTTGCCCGCCAAGCACCCATAGTTGTCATCCGCTGGCGTGTACGTTTTTGACAATAAGTATCCCAGGTGGCTGTGAGTGATCCCACTATCTGAATCTGGGCAGAAAATCAGGTTATTCACAAACTGCTCTTTACAGAGGCAAATATTGCATTCAGTTTTGGTCGCCACGATGTAGAAAAGATGTGGAGACTCTAGAAAGAGTGCAGAGAAGAGCAACAAAGATGATTAGGGGACTGGAGACTAAAACATATGAAGAACGGTTGCAGGAACTGGGTATGTCTAGTTTAATGAAAAGAAGGACTAAGGGAGACATGATAGCAGTGTTCCAATATCTCAGGGGCTGTCACAAAGAAGAGGGAGTCAAACTATTCTCCAAGGCACCTGAGGGTAGAACAAGAAGCAATGGGTGGGAACTAATCAAGGAGAGAAGCAACTTAGAACTGAGGAGAAATTTCCTGACAGTTAGAATAATTAATCAGTGGAACAGCTTCCATCCAGAAGTAGTGAATGCCCCAACACTGGAAGTCTTTAAGAAGATGTTGGATAGCCATTTGTCTGGAACAGTATAGGGTTTCCTGCCTAGGCAGGGGGTTGGACTAGAAGACCTCCAAGGTCCCTTCCAACTCTGCTATTGTATTGTATTGTATTGTATTGTATTGTATTGTATTGTATTGTATTGTATTGTATTGTATTGTATTGTATTGTATTGTATTGTAAATATTTCTCTTTTCTGTTTTGGGCCCACTAACCTGGCTTAATCAAACATACCATTTGTAAGCCATCCCTGGAATTACTCCATCACCATCACCAAAGAGACACACCTGTGCAAACAGGTGAATGCACTTGCAATTCGACCTACTCAATATATACTACTCTCAGCCTCAAGAATCATGGAAGCCGGACAGCAATGATTTATATGAATTGATCTGAACTTGTGGAGCGCTGTAGAGCCGTGATGGAGAACCTATGGGGCCTGTGCCACAGGTGGCATGCAGAGTCCTCTCTGTGGGCAAGCTAACTGTCGCCCCAGTCCAGCTCCATCGTGCATGCGTGCATGCATCCTGCGGGCCAGCTAGTCTATGGGATTCTGCTGCACATGTGCGGGGGCCTTCCCTGATCTCTGCAGTTTCTCCCCCCCAGCATGCCCTAGCTTTCTCCTGAATTTTTGCTGCCTGCGCATTCCCCATTGCATGGGAAAGGGGGGCGATGTGTGGGGGTACTCACATTGCATTTTGGGGACTGGGGCATGCGTTCGCGCTTTGGGCATTTGGCACCAAAAAGGTTAACCATCACTGGCCTAGAGTAATCAAACCCAATTTTTGAATCAACGTGATCCATGGACAGACCGCTGGGAATCATCCTCTGCAATATTTAAAGGATCCATATGTGTCCAAGACAGTGGTGGCTTTCAAAATTTTTTAGAACCTCTTCTGTAGGTGTGGTCTGCTTTGTGGGAGTGGCTTGCTGGCCATGTGACCAGGTGGGAGTGGCTTGCCAGCCATGTGACTGAGTGGGTGTGGCTTGCCAACCATATGACTGAGTGGGAGTAGCTTGCCAGCCATGTGACCAGGTGGGAGTGGCTTGCTGGCCTTGGGACTGGGTGGGAGTGGCTTGTCGGCCATGTGACTGGGTGGGCATGGCCAACTTGTAAAATGTGGTGAAACTCAGTTAACAACGCTTTTGCGTTGGCTCAGAAACTCTGGCATTTGAAGCACGCAAATCTTAAAGCTGTCAAGTTACAAGACCCTTGCACCCCCAACCCTTTAGAAAAAAAACCCCGGGGTGTTCAAACTTGACAGCTTTAAGACTTGTGGACTTCAACTCCCAGAATTCCTCCTCCAGTCATGTTGGCTCAGGAACTCTGGCACTGAAGTGTGCAAGTCTTAAAGCTGTCAAGTTACAAGATCCTTGCACCCCTAACCCTTTAAAAAAAAAACCTAGTGGTGTTCAAACTTGACAGCTTTAAGAGTTTAAGGTTTAGATAGGACTCTTAGAAGCGGGCGGGGCGATTGGTGAGCCAGTCAATCAGTGAGCGGTGGGCGGGGCATGCGTGGAGCGGATGGGCAGTGGGAGGGAGCTGGAACCGGTTCTAAACGGCACATTAGATTTGTGGAACTTCTTCTATAGAAGAGGTTAGAACTGGCAGGAACCCACCCCTGGTCCAAGATCTCCTACAGAACCAAATTTAGAGGTTCTAGTGGCTTGAGGTCAACAGCATGGGCTTTGTGCAGCAAATTGTGGGTTGTGTTCTACACTTAGGACCCACAACTGGGGATTAGGAGTGAAATAGGTGCCCTTAAAGTCTCTGTATCTTCCCTAAAAACTTTTGTCTGTTTACTATTGGGAGCACTGTTCCCAAAAGGTATGTTTGGTGGACTGTCAGCTCTGCCAAATTCACTCTGAAGATACAGCCACTACAGAAGTGTCACCGTTCTGACATTCACCCGAACCGCAATCCTGTGATCACACTTCGGGTGCTGGGCAACGTGGCCACATTCATGGACATTTGCAGGCTCCCATCGTCACCTGATTGCATTTCATGGTTTTCCATCCATCTAATTTTCAGCAAAACTGCACCCATAGGGAATAATGGGTTCACACTTATGACAACCGGGCATTCTCATTTATCACTGCCATCACAAAAATAAATAAATCGTAATTTTTTTCACAACCATCATGACGTATGACCACAATGAGTAGGCGCCATCATGGTTGCATGTCGAGCACTATCTGTAACAGGGGTGTCAAACTCGATTTCATGGAGGGCTGCATCAGGATTTTGTTGGACCTCGGGGGGGGGCAGTGGGGGCATGGCCAGCTTGACATCACTTGTGCCGGGGGGGTGCTTGTGGTGGCCCAAGCGCTTTGCTAGTGAAAACGGGCTCCCGAGCTCCGTTTTCGCCTGCGATGGCCTCCTGCAGCCCCCTGCAAGCGAAAGCAGAGCTTGGGAGGGGTGTGCAGAGGCACTGCGGGCTGGTGCTTTGCCGTTTCCAGGATGGCTCCGTGGGCCAGATCTAAGCACCCCGCGGGCTGGA
The DNA here is from genome assembly GCF_051295495.1 of Thamnophis sirtalis. Lineage (NCBI taxonomy): Eukaryota > Metazoa > Chordata > Lepidosauria > Squamata > Natricidae > Thamnophis > Thamnophis sirtalis. The sequence goes on from NW_028261389.1 coordinate 10,461,713, forward strand.
TTCGGCCCACGGGCCTTGAGTTTGACACCCTTGATCTGTAACAACACGGCACCAAGAAATTCAGTTCGTGGCAGCCAGACCTTCTTACAACATTACCTGAATCACTTGCTGATCCGTGGTCATTAATCATAGTTGGGAGTCCAGGGATGGGCTGGGATGAAAGGTACCAGACAGCATGGAGGACATCAGTAGCATGAATTCTGTTATGATCTGTTAAGAGAGAGAAAGAGGTTTGTTGTATTTGAGGATGGATTGGGGGGGGTAGCAGCACCATCTACTGGCCATAGATGAGAATGTGGATTTATTCCTGGTCCCCACTTTTGAGAACCAGTCAAAGGATATTCATAGCAATGTTAAAATTCCTCTGTGACATTCTAACATTGGGATGCTCCATCATATTGATTGACACCGAAACTCTGTTCCATTCAGTAGAGTTTGGCAAACATTTATTGATTGGGACATTCGGGGAAAAAAAAATCCCATTCTTGAATTGTGGCTTTATTTATTAGTATTTTTATAACACAAATACTATTAGTGTTAGTACTAATTCTAATAGTACTAATACTAGTACTATTAAAATACTAATAAAGAAAGCCACAGTTCAGTTTGTGTGTGTGTGTGTGTGTGTGAGTGTGTGTACTTCGGGATTGGGCGGGATTGGGTGTGTACTTCGGGATTGGGTGGCCTATAAATAAAATTAAACTTACAAACTTACTTACAATCCACAATAAAAGGTGCTTTAAAAAAAATCACAGCTACTATCTACTACCAGACTTTTAGGAGATACTGTAGATGAAAACTTTCATCTGTAAAATTACTTTATATCGTTATGTATGTTTTGTGTTTTGTTTTTTCTTGTGGTGTTTTTCTTTCTGTTTTTACAGATTAAAACATTCAATAAAAAAACTTTTTTTTAAAAAAAAGAAAACTTTCTTATTTGGAAATGTAAGTTTTCACTGATGAATTACAAAAATGCCCCTCCTTGTAACTGGATTATTTAAAGATGTGATTGCACTATGCGTTGTATAGATTTTGTTTTAATACCCTGTTTCCCTGAAAATAATACCTTCCCGGATAATAAGCCCAATCAGGATTTTCAGCGCATGAACTAAAATAAGCCCTCCCCGAAAATATTTAAATGCATGCGCAGCTGGACCCAGCCATTTCCTCTGGTTGCTTGCCGTGCAAACAACATGAGGTGAGGAGGAGAGGCTGGAGGCGGGGGGAAAGGAAGGGGGAACATGCACCCCACGTGCCCTTACCTAAGGGCCGCTCCCGCAACCCTAGCCATCGCGCCCCTCCTGTCATGCTAATGGCCGCCGCAAAAAGAGCGGCAGGCCCAGCGATGCGTAACACAGCAGCAGCCATGAGTTGACCATGCTCGCTGCCTTCTGCACCTCAAACATAATAAGACCTCCCCGAAAATAAGGCCAAGCGCTTATTTCGGGGGTCAAAAGAAAATAAGACCCTTGTGTATTTTAATTACGTGTATTGTGTTTTGTATCTCCTTTTCCCCTTTTGAGTTGTTCGCTACCCTGAGTCCCTCCCGGAGAAGGGCGGCATACAAATAAACTAAATCTTAAATCTTAAATCTGTCTTATTTTCGGGGAAACATGGTAATAGCCAAAGGGTTTTATTTATTTATTTTTAAACCTGCTTGGAAGTAATCTGCTATGGACAGTGAAGGAAAACAAGTGTGTGCTATGATTAAAAAAATAAGAGAAATGGAGGACAAAAGAATCCACAAGGGATGCTATCGTACTTACAAGGTATCTCTCTATATCCACATTCTAAGGCATGGAAATAGTTCATAAACTCTGGTATAGGGATTTTGAAAGTTTCAAACAGACCCATGTCCTCAAAGAGTCTATAGGATACCTGGAAAACAAAACAAAGAACTTCTTAGAACTAGGGTTTGGTGATCTTTGATAGGTGAATCTAGATCAGTGTTTCTCAACCTTGTCAACTTGAAGATGTCTGGACTTCAACTCCCAGCATTCCCCAGCCAGCAAATGCTGGCTGGGGAATGCTGGGAGTTGAAGTCCAGACATCTTCAAGTTGACAAGGTTGAGAAACACTGATCTAGATCTTCAGGCTATCCTCATCCTCATCATTTAATGACCACATAATCCCTTGTGGGGCGGAGTCTGGGCAACTGAATGGAGCTAGCAGAGTGTTTGAATGGCCAGATGCCTTTCCTGTCACCAGTGCAGAGTTTTGTTCAGCAGATATATATTCTCAGTGTGCCTAGAGAGATAAATACCTGCCTCTACTTAGGATCGAACTCACAGTCTCCTGATTGTGAGGCAAGAGCTCCCCCTCTAGGCAACCGCACCACTCCTATATCTTCAAACTATCTCCAAGCTTAAATCAGCTGTAGGAGATGACCAGGCTGAGCTGGAGGGCGGGGTCAAGTGTATCATCAGTCTTGAGTCCCTTCGCACCAACAAGAAATTGAAGTCCAGCCCATCTTGAATTCCATGGACTCTTATCTACCGTTAATTTTCTTTGACCGTTAGCAGCTCGGTAGGTTAGTAGCTCAGATTCTTGTAGAGAGTGTTAGCAGGCAATAAAAATGAAACTGTTCTCTGCTGCTGGTATTGTATATATATTATTGTATATAAAGAAGTTTCTTATTTAAATCAATCCTGCTGAATCAGTTATCTGTGTGCGCTTTCTGGATTTGATTTTTGCAATGAACTCTGACATTGATATATACCCCTTCTGGGTATACAGTATACATTATATCCATCTGGAATATAAACACACCCACCAGGTGTGACGATCGTGCCGTTTTTGAACTGTTATTGGTTCAAATAAGGGATCATGAGCCACGGTGGCGCAGTGGTTAAGAGTGCAGTACTGCAGGCTACTTCTACTGACTGCCGGTTGCCTGCAATTTGGCAGATCGAATCTCACGGGGCTCAAGGTTGACTCAGCCTTCCATCCTTCTGAGGTCGGTAAAAGGAGGACCCAGATTGTTGGGGGCCATAGGCTGACACTGTAAACTGCTTTGAGAGGGCTGTAAAGCACTGTGAAGCGATATATAAGTGTAAGTGCTTATTGCTATAGCACACCACATATTGGTGGTGGGCTGCAGCTGATGCCCAAGATCTGATTTCTTGATTAAGGTTGTTGGCTTCCTCCGGGGGTCAAACAAATTTCCCAGGGAACTAAGCCGAACAAATCTCCCTCTTGTCATTACCAAGTTCTTATCTGCAGCATCTACCTCCCTGGATTTCATTCCAGAAGGTGTTCCTAGAATCTGGAAACCCGCCGGCCGAGAAGCTGCTATTTTCTCTTGTGGTGCGAAAAGGTGCAGTGAAATTTAAACTGGAAGTCTGGCTTTAATCTTAATAGTGGCAGCCTTCCCTTATATCCCCTTTTTTTTTCTCGTCAAAACTTGTTATGTCCCTCCAGGGGCATTATTAGGCTAACAGTAAGTGAAAATTAAGGCGTTATCTAAGCACACAGTTTGCCATCAAGCAGAACAAAGCGAGGGTTTGCTCACCATTTTTGCATGGAAAAAAAAAAAGGAAAATTATTTTTGCACATTTGCCTGTGCTAGAGCCAAAGGTCTCCCGTGGTAGTGTGTGGGCTATTTTCTTTTCAAAACCGATTTGAAACTGCTGTTTTAGAAGGAGCCTAGTGGTGCCTTTTCCAACTAATGCATTTTAGCTGGAAAATCTTTAGCACCTTTGAACAAAATCTGTCTGTTAGAAAAGGTGCTATCACATTCCTCGTTTCTGCTATCATAAACTATCAAGTCTCTTCTTCTCCAGTGTTAATAACCTCTAAAGCTTTCTTTACAAAATATATATTTGTTTCTCAAATCCCTTCTACAAGGCCCGGATCTGATTTTTGGCGTTTGGGTAATGCTTATTTCCTAACCATGAGTCGGCTAGCTCTATTTTTTTCTTCCTGGCCTATAGAAATAGAAACTCTGCACCTGAATTCCTAGCCTAGCATTTTAATCATGGCTTATCAGAGGAGCCACACTGGCTGGGTTTGTACGAATCAGGAAACCATAATATTTGATTCCCACGTAACGCTCAAACAGAAAGAAACACATCTCTGCATTCGAACAGCTCTGGATTAGAATCGGTGAACTCCAGAAGATTGCGTTATGAAAAGCAGAACTCTGAGGTAAATCTTACAGAACATCCAATTTCTTACCTGACTTAAAATCCGACCACATCTCGTGCCGATTTTGTCTACCAAATCAAAGATTGGGAAATTCCAATTGTTTAGTTGCTCCATTAGCGGGTCCAAATTGTCCATTATTAGAGGCTCGGGAGCAAGGATAGGTTTTTCCTGTAGCAGATAACCAACAAACACATCCCAAAGGTTAAAAAAGAACAACCCCTATACAAAATGTAGGATTTGGGGGCTTTTCAGTATTCTTATTCCAAAGCTTCCATCTTGTGTTAGAGATATCCAAAGAGTTACATGCAAGATTTGGGGAAGTTGTCAACCTCTTCCAATCAATTAGATAAACACTTCCTAATCAGTGTCCCAAGCTGTTAAGATATTATATTAGAAAACCAGATGGGAGAAGTTAAAATGAAATAAATTCTAACTAATGGGAAAAGCAACCTTTACCCCTCCAAAAAAAAAACCAAAAGGGAACCAAAAGAATGTTGATTCATCTCTCAAAGATTTTCAGGGTAGCATTTCCTGAGCAGGCTAAACTCAAAAGATTCCTAGTTCTAAACTGGTTTTTCTTGCACATGAACTGGGAAAGTATAGTATAATCTCAGTTTACAAAGAAAGATCTAAAAGCAACCGCTGATTTGACAGAGATAATATCAAGCTTCTTGATATTACCTCTCAGTAACAGAATAGTAGAGTTGGAAGGGACCTTGGAGGTCTTCTAGTCCAACCCCCTGCCTAGGCAGGAAACCCTATACCGTTTCAGACAAACGGCTATCCAACATCTTCTTAAAGACTTCCAGTGTTGGGGCATTCACAACTTCTGGAGGCAAGTTGTCCCACTGATTAATTATTCTCACTGTCAAGAAATTTTACCTTAGTTTTATGTTGCTTCTCTCCTTGATTAGTTTCCATCCATTGTGAATGGAGATTCTCAGTCATCCAGGACATGGTTGTCCCAAAGGTGCTTTTTCAAGAGGCAACTGGAAAGTCGAGTTGCCTCTTGAAAAATTTCCATCCATTGCTTCTTGTCCTGCCTTCATGTGCTTTGGAGAATAAGTTTCTCTCTCTCTCTCTCCCTCTCCCTCTCCCCCTCCCTCCCTCCCTCCCTCCCTCCCTCCCTCTCTCTCTCTCTCTCTCTCTCTCTCTCTCACACACACACACACACACACACACCTTCTTTATGGCAGCACCTTAGATATTGGAAGACTGCTATCATGTTATCCATAGTGCTTCTTTCCATTAAATACCCAATTCTTGCAATGGTTATTCGTTATTCTAATAATGAACAAATTCTAATAAGAAAGAACGAAAATGAATTTGATGCTTTCTCAAATTTAACACAGAAACGCCCTTAACCATCTCCAGTAGCAAAATGTAAATTTTAATTAGGGTTTCGTGTCAATTTCTTTTTTTAAGTGAGTTGTCTGAACTCGGTGTGTCAAGTTAGTTCATTTTCTGACCTAACATGCTGCCGTTTCTAAGAGAGAACATGAGTCCCAGTAACTTGATTAAACACAGTATGTAAGTACAGTACAGCCATAAGAAGAAAAATACAGTTAAAGCATCTTGTTACAATTAGAGAGATTTGATCTGAAAGTTGTAATGATTCCCAGAGTTAATTCCTATATGAGAGAGACACACACACATTCAGTATCTTCCAGATGTTTTGGATTTAAACTCGTATGCAATGGCAAAGACCGATTAGGGGAACTGTAGTTCAAGGTTTGTATAGAACACCCTTCCTATGAAATCTGTCAGACACTATGTTCTCCTCCTTGTTTTGGAAGTCTGTTTATTTTAAACAATATCAAACACCTATGATTGTCCTAAGCTGGCTGGAATAGCTAAGACCCTAGAATAGCTGTTTTGAACTCAAAATTGAGTTTTTGACATGTATACATTCAAAATGTCTTGCCGACCATGACGAATGAGTATTCAAACATACAGGTAATGCGTAACGTAGCTAGGCTCCAGGAGATGATTGGCGGTTCAAATAATGGATTTTATTGAGCCTCTATATAACAAAGACTTCATTTTAGTTCTATTTCAAGGGATGCCTACGGAGATGCTCAGTCAACCCAGCTCATCGTTGTTCCAATGGTGCTTTTACAAGGGGCAAATGGACTTCCTTTGTTATACCTTGAAGATGTTTCGCTTCTCATCTAAGAAGCTTCTGAAGTTCTTCTATTTCAAGGGATCATCAAGAATTGGCCACAAACAAAAATTCGTTGCTAGAGCTATGCACCATTAACGTCACGATGTCAATTGTCATCTTTACAGAGCTGGTAAAATTATAATTGACCCATTTTGCCACCATTGGTAGCGAATGCATACCGTATGTTTTGGAGTATAAGACGCACCTTTTCCCCCTCAAAAAAGAGGGTGAAAATCTGGGTGCATCTTATACACTGAAGACAGCATTTTTGGCCTCCCGAAACCCCGCCCCCTTTGCAAAAATGGCTGTGCATTGCCTTTAGGAGGCTTTCAGAGAGCTCCTGGGGGCTGGGGAGGGCAAAAATGTGCAAAAAATGGGCCATTCTTTGCTCTCCCCCCCCCCCCACAGCCTCCAGGAGCACTCTACAAGCCTCCTGAAGGCTATGCATGCCCTTTTCTGACATAAAACGGGCCATTTTTTGCTCATTTTTGCCCCCCACCAGCCCCCAGGAGCAGTCTATAAGCCTCCTAAAGGCTATGCATGCCATTTTTTGACAAAAATGGGGCCATTTTCACAAAAAATGGGCCGTATTTGGAAGGTCTGCAGAGTGCAAAAACTTTTTTGTTTTAAATTTGCCTCTTCAAAGTCTTGGTGCGTCTTATACTCCAAAAAACATGGTAATTAGCCAGTTCTTGTGGTTGAAAAAAACAACAGCAATGAAAATTCACATTTTCTATTCTGAATCCTGTATATTGGCTGATTGTCTGGGTTTCCTATCAGTTGCTGCCATGTACAAAATTGATTCAAATTCGGTCGCTGGCTGTTAAGTTTGTTATTGCGAAACCCTGGAAAATTAGAATTCATTTCCCACCATACCAATGGCCTCTGAAAATGTCACTTCGTTATCCGTCATAGCTGTGGCTGAAAAACTGACACATAAATGAGCTCTGAAAAACTTACAACAGAGGGCATTTTCTTACAATCTGGTCCCCATTAATTAGTTGCATTAAAAATATTTTTCCTAATATATTATCTGTGTCTAAACAAGTGTCGTCCTGGACAGAAATATTGAGGACAGATGTTTAGGATGTTTGTTCTTGTCTTGAATTAAAAGGAATTTTTATTCTTCCCTTCAATTGTTTCTGTTTTGGACATTGGCTTATTTATCTTGAGTGGAAAATATATGGGGAATGTTGGGATTTTGGAGTTCACTAAGTTTAGTCTTGCAAATATTTCATTATCAAAGTACGTAGGTGGCACATGGCAGAGGGGTCATTCGGCTTTTTGTGGGGGGCAGTTTGACCTACCAATCTTGATTGGAATAGTTATGGTTCATGTGTGCCTATTTCTGATTAGTCTACTGGCTCAGTTGCTTGTTTCATCTTAGATATTTGTGTTGGGTCGTCTCCCCCCCCCCCCCCGCATTATATTATATTGGATGGGAGAGCCGAGGTGGCGCAATGGTTAGAGTGCTGTACTGCAGGCCATTTCAGCTGACTGCTATCTGCAGTTCGGCGGTTCTAATCTCACCGGCTCAAGGTTGACTCAGCCTTCCATCCTTCCGAGGTGGGTGAAATGAGGACCCAGACTGTGGGGGCGATATGCTGACTCTGTGAACCGCTTAGAGAGGGCTGAAAGCCCTATGAAGCGGTATATAAGTCGAACTGCTATTGCTATTGCTATAAGAAAGATGGGCCTCAGGCTATTTGCTTCCCTCTTCGGCTTTTGTTTAAGATAAAGGTAAAGGTTCCCCTCGCACATATGTGCTAGTCGTTCCCGACTCTAGGGGGTAGTGTTCACCTCCATTTCAAAGCCGAAGAGCCAGCGCTGTCTGAAGATGTCTCCGTGGTCATGTGGCCAGCATGACTAAATGTCGAAGGTGCATGGAACGTTGTTACCTTCCCATCAAGGTGGTTCCTGCTGGTAACCTGGTGGTTACATGCTTTCGAACTGCTAGGTTGGCAGAAGCTGGGACAAGTCACGGGAGCTCACTCCGTTACATGGCACTAGGGATTCGAACTGCCAACCTTTCTGATCGACAAGCTCAGCATCTTAGTCACTGAGCCACCGCGTCCCTCGGACTTTTGCTTACTTGAAGTTTAGTTGAATTAATTTATAGACAGGGCTCATAGCAAAGGCAGTTTGCTAATCAAACGTTTGCAAGGAGAAAACCATGACTAGAGACCACCAAGTTCTTAACGTTGTTTAGCTTTTTGAATCCTGCAATTCACAAGATAAAATAATCAACATATACTTTCGACATCGTCACGTGGGATTCTTGCCACCCTTCCTGGGAACTCATTAGCAATGGCTAAATGGTAATATTTATAAGATTAATTTAGGCCACCTGGAGATTCTTGAGCAATAGTTCACAACTGTTTCAAATTACTCCCATCTTTCAAACTATTTTTCTCTATTTTGACAGTTGGGGTTTTTTTTATGGCTGTTACTTAGAATGTTTCTTTTTGTCTTTCATTTCTAACTCTTCCAGACCACAACCATAATATGCAGTTTATAGTGCAAAAACAATGAAATACAGTAAGAATAAATAAAACAATTCAAATGAATTAAACATTAATCCCCATAGGTGCCCAATCCCAATGGCTATCTATGTATCTCTGCAATGGTATCAATCTAAATAGCTAAGGGGAATAGAAAACCCATCTATGTCTTATTTTTATCCTATTCTGACCGAGGCTTCCCAAGAGCATGAAGCAAACTCCTTGTCCCAATAAAAACTTCTTTTATTAATTTATTGTGAAATCTGCTCATTCATATCCAGCAAAGTCTTTCAACGGAGGATTTACAGTCACAGACCTTACCTGGCTTGGAGAGCTGCCAGGCTGATATCTGCAAAACTTGGCAAGGAGTCTCAGAGAGTCACGAATCAATTAAGCGAACTAATGGTCTCCTGCAAACTCCACTCCCCTTTCACTCCTCTTTTATTGCCTGTGGGAGGGGTCATTCATCGCCCACTGTGGCCTTACTCCCAAGTCAACCGCTGTTCCTTAGCTGTTCCCTTCGTCTGGCAACTCTGTGCATGCGCACACTGGGAACAGGCTCCAGCTGTTCATCTGCTTCACTGATGTCTGACTCTGAAGGCAGCTGATAACTGGATAACAAGATTTCAGATCCTGCATTTTCTCTTTTCCACGCTATGTCCTCATACTCATCAGTCTATGCTCTGGAGCTACTGAGCATCTTCAGTATTCATCCTCAACCCAAAACATAATCGGAAACTCTTTGGTTCCCCAAGGTGAAAGAAACTGACTGGTCTTACAAGTGCAAGAAGAGTAGGCCGAGCCTGGAGGGGCGGTGTTAAGCAAGTCATCAGCCTAGAGTCATTACATTCCCATAAATGGACTAAGTTCAACCCTTCATGAATTCTGTTATCTCTTATCTACATAATTTAGTTACTGACCATTACTTGACTAGATTACTGTGTATAGGCATGAGCAATACATCAGCTTAATTGGAACTTAATTTATAGTCTTGATCCCAATCTTTCGTGCCTGACAACAAGTTTTGCTAAATCAGCAGAGAACTTCAAGGAGCACAGCCAGGAGGCTGTCATGAACATGAAGCTTGTTTATATCTTTTGGTAAAGATTGTATAGCTCCATATCATCTCCCTACAATGGCAAGGAGAAAATACCTGAACACTTGATTATTTAGAAATGGTTTATTCTCCACCAACTAGTGAGTTGGTTTGGAGGGTTTAGTAGCGACATATTTTCCTTTCTTCATTTTTAACCAGATGTCCACGAATGGAATTTTGAAACTGACGCTAAGCATGCGGCATACAAATATGATAAACACAGAACATGTGTTGAAACCCCAGCTTTACAAACAAAACAAAACAGAAACAATGGGCTTAATTTTTTCAAATGCTGATTTCAAGACTCTACAGCCTGTGCTGGTTAACAGATTTTTCTTAGATGGCATCAAGCTTTCATAAGCTCAGATGCATGGAATTGCTGGACCGATTTTGGATTTAAATTGGACTGAGGATAGGGGTTGGGGAATGGAGGGGAGAACTGGTTGGTTGTGCAGATGCAGCTTATACATGAGACAAATTATAAGTATCAAATCAATTGTGGGATGTTAAAAACCTATTGTGTTTGGCTGAACCTTTTCGGCAGTCTCTCACTCAACTGTACTGTTAAAGTTAAAATTATAGGGCTGGAAGGAACTGTTCTGACCTAGGCTTCTCCAAAAAACACGAGGCAGGGTCCTGGTCCCGACAAAACCCCTTTTATTAAAGGAATGTGAATTCCTCTCATTCACATTCAGCAAAGGCCTGCCAAACAGTCTTTCAAAGGAATATTTAGAACGACAGACCTTATCTATCTTGGAAAGCTGCCATGTAAATATTTTCCAAATGAGGTGCTGTGCAAGGAAAGTGGGCACAGAGTCTCTGAGATTCACGGACAGATCTTCACACTCCTGAAACTAATCTAATGACCGAACAAATGAATTGTTTCCTGCAAAAGCCCCCTCCCCTTTCGCTCCTCTTTTATCTTCTAAGGGAGGGGCCATTCACCATCCACCTGTTGCTTTACTCCCAACTCTACCCTGATTTCTGAGTTGTTCTTTTCTTCTGGCAGCTCTGCGCATGCGCACACTGGGAGCAGGCTCTAGCTGTTCCTCTGACTCACCGCTGTCTGGCTCCGTAGGCATCTGATCACTACCAGATGGCCTTAGCCTTGTCTCTGCCTCCAATGCAGAGCCCTCGTCCGAGCGGTTTACAGAGTCAGCATATTGCCCCCAACAACAATCCAGGTCCTCATTTTACCCACCTCGGAAGGATGGAAGGCTGAGTCAACCCTGAGCCGGTGAGATTTGAACAGCCGAACTGCAGAACTGCAGTCAGCTGAAGTAGCCTGCAGTGCTGCATTTAACCACTGCGCCACCTCGGCTCATGATGAGCCACTTAAGTTTCTGGATTTCCAGAACCTCCTGTTCATCATGCCAGGTAAATGCAGGGCCCACATGGAGGCTCAAAAAGGGGGGGGAAACAGGTCTACCTGAGGTTCCGGAAGTCCAGAAACGGGCCTGTTTCCAACCTCCGGAGCCCTTGGGAAGCAGTTTTTGCCCTCCCGGAGGCTCAAGAAGACCCTCCGGAGCCTGGAGAGGGCAAAACATAGGCCTACTGGAAATTCCAGAAATGGGCCTGTTTCCAGCCTCTGGAGGACCTCCGGAGCCCAGGGGAAGCAGTTTTTGCCCTCCCAGAGGCTCAAGGAAACCACCCGGAGCCTTGGGAGGGCACAAATAGCCCCCCCTGGTGGCGCAGGAGGTTGACTAGGCCCTGCCCATCCTGGCTCCGCCCACCGAACAACAGGGCAGCGAACTCATTGCTGCAATTTTTGAGGCCCGCCCCTGGTTACAATGATGTGATATTTACTTTGTTCTTGTTTCGACTTTCCGAAGTCAAACCTCCATACCAGACTCCTTTTAATTTCTGGCTATTAAATGGACTAAAGCAGCTTTCCTCTCCCAATGTCTACATCTCCTTCTAAGCATTCTCAGGTACATTAGCGAGGCCCTGTTACATTCGAGAGTGAATGGGATACCTCCACAGGCAGCAAAGGATGCAACATGACGGTCTCGGGGGCAAACGCCCTGCAGTGCGGGCCCGCCTGGGTCGGCTCCTTGGAGCAATGTGTCTCGTCTTCATTCTGCACAATGTCACTGCTGTCGCTGTTATTCGTCTCATAGTCGGAGGTGGCCTGCGCAGGATCATCTAAAATGAAAACCCAACTGCCTGTTACTGCTGTTAAGGACCCGATGGAGGACAAAATCTCTTTCCTTGAACCAACCAAAGCAGATCCTCATAGCAATTCCATCAACAGAAAGCAGAGTCCCACCAGTGGTGGCATTCAAATTTTTTTTTTACTACCAGTTCTGTGGGTGTGGCTTGGTAGGCGTGGCTTGGTGGGAAGGATACTGTAAAATCTCCATTCCCTCCCCACTCCAGGGAAAGGATACTGTGAAATCCCCATTCCCTCCCCACGCCAGGGGAAGGATAGTGCAAAATCCCCATTCCCTCCCCACTCCTGGGGGAAGGATGCTGTAAAATCCCCATTCCCTCCCCACTCCAGGGAAAGGATACTGTAAAATCCCCATTCCCTCCCCACTCCAGGGAAAGGATACTGTAAAATCCCCATTCCCTCCCCACTCCAGGGAAAGGATACTGTAAAATCCCCATTCCCTCCCCACTCCAGGGAAAGGATACTGTAAAATCTCCATTCCCACCCCACTCCAGGGGAATGATGCTGTAAAATCCCCATTCCCTCCCCACCCCACTAACCTGTTTTCCAGCTCTATTCTGTGCAGGGCAACAAAAGAAGACCCAGCCAATCAGCTGGGACTCGGGAGGCAAAGAATAGATGGGGGCAGAGTCAGTCAGAGGTGGTATTTGCCGGTTCTCCGAACTACTCAAAATTTCCACTACCGGTTCTCCAGAACTGGTCAGAACCAGCTGAATACCACCTCTGAGTCCCACCCCGTCCCAAGCTGGATCTTCAGGTACAGTAGACGCCTACTTACCTGTCCTGTTCAAGGTATGCACGGCCCCGTCATTCCTATCCAGCATTCCTTCTCTGCGGTCTGTTTGGCTGTATGGCCTGCCACAGCTGGAAAACAGATGGTTTGACAGAAATTCGGTCAAACAGTGGGCAAGCAGCAAATGGATTGAAAGTGATCTATTAGGAGCAGTAACTGATGTGTAACTGCACATTCCTTTTCCTGATTCCTACATGCAGACGGATTGCTTGATTAATGCTCACTTAATGAGCAGATTTGGGTCCATGCATATATTTCTTCCCACAACTGGGGGAGCGACCGGTCAGTCTACACACCCATAAATCTGTCCTCATGTCCTCATTAGCCCGCATTGTTTTTTTTTTTTTAAGAAATATGTAGAAAAACCACATCTTTCTTATTCGCACACATAATTTCCCCAACATCTGGATTTTGTACCCATTTACGGTATCTCTGTTTGCAAACAATCCTGTCCAATGTACACACCAGTGTGAGACGGTTCCCAGTGCGCGCCGTTTTGAACGCTACTTTTAGACTTAACGGTATTGCAAAATTGAGAATCTGCATGAAGCAAAGGATAATTGTTCCAATCTGCCTCTTTCGAGTGGGTTAAATCGCATTACTTCAAAACGTGGAGCAAATGGAATTCCCCCCCTTCCCCCAATCCTGGTATGCAACACATAATTGATATATAACAGAGGTGGAAAACAGTTTTACAGTTAGGGGCCACACTTTACAAAAAAAAAAAAAATCACTTGGCTTCCAGGGATCATAGAGGATGTGGTGGTAATAAAAAAAAGCAGTTTATATACATTCTCACACCCACACACAAGTACGCGGAGCTGTTGATGGAAAGGCAAGAGAACAGAGAACGGAAGAGTGAAAAGCAAAGGTGAGAGACAAAATTGTTCTAGAAATCAAAGCAAGTCCTTGAATCGCAAAGAATAGTTTCATTCTGAAACTCACCAGCAGGAAAAGAGTCATCACCGTTTCTTGTGGACCAGAACACGCAATAAGACTCATTTGATTACACTAGGACAGGGGTGTCAAACTCAAGGCCCGCGGGCTGGATTCAGCCCATGGGGTGCTTAGATCTGGCCTGGAAACAGAGAAGGACCAGCCGGCGGTGCCTCAGGCAGCTCTTCCAAGCTCAATTTTGGCTGTCAGAGGATTACAGGAGGCCGTCACAGCTGAAAACGGGGCTTGTGGGGCTGCATGCAATCCTCCCAAGGTCCATTTTGGCTGCAGAGAGTTGCAAGAAGCCACTGCAGATGAAAATGGAGCTCGGGAGCTTGTTTTCGCTGGCAGAGTGCTCGTTCCCACAGGCACCTCCCAACACGAGTCACATCGAGCTGGCCACACCCGCCAGGGCCACGTCCTCCACCTCCCCCGAGGTCAAACCCAATCCTGGTGCGGCCCTCAACGAAATTGAGTTTGACACCCCTGCACTAGTACGTCTATTAACTAGCTACAGGTAGTCCTCGACGTACGACCACAATTGAGCCCAAAACGTCTATCGCTCCATGAGACAGTTGTTCAATGAGCTTTGCCCCATTTTACGACCTTCCTTGCCACCGTTGTTAAAGTGAATCCCTGCGGTTGTAACACGGTTGTTAAATGAATCTGGCTTCTCCATCGATTTTTTCTTGTCAAAAGATCGCAACAGGAGGTTACAAGACTCCCGGGGGCATTGTAACCGTCATAAATATGAGCAAGTGGCCAAGCATCCAAATTCTTATCATGTGAACACCGGGGGATGCTGCAACGGTTTTGTGATAAGTAGTCAGAAGTCGTTTTTTTCCAGTAGCTGTTGTAAACCGAACAGTTGTAAATCGAGGACTACCTGCCTATCTGTCTGCCTGTAATCCATGGGCACGCAGAATGATTTAAAAAAAAATCATTGAAGTGCTAATAGATGTTTTTGTTTCATTCTTTAAGCCTAAATCCAACAATTCTTATTTCCTTTATGCCTCGCGCCTGCCAAATGTTAGTATCTATAGCTGGGGGAAGATATCTGACCTTGCCAAAAAAACCAACCACCCCAGGATTAGAGACTCTAAGCCCGTGATGCCGAACCTATGGCATGCGTGCCACAGGTGGAACAGGGAGCCATTCCTGACGGCACGTGAGGCGTTGCCCTGTCAGCTCCAGCGCGCATGCGCGTGCTGGCCAGCTTATTTTCGGCCTTGGTTTTCTGCCATTTTTCGTCCTCCGAAAAACCGTCCAGTGTGCAAACCAAAAGTTCGGGAACGGACTTCCGCTTTGCGCGCTGGGCTGTTTTTCACCCTCCAGAGGTTCCTAAAAAGCCTCTGGAACCTGGGGAGGGCAAAAAACAGACCTACCAGGCCCACCGGAAGTCGGGAAACGGGCTGTTTCCGGTCTCCAGAAGGCCTCCAGGGGGTGGGGGAGGCCGTTTTTGCCCTCCCCGGGCTTGCAACTTTGCAACTTTAATAAAACTTTGCAACTTTAATAAAATTTGTATGCCGCCAACTCCCTGGGGACTCTGGGCGGCTCCAAGAAAACCGTGTGCGCATACACATGGGTCTGTGTGTGTGTCATGTGTGTATACACAGAGGTCACGGCATGGGGGGGGCATGAAATTATGGGAGTGGGTATGTGACTGTGCTCGATAGTGTGCATGGGCGTGCTTTTGTCACCCGAGGCAAAAAAGATTCACCATCACTGCTCTAGACAACCTATAATTTACATTGTTCCCTCTGATAAATTCATAAATTCAACGGCCCAATGAAACTTTCAGGTTTCGCAGGAGTAGAAACAGCGGCTGAGGTTCATCTCAGCGGGAATCACTAGAAAATGAGCAATAATGCTTTCACCCATTTTCGCAGCACTATCAGGCAGATCAGAGTGGGAAAGGATCCCTAATTTAATGTAATAACCTCAAGGTCTCAAGAAGTTCCTATTTTCCTACAAAAGCCGCCCTCTGATGACCATCAAATGCTCTGTGGATGGAGAAAGTGGAGTAAACAGACTAAGACTAAGAGGGGGATAGCAACGTAAAAGTGACTTAAAAAAAAGGGATGTCAACCTTTTGGGGCACAAGAAATCACAGGTTTTATTTTGCTGGCTACGGTATTTATAAATTGGCTTCTCGGAACCTCAACAGGCCGTAGCAATAGCACTGGAGTGGGATTTCAGAATTTTTGGGGGTTGGCTGGGGTTCAGCCGAGGCCGGAGATTGTTAACTTTTTATTTTGCCAAGTGCCGTTTTCAAAATAAAATGAAAAATATGGGCTGCCAAATGTACGATTTGAGCCCAGATGACAGCAACCTGATCTTAGAAGGTTCCAGAGGGAGGAATTGGGAGGGAGCAGGCTGGATCAGCTCTGGTTTTAGAAAAAAACTTCACAAATTACAAAGTGTGCTCTGCAAGAGAGACACTTCACGAAGTCAATTCTCCGATTAATAAAACGGTCTGTAAAACCAATTCCAAGTGTCAGTCTGGGTTGGCTCGGTCACCTCTGAAATTGTCCCCTGGAAACCGTCGTCTGTGAATTCATAATTTAAGTTCATCGTATCTTAAGTGCTCAGCATGTTATAAGATGTCAAAGCTCTGACCTGCTTTCCCATCAGACTTACACAAGGAGTGGGGGGTGGGGGGGAATGGGCCTGGGTGAATTTCGCCCTTCCTTGCAACTTGCTTCGTAGAGAGAGATGCAGAAATAGTCCTCGATTTATGGCTATTTAAGGAAAGTTGGAAGTTAGGGCAGTCTCAGACTTGTAAGTGATGGGCCTGGCACTGTTCTGACCCGAAGTTTCCCAAGAGCATGAGGCAAACTCCTGGTCCCGACAAAAAAACCCTTTTATTAATTTCCTGTGAATTCTGCTCATTCACATCCTGCAAAGTCTTTCAATGGAGGATTTACAGTCACAGACCTTATCTGGCTTGGAGAGCTGACAGGCTGATACCTGCAAAACTTGGCAAGGAGTCTCGGAGAGTCACGAACCAATTAAGCGAACTAACTGTCTCCTGCAAACTCCACTCCCCTTTCGCTCCTCTTTTATTTCCTCTGGGAGGGGCCATTCATCGTCCACCTGTGGCCTTACTCCCAAGTCAACCCCTGTTCTTTAGCTGTTCCTTTCATCTGGCAACTCTGTCCATGCGCACACTGGGAACAGGCTCCAGCTGTTCTTCTGCCTCATTGATGTCCGACTCTGAAGGCAGCTGATAACTGTCAAACAGCCCTGGTCCCCACTCTGCCTCTGACACAGAGCCCTCATCAGAGCCTTCCCCAGACTCCAAGACTGGCCCATGTTCCTCCCCAACCTCCTCACTGTCTGAATCTGGCCACTGGCAGGCCACAACAAGCACCACCTTCACAGACATATGTATAAATGCAATGCAGGTGCTTGGCAACCTAGCTTGCATTAATGACGGTTACAGCATCTTGTAGCCATGTGATCACAATTCCTGATTTCCTTGGTAGCTTCTGACAAGCAAACTGAGGGAGCCGGATTCGCTTAATGACCATGTGATTTGCTGAACGACCATAGTGATTCACTTAATGACTGTGGTAAAAAATGGTCGCAAAATGGACTCCAGTCATGTGATGACTCACTTTATGACTGCGTGGATTTTTCCACTAAAAGAAACCCTGGTCCCAGCTGTAGTCCTAAGTCGAGGACTACAGGTATTCTTCAACTTATGACCAAAATTGAGGCCAACATTTATGTTGCTAAGTGAGAAATTTGCTAAGTGAATTTTGCCCCATGTTACGACTTTTGCCACGTTTGTTAAGTGAATCACTGCAGCTGTTAAATGGGTGACACGGTTGTAGCTTCATCATTGATTTTTCTTGTCAGAAGGTCACAAAAGGGGATCACATGAACCTGGGAAACTGCAACCGTCATAAATACGAGGCAGGGGGAAGGTGTTTGGATTTTGATCCCGTGACCATGGGGATGCTTCGATGGTCATAAGTGTGAAAAACGGTCATAACTCACTTTTTCAGTGCCATTGCAACTTTGAATGGTCACTAAGCGAACTGTTGTATGTTGAGGACTACCCATCCTGGTAGCCCTTCAATGCTCCCTTAGAAGCTGAGAAGGTAGAATTCAAATCCGGATGTACTTAAAGGAGAGCAAATGATTTGTGGCTTGGATTATGTTTTCTTTCTAATGCTGGCAGTACTTTAGTTCCAAGAAATCAAAATGTAGAATATAATTGGGTACAGAAAGCCAAGAATTTGATCCCGGATGATAACGCAGATGACTTACAGTCAGGCATACTGCAGTTTTCCAAAGAAATGTTGCATGTGACATGCAACACAATCCAGGTTTTGGGTAGAAATCACTTATTACAACATACTGGGTAACATGATTATACTATGTAGAGATTCTGAATCTTAGCTGTGAAATCCAGCTGGGTGACTTCGAGCCAATCACCAGGAGATGGTGAGTTCTAGTCCCATATTAGGCATGAAAGCCAGCTGGGTGACTTTGGGCCAATCACCAGGAGATGGTGAGTTCTAGTCCTACGTTAGGCATGAAATCAGCTGGGTGAGATTGGGCCAATCACCAGGAGATGGTGAGTTCTAGTCCCACGTTAGGCATGAAAGCCAGCTGGGTGACTTTGGGCCAATCACCCAGAGGCGGTGAGTTCTAGTCCCATATTAGGCATGAAATGAGCTGGGTGAGATTGGGTCAATCACCAGGAGATGGTGAGTTCTAGTCCCACGTTAGGCATGAAAGCCAGCTGGGTGACTTTGGGCCAATCACCAGGAGGCGGTGAGTTCTAGTCCCACATTAGGCATGAAATCAGATGGTGACTTTGGTCCAATCACCAGGAGGCGGTGAGTTCTAGTCCCACATTAGGCATGAAATGAGCTGGGTAACTTTGGGCCAATCACCACGAGATGGTGAGTTCTAGTCCAACGTTAGGCATGAAATCATCTGGGTGACTTTGGGCCAATCACCAGGAGATGGTGAGTTCTAGTCCAATGTTAGGCATGAAATCATCTGGGTGACTTTGGGCCAATCATCAGGAGGCGGTGAGTTCTAGTCCCTCCTTAGGCATAAAAGCCAGGTCTCTAAAAGCCTGATCCACCTCACAGGTTTGTAATTATGAGGAAAATAACACGAGAAAGGCACGTTGGAAACGTATGATGGATACATTTGCCGCCTTGAGTGATTTGTAAACAAAATAAAAGAGAGGATATTACCAAATTAATAACTATGCTTATCATATCAGTTCAACCTATTCTTCCCCTAATCCAAGGACCGTGTGTTTCAAAAGGGAAATATTTCACATAAGTGATGACAGAATGGCATTACTAAAACAGAGGAGCGATTTGGGGTTCATTTGTCCCCAGAGAGAGGGCAGGATAATATGCTATTAGGCATGCTAATGGTGTTCATGGATTAAAGCATTCAGTTCTTTTTCCCCACACAAAAGGATTAGTGGACAATTATACCACTGCACCACTTGGTTTATTAATTAGGTTGCTGTCCTTTCTTATTCATCTCCTTCTCTCTGAACTTGAGAAGTACCGTAAGCTAGGATTCCTTGGTATGCACGGCCATTTTGGTGAATTTGGTGGCGTTTCGGGAGGCGAAAAATGCTGTATTCAGTGTATAAGATGCACCCAGATTTTCACCCTCTTTTCTGAGGGGAAAAGGTGCTTCTTATATTCTGATAAATACGGTAACTAGGATTCTTTGGCATGAAAAACATACTGTAAAATCCTTCCTTCAACCCCAAATTTAATTTTCACGGGGGAAGCCACACAGCTCGGTTTGGAAGACCTCCCGTTGGAGCTCTTACAGGGACTTTGAACCTGGCATCTAAGCCGAAACGGACAGCATTCAATGACGGATCAAAGGGTTTTTAATTTTTTTTTCAAATACTTGGGTTTATCAGTTTGTCGGTTGACCTTATTTTCCCCTGGATCTCAGCCGTCCACATTCCGAAACTCAAGGAATAAAGGACATGACCTAAATCAATTTCGTTGGGAAATGAGATGGCTATCTGGAACGGCCACCTGACAGAATCCATCCCACCACATATTTCATTTCCACAAAGTCGTTGAGGGGAAATGAAGACAAGATGTGAGCTATCTCGAAGCTCTGTGCCTCTGCCAAGAACAATTCCAAGCCTCTGAACTCAACTATCACTCGGTTATTCTACAAGCAGCATCCTGCAGTGATTTAACAAGCCACACCTTTATTTCCCCCACTTCTGAGACGGAAGAAGAATCCAGAAACCATCAGGGGCAGGGGTGGGTTCCTGGTTTGCTTGAGGGCGCACCGCACAAACGCTTCACACGCTCAAGCATGCGCAGTGCAATTAAAAATGGTTCTGCGCATGCGAAGAAGCAAAAAACAAGATGGCGGCAGTTATGGCATCGCCCAGAGAACTGGTTCCAGCAACCCAGGCTGCAAAACTACTATCGGTTTGTCCAAACTGGTAAGAACCCACCACTAATCAGCAGCCACCAAAATGCCACCTGCTAAAAGAGTTCAGTTTACACTTTCTCCGTGCAGCCACTAAAAGGTTGAACAGAGGCTGAGGAACCTTTGGAAATGGTTAAAGGAGTAGTAGTTTTAAAACCAGGATGGGCCATTAATTTTCCCAAGAAGTGCAGGAAAAACTAGTCCTGTTGTGGAGCGCCAACCAATAGCTGCCAACCAACGAAGCTGCATAGGCACACGTCCATGCATACCTACAGACTGCGGATTCAGTTCTATAGAGGAATGATTGAGTCTGTCATCTGCACCTCTATAACTGTCTGGTTGGGCTCTGCAACCCAACAAGACAGACACGGACTTCAGAGGATAATTAGAACCGCAGAAAAACAATGGTTACCAACCTGCCTTCCATTGAGAACCTGTACACTGCATGAGTCAAAAAGAGGACTGTGAAAATATTTACAGACCCCTCGCATCCTGGAGATAAATTGTTTCGACTCCTACCCTCAAAACGACGCTATAGGGCACTGCACACCAGAACAACAAGACACAAGGACAATTTTTTCCCCGAATGCCATCACTCTGCTAAACAACTACTTCCCACAATATTGTTAAATTATCTACTAAGAATGTATTACTATCGTTCTTCTCTTCCTTCCTAGTACCTATCTTTTCCCACTTATGACTATAACCATGTTGCTTGTATCTTTACAATTTATATTGTTGTTGTTTTTTTAGTATAATTTGATTGCTTATTAGTAACCTATGACTATCACTAAGTGTTGTATCTTATGATTCTTGAAGAATGTATTCTATTTTTTTTTTTATGTACACTGAGAGCATAGGCACCAAAGGCAAATTCCTGTGTGTCCAATCACCCTTGTCCAATAAAGAATTCTGTTCTATTCTATTCTATTCTATTCTATTCTATTCTATTCTATTCTATTCTATTCTGTGTGGGGGGAAGCAGTCATTTCAAAATAAAAGCAATCCACATGGGCTGGACAGGGACAGGCAAAGAGACCAAAATAAAATACCCAGGTCTGTTTTAGAATGACAAAACAAAATAAAACAAATTAAAATTAATAAATTAAAATAAATTAAAATTTAAAAGGTAGAAAAATAAATTAAAATATAAATAAAAATTAATTAAAAATGAAATGAAATGAAAAAATATAATATAATATAAAATAAAAATGTAGATAAATAAAAAATATAAATAAAAAATTAATAAAAATATAAAATGGAATGAATAAAATAATAAAATGAAATAAAATAAAATAAAATAAAATGGAAAATGGTGGTCTCAGACTCCCAGGAAAGAAAAGTGATGGACAGTGGCTGCAAATATAACAGCTGGCTCACAGCAGACCAATCCCTGCTCCATCATTCTTTTTCACTGATCTCTACAACTACTGGCAGCTGCTGATGGATAAGAATGAAAGTTGAACATTTTTTGGAAAGATTCACTTCCTGCTTCCTTAGGAGAGCAGGATATCTCCCCCCCCCACCCTAATAAATTAATATTAGAAGACACCGTTCTCATCCAGCTGTTAACAGCTATTTTCCACTGCTGTTTTTTAAAAAAATTATTTGCTGTGAACCTGTCTTAAATACAATTACACTTGGGTCTGTCTTTAACCTGTTTTTTAAATCAATTCTGCTTGGGTCTCAGGTACAGGTTAGTTCAATCATGTGTACCTTAATGCATGCACCACCTTGAATTAATTGTAGAATTAATTGTAAAAATAATAAAGGGGTGATAGAGTAAAATCAGGGGTAGTCAACCTTTTTATACCTACCGCCCACTTTTGTACCTCTGTTAGTAGTAAAATTTTCTAACCGCCCACTGGTTCCACAGTAATGGTGACTTATAAAGTAGGGAAGTAACTTTACTTTATAAAATTTATAAAGCAGAGTTACAGCAAACCCCTACCGCCCACCATGAAAGCTGGAATGCCCACTAGTGGGCGGTAGAGACCAGGTTGACTACCAATGGAGTAAATAAAATAAACTCCCATATTTACAGGCCCAGGATGGGGAAGACTTATCCAAGGCACTGATATCGATGAGCTCCATTGAAGAAAGCTCAGAGATGAAGAAAGAAATACACGACCAAGTAAGGAAAATATAGGAAGTTCCAACAAATAGAGAAGTATTATCTTACCTACTGCAAATGACAGAGGTGCCTTCCACAGGCTCCGATATGATAGGGGCACTCTGAGTGCAACCTAAGACCTTGTGAGGCTTGATGGCTTGGACAGTGGCCATGACAGTCGACTCTGGAAATTGTTCTCCTGCGGTTCTACGGATGGGACTGTTGGCTGGTGTGCCCTGGACGGGTGAATGGCTTGGGGAGACAAGAGGAGAAATATTCGGGGAGATACCTGTGGAATGGGAAAAGAGCATTACTTTTAAAATTTATATCTATCTATCTATCTATCTATCTATCTATCTATCTATCTATCTATCTATCTATCTATCATCTATCTATCTATCTATCTATCTATCTATCATCTATCTATCATCTATCTATCTATCTATCTATCTATCATCGTCTGTCTGTCTGTCTGTCTATCTATCTATCTATCTATCTATCTATCTATCTATCTATCTATCTATCTATCTATCTATCTATCTATCTATCATCTATATCTATCTATCTATCTATCTATCTATCTATCTATCTATCTATCTATCTATCTATCTATCTATCTATCTATCTATCTATCTACCTACCTACCTACCTACCTACCTACCTACCTACCTACCTACCTATCATCCATCCATCCATCCATCCATCCATCCATCCATCCATCCATCCATCCATCTATCCATCTATCTATCTACTCTTTCTAAAGCCCACCCTCTACGAATAGTCCTTAACTCACCACAACTGGAACCAGAATTTTGCTTGCTAAACAAAGTGTTTGTTAAATGAATCACATACAATTTTACAAGGTGTTTTTTTTTTTTTGCAATGTTAGTTACGTGAATACCCCCCCCCCCTCCTGCTGACTTTGGATGCAAGAGGTCGGCTGGTAAGATTCCCAAAGGATGATCATAGGATCCCAGGATGCGGCAACCAACCATCTGAAACACAGGCAGGCTGCCAAGCACCTGAATTCTGATCATGTGACCATGAGGAGGCTACAGTGGGGATGCCCCAAAGGTTGTAAGTGGGAGGACAAGCTGTTTTTCAGTGCCACTATAAACTTCCATGACTGGTTCTCGTATGTATGTGTTCTGACCGAGGCTCCCCAAGAGCATGAAACAAACTCCTTTTCCCGACAAAAAACCCTTTTATTAATTTGCGGTGAATTCTGCTCATTCACAACTGGCAAAGTCTTTCAGGGGAGGATTTACAGTCACAGACCTTATCTGGCTTGGAGAGCTGACAGGCTGATATCTGCAAAAAATGGCAAGGAGTCTCGGAGAGTCATGAACCAATTAAGCGGACTAATTGTCTCCTGCAAACTCCACTCCCCTTTTGCTCCTCAGCCAGCTGGGTGACTCTGAGCCAGTCACTCTCTCTCAGCCCCACCTACCTCACAGGGATGGCCTGCAGCCATCTTTTCTTTTGGGTCTTTGGCCTGCCAAACTTCTATTATTCTGCTATGCCTTTTCTTTTGTGGGAAAATGGGAGGGGGGATTGTATGGCGTTAGATGCGATGTAGCCATAACAAAATTCTTTCTAGAAAGCCAAGGTCACCCTTTGTCTCTGTACCTCTGCACCTGACCGGAACTGGATGGGTGAAACTGCCAGCATGGCAGTGGGAGATTGGACCATGGGATGGACTTGTGGGTGTGGGGGCAAGATCTTGAACTTTCAACTGGGTGGGGAAAACCAGGAAGCTTTCAGATTCGGGTTTCCCCAAATGTGCCAACATGGCTCTCTTAATAAATTGGAACTTTGAGCAATACTTTGCCTTGGACTTTTGGATGCTATTTGAACCCTGACAGTTATTGTTGTTGTTGGGAAAACAGGAGGAGGAAGGTATGTTGGAAATATTCGCTGCCTTGAGTTACTTGTGAAAATAATAAATGAAATAAATAACCACCTTGTCGGTTTGGCCGCTTTGAATTCAGGTGGTTGGCAGCCGACATGGCGTAGGAGGTTGAGAAGGATCGGCTTTTGGTGAGTGTCATCAGGAGAGAATTGTTCCATGAGTCAGAGCTGTGAAAATAAAAGAAGAAAGGCAGCACAATTCTTATTTGTAGGCTTTTTTAGAGAGAGAACAGCGGTCTGATTGATGATCACAATCTCTAGGAAGCTGTAACCCCATGTTTCTTGCAACAACCAGTCAGATGTTTACAGGCATCTCACAAACTGCTTATAAAGGTGATTTTGCCATCATTTGAATCTAAGATAGGCAAAGTTGCATATTAGGGGAGGGAGGGAGGGAGAGAGAGACGGAGGGGTAGGAGAGAGAGAGAGCGGGAGAAAGAGAAGGAGAGAGAGCGAAAGAGGGAGAGAGGGAGAGAAAGAAAGAGGGAAAGAAGGAGAGAGGGAAAGAGAGAGGGAGAGAAAGAAAAAGGGAAAGAAGGAGAGAGGGAGGGGTAGGAGAGAGAGAGAAAGAGAGGAAGAGAAAGAGGGAAAGAGAGAAGGGGAGAAAGAAAGAGGGAGAGAGGGGAGGAAGAGAGGGAGAGAGAAAGGGAGAGAAAGAAAGAGAGGAGAGGAAGAGAGGGAGAGAAGGAAAGGGAGAGAGAGGGAGACAGACAGAGAGAGGAGGAGAGGAAGAGAAGGAGAGAGGGAAAGACAGAGAGACAGAGAGAGAGAGAGAGAGAGAGAGAGAGAGAGAGAGAGAGAGAGAGAGAGAGAGAGAGAGAGAGAGAGAAAGAGATTATATCTGCAATTCAATTGGCCAAATTAAATCAGGACTGGCCCATGGTGCCTCTGCCTGGCAGAAACAGCTGGTTTCACTGGCAGAGGGTTGCAGGAGGCCATGGCACCTAAAAATGGAGCTCGTGAGCCCGTTTTCACTGGCAGAGTGCTCAGGCCACGTCCAACCTGGCCATGCCCACCCCAGAGGTCAAACACAATCCTGATGTGGCCCTCAATGAAATCGAGTTTGACACCCCTGACCTAGAGTTTCTCTTTTTCCTACTAATGACTTTAATTGCATTAAACAAGGACCTTCCCAACTTAAGAGATACCTTCTGTGATCCATTTTGATAGATATAAAGTTTCTTCTTCTTCTTCTTCTTCTTCTTCTTCTTCTTCTTCTTCTTCTTCTTCTTCTTCTTCTTCTTCTTCTTCTTCTTCTTCTTCTTCTTCTTCTTCTTCTTCTTCTTTATGATTGGCTGCACAGTCAGTCAGATGTTCAGACTGGATTTGGCATTTTTATCCATCTATTGAGTCCTTCTCAACGACCTTGGATAGGCAGCAGTGATGGGTTGCAGGAGGTACACCCCGGTATGTGCGTACCGGTGCCTGCGGAAGCAGCAGCCACTGTACCAGAACAGTGCTTTGGAGGGCCCGCCCGCCCTTGTTCCTTACTTGTATTTGAAGGAAAGAGGCCATCTGTGCACGTGCGCGCAGCGTATGGCGCCTGCACGACGCTCCGCCGAACAGCTGGAGCATTGCAGGTGGTGGGTGCGCAGCCCCTGGTGCACGCCCGGCTCCCATTCCAACGTACCGGTTGCAACGGGAGCCGCGACCCACCACTGATAGGCAGATATTGATGTTTGATGGCATTAAAGGTATGGTCGCAGGATGTAAGCTGTTCCGAGTAAAGCTGCCTTCTGCAATTGACTGATACGGAAATTGTCGATTTATTGGCTGCCCATTGCACAGTTCACGGTAACTCTGAGCAGTTTATAGCATTATAAGCTTCTACTAGACTGCATTAATCATATGGTATTTTAGATCTGTTGACTATCCACCAATATTATGGTGTGTGTGTGTGTGTGTGTATATA
The DNA here is from genome assembly GCF_051295495.1 of Thamnophis sirtalis. Taxonomy (NCBI): domain Eukaryota; kingdom Metazoa; phylum Chordata; class Lepidosauria; order Squamata; family Natricidae; genus Thamnophis; species Thamnophis sirtalis. The sequence continues at coordinate 10,487,911 of NW_028261389.1, forward strand.
TATATATATATATATATATATATATATATATATATATATATATATATATATATATATATATATATATATATATATATATATATATATATATATATATATATATATATATATATATATATATATATATATATATATATATATATATATTTAACTTGAAATCTTTTTTATCAAGTATAGTTAAAACTTATACTTGTATCTGAACTGTATCTTTGCTTTATCCCTTTCCGTCAGTATCTCTCAACCTTTGCAACTTTAAGATCTTAAATGTTAAAATCTACAGTTATTTTCTTACCTGGGTGATGAATTATCATAAAGTTTGATGCTGGGACTGCGGTCCCTTCGAACAGATGCTGGCTCCAACGTGGGTAAACCGGTGGCAGATGTGGTTGTCGTCCAAGTGGAGGACACTCGCCGTAGAAGACCTGGGGGAAGGCTTTTCCTAAAGCGCTGTAGGTAAGACAAATAACATCTTAGGACTACCGTATTTTTCGGAGTATAAGACACACTTTTTTCCCTCAAAAAAGAGGCTGAAAATCTGGGTGCGTCTTATACACTGAATACAGATTTTTTTTGCCTCCCGAAACTCCGCCCCCTTCACCAAAATGGCCATACAGAGCTTCTAGGAAGCTTTCAGAGAGCTCCTGGGGGCTGAGGAGGGCAAAAATGAGTGAAAAATGGGCTGTTTTTTGTTCAATTTTGCCCTCCCCCCAGGAGAACTCTATAAGACTCCTAAAGGCTATGCATACAATTTTTTGGGACAAAAAATGACCCGTTTTCACAAAAAATGGGCCGTTTATTCCTCGTTTTTGGAGGGCCCCACCTCCCAGGAGCACTCTGCAAGTCCTCTAAAGACAATTCGTGCATTGGGGAGGGGGGACAGGCCCATTTTCGCAAAAAAAAATGGGCCATTTTTGGGAGGTTTGCAGAGTGCAAAAACCTTTTTTTAAAAATTTGCCTCTTAAAAACCTTGCTGCGTCTTAATACTCCGGTGCATCTTATACTCTGAAAAATACGGTACTTTATGATGTCACCGAGAAGAGGGAATTGACTTATTCTCCAGAGAGGACAAGAGGTAATAGGTGACAGCTTATGAAAGAGAGATACAGTGGGAATAAGTAATCAGTGGAATAGTTTGTTACCCAGAATTGTGGGTGCTCCATCACTGGAGGTTTTAAAAAATAAACTAGACAACCATTTGACCAGGATGGTATAAAGTCTCCTGCCTTGATCAGGGGGTTAGACTAGAAGACCTCCCTATGGTGTTGTGTTCCATGGTGTTTTCATCCACGATCTTCAGTTTTTATCAGCAAGTACATTGGACAACTCAGTAAATGAAGGAAATGCCCTGCTATTAATCTTTGACATTCTGCAGTCTTTTCCTTGGACAAGGATATTGTGCATAGTTTCAGGTTTCAGGTTTATTGGGATTTATATGCCGCCCTTTTCCCTGAGGGGACTCAGGGCGGCTTACAACCACGGGGGACGGGAAGTGCAAGGTCAAAACAAACACGTTGTGAGCAAAAGAAAAATAATAAAACACAACTTTCATTCAGCAATCAAACACTCGGGCGGGTAATTGGAAGCCTATCCCCAGGCCTGCTGGGAGAGCCAGATCTTGAGGGCTGCGCGGAAGGTCTGGATCGTGGTGAGGGTGCGGATCTCCATGGGGAGCTCGTTCCATAGGGTCGGGGCAGCAACAGAAAAGGCTCTCCTCCGTGTGGTCGCCAGTTGACATTGACTGGCAGATGGAATACGGAGGAGGCCCAGTCTGTGCGATCTAATTGGTCGATTCAGGGAGGTAATCGGCAGAAGGCGGTCTCTCAAGTACCCAGATCCACTACCATGGAGTGCTTTAAAGATGGTCATCATTATCCTGAAGCGCACCCGGAGACCAACAGGCAGCCAGTGCAGCTCGCGGAGGACAGGTGTAACGTGGGCGAACCGAGGTGCGCCCACTATCACTCGCGCGGCTGCATTTTGGACTAGCTGTAGTCGCCGGATGCACTTCAGGGGCAACCCCATGTAGAGCCCATTGCAGTATTCCAGTCTAGAGATCACAAGGGCTCGAGTGACTGTTGTGAGGGCCCCCCGATCTAGGTAGGGCCGCAACTGGCGGACCAGGCGAACCTGGGCAAATGCCCCCCTGGTCACAGCTGACAGCTGGTGATCAAAAGTCAGCTGTGGATCCAGGAGGACTCCTAAGTTGCGGACCCTATCTGAGGGGTGTAAAATTTGACCCCCCAGCCTAAGCGTTGGTGTATTAGCCAAATTATTGGGGGGAAAACACAACAGCCACTCGGTCTTATCCGGGTTGAGCACCAGTTTGTTAGCACTCATCCAGTCCTTAACGGCCTCCAGACCCCGGTTCATCACGTCCACCGCTTCATTGAGTTGGCAAAATAGTCCTTTTATAGCAATAGCACTTAAGACTTATATACCGCTTTACAGTGCTTTACAGCCCTCTCTAAGCAGTTTACAGAGTCAGCCTCTTGCCCCCAACAATCTGGGTCCTCATTTTACCCACCTCAGAAAGATAGAAGGATGAATCAACCTTGAGCCTGGTGAGATTCGATCTGCCGAATTGCAGGCAGCCTGCAGTCAGCAGAAGTAGCCTGCAGTACTGCACTCTAACCACTACGCCCCCATGGCTCATATCATGCGCCACCATGGCTTTATCCAAAACTGTCACCATTTATTCTATTTCCATGGATGAGAAAAGTATGTTTCAGATGCTCCTGTGTTTCTGATGCTCTCTTAAAGAATCAGATTCATAACTTGTTCGAATAAAATGATTATGAAATGGGTATCTTGCAGGGTTCGTTTTATTTCCATTTGCCACAGATCAGTGCTTCTCAACCTAGTTTATGATACGTACGGAGGTGCCACTGTACAATAAAAGTAGCTTTAGCCTTTAGACTAACGAGTTGGTTCTTTGGTTTGGTTTACCCTACTGGCTCTCCCACCCGGTGTGCATAAACGGAGTCAGTTTGGCAAGCTAAATAGGCAACATTTACCTTGGGAATAGTAAGCTTTTCTCCCTTCTCTGAACATTCTTCTGTGTCCGAACAGGTGTAGTTTTCGTTGAAGGATGCCAAAGTATTGACTCTTGGTCTGTGGATAGCTTGGAAGGTCAACTGTGTGTTAAGCAGGTTGCTCACTGCTCGAAGGGAGGTGCAGACATTGGGTGGCAACGAAGGATCTGCCAGGAGGTCAGTAATGAGTCCATGAGCTTCTCCCATGACGGCAATATCTACGGTAATACTGGTGCCCGAAGACTGGAAAGAGAGGGGAAAGAAGCATTAGCCCTAAATTAGAAAGTAAATAATGCATAACTATGCCAATGTGATTTGTGCAGTGGGAAGCGAGGGAGGAGGGTTGGCATGATGCCCACTGGCATTGTATTGCTGACCTAGGGCAGTGTAGAAGGGAAAAAAAACCCCACATAATTCTTATTCTATGCTTTCTATGGTACCACTAATGAGTACTAATGTCAGCCAGAGGATGCTGTTTGCATATTAAATGGAAAAAAAACCCCTAACCTTACTGTATTTTTTGGAGTATAAGACACATCTTTCCCCCACCAAAAAAGAGGGTGAAAATCTGAGTGCGTCTTATACACTGAGGCATTTTTGGCCTCCTGAAACCCTGCCCCCTTTGCAAAAATGGCCATGCATAGCCTTTAGGAGGCTTCCAGAGTGCTCCTGGGGGCTGAGAGGGCAAAAATGAGCAAAAAACGGGCCATTTTTTGCTCGTTTTTGCCCCCCCCCGGGAGCACTTTACAAGGCTCCTAAAGGCTATGCATGCCATTTTTTTGACAAAAAACGGGCCAATTTTTGCGAAAAACAGGCCGTTTTTGCTCGTTTCCCCCCCCCCAAGCACTCTACAAGCCTCCTAAAGGCTATGCATGCCATTTTTTTTTTTTACAAAAAACGGGCCCATTTTCATGAAAAAACGGGCTGTTTTTTGGGAGGTCTGCAGAGTGCAAAACCTTTTTTTAAAATTTGCCTCTTCAAAATCTTGATGTGCCTTATACTCTGGTGCGTCTTATACTCTGAAAAATATGGTAAATGAAGTGATTCAAACTGCTTCTAGTTTGGCTGCCCATATAAATCAGCTTTATATGTTCATGATGTAAACATCCGTGTTCTTAGAAAAATGTACGCAGGTAGTCCTCAACATATGACCACAGATGAGCCACAAACCTCTTGTTCCTAAGTCAGACAGTTCTTGCTGCATTTTACCATATTTTTTGCCACAGTTGTAAGTGAATTGCCGCAGTTGTTAAATTACTAATATGGTTGTTAAGTAAATCCGACTTCCCCATTGACTTCGTTATGTCAGAAGGTCGCAAAATATAACCACATGACCCCGGGGGCACTGCAATCATCATAACTATGAGTCACTTGCCACGTGGCCAAATTTTAATCACATGACCATGGGGATGCTGAATGGTTGTGTGAAAAACAGTCATAAGTCCCTTTTTTCAGTACCGTTGTAAGTTCGAATAGTCACTAAATGAATGGCTGTAAGTGGAGGTGTAATGTCCTTCAGTGGATCTGGCTCATCTATTTTTTTTGGTCGCCAGAACCTGAGAAAGGATCATAAAGTTTTAAAAAGCCATTTCCCTAAAGTCTTTTTTGACAATCGCTTACATCAATGTTAGCCTGTGACGTCCTAGTTTGTTTTATCCCCATCGTCTTCATTTAACAACCCATAATCCCTTGAGGGGTGGAGTCTGGGCAACTGAATGGAGCTAGCTAGAGTGTTTTAATGGCCGGATGCCCTTCCTGTCACCAATGAGGAGTTTTGTTCAATAGATACGTATATATTCTCAGTGTGCCCAGAGAGAAATATCTGCCTCTCCCTAGGATCAAACTCACAGCCTCCTGGTTGTGAGGTGAGAGGTCCACCTCTAGGCCACCGCACCACTCCTACCTAGTTTGCTTTACGTTTCAGGAAAAGGGCATTTAAGGTTGGAAATGTACCATATTTTTCAGAGTAAAAGACAAGGTATTGAAGAGGCAATTTTTTAAAAAAAAGTTTTTGCACTCTGCAGACCTCCCAAAAACAGCCTGTTTTTCACAAAAACGGGCCCGTTTTTTTCTCTCCAAAAAAAGGGCATGCATAGCCTTTAGGAGGCTTATAGAGTGCTCCTGGGGGCTGGGGGGGGAGGCAAAATTGAGCACAAAATGTTTTTTCTCTCATTTCTGCCCTCCCTAGCCCCTAGGAGCACTCTGCAAAGGTCCTGGAGGCTCTGCACGGCCATTTTGGTGAAGGAGGCGGGGTTTCGGGAGGCGAAAAATGTTGTATTCAGTGTATAAGATGCACCCAGATTTTCAGCCTCTTTTTGAGGGAAAAAGGTGCGTCTTATACTCCGAAAAATACCGTATTTCCAGACCCGATTCAACGTTAAAAATATGGGCCATTTAGTTGATCCTAGCAATCGAGATCGCCAACCCATCTCAAAACAAGGAACAAAATGGCGGAGAAGGGGAAGGGAGGGGCAGAGAGAGGAATAACCAAAGATCGTCTATCAGACATCGTCAGAAAGCCAGCAGCGAGAGTCCAAGAAAATATCACAAGCTGAGTTCAGTTTCCAAAGCACATCATGAACTCCCTGGCCAAGACTTAAAATTAAAAGTAAACACATTTCTCCTTTCTCTACTGTTCTCCCTTGCCTTCAACGTCTAATTTCCAAAAAAACACTTGAGCAGCACAGATCGGCAGTTTCTGTGGAAAAAAAACAAAAAACGCGTTTGCAGTTCGGCCCCAAAAGGGATTTACCGGGATTGAAAAAAAATACGTAATTTTTAAAGTATGTTTTCTTTAAAAGAAATCTGGGTTCCTTTCACGCAAAGAATGGGTGTGGGCTTGACAGACTTTATAAAAATGACTTTCCCTCCCCCAGGAGCTTTCATGCCATTAAGACAACTGGAGCAAGAATTGAGCCAGGGTAGAAACTAACCATGTTTCTATTAAATGATCATTCCTGGACTTTACTAAAAGCATGCTACTCCACGTCACAGCAGAGGCAGCCCTGGAAGAGTTGAGTTCTGGTAGGCCTCAACCTTTGGCAATTGAGCTCAAAATTCCTGTCGCTGAGCAAGACAGACTTCAAGTGAGAATTCCCTATAAGCTTTCTTGCCATAGTTGTTAAGTGAATCACGGCAGTTGTTAAGTAGGTAACAAGATTACTAAGTGAATCTGGCTTCCCCCACTGACTTGGCTTGTCAGAAGATCACCAAAGGGGATCACGTGATCTCCAGGACACTGCAACCATCATAAATACGGGCCAGTGCTCTGAATTTAGTATCAAATAACCAAGGGGATCCTGCAATGGTCACAAGTCACTTTTTTCTAGAGACGTTGTAACTTCAAATGGTCCCTAAAATAATGTCTGTAAATCAAGGACTAGCTGTATACATTATTAGGGCTATTTGTCCCAAAGCTGCTTTTTCAAAAGGCAAAAGACAATTTTATTTTTACTTGAAGACGTTTCACTTCTCATCCAAGAAACTTCTTCGGTTCACTTCATATTTGAAGTTGCGGCCACTCTACAATGTCACGAGTTTGTTGCAGAAAAATCAAATCCAGAAAGCACACACACAGATAACGGATGCAGCTGGATTCATTAACTTCTTTATATACGTAAGAACAGATGAATAAATGTACAATACCAACAGGTGATTCTTCCAAGTAAACACAAGGCAGGAGAGTTACAGGCAAACACACGCAGTTAGTTTCATTTCAGCAGACAAGCCCAGACAGACTGCTAGTTTACTTCTCAGAGCAGCAGACTGCTTAAGTTTCTGTTTCAATTCTCTGCACAGACTCAGTTCTGTTTAAGCTCCCATTGGTTGATTAGTTGCTATGCCTATTCAATGGCTGACCTTGTTCCCATGTCTCTCCCAGTCATGAATATTTTAACATATAAGATGGCTACCGAACCAAATCTTGAAGGTTCCTCATCTCTTCCAACGGCTGTGGGAGACTTCTGAAGCTTAACTTTGCTTTCAATTAATTCTGGCTTAAGATCCTTTTTCCTCCAGTGTTGTGTTGTGGTTATCCCTCTCTTTTGGACTCTCTCCTCCTACTGAACTGTTTGACTTAACCCCTGGTTCACTTAAGGTTCCTCATACTCTCAGGATGATCTATGCGGCCCAACATCTGCATCAAATATCCCCATGAGGATATCGTCTTGTTCCCTAAACAAAACAACTCTCTGGATAATAATTCCTATTCTTGCAAGATGAAATTTGAAATAGTCAGGAAGAAGGCAACAAAACCGTCAGGTCCAAAGAATCAGGGTCCTTTCCATAAGTTCCAGATGAAAAGATTTATTGATCATGTTTATAACCAAGAATCTAGTCAACTAACGTACAATACTAAATTGGCGTCAGATGAGGATCAATGGAATTAAAGAGTGGTTGGACTGAAGAACATTTGTGGCAACATAACAACTCCAGACTGATGACTCACTTAACTCTGCCCCCTAGTGCTGCTTGCTCTTCTCCTACACAACCATAGTTAGAAAAAGTTGTGGATAAGAAGTAGAATAAAATCTAGCCTCTTTGTCATCAATGCCTTGATTGTTCAACCAAATTATGTGCCACTGATATAAGAGAAAATATAGTTAATCAAAAGAGCCTCTGAGTTGGTCTATTTTTTCTCCAACCACTGGGATAATTTAGTCTCCACTGTTTTGGTTTTGGCTATTTTGGGACAAAATGGAAAATCTTTTAGTCTCTGACATGTCCCACTTTGAGATGATTAAAAAAAACCTGATATCATCAAGAGTTTGGAATTTCCTCTGTGACAGGAAACACAGCTGTTTGGTCTCCTTTAATTCCTCAGTATTTAGTAGAGGAATGGGATGGAAGAAAGAAAATAAAACAATTAAAAGTATTGATCATGCATGATTCATATTCTCCCTCCCTCCCTTCCTCTCTTCCTCTCTTCTCAAGATGTTGAGGCTCTAGAAAGACTGCAGAGAAGAGCAACATAGATGATTAGGGGACTGGAGACTAAAAGATATGAAGAACGGTTGCAGGAATTGGGTATGTCTAAAAGATATGAAGAACGGTTGCAGGAATTGGGTAGTTTAATGAAAAGAAGGACCATGGGAGACATGATAGCAGTCTTCCAATATCTCAGGGGTTGCCACACAGAAGAGGGAGTCAAGCTATTCTTCTTGTTCTGAGGGCAGAACAAGAAGCAATGGGTAGAAACTAATCAAGGAGAGAAGCAACTTAGAACTGAGGAGAAATTTCCTGACAATTAGAAAATTAATCAGTGGAACAGAAGTTGCTTTCAGAAGTTGTGGATGCTCCAACACTGGAAGTTTTTAAGAAGATGTTGGACAACCATTTGTCTGAAATGGTATAGGATTTCCTGCCTAAGCAGGGGGTTGGCCTAGAAGACCTCCAAGGTCCCTTCCATCTCTCTCTCTCTCTGTGTGTGTGTCTCTCTCTCTGTCTCTCTCTGTCTCTCTGTCTCTCTCGTTTACCTTTTAATTCCATAAAACACACGGAAGGAATTACGGATTCAGACTCTCAATTTTTCTTTAAATTACATATCAAGTTCAGAGCAACCCCCCCCACCCCAATTTTCAAAAAATGTGCCCTTATTATTCTGCAGAGTCTTTTAAGTCTTAAAAATCCAGATGGTTAGAAAGCGAAAAAAGACACAGCCAAGCGAGAATGGGGGAAGCGAAATATAGAACCAAACAATGGCAGCTATCGTCATTTGAAATGTGAATTATTCTCTCTTAACAGATGTGAAAAATAAATTGGAAGGAAACGGAATTGCTGGAAGACATACTATAAAGGAAGGCGAGGATAATAAAGGAGTTGTCCTCAAAAGGAGGAGGAAAGGAGGACATAAAGAAGAACAAATCTGTCATTTTTAGTTTCTCCAAAGGATTGTTTCTTTTTTTGGCCGCCGTTCAAGAAGAAAAACATCCAATTTTGCTAAGTTTATATCAAACAACTGCATCAAGTGAAACTCATCAGGTAAAACGATTCTCAACTTGGAAAGGACCACATGAAGAGAAGGACCAGGGGTGACATGCTAGCAGTGTTCCAATATTTGAGGGGCTGCCACAGAGAGGAGGGGGTCAAGCTATTTTCCAAAGCACCTGAAGGCCAGACAAGGAATAATGGATGGAAACTGACCAAGGAGAGATTCGACCTAGAAATAAGGAGGAACTTTCTGACAGTAAGAACAATCAACCAATGCTTGCCCTCGGACGTTGTGGGAGCTTCATCCCTTGAGACTTTCAAGAAGAGATTGGTCAGCCATTTGTCAGAAATGGTGTAGGGTCTTCTGCTTGAGCGGGGGGTTGGACTAGATGACCTATAAGGTCCCTTCCAACTCTGTTAATCTGTTAACATTATAGAATCCTACAGTGTTTTTTGTTGAAGGCAAGGAACCTGCTAAGGGACAGATTTCCCTTAAAAAGATGGAAATTCTAAACTGCGCCAATAAACAAGGAAATCTCATAATCAGATTTTGAAGAGGTAAGAATTCAGTTGCTATAAGAAGAGAATATTTGTCGCTCAGGATTAAACTGTGGGGTCCTTGGTGCTGTCTGGCCTTGGTTGTTTTCCTCCAGGTGTTTCTTTACCCAACTAGGTAACATCATCAGTGATGTAAGAGTGACATAACACTGATGATTATCACCTCGTGGGGTAATAAAATCGTTTAAAGGAAAGCAACGCAACTCGGAGAGTACCAAGGACGCCACAATTCAGTTCTTTTTGTTTTGACGAGATGGATTTGTTTGTGCTGCAACAACTTTCCCAGATTTAAAGAGTCCTCGTAAAGGTATCAATTCAAGAAAATTCTCAGTTGCTTCCTTGGGCTGATCGAATTTGCTTTCAAAATAATTAGGAAGAAGACATGAATTCTTTTTAATTCCAGGAAAGGGATGGAGTAATTCACCAATTTCTGATCTGAAAGCTAGCTACAAAGCTCTAACTTTGCTTTCGTTCTTCTCTAAGTCTATTCCGTTTCCAAATGAATGCTTGCTTTTAAAGATCTATTCACCTCCATTTTCTCACAACATGGCTATTCCTACAACCATTTGAATGGCCTTTATGGCTTTCCTGAAGTATTTTTTTTACTTTAAGTGTGCCTTTGCAAGGACCTTGTTGATACAGGCATTTCAAGATTCACAGAAGGGCAAAATCAGGTTAACCTTTGAAGAACAGGTTGATCCCAAAGAGCTGTGACCACAAGCTCATCTAAAAAGGGGTGCCAAGCGTCCATCAGGAAAAATACAGTTCTAGGTTTTGCGTTACACTTCAAGCGTCATGTACATGACGGAGGGCTGATCCTGCTTTCTCCTTGGTGTCCCACATGGGGGAAAGAATTCTAACATTTGGCTCCAGACTTCTGGGTTAGAGGGAAGCTTAAAGGCCACAAAAATGGTATTTACATGAGGCCCCCAAGGACATTTCCCTCCACCGATCTATCTGCATGAAAGGGCTGATGATTTGGGATTAAAGATAAAGATTCCCCTCGCACACATAGGGAGTGGTGCTCATCTCCGTTTCAAAGCCGATGAACCAGCGCTGTCTGAAGACGTCTCCGTGGTCATGTGGCCAGCATGATTAAACGCCAAAGGCGCACGGAACGCTGTTACCTTCCCACCAAAGGTGGTTCCTATTTTTCTACTTGCATTTTTTACGTGCTTTCGAACTGCTAGGTTGGCAGAAGCTGGGACAAGTAACAGGAGCTCACTCCTTTACGCAATGCTAGGGATTCGAACCGCCGATCTTTCTGATTGACAAGCTCGGCGTCTTAGCCACTGAGCCACTGCATCTCTGTGATTTGGGATTACAAACCCTTTTATCTCTGATTGCCCACCAGGGTAGAAGTCATTCTATTGAGTATACCGAGGGCTACCAATTAGCCATCCTGGCTCTGCCATATATGCCCTTATTGCCCTCATATTGCTAGGCTAGCACTGATGATGTTACCTAGTTCAGTCATGAAACATCTGGAAGGAAACCACCAAGCTCAGAGAGCACCAAGGACCCCACTGGAATTATTTTTCTAAGCTTACTCAATTTTAACTGTCTTTTTTTCTATCTCAACAGGATTCCTTTTAAGACAGAACTGCACCCTGGCTCCATGCTCACATTACGATAAGCCATGATATAGTTCATCCTGATTTGATTCCGGATATTGGCCATGAAGATACTGAAGAGACGAATGGCTTCTGCCTTTTAGGATCAACTATCAATAAAGGGAAGCGGTGGCTCAGCGGCTAAGACGCTGAGCTTGTTGATCAGAAAGGTCAGCAGTTTGGCGGTTCGAATCCCTAGCGCTGCGTAACGGAGTGAGCTCCCGTGACTTGTCCCAGCTTCTGCCAACCTAGCAGTTCGAAAGCACGTAAAGAAAAATAGGAACCACCTTTGGTGGGAAGGTAACAGTGTTCTGTGCACTTTTGGTGTTTAGTCATGCCAGCCACATGACTATGGAGACGTCTTTGGACAGCGCTGGCTCTTCGGCTTTGAAACGAAAATAAGCACTGCCCTCTAGAGTCGGGAACAATTAGCACATATGTGCGAGGGAAACCTTTACCTTTATCAGTAGTAAAGAAACCAGCATTTCAAGAAACAAGCCACAGACTTGGTAGAATAGAAAAAGACATCGAGATGTCGGAATATGTCAACACTTACAGAGAACAGAATTATGCAGGCAATGGTTTCTTAGGGAAGCCCAAGATGAAATTCTCAGTCATCCCAAGGATAAAAACCAAGGAGATTGCAGATTGCTGGAGTAATGCTTGAACAAGGAAAAACAGGCATTGACACACACACTTTAGCATACCTCATGCGTCCTTCCTCCTATGAAAATTTCATTGGAAAAAAACATCGAAAAGAACTTTTCACAGGGGATAAAGATTTCGTTTAGGCAGAATGTTAACAGCAGACACTTCAGCCGACCCCGAACACAAAACCAGAAAATAATATAATCCTAATCTTTTTTTTCTAAGGATTCAAGAAATGTTTCAGTTATCTGTCATACACAATCTTAAAAATGCCCCACTTGTCAAATAAAGCCACCAGATTCCGCTTGCTATTCTTTTACACTAGGTCAGTGGTTCCCAAACTTGGCAACTTTAAGACTTGTGGACTTCAACTCCCAGAATTTGCTCTGCTGGCTGGAGAATTCTGGGAGTTGAAGTCCACAAGTCTTAAAGTTGCCAAGTTTGGGAACTACTGACCTAGGTTTATGGGGAGGGGAAAAAAAAGGACTGCACTGCATTGTCCCAAGGCTCCACTAGATGGCAGTAGCACACACTGTATGTTTCCTGATCCAAATATTCCTTGTTGATTTTTAAATTTATGCTGGGCATAACAGAAATGTGCGTGTGGAGTGAAATTGGGGGGAGGTATATTTAAACGCTTATTTTAACCCACTGGGTATGTATTCCGATGCCATATTCCCATCTCTCAGAGAACGAACGCATAAATTTGCAAAGCCTGTGGGCTGTCAGATTTTTCTATGGAAAAGCAAATTAGCTTCCTGCAATTAATAACAATGATATTGTGATAAACCATTTCTATTGCGGTTTCAATTGTTCTAATGGAATGCGTAAAGAGAGAGAGAGAGAGAGAGAAGGGGGGGCGGGGCGGAAAGAGGTTTGAGGGCCAACAGCTTATGGTAACACAGTATCCTCTAGATTTTTGGGACTACAATGCCCATATGCTCTGCCCTTTATGAAAATGGCTCCCAGAATTCCTTTTCTTTATAAACCTTTTTTTCTTTTCTCTCTGTGTGTTTGCACTTTTCCCACTTATTATCTTTCTTTATCCTCATTGCTCTTCTGTTTTCAATATTTGTATGGTTTTTATTATTTGGGGAGGGAGGTTGTATTGTGTTTATTCTCTTAACCATCTGTTTAACAGAAATTATCTACTGTGTATTAAAAATATGCGGGATAGAGAGGGTAAAATATAAATGTATTTGTAGCTGCTGTTAAGGAGATTGGAAGCTTTTGATTTCCGTTTTTTTGTTCCCTCTTTTTTTTCTTTGCACCTTTTTCACTCCACTCATTATTTTTGTTTTACTTTCTTCATTCTTTTTTCGAAATTTGAATTGTTTTATTCGCTTAAAAAATTTCATATGCTCAGTTATGCAAGACCTTTTTGTGGCTGGGGTTGTTCAACGAATCACTGCAGTTGTTAAGTGAATCGCCCGGTTGTTAAGCGAATCGAGCTTCCTGTATTGATTTTGCTTGTGGGAAACCAGCCAGGAAGGTTGCAAAAGGTGATTCACCTGACCATTGGAGAGGCCGCGATAGCCATAACTGCGAGGACTTGTTGTAAGTTTTAAAATGCTTGTTGTAAGTTCGAAGAGTTGCTAAATGAATGGTTGCAAGTTGAGGATCACCTGTACTGTGATTTTTGGAAAATACAACAAATACAACAATGCAATGTCTATTAGCTTTGCTGGCAGTCCTTAGTCCTAAACTCACAACCACAATTGAGACACATATTTCCATTGCTTAGCAAGGCAAAATCTCATAAAGGTGCCATCAAAAGGCCAGCCGACAGCTTATTTCTCTGCCCCTTCAAAGGACAAATCTTTACCTTCCTACAATGTCCCTTTCTGGAAAGGAAGGACTCTTTTTAGACGGGCTTCAATCTAGCAATAGCAATAGCAGTTAGACTTATATACCGCTTCATAGGGCTTTCAGCCCTCTCTAAGCGGTTTACAGAGTCAGCATATTGCCCCCAACAACAATCCGGGTCCTCATTTTACCCACTTCGGAAGGATGGAAGGCTGAGTCAACCCTGAGCCGGTGAGATTTGAACAGCCAAACTGCAGAACTGCAGTCAGCTGAAGTCGCCTGCAGTGCTGCATTTAACCACTGCGCCACCTCGGCACCTGAGATTATCCAGAGATTATCCATCTCTGTAGATGTGGAGATATCCATATTTGATTTCTGGGACTTTCTGTAACCTCCAACTGTCAAGATGTTGTTATGCTGGAAGAGGAAGGAAGTAGAGGGGCAGGAAGGGAAGAGCAAAAGGGACAACAGTCTTCAACTTTTTTAAAAAAAGGTAAAATGAAATTTAAAGACAGAGAACTCTGCATCCCACAGGTTTTGCATTGCACTTTCCTTCCATCGGCTGAACGCCTAATTCTCACAGTGGTGTCTAATGTCTATATATAGACATTATACCCATATAATATGGCTGCAATATTATTATTTATCTTTCTTATTATTTCCCCCCTCTGATTGATAAGGAGGAGGAGGAGGAGCGGGGGAAGGAGGGGGAGGAGGAAGAAGAGGAGGAGGAGGATACTTTGCATGTACAGTGAGAGCTGTCACATCAGAGACAAATTCCTTGTGTGTCTAATCACACTTGACCAAATGAAGTATTCATTTCAATCTAGTTCAGGTGTCTGTGCAGGGACAGAAACACTGGTGGGATTCAAATAATTTAACGACCGGTTCTCTGCCCTAATGATTTCTTCCAACAATCAGGTTACCAAACTGCTGAGAAACTTAACGACCGGTTCTCCCGAAGTGGTGCGAACCGGCTGAATCCCACCACTAGATAGAAATCAGTGAAAATCCCGGTTTTATTCCATCCCTATGGAGGTTCTCAACCATCCAAGGTCATGGTTGTCCCACAGGTGCTTTGTCCCAAAAAGGCAACTGGGCTTTCTTCTTTTTCTTTGAAAGCATTTCGCTTCTTATCCCAAGAAGCTTCTTCCGTTCTTCAGAGAAGGAGAAGGAGAAGAAGAAGTTCTTCAGAAAGAACTGAAGAAGCTTCTCGGATGAAATGTTTTCAAGGAAAAAGTCCAGTTGCCATTTTGGGAACAGCCCCTTTGGGACTTCTCTAATGGACGTGTTGTCCTCTTGCTAATCCGAGGTGGCGCAGTGGTTAAATGCAGCACTGCAGGCTACTTCAGCTGACTGCAGTTCTGCAGTTCGGCTGTTCAAATCTCACCGGCTCAGGGTTGACTCAGCCTTCCATCCTTCCGAGGTGGGTGAAATGAGGACCCGGATTGTTGTTGGGGGCAATATGCTGACTCTGTAAACCGTTTAGAGAGGGCTGAAAGCCCTATGAAGCGGTATATAAGTCTAACTGCTATTGCTATTGCTAATAAATAAGCTCTCTTCCTGCATTTTGGAGATCTGGCTTTTGAGAACATAGCCCTGGATCTGAAAAGCAGAAGGCACTCTGTTCTTCTTGTTAGTTGTGAAGTCATGTCCAACCCATCGCGACCCCATGGGCAACCTTCCCCCCAGGCCTTCCTGTCCTCTACCATCCCCCGGAGTCCATTTAAAGTCTGTTTTAGAAGTGGCCAATTCTGTTGTTCATGCCCCTTTTCATAAGTTTTCTTGCCCGAAAAAGAAACTTCTATGGGAATTATTATTATTTCTTTACAAAAATTGAGTCTTACTCTCCACTTCTTGATAGCTTGTTTTTAGTCTCCTGCTGCTGTATTTTTAATTCGCTTGGCTGGAAGTTTTGCAGGGTTGAATTGCTAATATTGCTGTTTTTTTTTCATTACACAATTTTCCTGGCTCCCTTCGCTTCCCAAGCTGAAAAAGACTGCGAGAGGAATTCCCCCATGATTTTACTGAAGCGTGGGAAACCAGGGGAGTTGGTGATGACTAGAGAAATGACTGTACGGTGAAAAGAAAAGAAAAAAGTATCAAGGCCATGAATGTATACCTTACGGCTCTCTCAGAGTTAAAATAAGTGAAAGAAGACACGAGGATTTTGCCAAAAAACGTTTTCTCGTTTTAAAAAGGAAAAAAAAAAGGAAAAGAAAAATGTTCTTCTGTAAGTAAATAAAATAAGCACTAGCAGTATTCATAAGAATACAAATTCTGGTGGAAAAGTAATAAGGTTTACTGAATTGGCATTGACCTAAATTGGTGTTATTTGTGAAATTGTCTCCAACCCATTCAGTTCCCCTGACTCTATCTCGCAAGAAATTATGAGGTTGTTAATAGAAAGTGGTTACCAGCATTAATAAGCAGGGACCCTTTTCTTACAAACACACACACACACACACACACACACACACACACACACAAAACAACAACCACCTCGAGTTAAGGAACCTGCAGCCTCCTGGGCCCCAAAACGATCCCTTGGATGATCTGATTCTTGAATTGCCATATGAAAGATGGGGAAGATGAAAGTGGATAAGGAGAAAGGGGACATTTTGCTGAGATCAAAAGGAAACCCAAATGCGAACATTACCATTTCCCTCGCTCTTTTTAAAGAAATCGCTAGCAAAGGCAGTAATGCTATCTGACTGGCGGTACCCAGGCTGGGAAGAAAAATAAAACTCTTTTCAAGAGAAGCCTGACTCCTGGGGGGTTTGATGGATGCATCCGTGTAATTTTCTTGGCAGCAACCGTGGACACGATGCCATTGTCTTCTTCTGGGATTTCTTTGCCCCTTCCTTCCTTCGGTTTGCAAGCCTTCTTATTTCTAGGCGTTCTCCTCACTGGAGTACTAACCGGGTCGCACTAGTTTCCTAGCCCAGGCAAAATTTGAGAAGAAACTGATATCCGATGACAAACATGCTTTGTAAGTGGCTGAGCAGAAAGTTTTGAGGCAGGGACATTGAAAGGAAGAGGGGAAGCGTAGCATTTTGTCAGGACAACGAAATGAATCGGACCCTTTTCTAGGGCCCAAAGTCTGCCACCCTGGGAATATTAGGCTAGAAGATAAGTAACCATTGAACACAGTGGGCCTTACTTCCCAATGAATGACTTGGAGTAAGATCTGTTGCTTTTGCAGAATAAAGTGAGGAACGAAATCTGAAAGATTTTGCGAAGCTTCTTCCCCAGTAACATTGTACTGCAAGCTAGAGCATACAAAACCTTTGCCAGACCAATTCTCGAATACAGCTCGTCTGCCTGGAATCCACAGTGTTTATCGGACATTAATACAATTGAGCGGGTCTCCAGAGGTATTTCACGAGAAGAGTAACTCCACTCCTCTGCTCATAATAGTATCCCTTACGCCACCAGGCTCAACATTTTGGGCTTGGGCGTGGAACTATGCTGCCTACGTCTAACCTAAGCATAGTATACAAAATTGTCTGCTACAACGTCCTACCTGTCAATGACTACTTCAGCTTCAACCCCAATAATACGCAAGCCAACAACAGATACAAACTCAAGGTAAACCGCTCCAGGTATTGGACCTGGGTACTTGAGAGACCACCTCCTACTGATTACCTCCCTATGACCTATTAGATCCCACAGACTAGGCCTCCTCCGAATACCATCTGCCAGCCAGTGTCGGCTGGCAACTCCTCAGGGGAAGGCCTTCTCTGTGGCTGCTCCGGCCCTCTGGAACGATCTCCCCGTTGAGATCAGGACCCTCACCACCCTGCCGGCTTTCTGCAAAGCCACTAAGACCTGGTTGTTCCGGCAGGCCTGGGGCTGAAGAATCTTCCGGCCCCACTCGAATGTTGCGACTGATGTTATATTTTAATTTGTTTGTCTGTAATTGTTGTTATTTGTACCTCTTCCCCTATGGTTGTTAGCCGCCCTGAGTGTCTCAGGAATAGGGCGGCATACAAGTTGAATAAACCAAACCAAACCAAACCAAACCAAACCAAACCAAACCAAACCAAACCAAACCAAACCAAACCAAACCAAACCAAACCAAACTGGATTGCAGAAAATGCGACTTCAGCAACAGAGTGGTCTGGAATGCTCTACCTGACTTCATTGTTACAGCCTCAAACCCTCACAGCTTCAATCTTAAACTGTCCACTGTGGACCTCTCCCCATTCCTAAATAATTTTTTATTTTTATTTTATTTGCTTTGTCAAACACGTACGAAATAACAGGTACAAGTATAAACATGGACACGAACACAGGAAATGGGTATGAATGAATGAGAAAATAGGACAGGGACGATATTTTCTCATTCATTCATACCCATTTCCTGTGTTCGTGTCCATGTTTATACTTGTACCTGTTATTTCGTACATGTTTGACAAAGCAAATAAAAATAAAAATAAATAAATAAAATTAACGACAATGTGCTACCATGGCCTTAAGGAAAACTGAGAGACTTGTGACTTGAAAGTCCTTTTAATCATGACCTTTTAAACTTTTAATCATCTTCCTGCAGTGTCCTCAAGAATTATAAAGGACCAAGTGATGCTTCCACATGGCTTAAGTAAAGCTTGCAATAAGGAAAAAAAGACCAAGGGCCAGCTCCCTTTATGCCCAACATCTGCACAAACTGACCTGCACTGTGAGAGGTCAATCCGTTGAATCTAAATCAGGAAAAGAAAGGAACAGATCATCCTGCTGTCTTCAGATTTTTCAGAATGGCTCATTTCCAGCCTCTGCCATGCTGCCTGGGAATTATGGGAGTTGAAGCACTACTACATCAGGATGGAGCCATTAGGATGGATCCTAGGGCAGGCAAAGTGGAGTGCAATGACTTGATGTGTGGGTGTGGTGGCTCATGTGGTCAGAACACAAGGGTGAACACCTGCAAGTCTGCGTTTGAGACTCCAGGGCTGCTCTGTGGCAGGGTGAACTCCTATCCTTCACTCCAGCTCATGCTGACTTAGCAGTTTGAAAGCATGCAAACACGAGTAGATAAATAGGTACCACTTAAGTGGTGAGGGCTTATTTTTTGGGGGGGAGGGCTTATTTTAGTGCATGCCTCAAAAGCCCAATTGGGCTTATTATCTGGGGAGGTCTTATTTTCAGGGAAACAGGGTACATCAGCATCCCAAACATTCCTGTATATCATCAGGCTGGCTGGGGAATCCTGGGAATTGAAGTCCAGGTCTTAAAGTTTGCCAAGGTTGGACACCCCTGCTATATATACAAGGGATTAAAAAGCATTTTAAAGTTAAGCATCCCAAATTCCATCTTCATAGACCATTTCTAATTTTCTCCCACAGTTGAGTTTAATGGACGCAAACCAATAACAGTTGGGTTTTTTGCTTCTTCTTGACAAAGAGATCTGCATTGTGAACTCTGTACAATGAAAAAACAATCTCTCTTTTTTTTTTAGCTAAATCCTAAATTAGGCAATGAGGAACGTGTTTTAAATGTATGTTGGGAACAATTTCCTCTTCCCACATCTTATCACCCTCACCTATATCTCCTTCTTATCATCTGACCTTAGAGTCTCTGCTGATTTGTCACTTCCTTCTCCATCCTGCTGGCAACTATGCCCCTCATCTGAGATCAGCTTTGCACAAGGTTTTATGATCCCCCATCATAAATCCTTGGCAGGAAAAGCAAACAAGGCCATATCTTGCGGCTGTCTCAGGCCAAGATGGATAAATTCATATTTTAAGAGACACCTCGTGGATGTGACGGAAGACTGGTCAGAGCCTATTTGATTTGATTTGATTATATTTATATGTCGCCCTTTTCCCCCGAAGGGGACTCAGGGCGGCTCACAATTCAAATCGGGGAAGGGGGGTACAAACAGAAAATAAAAGACGAAACATAACAATACATAATTTAAAAACACACAACAGTCATACCATTCGAGACGGGGGCAACAGCTCTTTAGCCCCAGGCCTGTCGGAACAGCCAGGTTTTAAGGGCTTTGCGGAAGGCCTGGAGGGTGGTGAGGGTTCGAATCTCCACGGGGAGTTCGTTCCAGAGGGTCGGAGCAGCCACAGAGAAGGCTCTCCTCCGGGTAGTCGCCAGTCGGCACTGGCCGGCGGATGGAATTCGGAGGAGGCCTAATCTGTGGGATCTAATCGGTCTAGTGGAGGTGATTGGCAGCAGGCAGTCTCTCAAGTACCCAGGTCCAAGCCTAAGCAGACATAACAGCTGTGTGCAACTGGTATGAGAAAGGGACTGAAGAAGAAAGAGTGATTAGGTTTTGGGTGGGTAAAGATTTGCTGCTTTCCTGTGTGAACACTGTTGTCCCATTCTGACCACTACTGGCCCACTTGTTAAGACAGGATGAGGCAACAGCCTCAGTTAGAAGAAGATATACTGACTGATTGAATGAATGAAATAAGTGCGTAAATGAATGAGTGATTGTTTTCCTGCATCAACTCAGAAGGTTCAGACTGCCCAAGGAAACTGCTGATACAGTTCTACAGAGGAATTATTGAGTGTCATTTGTACCTCAATAACCGTCTGGTTTGGCTCTGCAACCAAACAAGACAGACAGAGACTTCAACAGATAGTTAAAACTGCAGAAAAAACAGTGGCAATCAGCCTGCCTTCCACTGAGGGCTGGTAATTGCACAAGCCAAAAACAGGGCTGAGAAAATATCTACAGATCTCTCACATCCTGAACATGAACTCTTTCAACTTCTCCCCTTAGGATGCCACTATAGGAAATTGCATACCAAAACAACTAGACACAAACACATTTCCCCACAATCTGCTAAACATCTAATTCTCACAGACATTCTCTTATGTCTAAGTATATTTACCCATGTAATATAGCTGTACTACTTTTATCCTTCTCATCTGTTCCACTATCTTCTCTTATTGGCATGATGATTGATTACGATGATGATGATGATGATGATATTATTATGTGGTTAATCTTTGGTGAGATTCACAGCCTTTGGGGCTGGTTGGTAGCTCAACAGCTCGAGACCTAACCAAAGACCTAGGAACTGTTAAGGTAACGTTGGAGGATATAAGCTGTTCCAAGTAGGGTGGTTTTTTGTAGAGTCCGAATGTTCAAGTCTGATAAACTTAGAATTTCCAAATAGCGAGGTAGCCCTTTAGGTATTGCTCCAAGGACTCCAATTACAATTGGGACAACACACGATTTCTTTTTCCACAGTCGCTCAACTTCAATTTGCAAGTCCCGGTACTTGATTTTTTCTTGCTGCTTATCTTCAATTTGCACATCACCAGGTATTGCAAAATGTCAATGAACCAAACTTTTTTTCTTTTCAACTATTGTTATGTCAGGTGTGTTGTAGGCCAAGTGCCTGTCAGCCTGAATTCTGAAATCCCACAAGATCTTGACTTTTGCATTCTCTAGAACCTTCGGGATTGGGCGGCATACAAATCTATTAAAACTTAAACTTAAACTTCTCAACTTGATGTTCCCAGTGGTTTCTGCTGTACTCAAATCCAAACTTCTGGCACTATTTCCAGTGAATGATCTTAGCAACGCGGTCATGGCATTGTAGGTAGTCAGTTTGTGAAATTTTGCTGCACCCACTGATCAAATGGTCGACGGTCTCACCTTTCTCATTACAGAGGCGACATTTGCTATTAGCAATAGCAGCAATAGCAGTAGACTTATATACCGCTTCATAGGGCTTTCAGCCCTCTCTAAGCGGTTTACAGAGAGTCAGCATATTGCCCCCAACAATCTGGGTCCTCATTTTACCCACCTCGGAAGGATGGAAGGCTGAGTCAACCCTGAGCCGGTGAGATTTGAACCGCTGAACTGCTGATCTAGCAGTAGCCTGCAGTGCTGCATTTAACCACTGCGCCACCTTGGCTCTGGTGGTAACATGCTGAATTTTTGCCTTCATGTAATTTGTGGCTAAGGCTTGTTCTTGAGCTGCCAAAATAAAGCCTTCTGTTTCTTTTTTCAGTACTCCTGATCTTAACCAGTTCCAAGTTAGCTTTTGGTCAGCTTTGCCTTTTCAAGTATTGGCCATGCATAGCTTTGCTTTTCCAATTTTCAGCTCGCTTCTCAAATATTTCTTTCTTGTATTCAGCTTTCGACTTAGTTGTCTTCAGAAGGCCTCCTTTATTTACTATTATCATTATCAACTTTATTCATTAAACATGAAACTCAGTTAACTGAATATTCAAAAATGCATCACAAATACCATTGACTGGTGCTAATGATTGATACAGGTTTCTGCCAGCGTCTTAGGTATCAACCAAGCACCTTCTTAAAATATACGATGTTCCAAGTAGCACAGTTTTTTTGCAGTTCAATGGTGTTATTACAGGAAGCTGCAATTTGTTGATGAATCTTATAAAATTGTTGGATATGGTACCAAGTGCCCCAATGACAATGGCTATCACTGTTACATGTTTCATCCATGATCACGTAGTTTCGATGGACAGGTCGCGTTATTTCATTATTTTTTTCCAGTTCTTTTTCTTCGACTCTGGCATCTCCTGGTACCGCAATGTCAATAAACTGTACACTTCGGCCCTCTACAACCATGATATCAGGCATGTTGTGTTCCAAATGACAATCCGTCTGTATTTGAAAGTCCCACAAGATCTTCGCCTTCTCATTTTCGATAACTTTTTCCACATCATCATCATTCATCACACAGCCAGATGCTCTGACTGGGTTTGGCTTTTTGGTCTACCTATCGAGTCCTGACCAAGGACCTGGAATAGGCAAATCTGAATGTTTGATGGTATTACAGATGTCGTCGCAGCATGAAAGCTATTGACTGATGGCAAACGTGTCAATGCCTATGGCATTTAAGTGGTGCTCCAGTTGTTTTGGGATTGCACCCAAGGCCGTTGTTGTTGTTATTACTATTGATGTTGTTGCTGTTTTGCATGTACACCGAGAGCTTCTCCACCAGAGCCGAGGTGGCGCAGTGGTTAGGGTGCAGTACTGCAGGCCACTTCAGCTGACTGCTATCTGCAGTTCAGTGGTTCAAATCTCACCGGCTCAAGGTTGACTCAGCCTTCCATCCTTCCGAGGTGGGTGAAATGAGGACCCAGACTGTGGGGGCGATATGCTGACTCTGTAAATCACTTAGAGAGGGCTGAAAGCCCTATGAAGCGGTATATAAGTCTAACTGCTATTTCTATTGCTAGAAACGGATTCCTCGTGTGTCCAATCACACTTGGGAAATAAAGTATTCCATTCTGTTCTACAAATGGATTAATGAATAAATGAATGAACGATAAAGCTACGTGGATCATATAGCCAGGCCTAAGCCCATGAGTTTACCTACTGTTTTCCAGGGCTATGGAGAACTCTGACCCTTCACATCTGTTGTAGCAAGATGAGATGAAATGAAATAAATGAAATGATGGAGCAGAAATTAAAAAAAAAAATCTTGGTCAACACTGTAAGAAATATTTGGAAGTTCTGAGCAAAGAGGCTTCAGTCAGAAGAAGTTGACTGAGTGAAGGAACACAATCCAGGGCAAAAAGAAAAGGGTATAACAAAAGGCTTTCCTTATTATGCAATGAAAGTACTGGTTTTCAGTTGGCAAAAAAAAAGCCTTCCTCAACTTGGCAGCTCTGGGAATTGGTGGAAACGCTGCACTACACAAGGGCTTGTCAACAAGGCTGAATGCCGATATTAAAATTTCAGCAAACAGGGAAAAGTCCCCTCCTCTTTAACAAAACCTGGGAAAGGCTCTTGCTTGAAATCTTGCAGCCAGATTGTGTCAACAGTACTGATGATCTAACGATATGATTTAATGTAAGGCAATTTTCACAATTCCTCAGCTCTAGATTGGAACAGGCAGCCCCATCTCTCCAGTTTCCTTCTCTTTCTTTTCCTGTGCAGGGAGAAAACTGTTTCCATTGTCATTATAGGTTCAAGAAATCCTTCCTTCCTTCTTCCCTCCCTCCCTCCCTCCCTCCCTCCCCCATTGCTAGGAATATTTATTTATTTTTATTTATTTATTTGTCTTGTATGCCGCCCACTCCCGGAGGACTCCGGGCGGCTCACAAAAGACAAGGGAAAGGGGGAAAACGAGACAAAGACAACATATTAAAAACAAAACCAACATTCACAATTTCCGTGGAGGTAGATGCTTCTCAGCTCCCCCCAGCCTGCTGGAACAGCCATGACTTGGTGGCTTTGCGGAAGGCCGGGAGGGTAGTAAGGGTCCGGATCTCAACAGGGAGCTCGTTCCAGAGGGCCGGAGCTGCAACAGAGAAGGCTCTCCCCCCGGGGGAGTCGCCAGCCGACATTGGCTGGCAGATGGAATCCGGAGGAGACCCAACCTGTGTGATCTAATTGGTCTGAGAGAGGTAATCGGCAGGAGGCGGTCTCTCAGGTACCCAGGTCCGATGCCATGTATAACTGGTAGCAGTCTTTTCTATGGCAGGGGTGTCAAACTCAAATTTCATGAGGGCCGCATCAGGGTTGTGTTTGAACTCGGGAGGGCCAGGATGGGCATGGCCAACTCAACCTCATTTGCAGGGGGGGTGGCTGTGACGGCCCTAGTGCTCTACCGTTGAAAACGGGCTCTGTTTCCAGTTACAACTGCCTCCTGCAACCTTCTGCCGGTGAAAATGGAGCTCAGGAGGGCTGCACGCAGGCCACCCGAGCTCCGTTTTCGCTGGCAGAAGCACCATGGGCTGGTCCTTCACTGTCTCAAGTCCGGCCCCACGGGCCACATCTTAACATCCTGCCGGCCGCATCTGGGCTGCAGTCCTTGAGTTTGACACCCCTTCTCTATGGATTCAATAAGGATAGAAACTAGAATCCAAAGCCTGTTGTTTCTCCCAAATTTAATTAGAGCCACCCGGCGTGTTCTTTCCATGTATCATGAAAAATAGATTCGATATGACTAGATATGAAAAATGTGGTTGATTCATCCATGGATTATTAGAAACATGCCTCTTCCAATTGAGTAATTTTCATACCTTGAGCACTAAAAAATATCTGCATATATATGTTTGGGTAGCTCCGGTTTTTATATATTATAGCGAAAAGCAGGTTTATTTTTTAAAAAAATGAATTTGGCACAAAGCTCGCCACTCTTCAAGATAGATTTGGTCCTTCTTTAATTAGACTTTACATGGGGCTGCCCTTGAAGAGCATTCGGCGACTTCAGCTAGTCCAGAATGCGGCCACGCGAGCGATTGTGGGTGCACCTCGCTTCACCCACGTTACACCTATCCTCCGCGAGCTGCACTGGCTGCCTGTCGATCTCCGGGTGCGCTTCAAGGTGCTACTTATCACCTATAAAGCCCTTCATGGTAGTGGGCCTAGGTATTTGAGAGACCGCCTACTGCCAATTACCTCCACTAGACCGATACGATCGCATCGATTAGGCCTCCTCCGAATTCCATCTACTAGCCAGTGCAAACTGGCAACTACCCGGAGGAGAGCCTTCTCGGTGGCTGCTCCGACCCTCTGGAACGAACTCCCCGTGGAGATTCGGACCCTCACCACCCTCCAATCCTTCTGCGCCACTTTGAAGATCTGGCTGTGCCGGCTGGCCTGGGGTTAAGATTCCAACCCCACCCGAATTGTGTGACTGTTGTGCTCTCTTTTAATATGTTGTATTGTTTCCATATTGGAATACTGTTTGTCTTCCCCCCCTCCCTTTTTGAATTGTGAGCCGCCCTGAGTCCCCCCAGGGAAAAGGGCGGCATACAAATAAAGGAAATTCAAATTCAAATTCAAATTTTGAGAAGATTTAGCACAGGTTCTCACGGGAGCCTCCCTCAGCCGTAACCGTGTATGCCTGAATTTTGGATCAAACTTAAGGGGGATATATATATATATATATATATTTAGCTGTTTAAAATGAAAATGTGGATTAATGGTAGTTTAAAAGGATGAAGAGTGGGAAATAGTAACACTTGTGGCCTGACCCAAAATGTTATTTGTTATCTGAACAGAAGAGCATGAAGTAAAATGTTTGACTCATAGCAGCTCTTGATTTATGATCAAATCCAGGACAATTCTGGAACTGCTTTTCCGGTTAAGGGCTGGGTGGGTTATTTTATTAAGATCTCAACACGCTGAGGTTTTGACAATGAGCAGATTTAAGACGACAAAGTGCAGGAAGTTCAACAGCATTGTGTTGACAAGTAGATCACATGAGTTAAGACAGAAGAAAATGGTGCCTGTAGGGAAACTTCCAAAGTTTACTTTCTCACATAATTTGTCTACATTAGAGGATAAGACTCTAATTTTTGATAGGTTTGATAGAGCGAGTTTGGGGGGGGGGGGAGTCAACCAAGAGACCGGCGTCGTCAGATTTTTTTTCCTATGTGAAAAATAATTCCAAGCCAGGCATGGCAAGAAATCGCAGATTTACACATTTCTGCCAGTCCAAAGTCACAATATTATTAAAAATATTTCTTGGACCGCAGGGGGGGAAGAGATAATCAAAAATAAAAGCTGTTTACTGCCTCTTAGTAGCAGAGGGGGGTTCCTACCAGTTCGCACCTATTCGGTAGAACCGGTTCGTCAAATCTACCGAACCGGTTAGAAGAGGTTCCCCCAGTGGACCCGGAAAGCAGGCCACACCTACAGAAGAGGTCCCAAAATGTTTTGAAACCCACCACTGGTCCTTGGATAGGATTATTCTACACTATCATGCTCATATTTATAAAACTCAGTGCCTCTGTGAAAGGTAAGGATGACTACTGCGTTTGTGGTGCAATCAGAACATTGCGTGTGTTGAAGTTGTTTTAACGCAAACCAAAGATGCCTTTTAAAAAACAAGTTTACATCATATTCTTATGCATGCCAGTGCTGTGTGTGAGGTAATTTAAGGTGGTTCTGACAAGTGTCGTCGGCATCTTCACATGGGCAGCAAGCCACTCCCATCCGGTCACATGGGCGGCAAGCCGCTCCCAAAAAGGAGGCCACACCCACAGAGTAGGTTCGAACAATTTTTGAAACCCACCAGTGCTTAGTAGCATGTAAGAATATGTATCCCAAAGCTCATAACTTGCAGCAATTCCATAGTATTAGGTAAATATTTATAATAAAAGTCAGAGTGTTGTGTTAGATGGATATTGGGGCCCTAATAACAGGAAGAGAAGATAAAGACTGGGTAGGCAACGAAGGAGTAGATTTTGCAGTATTTCTGTCCCATATGAACCTGTTCTAATGGGCTACGGAGAGAGATTATCTAAATTAACTTTTTGTTTTCGAGGAAAGCGAGCAGAAGATCTGACAGGCAAACCTTTCATTCGGATGTGCCAAAAGAGAATAATAATAACAACAATAAGAACAAGAACAACAATAATATAACTATAAAATAAAAGAAAAATAAAAGAAAGAAACGGAAGGTTTAATACTGGCTGCTCAAGAACAAGCACTACAAACTAATGCCATGAAAGCGAAGATACAAAAATCCACTGACAATCCAAAGTGCCGACTTTGCAACAGCAAAGTCGAAATTGTTTCATATTTAATATGTGAATGCAGCAAAATCGCACAAACTGATTACAAAGCTAGACACGACCGAGTTGCTAAATTAATCCACTGTTCATTATGTAAAAAATACAATTTACCTGTATCCAGAAAGTCATGGAACATAAAGTGGAAAAAGTTATCGAAAATGAGAAGGTGAAGATCTTGTGGGACTTTCGAATACAAACGGATCGTCATTTGGAGCACGCCAAATATCACAATTGTAGAGGGCCGAAGTGTACAGTTTATTGATATCGCTGCTCCTGGAGATGCCAGAGGCGAAGAAAAAGAACTAGAAAAAATCATGAAATATTGTGACCTGGCCATCGAAACTACACGGCTATGGATGAAGCATGTACCAGTGATACCCATTGTCGTCAGGGCACTTGGCACCAGGTCCAAGAATTTTACAAGATACATCAATAAATTGCAGCTTCCTGCAATAACACCAGCGGAACTGCAAAAAACTGTGCAACTCGGAACATCGTATCTTTTAAGAAGGTCCTTGGTTGATACCCAGGACGCTGGCAGCAACCTGTATCAGCCATTAGCACCAGTCAATGGTATTTGTGACACATCTTTAAATGTTCAGTTGACCGAGTTTCATGTTTAACGAATAAAAGAAATAATAATAATAATAATAAACAAGATGAAGGGAAATGGGAAACAAAACAAATATATATGCTTTGCGTTATGGCAATCCAGAATTTAGACAGACAGACAGGCAGACAGACACACACACACACACACACACACCTCAATTTATCATGGACTTATTTCATCCCTGTATATTAATTTTGCTGATTTAGGAAAATCTCTCTCTCTCTCTCTCTCTCTCTCTCTCTCTCTCTCTCTCTCTCTCTCTCTCTCTCTCTCTCTCTCTCTCTCTCTCTGTGTGTGTGTGTGTGTGTGTGTGTGTGTGTGTGTGTGTGCATGTGTGTGTGTGGGTAGGGCGAGTTCCAAATTTCCTTATTACTAGGGAATTCATAGCAAATCAGCTGAATTTACAAGCAGGAGGACAATTGCCATAAATCTTTCTATTTTTTACAAGCCCCTTTCATATTTTTTTCTCTTTCTTATTTGGTTTCAGCCTTAAGCCATGTTTAGACAGAGGTTTGTATTTTAAAAGCTTAATATATTTCAGTAATAATAGCAACAGACCTAATTTTACTCAGTTTAAGGTCACTTAAAAGCTTTGGGGATGGAAAAGGGGGGGGAGGAGGGGGAAGCTGGCTCTTCAGTCAAAAAATGTTCCCAGAGCAGTTTATAAAAGAAGGAGGAGGAGAAGGAGTTGAAGAAGAAAGCAGACAAGCAAAAAATACTTTTGTTTTCAAGCTAACCATCTAAAAAGAAGGAATACAAACATGAATAAACAGAAAATAAATGATAAGAAGAGAAGAGAAAATGGAACTACTAGTTCTCACAGTTAGAGTACAACCAGCAGATTTTGACAATGGTCAGTCACTGTGAGGTACAGATTAAGATCTTGGACCAAAGATGCAGTTGTAGGAAGTTAAAACCCATCCCTCTCCAAGAAGAATGAAATATCCTAGGAAATATTGAAAAGGCAGAATATTATATTTCCCTGGATGTGAAAAGGGAGAAACATCTTTTAAAGACAAAGTAGCTCCCTGCAGCTTCCTGCCCATCCCCTCTTTTGTCAATGGGCCATTAAGATGCCCAAGCCAGTCTATTTACATAACAAAGACCTCTCCCCTTCAGCTCCAGGATGATGGAATCAAGGCATGCTAGTATTAGCCCTTTACCCAACTCACCACATGGCATCTGAGAACTCAAACCAAACTTGAGACTCAAAACACAGCCTAAAGAGTTGCCCCTGTATGGCCCCATGAGAGTCTGACAACCAATCAGAATACATTTTCTTACACAGGAACAGGAAACAGAGAGGTGGGGCCGAATAGAGAGTATAAAGCCAGGAACTTTCAGCATCTCACGCTCTTTTCTTTTTCTTCACCCAACATTGAAGCATGTGACACCCCCCCCCCCTCTTTTCTGTTCAGGACTCAAGAATGTGATCTTATTCACCATTAAACCATCTTTCCAAGCATGTCTCCATGTCTCCAGTACACAATGTCATATTATGATAGAGAAGGGAAGCCGAGTGGAAGATTTCTATCAGCCTCTTTCACAAAAAAAAAGCAATTTTGCGTTGCCCCATTCAAACCAAGTCTTTTTATAGCCCTCTCAGACGTATAATAAAACTTGATTTCCAGCTCATCGGGGTAGAGACGACTCGCTTTCTGAAGCAGAGCTGGGGGGGGCGGGGGGGGGTATCATTAGCAACGTTCATGACTTAAGACAACAAATAGCTTTCCGGTGAGGAAAATAAACATTTATGTAAAAAGGAGGGTTGAGTGAGCTTGATTTATGGGAAGCGCGTTAGTTCAACGGCTGAGCAAATGTTTGGCACACAGGAAGTCCCATCACTTCCAGAAAGTGTTAAGAAAGGGTGAACATCTGCCCCCCCTCCCAATAAATCCATAAACCTATAAAAATACAAACAGGAAGAGAAATAGGGCATCGTTTAGGAAGGGAATTTAATTATTTACTTTAAAGTTTTTGATCTGGAAGATGTGCCCTGCTCATGGACTTCTTGTAGGCATCGGAGAGATCTAGGTAGAAAAATGGATGTCAACTACAAATGCCTTTTGAATTAATCAACCGAGTTTCAACATTAATTATGTCATCTGCATCGTGTTCTTCCAAGAATTTTATGCAATGCAACATACAGCAGTGGTGAAATTCAATTTTTTTTTTTTACTACTGGTTCTGTGGGCATGGCTTAGCGGAAGTGGCAGGGGAAGAATATTGCAAAATCTCCATTCCAGCCCCACTCTGAAGCCAGCCAGAGGTATTAAGTATTAAGTATTTGGTTTATTTGTATGCCGCCCTTCTCCAGGGGGGACTCAGGGCGGCGAACAACTCAAAGGGGAAAGGGAACATAAACAACAGTACACATAATTAAAACACACGAAAATCACACAGCCATACCAGTCGAGAAGGGAGGGGAACTCATCAACCCCAGGCCTGCCGGCACAGCCAGGTTTTGACGGCTTTCCGGAAGGCCTGGAGAGAGGTGAGGGTCCGGATCTCCGCGGGGAGTTCATTCCAAAGGGCCGGAGCTGCTACAGAGAAGGCCCTCCCCCGGGTAGTAGCCAGATGGCACTGGCTGGTGGACGGAACCCGGAGGAGGCCGACCCTGTGAGATCTGACGGGTCTTTGGGAGGTAATTGGCAGCAGGCGGTCTCTCAAGTACCCAGAGGTGGGATTTGCCAGTTCTCTGAGCTACTCATAATTTCCGCTACCGGTTCTCCAGAACCTGTCAGAACCTGCTGGTTTTCACCCTGATGTACAGGTATGAATAGTTGACTTGCAACCCGTTCCATTAGGAACCACTACAAGTTGCAATGACACTAAAAAAAAGTGAATTCTTATGATCGGTTTTCCCACTTATGATTGTTGCCACATTCCCCCATGGTCACATGATCAAAATTAAGTAACTTGACAAATAGTAGGCATTTACCATAGTTGCAGTCAGTGGTGGGATTCAAATAATTTAACAACTGGTTTGCCCAGGGTTAGGTTGGCTGTCATGGGAGGCATGGCCTATCCCCATCCGTGGCACGACAAAACCGCGCTCGTCAAAATAGCGGTGATAAAATCGCGTCGCTAAAGCCGCAACATCATCACCGCATGTCATCACCGCCGCGACAACAGCGCAGCGACAGAAGGGCGCTTTAAAACAGCGCGGCGGCAGAAAGCGGATTTAAATTAAGGTAAGGGTTAAGATTAGGTTTAGGGGTTTGCTTTAGGGTTAGGTTTAGGATTAGGGTTAGGATTAGGGTTAAGTTTAGGGTTAGGTTAAGGGTTAGGTTTAGGGTTAGGTTTAGGGTTAGGATTAGGGTTAGGTTTAGGTTTAGGTTTAGGTTCAGGGTTAGGTTTAGGGTTAGGTTTAGGATGCTGAGTGCTTCAGAAGGCGCGGATTTGCCCTCCGCGATTATGTCATCGCGGTAGGGTCGCGTTTTTCCTTATCGCTTCGAACGGCGTGGATTAGTCTTTGCGCTTATGTCTCCGCGGATAAGGGCTTCACGGATTTGTGGTGGAACCATCCCCATCCTCCAGCTCTGCAGCACATGATTGATGAGACTCCCATGATGGATAATTCCCCCCCCCCGCCCGCATCAAAGTGGATCGTCCATTGCTGCACTGCAATGGCATGGCCAGTTGACGTCACTTGCGTCAGGGGCTCCTGTGGTAGTCTGAGTGCTCTGCCAGCAGAAACGGGCTCCCAATCTCTGTTTTCAGCTGGGATGGCCTCCTGCAACCCTCTGCCAATGAAAAAGGAGCTCGGGAGGGCCACACAGAGCTCCGATTTCGCTGGCAGAGGGTTGCAGGAGGCCATCCCACCCGAAAATGAAGATTGGGAGCTTGTTTCTGCTGGCAGGGCACTCGGACTACCACAGGCACCCCGACACGGGTGACGTCAAGCTGGCCATGCCCACCCTGGCCACGCCCCCTTTCCCCCCCAAAGTCAATACAACCCTGATACGGCCCTCAATGAAATTAAGTTTGACCCACTCATCTCAGTGTAGATTCATTGTATATGAGCTACAAAATCCATACAACCATCAGATGGCAGCAAAGTGTCAAGATTTTCTATACTCTTTATTGCCATCTGGCTATTTTATTCAAAACTGCAGTCCTGTTCACTCAGAACCTAAACAAAGGGCACCAGGCAAAAAGAAGAAGAAGAAAAACAAGGATGAGACTAAGATGGTGCTACTTCCATGTAAAGGAAAGTTCAAAAGTTTCATGTCAAAACTAGAAACAGAAGGAAGCCAAGGCAGCAGAAAGCTAGCAAGCGCACACCTTTTTCACGGTCTATGCATCGACAGAGAGAGACAGAGATAGGCCAGCTAGTACCAGGTCAGCTGCAAGCAAAGGAGTTTAAATAATATAAAAGGCAATGAATTATTCATCGGATTTGGAAACAAGCAAATATTCAAAGATGGAGAGGTGATGCTAGGTGCTGCTTTCTTTATGAGAAATGGATCCGTAGCTTCACCGCCATATTTCCCTTTCAGGAGAGAAGAAAATAGATCAAATGACATTCTGGTTTAGACCTGGCTTGAATGCAGAGGTCTGTGTATACACATCTCTGGCAAATGGACAATAAGTGTTTGTGTGTGTGTGTGTGTGTGTGTGTGTGTGTGTGTGTGTGTGTGTGTGTTCCAGCATAACCCTGGAACGCCTCGAGCAATTTCAACCAAACTTGGTACACAGGTGGCTTACTCTCTGGAAACAAATATTGTGGGGGGTAAGACACCTCTAAAACCCCCTGGGGTGTGAGTTCTGTTAAGATACAGCCTGTTGTGTCTTAAAATGACTTCTACTGTACAGCTCAGAGGAGTTGCCATGGCAATGGCTTCACAGTTCTCCACAAGGGGGCTCCCTCTGGTAAGGTGGAAAATCCAACATTAGAAATTACCTTTGGTCTGGACATTTCCCCTCTATAAATAAATATCCGGGCAACCCCGGGTTATCGGCTAGTAAATCAATAAATAAAATTAAACAATGAAAGAAAAAGCATTAGAGATTTTTTTTAAAAAAATAATGTGGTCAAAGAAACATTATGATTTTTTTTGTTTTGAATGTTCTAAAAAGCCTGGTCTACTAATAGCAGAGCTCAGATACTGTTTGAAGGCTTTTTAAATTTTCTCCAGCACTTCCTGGAATGATCACATGTGATCCACAGATAGGAGCACAGATTGGATTCTTTCTGCTCAATGGACTTGTAAAGAAAATCGATTTGACAAAGTTTTGTCAAAGTAGTTTTGTTTTTTTAAAATGGAAACAGTCTGAGAAAGATGCTGATTATGTTTTATTACTCACAGATTGCCCAGGCCGATGTGTGTTTTAATAAAATACACAATTTATATGTTAAATTTGATACCATTTAAGTTATTATTTTTAAATAAGTAAATAAGTAATTTTTCAAATACTGTATGTAATTTATATAAACATGGATAAATAAGTCCATGAGAACTTAGTTAACATATTTGCACATAATACATAGGAATGATATAGCAATAACTTGAGATAAGGGTTCTGCATTTTTCAGAGGGCGAGGTGTACAATTTAATGGATAACTTTGATAAGCTTTATTTATGCACATTAATCATATTAATCCTCATGCATTTCCCTTCTGTCTTTTTAAAATTTATAATTCCCCAACGATCTGGGAATTGCTAATGATCAAGGGAAGAACTAAGATTTGTATACATTTCTACAAGTCTGAAGAATTCAAATCCCAGGGTGTGGCCATCCATAAGGGATCAATATATAGAAAGGAATAAAAAAATTGACAGAATTCAAACAGGAGTTAGGAGAACTAGGGAAAAGATTATGGCATGAGTTACTTAAGATCCTGTTTAGAAGGCACACATTAAAGCTATTTTTTCCCCAAGAGCTATTGTATTATTTCAGTGTTGATATATAACATTGCTGCTGATTCTTAGTTTCTTACTTAGCAGTCAAGAGATGAACATTGCATGGTGACCAGAAATGCAGATGCAATCTCGATATGAGAAAGATGCTAACATGTATGGTTTCAATAAAGAGTTAACAGAATTGGACCAGACATTAACTGGAACAGATGAAAAACTGATAAAGAAAAAATATTGTTGCTTATTAGGGGTCAAATTTGAAAGTGAGCAGGTAAAGGAGACAATGATTGTCTGGGCTAAAAAATTTGGATATGCAATAGAACTAGATAAATGGCAGAAACTGTGGGACGGAAATGTTAAATTGACTATGTCAACTGCATATAACTGAGTCCCTCCTGGAGAAGGGCGGCATACAAATAAACCAAATAAAATACAAATATAAAGAAAATTTGTATTGAATGTTCTATAGATGGCATTTTGCACCAACAAGACTGGATAGATCTGTTAACTGTTGGAAATGCAACCAAATGCCTGGTTCATATTACCATATGTGGTGGACATGTCCAAAAGCCACAAAATACTGGACAAAAATGCATACTTGGTTGGAAAAAATGATAAAACAGCATATAGATATGAAACCAGAAATATTTCTATTGGGCATTCTGCCATAAATATATGACAAAGGGACCATATATTTGATTTTACATGTATAAACTGCATCTAGAATTGTATATGTTCAGCAATGGAAGTGTGATGAGATCTTGACAGATGAGAGTGTAATAAAGAAAATATTACAATGTGCAGAAATGGATAGACTAACACTTACTATTAAGAACAAAGAAGAGACTGAATGCTTTTTGACATGGGACTTATTAGAAATGCAGGGAAAAAACAGGATAAATGCTAAAACGGAAATTTGATAAAATAGACAAACAAAATATTAATGTTATTGTGCTAAATGTTATTGTAAACATTTTGATTACGATTGCCTAAAAACATCTGTATCCAGACAACACACAGTTTGATTGAAATGGAATTTTAATATGTTATTCAAATAAAGTAAATAAAACATGGGAAAAAAACCATTGCTAATGATTCTCAAATAGAGCAGAGTAGGGTAGAACAGAACAGAATGCAAACCCCACTCCCTTTAGCACTGATTATGTTACCTAGTTGGATAATGAAATTTCAGCAAGAAAACCACTACGCTCATAGAGAAGCAAGGATCCCTCATTTCAAGCATGAACTACAAATATTCTCTTCTATGGCATGACATGGCCTAGAAAGAATAGAGCAGAGCAGAGAACAGCAGAAAACAACAGAAGAAAATAGAATTTTGCTCCAAAAAAAAGGTGGAAAACAGCCAAGGTCATGAAAACTAACCTGAATAACTTTTGCATTCATTTCACAGTGCTCATTTAAGCTCCCGCATCCCTGAAGAACAGAAGGACATCAGCTAAATCCATTATTTTCTTTTTTAAAATAGGTAAAAGTAAAGGTTGAGAGACCGCCTGCTGCCAATTACCTCTACTAGACCGATTAGATCCCACAGATTAGGCCTCCTCCGAATTCCATCCGCCGGCCAGTGTCGACTGGCGACTACCCGGAGGAGAGCCTTCTCTGTGGCTGCTCCGACCCTCTGGAACGAACTCCCCGTGGAGATTTGAACCCTCACCACCCTCCAGGCCTTCCGCAAAGCCCTTAAAACCTGGCTGTTCCGACAGGCCTGGGGCTAAAGAGCTGTTGCCCCCGTCTCGAATGGTATGACTGTTGTGTGTTTTTAAATTATGTATTGTTATGTTTCGTCTTTTTTATTTCTTGTCTGTACCCCCCCTTCCCTGATTTGAGTTGTAAGCCGCCCTGAGTCCCCTTCAGGGGGAAAGGGCGGCATATAAATATAATAAACAAAAAACAAAAAACAAAAAAAGGTTCCCCTCGCACATACGTACTAGTTGTTCCTGACTCTAAGGATGGTGCTCATTTCCGTTTCAAAGCCAAAAAGCCAGCGCTGTCCGAAGACATCTCCGTGGTGTCATGTGGCCGGCATGACTAAATGCCAAAGGTGCATGAAACGCCGATACCATCCCACCAAATGTGGTTCCTATTTTTCTACTGCATTTTAACATGCTTTTGAACTGGTAGGTTGGCAGAAGCTGGGACAAGTAACGGGAGATCACGCCGTTCCGCGGCGCTAGGGATTCGAACCGCCGAACTGCCGACCTTTTTGATCGACAAGCTCAGTGTCTTAGCCACTAAGCCACCATGTCCCTTTTAAAATACTTACATTTAAAAAGCACACACTTCTCCCTCCCAATTCCCGTTCTTGCCCTCATTTCCCCAGCATACATGCATTTTGGGGTATGTTTTCTATTAAAAATAGAAAACAGGATTGTATATAGTTTCTCTCTTTCTCTCTGAGCCAAAAAAGCAGCATCCCAAGTGTTTTTTTTATAGCAATAGCAATAGCAGTAGACTTATATACCGCTTCATAGGCCTTTCAGGCCTCTCTAAGCGGTTTACAGAGAGTCAGCATATTGCCCCCAACAATCTGGGTCCTCATTTTACCCACCTCGGAAGGATGGAAGGCTGAGTCAACCCTGAGCCGGTGGGATTTGAACCGCTGACCTGCTGATCTAGCAGTAGCCTGCAGTGCTGCTTTTAACCACTGCGCCACCTTGGCTCTTTTTGGGAGGTGGAGGGTGCAAAAGATGAAAAAGGCTTTTTGGCTACGCAGAAATGAGTAGCAGGAGAAGAGTGATGGGGGGGGGGAACGTCCCCTAACAATCGAAGGAGAGGAAGAGGTCATTCAGCAGCTCGGTGCTTTCCCCTTCCATTTGATAAGGAACAGGCAAGGGGAAAGAGTGCCAGGCCAGGAGAATTAATGATGCACTTCAAAATAAAATAAAATAAACCAGAGCGGTGAGGGAGTTCTCTCCCTTTCCGAAGGATGACTCACTAAGAAATCAGAGCCCGCAAATCTTTCCTTGCAGCAACTTATTTATTTATTAGATTTTTATCCTGCCTTTATTACTTTTAAGGAACTCAGGGCAGGGAACAACATAATACTCCTTACTCTCCTCACAATAACAACCATGTGAGGTGGATTGGGCTGAGGGAGGATGATAGGCGCAACGTCACCCAGTTGGATTTCAGGCCTAAAGTGCGACTAGAACTCACAGTCTCCTGGTGATTGGCACTAAGTTATCCAGCTGGTTTTCATCCCGAAGGGAGAACTAGAATTCACTGTTTCTTGGCAGTTAGACCAAAGTCATCCGGCCAGTTTTCATGCCTAAAGTGAGACTAGAACCAAAGATAGTATTCAGCCGGTTCAGACTGGTTCAGGTGAACTGGTAGCGGAAATTTTGAGTAGTTCGGAGAACCGGCAAATACCACCTCTGGTTGCCCCCCCCCTGCCCCCATCGTTTCCTGTCCTATAGTCTCAGCTCAGCTGATTCGTGTGGCAAAGCAGATCGCCTCACCTCAGCGGAACTAAAAAACAACTCCGCTCACCAGCGCTTACACCGAGGGCCATCTTTGAGAGTTACGCGCGCGTACACAACACACTCTGATAGAACTGGTAGGAAAAGATTTGAAATCCCAACACTGACTAGAACTCATAGTCTCCTGGCGATCGGGCCAAAGTCACCCAGTTGGCTTTCATTTTTAAGGCGGCACTAGAACTCACACTGTCTCCTGGTTTCTAGGCCAGCAGCTGAAGATGTTGGAAGGACATTCCATACATTTAGGATGCAGTAAAAAAATAAACATTTAATATGTTGTTTTCAGATACCGCTATTCTTTTACAACTGTTTGTTGTACCAGGGGCCACTGAAAGTTCATGAGATGAAGTTTCTCCCATAAGAAACTTGGAGGGGAAAATACATCATGATTAGAGGTGGTATTCAGCCGGTTCAGACCGTTTCGGGAAAACCAGTAGCGGAAATTTTGAGTAGTTTGGAGAACCGGCAAATACCACCCTCTGGTGGGCCCTGCCTTCCCGCCCCCGTTGTTCCCTGACCTATATTCCCTTGTTTTTTAGCTCCGCTGATTCTCGTGGCAGAATGGATTGCCACACCTCAGCTGAGCTAAAAAACAGCTCAGCTCACCAGCGCTGACACCAAGGGCGGTCTTTGAGTGCTGCGCATGCACGCACAAAGCATGAGCACGTACACAAAGCATGAGCACGCGCGCAAAGCGTCCCCTCATATTCGAATCCGACCACTGATCATGATATCAGCGTATAAAATCTTTCACCCTGTCTCTTCAGCACGGAGAGCTGTCAAGATTCTTTCTGGTTTTCACACTTTGCGCAGAAATTTACCTCTGACTGTTTCAGTTTTACTTCCAACCCCGGCCTATCTCATCTAGACATTTAAATTTTTTTTTTAAAGAAGAAGGCTAAAAAACCTGTCTCCAAAATGTTGGTGAAGGTGGTATCTCGGAGTTAAACATTGTTACTGGACTGAGTTTTAATTATTTATTAGATGTATTCGGTTTTTATTTATTAGATCCCCCCCCCCTTTTATTTCTTTTATAAGTAGCTCAAGGTGGCTAACATAGAAAATTTAGAATTTTAGAATTTAGAATTTTATTAGAATTTGTAGGCCGCCCTTTTCCCTGAGGGGACTCAGGGCGGCTCACACAAAATATTCTTCCCTTTGTCCCATTTTACTCACAACAACATGTGGTCACTCTGAGAGATACGTTGGCTTTTATGCATAAAGTGGGACTAGAACTCATAGTCTCCTTTCATTTTAAATACATATTAATGGGATGGAATGGGAAAGTTGTTAATTGCATGATTGAAAATTATTCTAATTTTTTTTTGTTTATTTGTTTGTTTATTTAATCCTCCTTTAATGTTTTTACAACTAACTCAGGTTATTTGGGTCTACCTGAACTGCTCAGAATCGCCTTGAACCACGAGATGGGTGGCAAGTAAGTTTGATAAACAAACAAACAAACAAACAAACAAATAAATGTTATATCAATTGCATTTAATTCAGAGCAAAGGGAAATGAAACCAAAGTAATTTTTGATTCTCTTAGTTCTGTTTTTGACCCAAACCCCATATACAATACATTCATATTTCCCAGCTATTGTATTTTTACAGGGTTTGTTTTTTAATTTTTGCTGTGGATTTTTGACCGGAAGGAAATGACATCTGGCAGATGTGGAAAAACGCATGTTGTGGTGGACACTATTTGGATGGAACACATCCATCTACTCCCACAAAAACCCATAGTGGATTACTTTTACATCCTAGGGCAGTGATGGCTAACCTATTTGTTGTTGCGTGCCGAAAGCACGCGCACCGCACCCGCCAACACCCATAATGCAATGTGCGCACAACCACCCCCACCCCCGCATGCCCCACACCCCCATGCATGCATGTGAGAATCCCCACTGCGCCACATTTTGGGCCTGGAAGACTTCCTGAACCAACCTGGAAGCCAAAATGGGGCGTGGAGGCGCTGTGCGAGGCCCCAAAATGCAATGTGAGTGCGCCCCCTCCATGCATGCTCCCCGCCTCCCGCACATACGCGGCAGAGACACGAATACCAGATGGCCAGCAGAGGCACACACACATGCATGGTGGAGCTGGGCTGGGGTGACAGTTGACGTGTCCGCAGAGAGGGCTCTGCGTGCCACCTATGGCATAGGTTGCGTGCCATAGGTTCGCCAACTCCCCTTGTTTATTGTAAGCCGCCCGGAGTCCTTCGGGAGTGGGCGGCATACAAGACAAATAAACTAAACTACAAGACAAATAAACTAAACACGGTCCTAGGGTCAGTCACAAAATCCAGAGTGTCAGTCCACATTTACAGTCATATCATTCTTGTTAGGCTGCAGTCCATTTGGATGTATTTGTGTGTGATCATATGGGACAAAGATTGGCAATGTACTAGAATTCTTAGGTTCCAACCTGCCCCTAGTTACATCTATAGACACAGCCAGTCCTCGACTTATGACTGTTCATTTAATGGTGGTTCAAAATTACAGCGGCCTTGGAAAAAGTGAGTTACTACCTGTACTCATATGTGTGGACATTTCACTAACCTCATGGCCATGTGATTGCAATTTGAACAGGTGGCCACAATTTACATTCTTTTTTTTTGCCAATTTTTGGGCAAAAATGACAAGTGTCCGCTGGGGAAAATTGGATTCACTTAACAATTGCATGATTCGCTTAATAACTGTGTGATTCGCTTAACGAAACAAACAAAATACTAAAATGTTATGATATGTATGTCATTACTTCCCCAAACAATAGCAAAAGCAGTTAGACTTATATACCGCTTCATAGGGCTTTCAGCCCTCTCTAAGCGGTTTACAAAGTCAGCATATTGCCCCCAACAACAATCCGGGTCCTCATTTTACCCACCTCGGAAGGATGGAAGGCTGAGTCAACCCTGAGCCGGTGAGATTTGAACAGCCGAACTGCAGTCAGCTGAAGTAGCCTGTAGTGCTGCATTTAACCACTGCGCCACCTCGGCATATCAAAATTATATTAAAGTGACCGAAATATCTTTACAGTCCCCCAAGGCATGTCACAACTTTTGAGCACTAATTCAGTTTATTAATGCTTGGAAATTGAAAGCTGGAAAAAAAAATTGACATGCCCTAAGTCGATTGGCTTAACGACCACTGTCGTTGTGAAAGTTGTTATAAAATCAGATCGTACCCGATTTATGCCCGCCAACAACCTACAATGAAAATCCCAACTGTGGTTATAAGTCAAGGAGTATCTGCTACATATAAAATTAAAAAGCAAGTTACCAATAATTTTTGCGGGAGGACCTTTGGCCCACCTGACACAGAAGATCTGAAGAACTAATTTCTCTTCTTGCAAATAAGTGCTATGTAACTGACCATATCCATCGTATAAATAGTTTTCCTATATACCGTAAGTCTCTTATTGTAGCCAAATCTGAGTAGCACTCAAATCAGTGGTGGAATTCAGCCAGTTCGCACCTATCTGGGAGAACCGGTTGTTAACGCTCTAAGCAGTTCGGAGAACCCGTTGTTGGAAGAAATCTCATTTTGTTTTTTCTCCACTTTACAGGGCTAATCCTGTAAGGAAGGCAGGGAGGAAACATTCTGGTGTTGTTTCTAGCCTAATATTCATTGCCCTGCTTACAGAAACTGCCTCTCCGGTTAACTCTTATGACATTGTAACAGCTAAGGCGAAGCACCCATTGACCTGAGTGGTGTTAGGTTGGCCATGCCCACCCAGTCACATGATCACCGCGCTACGCCTACCCAGCTGGTCATTAGGGCAGAGAACCGGTTGTTAAATTCTTTGAAACCCACCACTGACTCAAATGTTGACATGGCCAGTAGCCTGGGAGATGTCAGGTAAATCTATCAGCTCCTTTCTCAAAACAATTTCACTTTCTAAACCAAAAAAAGGTTTCACGACATCTGGGAAACGTTTGTTAAAAGGATAAAAATGGAAGGTGGGGCAAAACTGCACAGGCCATCAGTACTCTTAAGAGAAATGGTGGGGTGTGAAACGTACTACAAAAGACACAAATATATGTTCTTTTCTCGGCTGACCAGTAAATTCCAACTTCACTGATGATCTCCAGATTCACTGCCTAGAGTAGAAAAGGCAACACTGTTTTTTGTTATAGCATGTTTACCCTCTTCTTGGTAACGGAACAATTCCCTTTTCTTACACAATGGGCCCATGATCTGGAAAAGAGACCCAATGGGACAGTTTCTTCTTCTTATTTCTTAATTCTCGAGGAGTTGAAAGATTTGCTTGGGTTCTGCTTTATTTACAAATTTCGTGGGTCTGAGCCAGTCTTTCCTTGGTGTCAAGAATGCTGAACGTTGATCCATCATGACTTAGGACAAACATGGGGCTTACATCTCAAGTCAAGGGGAACATCTGGTACTAGAAAATGATCTGACAGCAACATGATTTCTTACAGGGCCAGTGAAGACTTAATTAAAAAAAGAGACTTAATTAAACTTTTTCTTCCCAGAGTCACTGTGGTCGCAAAGTTTTTCCCCAATGCCAGATTTCAGGAAGAATTAAATTACAAATAATTTGTTCAGGTAATTTCCAAAGAAGTTACTGTTCTCTGTCATTTCCATTTTTTTTTCTTTTGGGCATCTTTTCGAATGAAATTCATTCTTGCAAATTAGTAAACAGCACAGGTCCGTGATGGCGAACTTATGGTGCGCGTGCCACAGGTGGTACGCAGAGCCCTCTCTGTGGGCACGCTAGCCATCGCCCCAACCCAGCTCCATTGTGCATGCGTGGGACCTTCACTGATTTCCACAGTTTCCCCCACTGCACACCCTGTTTTTCTCCCCCAGCGCACCCTAGCTTTCTCCTGCATTTTTGCCACCCATGCCTTCCCCATTTTTGCAAAGTTTCAGGAGGCCAAAAATGCTGCATTCAGTTTATAAGACGCACCCAGATTTTCACCCTCTTTTTTGGGGGAAAAAGATGCATCTTATAC
Source organism: Thamnophis sirtalis (assembly GCF_051295495.1). NCBI lineage: Eukaryota > Metazoa > Chordata > Lepidosauria > Squamata > Natricidae > Thamnophis > Thamnophis sirtalis. Next base: position 10,529,926 of record NW_028261389.1, read on the forward strand.
TCCAAAAATATGGTATTCTCCCCCCTCCCTCTCATTTTTCCTTCATTCCCTAGAACCAAAGTACAGAGTGTGCCACTTTAACCTCATTTGGCACATTTGTATACCAAAGTATTAGTTAACATTTCAATGCCTGCCAAACCATAAATGTTTAATACCTTGAAGCCTTTAAAATAATCAGTCCTTACGCTCTTAATAATACATAGCAAGATATAAATTTTAAAACAGTGACACGAGGTCATTCCATTATTTTTAATGAAAATACTTACAAAAATAGCACTCTTGCCTCTGTCGAGAACCTGCCTCCTGGCCAATGCATCGCTATGAATGAAAAACCAAAGCAGATCCCAGCTTGCTTTAAAAAAAAAAATCAGCACTTTTTCATCTATGAATTAAAGAAGAGCCTTCCGGCAGGTTCAAACCAATGGCTTTTCGAGTGCTGCCTTCTGAGTCAGAGATTCGTCCGATAAAGGTACTCAACGTGTCTTTTTCTTTTTACTGCTTCCTGGAAGCCGATCCGGAAAACACAGCTCTCGTGGTTCAGGAGCTAGAACACAGGCAGTCCTCGAACATACAACAGTTCATTTAGTGATGAACAGTTTGAAGGTACAACCCGTGGCACGACAAAACCGCGAAGCCCTTATCCGCGGAGACATAAGCGCGTCGCTAAAGCCGCGACGTCATCATCGCGCATCATCACCGCCGCGACAACAGCGCGGCAACAGAAGGGCGCTTTAAAACGGCGCCGCGGCAGAAAGCCGATTTCCATTAAGGTAAGGGTTAGGATTAGGTTTAGGGGTTTGTTTTAGGGTTTGTTTTAGGGTTAGGTTTAGGGTTAGGTTTAGGGTTAGGTTTAGGGTTAGGTTTAGGGTTAGGGTTAGGTTTAGGTTTAGGGTTAGGTTTAGGGTTAGGGTTAGGTTTAGGGTACTGAGTGCTTGGGAATGCACGGATTTGCCCTCTGTGATTATGTCATCGCGGGAGGGTCGCGTTTTTCCTTAGCACTTTGAACGGCGCGAATTAGTCTTCGCGCTTATGTCTCCGTGGATAAGGGCTTCGCGGATTTGTGGTGGAACTGGTACAACCACACTGGGAAAAAATGACTTGTCGTCAAGTTCCCCTTAGAGATGCTGCCATCCTGAAGGGGAGGGGGGAATGCTGTGGGAACCGGATTCCTTACATGCTTTCACTTTTGCCATAACCGCATGGGATTTAGGGAGAGGGAACCCGGTTGACAGGACGGAATTCTTCCCGGCAAGTTCTAGCCTGTTATCAAAGTCGCAGCGTCCTGAGGATGAACCGCTATCAAACTAATGAAGTAATGGGTTCTCAAAACATCTTTGCAGCATTGTATTGGCTACTGGTGGGCTTGGGTAACGAGGTGGGGTTTGAATGGGGGAAAATTTGTTGTTGTTAGTTGCAAAGTCATGTCTAATCCATCGCAACCCCATGGACAACGTTCCTCCAGGCCTTCCTGTTCTCTACCATCCTCCGGAGTCCATTTAAGCTCACGCCGACTGCTTCGATGACTCCATCCAGCCACCTCCTTCTCTGTCCTCCCCCTCTTCTTTTGCCCTCCGTTGTTCCCAGTAGGAGGCTCTTCTCCAGTGAGTCCTTCCTTCTCATTAGGTGGCCAAAGTATTTGGGTTTCATCTCCAGGATCTGGCCTTCTAAAGAGCAGTCAGGGTTGATCTCCTCTAGGACTGACTGGTTTGATCACCTTGCAGTCCAAGGGACTCGCAGTAGTCTTCTCTATGGGGTGGGGAGGATAGCCTAATGCAGTGGTGAAATCCAGCAGGTTCTGACAGGTTCGGGAGAACCGGTAGCGGAAATTTTGAGTAGTTCAGAGAACTGGCAAATGCCATCTCTGGCTGGCCTTAGAGTGGGGTGAGAATGGAGATTTTGCAGAAACCTTCCCCTGCCACGTCCACCAAGCCACGCCCACAGAAATGGTAGTAAAAAAAATTGAATTTCACCACTGGCCTAAGGCTTTGAGTGGGAACTTCAGATTCTGCTTGACTCCTCTGCAATCACTTTCTCTCAGTAAAAGTTTTCTTTTGGACTACGAACTTGTTTCAAGAGTCATGCTTTCTTGAGGAGATAGCTGAAGTAGGTCCTTACACTTACGGCCATTTTTCACACTGACAACCATTGCAGTTTTCCTGCGGTCACATGATCAAACTTCAGACGCTAGGCAACTGGCTTGTATTTATGACGGTTGCCGGGTCCAGGAGGTCCTGCGATCCCCTTTTGCGACCTTCTGACAAGGTGAAGCCATGCTCACTTACCAACCATGTTAATAATTTGAGAACTGCTATGATTCACCTAACAGCCGTGGCGAGAAAAGTCATAAAAACAGGGCGAAAACTCACTTAACAATTGTCTTGCTTAGCAACAGAAATTTTGCTCTGTGGTTGTAAGTTGAGGACTACCTGTACGGTCCCCAGATTCGTCTCCTCTGTGATCCCGTAGGAATGGAGTCCTACGGGATTGGGCGGCATATAAATTTATTAAAAGTTAAAGTTAAAGAATCTTTCTGAACCCCTTTTAAAAACCATCCAAATCAGTGGCCAACTTCACATCTGACGGCAATAAATTCTACGGTTCAAGTGCAGGATTGCATGAAAAGAAATATTTCCTTGAATTGGCTCCAGATTGCCCCATGCTTGCTTTTAATGGATGACCTTCCATTCTAGCTTTGTGTGTGGGTGGGAAAAAAAAACCTGCCTTCATTCATAGTTTCCATACCATACAGGAAAGCCCAATTGCTGTAAATCTTCCCTCCTTAGTTTGAGCTGCTTCCTAAGGAGGAGAAAGATTTACACCACTTTGGCCTTTCTGTAAAGGAAGCTTCTCCAGCACCCACATTAATTAATCCAGGAAAATTAATTTGATGAACAGGCTCTCAGTGGGATCTCCCCACAACTTAGATGCCCTCCAGATGTCAGTTCCCAGAAATTTTCAGCAACAGCCCCCACTGGAATTTGGGGAGTTCTATTCAACTGAGTGAAGTGGCTCAGTAGCAAAGACGCTGAGCTTGTCGATCAGAAAGGTCGGCAGTTCAGCGGTTCGAATCCCTAATGCTGCGTAACGGAGTGAGCTCCCGTTACTTGTCCCAGCTTCTGCAAACCTAGCAGTTCAAAAGCACGTAAAAAAGGCAAGTAGAAGAATAGGGACCACCTTTGGTGGGAAGGTAACAGCGTTTCGTGCGCCTTTGGCGTTTAGTCATGCCAGCCACATGACCACGGAGACATCTTCAGAGAGCGCTGGCTCTTCGGCTTTGAAACAGAGATGAGCACTGCCCCCTAGAGTCAGGAATGACTAGCACATATGTGCAGGAGAACCTTTACCTTTTTCAACTGAAACAAAATCCATCCACACTGGTATAATCTCTGCAATTTGGAACCAGTAGTCCTCGATGTACGACCACAAATGGGATTAGAGCCTCCATTGCTAAGTGATGCAATCACCGAGCGAATCATCACATGACTGCCTCTGATTCTACAACCTTTTTGCCACTGTTGATACATGAAGCATGGGGTCATTCAGTAAATCTGGCTTCCCCATAGCTTTCCTGGTTGCAAACCAGCTGGGAAGGTCACAAACGGAGATCACGTGACCCCAGGATCCTGCAGCTGTTGTAAATACATTCCGGTTGCCAAGGGCCCGAATCACAATTACATGTCCAGAGGGAGTGCGTGAGGACTGTTGTGTGTGAGGACTGTCCATAAATCCCATTTTTCAGCACCACCGTAACTTCAAACAGTTGCTAGATAAATGATCGTAAGCTGAAGACCAGCTGTACGTCATAAGGACGGGTGTGTTTGTTTGTTATTTTCAGACCCTGCATTTTCAGTTTTTCAACTTCTCAGATTTATACTGTCCCCTATTTAGCTCGGTTTAGGAATTTTTTTTTAAAGCTAATGAAAAAAACCAGGGGTCTTTTTTGATGATGATGAAGAAGAAGAAAAAGAAGAAAAGGTGGTGGTGGTGGTGGAGGAGGAGGAGGAGGAGGAGAGGAAGAAGGAGGAGGAGGAGGAGGAGGAGGAGGAGGAGGAGGAGGAGGAGGAGGAGGAGGAGGAGGAGGAGGAGGAGGAGGAGGAGGAAGGTGATTCTGCTCAACAGAAGGGTGCCTCCAGAAGTTGTGAATGCCCCAACACTGGAGGTTTTTAAGAAGAGATTGGACAACGCTTTGTCTGAAATGGTATCAGGTTTCTCTGCCTGAGCAGGGAGTTGGACTAGAAGATCTCCAAGTTCCCATCCAACTATGTTATTCTGTTAAGAAATCTCACCTGGAATACCAGTTCCAATTTTACTGTAAGATTATATTAACAGAATCCTAGAAGATTTGAACTATGTCTCCCCTCCTCTCCTTTTACTCTCTCAAAAACTAGGGAGGGCCCCTTCTGAAAAACGTTTTCCACATCCTCCATCCTTCTGTGGGCTGAGATACCTTTTACTTGACAGCTTTTTGCTCCTATCTCCCAAGGCCATTCCCACACATCATACAATTGTACACCTCTCTTGGACACCCTCGATACATTCTCACACTGGTCCTTATTTTAGCTGCCAGCCCACCACAAACCTTGACAAGGAACCCCCCCCCCCATCAATGGAATTAAGCACTTTACCAAAGGATTGTTAATGGAAGTGGGTTGTGGCACAGAAGCTGATTCTTATTATATTCGTGTTTCACACTGGGTTGATTTGGGCAATTGAATAATGCATTGGTTATAAAAATCCAAAATCCAACCAGTGTCCTTATTACATCCACACTAGGAAGCTGTAATTCAATATTAATTTAATGATGTGGAGTTTGAAATAAGGGGGAAAGAAGGAAGGAAGGAAGGAAGGAAGGAAGGAAGGAAGGAAGGAAGGAAGGAAGGAAGGAAGGAAGGATGCATCCAACAGTTTTTCCCTGAATGCCATCACTCTGTTAGACAAATAATTCCCTCAACAGTCAAACTTTTCACTAAGGCTGCATTACTATTATTATTACCCTTCTCATACTTCCTATCACCCATCTCCTCCCACCTATGACTGCGTGGCTGTAACTTGTCGCTTGTATCTTTACGATTTATATTGATATTGATTGTTTCCTGATTGCTTATTTGTACCCTATGACGATCATTAAGTGCTGTACCTTATGATTCTTGATGAATGTATTTTTCTCTCCTTATTTACACTGAGAGCATCTGCACCAAAGACAAATTTCTTGTGTGTCCAGTACCACCAATAAATATTTTTCTTCTTGTCTCTTCTAACAAGAGATTATTTTCTGCCTTCTTTGTTTATATGTGACACTTTTTCCACTCTTTAATATTTCCACGCTTTTAACATTTGCATTCTCACTTCGCTCTACCCTTAACAAGAATGGCAGAGTCTCTAGCGCACACATAAAAATATTTCAGTCAAGAGATCAAAGCTTTCCGCAGCCGTGGCCACAATTTTAAACCCTCTTCTGTACAAGAACTGAAAGCAAACATATCAGCATTCTTCATGGCTGTTAACACCAATTGTCGAAGGAAGTGGGCAACCAAAGATTTAGGATTTGCAGCTGTGGTGTAACACCTACTACAGTATGTAATGAGGTCTGTTCTGCTACTGCCACCAGCAACCCGGTTCAAGGGTTCGATTATGATGGTGAGGATTATGATAATATTTTAAAGAAACAAGTGGGTCTTTGCCTTTCAACAAACTCTTCTGGATGCTCAGACAGAACCTAAGCTGTCCGTTCATTTCAGATCAACCTGCAATTATTTATACATTGAATGTACAATTTATGCGAGCTCAAAATTCAATCCGGGGTTTCTTGCCAAAGACCACTTAGAAAATCTAAACCATGTAACTATTTTTCAGCTGTCCGCAATTCTCATCGGCGCCTGCACTTGTAAAACCTTGCAATGAACATTACTGCTGGCATTGTGGAAGAGTGTTCTTGCTGGATTTTTCATAGGTAGGAAATGAATTCCTTCCTTCTGCGGCACAATTCAAAAATTGTTAAAGCTCAAACCTGAACAAAGGAGATTGACCAGAGGTGGTATTCAGCAAGTTCTGACCAGTTCTGGAGAACCGGTAGCAGAAATTTTGAATAGATGGTAAATGCCAGGTCTGAATGCCCCCCTCCCCATCTATTCTCTGCCTTCCAAGTCTCAGCTGATCGGGAGGGAATGGGGAATTTGCAGTAACCTTCCCCTGGAGTGGAGAGGGGAATGGAGATTTTACAGGATCCTTCCCCTACCACGCCCCACCGAGCAACGCTCACAGAACCGGTAGTAAATTTTTTTGAATCTCACCACTGAGATTGACAGGCTTTAAAAGCAAGTGATTATCTTGCACGCTCAACTGTAAGCACAAGCGAGCTATCTATGGCAATCCTTGTTTCAAACTCGGATCCTGCGGGAGCCAGTGGTGGGTTGCTGCGGGTACGGCCCAGTATGGCCAGACCGGTAGTGGCCGGGAGCAGCTGAGACAGTGGTGGGTAGCAAACAGTACACCCCGGTACGGGCGTACCAGATCCTGCCCGGAGCACTGGGTACTGTTCCGGTACAGTGCTCCGGAGGGGCCCGCCCAAGCTCTTTAAAGCTGTCAGCGCTTCCGCGCACGGCACATACAGCACTGCACAACGCTCCATCGAGCAGCTGGAGCATTGCGGAGGCTTGCGAAAGCGTCCTTTCCAGCTACAATGCATGTGCGCGCGCCACGCCCCACACGCGTGCATGTGGGTGACGCCGGGGTGAATTTGGAACCCACCACTGAGCTGAGAGCATACAGGTACGGTGGCTCGTTTGGCCCACCCACCTTCCTGCGCTCTATAGGCTGTTTTTATGCCAAAAGGCACACTGCACACGTGAGGACAGTGTGCGGTGCCTGCGTGTGCTGCAACAAGCAGCTGGGTGTCGCAGGGGTGATGAATTGCACAAGCGTGCACAGCACGCTGCACGCACCTGCGCAGCGCACATCAGGCTCGTGCACGGGCAGACCACGATCAGTGTACCGGTAGCGACAGTAAAAGCAACCCACCGCTGTGTGGGAGCTCTCAACGGCCGAGGTGAAATTATAACATGAAGCCACCATACCTGTTCGGTGTTCGGAACGGACTCCCATCGCTGTTTCAACAAGACCAAAGATCTACGTTTCATGGTTCCTGTTTGGCTTAGGAGAACTTCTACTCTGAAGATTTTCCGGCGAATGGCTGAAAGGAGTTATTCTCAGTCCTTAGGTTGGCATGGCTCAAGTTGAGTCCCAAAGTTTTGTCTTTGTAAACGTGTCACAAAGAAGAGAATAGAGCAATGGGGTTTTTTTCTCCATGGTCTTCACCGATTGGGAAGTCTTGATCTCTCAACAGAAAGCAGGGACCAGAGAGAAAGTGCATGCGGAAGGGTGAAGGGTGGAGGTATGGAGGGGGGGAAAAAATCCACTAATGAATTACCTCATAGAGGCATGAAGTAGGTAGAGAAATCCAGACGCACTCAAACTGAAAATAGCTGTTGCTTAGGAACGGGGAAAGTAAATTACAACACCTCTGCTATATATAATGGAGAGCTCTTTTGCATTTAAAATGAATTAGAATGCATCGGACGGACCCATAGGGCTCGCTCCTGTTTTAGCTGACCGTTAGGGAGAAAGAAGGAACTTCTGGTTCATTGTGGATTCAGGGTTACACCTTGCCACCCACCCTCTGCACCAGAATTGCAGCAGCTACTATACCCCCATTGATATGGCACACTCAATAAACTGGTTCAGACGTGATGATGATGGTGGTGTTGGTTTTTTTTAGATCATTCCAAGGTGTGTGTGGGGGGGGGGAAACCAGTAAAACCACTCAATATCCAGCCTTTTAACAAAAGAAAATTCATCCCCTTGCAGAACAACCTGGAGAAAAAGGGTTCCACCACAAATGCGCGAACAACAAAAGCGCGCCTGACTAAAGCGCGGTGACAAAACCGCGCCGATAAAACCGCGCGATGAATGAGCGACGAATTAGCCCTAAAGCGCGCCGACAAAAGCGCTCCACAGAAGCGTGCTGTAAAGCAATCCTAAACCTAACCCTAAACCTAACCCTAACCCTAACCCTAACCCTAACCCTAACCCTAACCCTAACCCTAACCCTAACCCTAACCCTAAACCTTACCTTAACTTAAATCGCGCTTCTGTCGGCGCGCTCTTGTCGGCGCGCTCTTGTCGGCGTGCTTTTGACATCGCGGTTTTAGCGACGCGGTTTTGTTGGCGCGCTTATGACGTTCGCGCTTTTGTCGGGTCACGGAGAAAAAGTGCAGAAGTGTCCTTCCAAATGATGCTGAGCTGTTCCTTAATTGGAGGGGAGGGAAGGGGAGAAAGGAAAGATGGATGGGAGGGAGGGGAGGAGAAAGATGGGTGAATGGATGCATGGGGAGGAGAGGAGAGGAGAAAGAAGGATAGGTGAATGGATGGGAGGAGAGGAGAAAGATGGGTGGATGGATGGATGGGGAAGAGGAGAGGAGAAAAAGGGATGGATGTGTTGGTGGGTGGGTGGGTGGATGGATGGATGGATGGACAGGAGGAGAGTTGAGGAGAGGAGAAAGATGGATGGATGGAAGGAAGGATGGGCGGGTGGGTGGGGAGGAGGGAAGAGGAGAAAGAAGTATGGGTGCATGGATGAATGGATGGGAGGAGAGGAGAGAAAGATGGATGGATGGAAGGAAGGAAGGATGGATGGGTGGGGAGGAGAGGAGGAGAAAGAAGGATGGATGGATGGACTGGAAGAGAGAAGACTTTGTAATCCACAGCAGGTGGGAAGCAAAGTACAGGCAGTCCTCACTTTGCAACCAGAGTTGAAAATTTCTGTTTCTAAGCAAGACAGTTGTTAAGTGAGTTTTGTCCCATTTTACAACTTTTCTTGCCACAATTGTTAAGTGAATCTGGCTTCCCCATTGACTTTGCTTGTCAGAAGGTTGCAAAAGGTGGTCACATGACCACAGCGGCACTGCAATCATAAATAAATATGAACCGGTTGTCAAGCATTCAAATTTGGATCACGTGACCATGGGGATGGTACCACGGTTTCATGAAAAACAATCGCAAGTCACTTTTTTTCAGCCTTGTCACTTCAAACTGTCACTGAACGAACGGTTGTAAATTGAGGACAACCTGTATGACTTTCTCAGTAGAATATCCCCCTTGAGCTAGCTTCATCCTTTCACCCTTCAAGCCAGTCTTTCTCAAGCTTGGCAACTTTAACATGAGTTAGCAATAGCAATAGCAGTTAGACTTATATACCGCTTCATAGGGCTTTCAGCCCTCTCTAAGCAGTTTACAGAGTCAGCATATCGCCCCCAACAACAATCCGGGTCCTCATTTTACCCACCTCGGAAGGATGGAAGGCTGAGTCAACCCTGAGCCGGTGAGATTTGAACCGCCGAACTGCCGAACTAGCAGTCAGCTAAAGTAGCCTGCAGTACTGCACTCTAACCACTGCGTCACCTCGGCTCTACTTCAATGTCACGCCAGCTCAGGAATTCTGGAAGTTGAAGTATTTCGTATTTCGTATTTCGTATTTATTATAATTTATAGGCCGCCCTTTTCCCTGAGGGGACTCAGGGCGGCTTACAAAACGCGGGAAAGGGGGTACAAGACAAAAAACATAAGACAATACATAATTTTAAAAATGGAGCACAACATTCATTCATCATTCGGGAGGGGACAAACTAGATTTTTTATCCCCAGGCCTGACGGGATAGCCAGATCTTGAGGGCCGTGCGGAAGGCCTGGGCTGTGGTGAGGGTGCGAATCTCCACGGGGAGATTGTTCCATAGCGTCGGAGCTGCAACTGAGAAGGCTCTCCTCTGCGTAGTCGCCAGTCGGCACTGACTGGCGGATGGAATTCGGAGGAGGCCTACCCTGTGCGATCTGATGGGACGCAGGGAGGTAATTGGCAGAAGGCGGTCTCTCAAATAGCCAGATCCACTACCATGGAGCGCTTTGTAAGTGGTAAGTAGCACCTTGAAGTGCACCCGGAGACCAACAGGTAGCCAGCGCAGCTCGCGGAGGATCGGTGTTATGTGGGCGAACCGTGGTGCGCCCACGATCACTCGCGCGGCCGCATTCTGGACTAGCTGAAGTCGCCGGATGCTCTTCAAGGGCAGCCCCATGTAGAGCACGTTGCAGTATTCCAGCCTAGAGATCACAAGGGCTCGAGTGACTGTTGTGAGGGCCTCCCGGTTCAGGTAGGGCCGCAACTGGCGCATCAGGCGAACCTGAGCAAATGCCCCCCTGGTCACAGCTGACAAATGATGGTCGAAACTCAGCTGTGGGTCCAGGAGGACTCCCAAGTTGCGGACCCTGTCTGAGGGGTGTAAATTTTGTCCCCCCAGCCTGATTGATGGAACATTAGCCAAATTTTTGGGAGGAAAACACAACAGCCACTCGGTCTTTTCCGGGTTGAGTACCAGTTTGTTAGCTCTCATCCAGTCTTTAACAGCCTCAAGGCCCCGGTTCATCACTTCCACCGCTTCATTGAGTTGGCACGGGGCGGACAGATACAACTGTGTATCGTCCGCATATTGGTGGTATTTTATCCCGTGCCTTCGAATGATCTCGCCCAGCGGTTTCATGTATATGTTAAATAGTAGTCCAAGGTGGTTAAAAAAAAAAAAAAACTAGGGCTTTAAGGGAATTGGTGAATATAATCTGTTCCTGTCAAGCTTTTAGAATGAGTTTTAATCTGGGAGTAGCAATTCATTAAAAAAATAAAATAAAGAAAGAAAATGTTGTATTTTGATTTACACAGCATTGGTTCCCGCTTTTCTTCCTGTCACCAGTTAAAATGGCTTTATTAAAGCAGTCACTACACTTATAAACAAATGCATCCATAGAATAAATGTTGCCTGGAATTCGATGAGTAGGTGGTGAACAAATTACTACTATAAAAGAATGAATAAAGCAAAGCAAAGCATAGGCATGCATAACAACTTTGCCCCAATGTCCCTTTCCATAGAGTAGAGTAGAGTAGAGTAGAGTAGAGTAGAGTAGAGTAGAGTAGAGTAGAGTAGAATAGAATAGAATAGAATAGAATAGAATAGAATAGAATAGAATAGAATAGAATTCTTTATTGGCCAAGTGTGATTGGACACACAAGGAATTTGTCTTTGGTACATAGTGTACATAATAAAAATAAAATAGAATTAGAATTAGAATTTTATTATTTGTATGCCGCCCTTCTCCGGGAGGACTCAGGGCGGTGAACAATTCAAGGGGAAAAAAGGGGAACATAAAAAACAAAATACAAATAATAAAAGTAAACAACAGTCACACAACCATACACGTCGAGAGGGGAGGGAACTCATCACCCCCAGGCCTGCCGGCAAAGCCAGGTTTTGACGGCTTTTCGGAAGGCCTGGAGAGAGGTGAGGGTCCGAATCCCTGCGGGGAGTTCGTTTCAGAGGGCCGGAGCTGCCACAGAGAAGGCCCTCCCCCAGGTAATAGCCAGGTGGCATTGGCTGGTAGATGGCACCCGGAGGAGGCCAACCCTGTGAGATCTAATGGGTCTGTGGGAGGTAATTGGCAGCAGGCGGTCTCTCAAGTAGAATACATTCATCAAGAATCATAAGATACAACAGTGACAGTCATAGGTTACTAATAAGCAATCAAATTACACTAGGAAACAAATAAAATAAAACAATATAAAATTTAAAGATACAAGCAACATGGTTACAGTCATAAGTGGGAAGAGATAGGTACCAGGAAGGAAGAGAAGAATAATAGTAATACAGTCTTAGAAGACAATTTGACAGTGTTGTGGGGATTAGTTGTTAAGCAGAGTGATGGCATTCGGGGAAAAACTGTCCTTGTGTCTAGTTGTTCTGGTGTGTAGTGCCCTGTAGCGTCGTTTTGAGGGTAGAAGTTGAAACAATTTATGTCCAGGATGCGAAGAGTCTGTAGATATTTTCACATATACAGTATATTTTCACATATTTGCTTCATAAGTCTGAAATGTCAGGAATCTTTGATATGCGAGAACCAATAGCTTCTCAAAATGCAGGGAGTTTTGCAAAGGAGTTTAAACTGCCTTATAACCACTTTTCAGTTTTCCACCAATGAGTCAATAAACAGACAAGTTGACCGATCCAGTCTACCAATCCCTGAGAACGAAAGAACTCAATCGCATCAACCGCGATCCCGAAGATAAGAGTTTAAAAGGAACAAACAGGCACCCCACTACGCAACAACAAAAATCACAACCCATCAGCTCACAAAAAAAATGGACCACAGCCAGCCAATCAAACAGTCCGAAACCAGACCATGACTCAGAAGTAGCCGAACAAACAACATCCACGCTAATTTGCATCGCATAAAAAAAAGTATCTAAAGGCCAGTGCTTGGACAGACAAGCACAATTCAAAGCACACGGACGATGTCTCCTCGAATGGTGATGAAACGTTCGCAATCAAATTGCCAAGTTCGGAACTCAGACTAATAGCCCAACTTTTGAGATCTTCTGTCTGAATATGGAACGTCTCTAAGAAAGTCAATTGCACAGGGGAAGGGAAGCTCATGTATTGGTATTTTTCCACTTTAGATTCACTCATGCTGCAGCTGGACATCTACACTTAATGCCAAAATGGCCACATGTTACTTTGTACGTAAATTCACCCTACACTTACATAGAGTAACATTCTCAGTTATCGAAGTCGTGGTTGTCTCAAAGGTGCTTTTTCAAGCAGCAACTGGTCTTCCTTTGTTTTTCTTGAAGACGTTTTGCTGCTCATCCAAGAAGCTTCTTCAGTTCCGAAGAAGCTTCTTGAATGGATGAAGTTCAAACTTCAGAATTACCTATAATGATCCATGATGCTGTATCATGTCATAATACTAAGGAGAAGACCTCTCCATATATAATAAAATAGAACAATTGTTTCTTATGATTTGAAAAAAATGATACAATTAAAAAAAATCCATGCTGCTTTTTAAATAATTAACAAGGTGCTTATACATCAATACAATCTTATTTTAATTTGTTCTGGAAACTTTCAAGGTTCTGACCTCATACTAACTGGTAAATAGATCCATCATTTTTTTAAAAAAAAATTAGGTAGGTACAATAGATTCTTCTCTAGGTCTCTGGGATATTATCAGTTTTCCATAACTTCTCAAATGATTATACCTAAGCATGGATAGGAATACTAGCTAGTTTTCCGAGTATCCTAAAATGTATTTCATTTGGCTTGGAGATTTAAACTTATTAGGAAGAGGCAGATATTCCTTGATCATGTTTCTATCACTGTCAGGTTTTGAGTCTTAGACGCTTAGATGTAAATGTTGATCAAGTGAGATCAAAACTGAATTTTAATCATGAGTTCCTACTAAAGTCAATAGTAGCTGCAGCCTTCCGTAAAACATTTTGCTCATCAGCCAGCAGGATGGATCATACCAATAAGGTGATCAATTATTCTTTCCGGCAGTTTTCACCTGATTGCTTCTAATCCAGAATGGGGTCCACAATGAAATTCAAATGGGATCTTGCCTTGGAAGCTTGGCAGATCCAATAATTACTCATGGCCCATATCCATAAAGACAAACATCTCCAACACAGAGACTAAGTGGCCAAATCAGAGTTGTTCCAAAGTTAGGGTGGTTTGCAATGATAGCCTGAATATTATTAAAATTGTAAGATTTTTTTAAAGCATTGTTTCTATTTAGAAACAATGAGGAGTAAGGAAGTTGAGGTTACTTGAAATAATTGTAAAATTGCAAGAATCCTAACCTTGACATCAGTGAATTGTCCCCAAGTTCAAATATATTCACTAAGACAGTGGTGGGTTTCAAAAAAAATTCGAACCTAATCTGTGGGTGTGGCCTCCTTTGTGGGAGTGGCTTGCTGGCCATGTGACTTGGTGGGAATGGCTTGCCGGCCATGTGTTCTCTCTCTCTCTCTCTCTCTCTCTCTCTCTCTCCTTCCTTTTGTCTCTCTGTCCCTTTTTCCTTTTTTTCTTTTATCTCACTTTTTCTTTCTTTTTCTCTTTTTTTCTTTCTTCCTTTTTCTCTTTCTCTCTCTCTCTCTCTGTGAGTCTGTCTGTCTGTCTGTCTCTCTCTCTCTCCTTCCTTTTGTCTCTCTGTCCCTTTTTCCTTTTTTCTTTTATCTATCTCACTTTTTCTTTCTTTTTTTCTTTTTTTCTTTATTTCTTTCTTCCTTTTTCTCTTTCTCTCTCTCTCTCTCTCTGTGAGTCTGTCTGTCTGTCTGTCTCTCTCTCTCTCTCTCTCCTTCCTTTTGTCTCTCTGTCCCTTTTTCCTTTTTTCTTTTATCTATCTCACTTTTTCTTTCTTTTTTTCTTTATTTCTTTCTTCCTTTCTCTCTCTCTCTCTCTCTCTCTCTCTGTGAGTCTGTCTGTCTGTCTGTCTGTCTCTCTCTCTCTCTCTCCTTCCTTTTGTCTCTCTGTCCCTTTTTCCTTTTTTTCTTTTATCTATCTCACTTTTTCTTTCTTTTTTTCTTTTTTTCTTTTTTTCTTTATTTCTTTCTTCCTTTTTCTCTTTCTCTCTCTCTCTCTCTGTGAGTCTGTCTGTCTGTCTGTCTCTCTCTCTGTGTGTGTGTATCAGTGGTGTGTTTCAAAAAATTTTGGAACCTCTTCTGTAGGTGTGGCCTGCTTTCCGGGTCCACTAGTGGAACGTCTTCTAACCGGTTCGGTAGATTTGACGAACCGGTTCTACTGAATAGGTGCGAACTGGTAGGAACCCCCCTCTGCACTAAGATGTATTTGTGGTTATTGCAATTCACAAATATTCTTCGCAAGAAAATGAGGATGAGTAACTTAGCCAATGGGTTGAATTCTGCCAATCCAACAGATGAAAAAGCTGAGATTCCTAGTGACTGGGGAATTCTTGGAGTCAAAGTCCACATATTTTTAAAGTTGCCAAGTTTGAAAAACACTGGTGCACACCGACCCTATAAATAGTCTGAAGGAAAATAGCAGCAGAGGGATAAAAATGATAAATACCAGAACGTTAATGACCATGAGAAGCTATTAAAAGACAAACGGAGGTGGCTTGTCCATAATTCAGAGGCACTGGATAGCTGTGTGCAAGGTTGCCCCCCAAATACGTAGCACTCTTTAATCTTTAATTAGCCAGGCACAGAAAAAATCTTTCCAAAAGTCTAACCTGAGATCCTCTTGATCCTCGTTTGTGATCCCATTCAGAATATCCCATGATCTACAGAAAGACAAGACAATAGGAGTAATTGCTGTAGCAGCATTACTACTGCTACTACTATCAATTTGCACTATATGTGCATGAATGCAAAACTAGGTTTATCTATCAACAAAGGGATGTGTCTGCAGCTATGGAAAGAATGCCACTACTGTAACAAAATCACCTTTATGGCCATTTGCGGTGGTCCCATGGTGGCATGATCGCAATTTTTATATTTATTTAATTTATTTGCCGCCTATCTTGCTATGGGGCTTCTCTAGGCAGCTTACAATAATAAAAAGGAAAAAAAAGAGTATAAACAGAAGCAAAATAATGGAGCAATAAAAGAAACAATGAAAAGGGAATATAAGAATAATGCATTGGGCTGGGTGTTTTTATTTTTTATTTTTGCCAATTTTCCTGCATTTATTTCTGGTTTCCAGCAATAAAACTTGTAAGTCCAAGGCCGCCTCTATTTTTTTTCTCTGCACATTCAGTTTGGGTGGAAGTCAAGTTGCTTTCAAAATTGCTTCTAAAGGACAAAATACTGTTGGCGAAATGCTCATGAATGAAGCATGATGTCCTTGATTTATTTACTTGTTTGTTTGTTAAAAAGTGGAATATGGAGGTTTGATCAGAGGGAACCAATGCTTTTCAGGTTGGATTGCACCATCGTGGCAATATGGAAATCATTTGCCCAACTCTCAAAGGTGAAGAAAAAAAACAAACAGTCCTATGTCCATTAACTCCAAAGAACAGGAAGGAAAAAACGTCCAGGATTTACACCTTGGAGCTGGGAAACATATACGTGCATTGTGTGCACACCAGTGGTGGGATTCAAAAACATTTATTATCGGTTCTGGGGGCCTGGCTTGGTGGGCCTGGTGTGACTTGGTGGGCAAGGCAGGATACTATAAAATCTCCATTCCCTCCCCACTTCAGGGGAAGATTACTGCAAATCCACATTTCCTCCCGATCAGCTGGGACTCGGGAGGCAGAGAACAGATGGGGGCGGGGCAGCCAGAGGTGACATTTATCTGTTCTCCAAACTATTCAAACTTTCTGCTACCGGTTCTCCAGAACTGGTCAGAACCTGCTGAATACCACCTCTGACACACACATAAGGCTTGATGTGATGTTTTACAGAAGGCAGATTTTCTGCATACGTAGTCTAGTGAAAAGAAGGATTGGGATGACATGATAGCACTGTTTCAATATTTGAGAGGCTGCCAAAAGAAGACGGGGTGTGTGTGTGTGTGGTCAAGCTATTCTCCAAAGCCCCAGAAGACAAGAAACAATGGATGGAAACTAAACAAGGAGAGAAGCAACCTAGAACTAAGGAGAAATTTCCTGACAGTGAGAACAATCAACCAGTGGAAGAAGGGCTTGCCTTCAGAAATTGTGGGTGTTCCATCACTAGAAGCTTTTAAGAAGAGACTGGACAACTACTTGATATAGAGTCTCCTGCTTGAGCAGGGGGTTGGACTAGATGACCTCCAAGATCCCGCTGTTCTTCTGTTAATATGACTTTCTCGTTTGCAGTAAAGCAATTTAACTAGCTGAATCAAGACTATGAGGCTTCTAGCTGAATGCAAGGCCGAATTTCTGGAAAGCTGAGATTTATTGCCACTGTTGATGTGAAGCCTAACCAACAAGGAGTATGTGTAAATATACAACACAATACAATAGCAGAGTTGGAAGGGGCATTGGAGGTCTTCTAGTCCAACCCCCAGCCTAGGTAGGAAACTCTATACCGTTTCAGACAAATGGCTATGCGACATCTTCTTAAAGACTTCCAGCGTTGGGGCAAATCTTAGGAATATCATTGTATGCTCCTGATAAATCTGCTGCCTCCTTGGCTCTCTTCTCTATAATATTAGACACCCCCCCCCCCCCAAAGAGGAATTTCACCTTGGATTTTCCCTCTTACAGATTGGGTAGTATTTAAGGGAATTTCCAAGTTATGGAATGGCATTTACCAATAGAAACGTAATAGCTACAAAATCACCATAAGTCAATTGCAAAAGGCAGCCCACAAGCAGCCAGCAGAACTGACAGCAGATTCAGACAGTGCGGAGGTTGGGGAGGAACATGGGCCAGTCCTGGAGTCTGGGGAAGGCTTTGATGTGGGATATGTGTCAGAGGCAGAGATGGGGCCAGAGCTGTATGCCAGTTATCAGCTGCCTTCAGAGTCAGACATCAGTGAGGCAGACAAACAGCTGGAGCCTGTTCCCAGTGTGAGCATGCGTAGAGTGGCCAGACGAAGGGAACAGCTAAAGAGCAGGGGTCAATTTGGGAGTAAGGCCACAGGTGGACGATGAATGGCCCCTCCCAGAGGAAATAAAAGAGGAGCGAAGGGGGAGTGGAGTTTGCAGGCGACAATTAGTTTGCTTAATTGGTTCGTGACTCTCCGAGGCTCCTTGCCAAGTTTTGCAGATATCGGCCTGGCAGCTCCCCAAGCCAGATAAGGTCTGTGACTGTAAATCCTCCCTTGGAAGACTTTACTGGATATGAATGAGCAGAATTCACAGTCAATTAATACAAGGATTTTTTGTCGGGACAAGAAGTTGGCTTCATGCTCTTGGGAAGCCTAGATCAGAACACTTACATCCTGCAAAGATATCTTTTAACACCATAAAACATCAATATCTGCCTAAACCAGGTCCTTTGGTAGAATGGGTGGATGAAAATGCCAAATCCAGTTTAAACATCTGGCTAATTGTACAAGCAACAATTAGCCAATTAGCCAATTAACAATTAGCAAGCAACAAGCAGCAGCAGCAGCAACAACAACAATAATACCACCTGCTTCTTTTCCACATCTAAAATACATGCACCAATACAAATACAAAGAGAAGTTTAAAAGAAAACCTCAAGCTTTCCCCTCAGAACAAAATAGAAGAGTTGAAATATTTCTTCAGGAGAAGTGCTGTATAAAAAATTGCCTCACAGATTTGGGCAGAGCATTAGCTATTAAAAACAGGGTCCTTAAAAATCTAAAACTATGTGGTTGTATTGGAATGTGGACATTTTATAAGGCTCCGTCGCCCTATCATCTGTTTGTGAGGCAGTTACCAAGTCGCGTCTTAGATTTCTTAGCAAACCAAAAAGCAAATAATCCAGTAGAATAGTCTGTAACTCCTGCTTACACTAACATAATAAACATTTGCTAACAGCCCGGACAGCCATCTCTTTAAATGAGCTTTTGCCAATCTGTAACAAATGATGCAGACTGTGCTAATTGTTGAAACGAAACCAGAAAACTCTTTATGTGATCGCCTGGTCTTGCAAGAGTTGCTCTTAAAAAGTTGTTCCACTTTGGAAACCTTTCTCCAACCAAGAAGAAGATGAAGAAGAAGATTTAAAGCCCACAGAGAGTATCACTGCTGCTGATGATAAGCAAAAGTTCTGCCAAAGTTGCTTTTGCTTGAAACGACTTTAATAACTTTAGCCTCCATATGTCTTGCATTTCATTGCATCGCGCTGAATTGTACCGAGTTTTCCCCTCGACGAGCATATGCTTTTACAAAATCTGGCAGACATTTTTGCCTTTTGTCAATTTTTTTTTTTTGCAAAATGCTGAATTCTGGCCGCACCCTGAACTACAATGTAGTTCATTACCAGTATCTACTGAATTAACGCTGTGATGTATAGTCAAGGCTTGGGCTAGAGCCGAAGTTCTGGAAGGTCAAAGGAAACCAATGCGAATTTCCAGACAGCTTTCCGAAGGCAAGGAATCCTAGCTGGAACTGAACATGGTGTGTTTGTAAACTATACTGAAACCTCATTTTAATAAAAGCCATTCATAAAATATTTGACCAAGTCCATTCATATTTATGGTAAGTGAACATACCGAGGCTTATTGGCAGCAAAATGCGATAAAAGAATAACTCGGTAAATATGAGAAGGAGGGAGGAAGAGCAATGATTTCACACAGCTGAATTCAGAGGGTGAAAAATGTATTTGTGGTCGGCCTTGTAGGGTAGACCAGACTAAGAAACCAGTGCCATATAGGTCTAAAACTATTTTGATTAGAACAGCTACAGTGATCAAATCTTGCAAGTCGGAACAGGCTGCCCTCCTCTGTCATGTTATCTTCGTATGAATTAGGGAGGGGGTCTTTCTGAGACGATTACTCAAACCAGTTTCTTGGAATAGACTCAAATTTTGCTTGTTTGAGAACAGCTCTTCCTTCTGTACTTCAAGGCCGTTCCTTATGTCCTCTATAAGTTATCTGCCAGGCCTCCAAACAGTGGTGGGATTCAAATAATTTACCAACCAGTTCTCTGCCTTAATGTCCAGCTGGGTAGGCGGGGCTCGGTTGTCATGTGATCATCTGGGCATGGCCAAGTCAATGTCACTCAGGTCGATGGGCGCTTTGCCTTAGCTGCTATAAGGTAATAAAGGTTAACCGGAGAAGCCGTTTCTGTAAGCAGGGCAATAAAGATTAGGCTAGGAACAACACCAGAATGTTTCCTTCCTGCCTTCCTTACAGGATTAGCCCTGTAAAGTGGGAAAAAACAAAAGATTTCTTCCAACAACCGGTTCTCCGAACTGCTTTGAAAGTTACCAACCGGTTCTCCGGAATAGGTGCGAACTGGCTGAATCCCACCACTGCCTCCAAAGATGTGGATGTTCCTTCACTGAAAGTTTTAAAGAAGAGATTGGACTGAAACGGTATAGGGCCGTGATGGTGAATCTATGGCACGGGTGCCAGATGAAGCACACAGAGCCCTCTCGGTGGGCAAGCGTGACGTCGGCAGTTGCTCTTCTGGTTTCCGGCGTGCATAGGTGTACCGGCCGCCGGAGCAATGGAAAACAGACTGAAAACAGCCAAAAACACCACCAAAACAAGCTGTTTTGGGGGCATTTCCAAAGTGTTTGGGGCCATTTTCCAGGCCATTTTACGCCATTTTTTGGTGCTCTGGCAAAAAAACATAAAAATGGCCCAAAACCAGCCATAAACAGCCCAAAAACAGGCATGTGGTCTTCGGGTTTCCGGTTGCATGCGCAGACATTCCGGTTTGAGCACACAGTGCTGAAAAGGTTCACCATCACTGCTATAGGGTCTCCAGCTGGAGCAAGGGGGTTAGAGTAGAAGACCTCCAAGGTCCCTTCCAACTCTCTTATTTTGTTAAGAAAATAAATCATGTCCTGGCACAGCAGCTCATGGGAAACAGCGCAAATCAGAGACGCAACCTTTTGTGTGTTTCATGGTGAAGATTTGTTTTCTTTCCAGACTTCTGACAGTGATCTCCATTCCAAATAAAGCCACAAGATGAGGTCATGTTTGGTGCTGGAAGATAGCAGGGAGAAAGGGACGGAAGGTGGGGGGGGAGGAGGAGGAGAAGACGACTGCATATTTTAGGACTTTTCTCATGGCAGTTTATGACCTTTTTAGCCTATTTCCAAGATGTAAACTGTGTTTGACTTTAGTCGAAATCAAGAGTCCCTGCAGGGGTGAGGAGAGAAACCAAGAAACATTTGGAGGAAGAGATGATTTTTTTTTTGGCAGTAAACTATGAAGGGGAGGTCCTACACTGACTGCTCAACCAATATTTTGCAAATACATGCACAGGATAAATTTCTAACAGTCTGATTGATTGATTTACCCAAGCCAACAAGGAAGACTTCTGTCGTCATCAATTTGTCCTAACTTTGATTCCAACCAGCTATTCAGGGGTCATTTTTGTTTCTTTTCGCATTGCTTTCTTCTTCTCGGGTCAACCTATTGCCCAAGGCACCCAAAGGCCAGACAAGGAATAATGGATGGAAGCTGTTCAAAGAGAGATTCAACCTGAAAACAAGGAGACGTTTTCTAACAATGAGAACAATCAACCAATGGGACGGAAGTTGCCTTCGGAAGTTGTGGGAGCTTCATCACTGGAGGCTTTCAAGAAGAGGTTCAACTGCCATTGGTCAGAAATGGTGTAGGTTCTCCTGCTTGGGCAGGGGGTTGGATTAGATGACCTACAGAGTCCCTTCCAACTCTGTTAATCTGTAAGTCCTCCTCAACCTTTCCCCGTCTTTCTCTGGTTCTCCCTCCTGCCTGATCTCCATGCATTCCCGCTTGTAAATCTCCCATTTCCCTCCTCTCTTTAAAAGGAATTAGAGGGAGAAAAAAGTAAACAATATGATCCATCTTAGATCAATGTGTCCTTTAGGTTTCAGAGCAGTTGAATACATTTTGGGAATTAAAGTCACATCAATCTGGAATATACTAGCCTCAGAATAAGCTGCCATAGCATGATGTGGGTGGTGCCTCAAATATTATTCTCTAGGGGGCCTCAAAAGGCCATGCCAACTTAATGGTCTGATTAGCTCGCTATTAGATTATTGAAGATTCAAAGATGATTCAAGTAATGGGTGGAAGCTTATCAAAGAGCGATCCAACCTAGAAATTTCCTGAATTTGAGAATAATTAATCAGTGGATCAGCTTGCCTCCTGGAGTTGTAATGTAGCTTTTCAAAAAAAGACCAGACAACCATTTGTCTGGAATGACACAAGGCCTCCTGCGTGAATAGGGGGTTGGACTAGAAGACCTCCAAAGTCTCTTTCAACCCCATTATTTTACATTCTATGTTCTAAGCAACATTATTATTACTATGACTGAAGAGACTGACTTAGGATTTCAGTGCCAAGATAAAGCTATTTTTTAAATTTTACCCAAGCATTTCAAACTTATAAAGCTTGCTTTATCTTTTCTGCTGAATGTTAAGACTTATCCTTTAATTTCTGCTTCTGTATTGATCTTATTTTATTTGGTAATGTGTGTGTGTGTGTTCCAGCATAACTCTGGAACGCCTCGAGCAATTTCAACCAAACCTGGTACACAGATGACGTACTCTCTGGAGAAAAATACTGTGGGGGTAAGACACCCCTAACACCCCCCCCCCCCGGGGTGTGTGTTCTGTTAAGATTCAGCCTGTTGTGCCTTCGAATGGCTTCTACTGTACTGCCATAAAATGGTGTCTATTGTACAGTAGAGTTGCCATGGTAACGGCTTCACAATACTCCACAAGGAGGCTCCCTCTAAGAAAGGGGGGGGGGAATCCAATATTAGAAATTAAATTTAGTCCAGACATTTCCCCCCCTTTAAATAAATAACCGGGCAATAACTGGGTTATCAGTTACTGCTCTATAAATACATGTATTGCACAGTGTCTTGACAATGCTCAAGTTCTTTTTCAATAATGACCAGGGTTGAAAATATCCTGATTAGCAGATCTGCCAGCCTCGTTTGAGACCATAAATCAGCCACAACAGTCAACAAAGTTTTCTTGGCCTGTCACACATTTTTCGCCCGAACTCTACCTCAAATTAGGGGATTACTACAGGATCATAAAGAGAGAGCTCAAATCACACAGTTGTTGCAAGTGCTTAAATGGAAAGGGGGGAAAAAACCATTCAAGGTTTTGAAAAAAGGTGGGATGTTGAATTTTTTTAAAAAAAGGACATTTTGTCAGAGCGATACAAAGATTAAGACTTTAGCTTGGTTAAGAAAGGGATAATAATAGATTTGGAAGAATGAATGACTTCCTTCAACACATTGTATCCGATACAACTCCAGGAGCCCAATCTAATTTTTAAAAAAATATATTTCAGAAGTTCATACAGGTCTGCTAACTGAAGACCAAATTAACCGGATTTCAATTCTGCTAACTCTTAGACCAGCCCACTCACAAACGCTGGGTGTTTTTAAAGCAAAGCAACGGATCAAAGATAGAGAGAAGAAAGAGAAGCGGTGGGTGGGGGAGAGAGAGTGGGGAGGGGAGGGATACGAGTGGGAGGGAGAAAGAGAGGGAGGGAGAGAGGAAGAAGGAGGGAGAAGAGAGGGAGGGGGAGAAATGGGAAGAGGAAGGGAGAGGGGAGGGAGAGAGGAAGAGGGGAGAGGAGAGGGGGAGAAAGGGAAGGGAGGGAGAGGAAGGGAAGGGAGGGAGAGGAAGGGAGAGGGGAGGAGGGAGGAGGGGGAGAAAGCGGGAGGGAGGGAGAGAGGGTGGGAGAAAGGGAAGGGAGGGAGAAGAAGGGAGAGGGGAGGGAGGGATGGAGAGGGATGGAGAGTGGGAGGATGAGAGGAGAGGGGAAGGAGGGAGAGGGGAGGGAGGGAGAGGGGAGGGAGAGAGGGAGAAAGGAGGAAGGTGGGAGGAAAGAGGAAGGAGGGAGGGGGGGAGAGAGAAAGAATAAAAAAGAACGATAAACCTGAAATGTATGGAAAGACAAATAAATCACAACGGCTAAAAAAAAGATGTTTCCAGGTGTGAACTAAATTCATTGACAAAAAGGCATGAAAAAGGTTTATTCGGTGCCCTTCCACTGAGCAGCAGAACAATCACCCACAAGGCCTCCTTTCTCCACCCTATTTTTCTTCCCGAAGTGCAAAGGCAGCTAAGTGATGAAGCCTTTAGCATCAATTAGGGACAATAATTGGGGACATCTGACCGTAGAAAAAGCGTTCGGTGGCACTTTGCTGCTCTCCCGGCCTCTGAAGAAATTGGCTGACGAAGGATGAGCGCTACAGAAGCACTCGAGGACATCAAGGCCTACGCAAAACCTGGCGCCATTCCAGCTGTCGCTATCCTCGTGGGCCGTTTGAAGAGCCGTGGCCCTAATACACTTCCTAACACGGTTAGAAAAGGGCTGAGGTAACTTGCGGAGAAAGGAGAATATTTGTAGCTCAGGGTCGAAATGAGAGGCCCTTGGTGCTCTCTGAGCTTGGTGGTTTTCTTGTAGACCATGGAGCCTTCAAGCCCAAGTTTGCTGAATGTATGCATCATGTTGTTGTTGTTGCTGTTAATTGCGAAGTCGTGTCTGACCCATCGCGACCCCATGGACAATGTTCCTCCAGGCCTTCCTGTCCTCCATCATCCTCTGGAGTCCATTTAAGCTCACACCGACTGCTTCGATGACTCTATCCAATGGCCGTTCAGAAAAGTGTGGTCTTCACACTCCTTCAACGTTCTTCACAATCTCCTTTGGCCTGTCACCAACTCACACTTTTGCCATAACACTACATCTATATATCGAATCTATTTATATCTGCACCCCTGAAGTATTTACTGGTAAGTACTTTCTATTTTGGTCCATCCTGTTCACATTCAACCAACCATAGGATACCACTCAGCAAGCCACAGCCTGGCCTCCCCACAGCTCAATCTCAATCAATTGGCCAAATTAATTAGCACATTGCATTATATTGCTTTTCGCCTGGGAACAAGAAGGAAAGTACAAATAAAGCACCAATATACTTCTCACCTTGACCAGAACACAACTATTTTCTCAGAATGTGAATTAATAAAATTGATTACCTCTGTTTACCTCTGATGGGCATATCTCAGTACACTACCTTCTTCTGCAGCAAAACTGTATTTCCCAACAGCGTCTATTGCCAGGGCTTAAACTAGAGATGTACTAAATGGGAGATCTGATTGTGTTGCGCATATGCATTGTTGGGCTGGGGAAATGTGTCTTGACAACTCGCCGAGACTAACTGGTTGCGGGCAACTTGCTGCAGGACAACTCGCCACGGACAAGAGTTAAACCAATATTGAAGAAATAGTGGAACAGAATCATTCAAGGAACGACGCCAAAGGAGGAACTAAGCGACATGTAGGGGACAAAAATTAAAATATTTTTTTAAAATTTTAAATACCCGTATTTTTCGGAGTATAAGACGCACCGGAGTATAAGACACACCAAGGATTTTGAAGAGGCAAATTTTAAAAAAGTTTTTGCACTCTGCAGACCTCCCAAAAACGGACTGTTTTTCGTGAAAACGGGACCATGTTTTGTTTTCTTTTTCAAAAAAATGACATGAATAGCCTTTAGGAGGCTTGTAGAGTGCTCCTGGGGGCTGAGGGGCCCGTTTTTTGCTCATTTCTGCCCTCCCCAGCCCCCAGAAGCACTTTGAAAGCTTCCTAGAGGTCATGCACAGCCATTTTGGTGAAGGGGGCGGGGTTTTGTGAGGCCAAAAATGCTGTATAAGACACTCCCAGATTTTCAGCCTCTTTTTTGAGGGAAAAAGTTGCGTCTTATAGTCCGAAAAATACAGTAGTTCAATTGTGTTACTGAATTGTCCTGCAGCGACTCGTCCTGTGGTGAATCAGCTGTGGCGAGTTGGTTGCAGCGAGTTGTCCCATTCCTTGGGGAAAGGCTCCCATGACATATCTGAAATTCAGGGATATTCTCCACAGCCCTTCCTCACCACAGAAGAATAAAAATATCACACTCCAAATTCTCTGTCATCTTTCGAATACGCCTCATACTCGGGTTAGTATATAAGTGTATGACAGGGTTTGGGGTTTTTTTTTAAACAAAGGACCGTAGAGTTGGAAATGACACAAGGGATCATCCAGTCTAACCTCTGCAATGTGCAAGAAATGGAATAAAAACATTACTGCTAACAAACTACGGGGTGATTTCTTCCTAAGCTACCTTACGTTCTATTTATTTATTGAATTGCTATAGAATTTCTATAATGCCCAAAATTGACACTCTGGGTACAGGGGTGAAATTCATTTTTTTTTACTACCAGTTTTGTGGGCGTGTCTTGGTGGGTGGGGCAGAGTTAGGATTCTACAAAATCTCCATTCCCACCCCAGTCTGGGACCAGCCAGAGGTGGCATTTGCCGGTTTGTTTGTTTTTTTATTTGTTTGTTTGTTTATTATATTTATATGCCGCCCTTTCCCCCCGAAGGGGACTCAGGGCGGCTCACAACTCAAACCAGGGAAGGGGGATACAGACAAAAAATTAAAAAACGACACATAACAATGCATAATTTAAAGCACACAACAGTCATACCATTCGAGACAGGGGCAACAGCTCTTTAGCCCCAGGCCTGTCAGAACAGCCAGGTTTTAAGGGCTTTGCGGAAGGCCTGGAGGGTGGTGAGGGTTCGAATCTCCACGGGGAGTTCGTTCCAGAGGGTCGGAGCAGCCACAGAGAAGGCTCTCCTCCGGGTAGTCGCCAGTCGACACTGGCCGGCGGATGGAATTCGGAGGAGGCCTAATCTGTGGGATCTAATCGGTCTAGTGGAGGTAATTGGCAGCAGGCGGTCTCTCAAGTACCCAGGTCCAATACCATGAAGGGCTCTGAACTACTCAAAATTTTCCAGTACCGGTCCTCCAGAACCTGTCAGAACCTGCTGGATTTCACCCCTGCCAGGGTCGTTTGCAAAAATTCCAAAAGAGCAATTTAAAATATACGTCATTCATTGTGAAAATCCATGCCACTAGTCAGAACTAAATTGTTTTTGAAAATCTTCCCGAGAGCTAGCAGGAAAAGATCCAAACGGATCGCGAAGAATAAGTGTAAAGCTATAACTGAAGATGTCCAACATCCAGCCTGCACCTTCCTCACTTCACACAGGGATACACTCCTAAACCGAAATCTCCTTCCATGAGCTGACCGGATGGGAAGTTTTATTTTGGATAAGTGAATCTCTTAGCTAAGAAAGACATTTCCCTCAGATAAACAAATAGAGTGGAATAATGTTATGGGATTAGTGGAAGAAACTCTTCTGATCTCGGCTACCCTAAACCACGAAGCAACTCCTTGTCCTGACAAAAAACCCTTTTTATTCAGTTACTGTGAATTCTGCTCAT
Source organism: Thamnophis sirtalis (assembly GCF_051295495.1). NCBI lineage: Eukaryota > Metazoa > Chordata > Lepidosauria > Squamata > Natricidae > Thamnophis > Thamnophis sirtalis. The sequence goes on from NW_028261389.1 coordinate 10,556,681, forward strand.
TCACATCCAGCAAAATCTTTCGAGGGAGGATTTACGGTCACAGACCTTATCTGGCTTGGAGAGCTGCCAGGCCGATATCTGCAAAACTTGGTAAGGAGTCTCGGAAAATCATGAACCAATTAAGCAAACTAATTGTCTCCTGCAAACTCCATTCCCCTTTCACTCCTCTTTTATTTCCTCATTCATCATCCACCTGTGGCCTTATTCCCAAGTTGACCCTGTTCTTTAGCTGTTCCCTTCATGTGGCCACTCTGCTCATGCGCACACTGGGAACAGGCTCCAGCTGTTCGTCTGCCTCACTGATGTCCGACAAGGCAGCTGATAACTGGCCTATGGCTCTGGCCCCCTCTCTGCCTCCGACACAGTTCCCTCATCCCCAGACTCCAGGACTGGCCCATCTTACCCCCAATCTCCTCACTGCCCGAATCTGCTGCCAGCTCCACTGGCGGGCCACAACAGACACAATGGTGTTTTCCTTCTCAAATGGCTGCCAAGAAAATAACATGGATGTCTCCTTGTCACCAGAAATCAAGCTGAACCTTTGGGAGACTCCCACCATTAACTGAAGTGGAAAGTCCACTTTCCTGGATATCCAGTTGGACCTGACTGAATGTTGCAGTTGATATTCATCTTTTTGAGGATGTTGTGCTATGCTTTCCTTCAAAAACTCTTATCTGCGGGGAAATAAACTTGGTGTGCAGTCAAAATGAACTAATTGAAAAGAATTCCCTGGATCTTTCAAGACTCCACATGCCAAGGAAAGACTCGTAAAGGAGAAAGACTGTCTGTCCAGAAAGCGAGATGCTGAAAGATGCAATCAGGATGAAGAGTCCAAGGGTTTGCAACTGTGCTTTAGGCGAATGAGTGTGATGAAAAGGATAAACAAACAGTTGGACAATTCAGGACAATCAAAGAACAAAATTAAGTGGTCACTAAAAATAACCGTCATGCCCCGTTCTCTCTCTCTCTCTCTCTCCTTCCTGATATCTTAACATGCCAAATTATCTCTACTGCTGCTTGAGAAGACAAGAACCAGGAGCCTCAACTGAAGGTCAGGGAACAATCGTACCACGTCATTTCTGGCGGTGCAGTATTAAATACCCAGTGAATTAATTGCACTGATGAGAACAAGAACGAATAAAAAGGTCAGCCTACATGGACCAAAGGCAATCTTGGAAGATGCAGAATATGAAAAAAAATATGCTGTTACTTTTGAACTCTGTGGTGTTGGGGAAGATCCCTGAAGAGTACCATGGACAGCCAAGAAAGCAAACAGATGGATCATCGAACAAATCCACCCAGATTACTCCTCCCTTAAGATACAAATGACCAGGCTCAAATTATCCTACTTTGGACACATCATGCAAAGAACCAACTCTCTGGAAAAAGGTTGCAATGCTGGTGTTGGGAGTATACTCCTAGTATTGGTCAGATCTGGCCTGTGGGGCCATCCTGGAAAATGTAAGGGGTTGACACACGTCGCTTCGGGTCAATCTACCCAATGTGAAGAGGGAACATCAGCCTAACGTGGCTTCGGTCCTATCTACACAATGCAAACAGGAAACATGCCAGAGGTTTGGGGCGTGGTGTCAAGCTGGCCACGCCCACCCATCTGGCCACATCCACCCAGCCCCCCCCCCCCAAGGTCAATCACAGCCCTCAATGAAACTGAGTTTGACACCTCTGGGTTAGCGTCACATCATCTATCTATGTGGCTTCCTCCATGGACATGTGACCACCCATTTCTGTTGCTAGGCAACCAGACAGCAATTACAGCCATTGGCAACATCCCAATGTGGCCATATGACCACAATTTACAACATTTTTGCCAATACCTGATGTTTACTTATTGGGCAACCCCCCTGCCCAGCAATGGATTTGTTTAATTAACATGGCATTCACTTAATGACCATCACAAAAAAGAACAGTAATATTGGGCTGGTCACCGGATGACCTGCTTTATAACCGTCACGATTTACAACCAGAATGGGCAGGCTCCGTTAGGGTCCTAAATCAAAGATTAGGTGAAGGTTCCCCTCGCACATATGTGCTAGTCCTTCCTGACTCTAGGGGGCGGTGCTCATCTTCGTTTAAAAGCCGAAAAGCCAGTGCTGTCCAAAGATGTCTCCGTGGTCATGTGGCCGCCATGACTAAATGCCGAAGGCGCACAGAACACTGTTACTTTCCCACCAAAGGTGGCCCCTATTTTTCCACTTGCACTTTTTACATGCTTTCAAACTGCTAGGTTGGCAGAAGCTGGGACAAGTAACGGGAGCTCACTCTGTTACACGGCGCTAGGGATTCGAACCATCGAACTGCCGACCTTTCTGATAGACAAGCTCTGCGTTTTAGCCCCTGAGCCACCACGTCCTTAAGATTAAAGATTACCTCTATCCTAATCTGCATGCTGGAAAAGCTTTCCTTACAGGATTATTCAATATCTATAAATATAATATACTTTGTTCGATCATCTGTCTCAATAAGTCACCAGGACACAAAACATCCATCTTCTTCCGACTTCTCAGAAATCATTTAAAAAAAGTAACAGCTTGCATGCCGGAAGGAAGATAAGTTTGTCCCTGGGTGCACCTGAATTATGCAGTACACAATACACACACACTGCTTCTCCAAAGGGATAGAATAATTCTGTGAATAAATTCAAATATTCCTGAGTGATGGTCTCCATTGGGAACGACAATTAAGGAGGTCACAAACCACTACAATAAAATGCGGATTTTACATTGTCTAACCTTAAATTCCACCTGATTTCCCTGGTATCTCTGGAGAGAGAACATGGGATTCATATGCAGGAAGTCCTCGACTTACAACCTTGACTTGCTTAGTGACCATTCCAAGCAGAGATGGATTGCTGCTGGTTCTCCCTCCCCCCCTCTCCCTCACTCCCTCTCTCTGCTAGCTCCATTCCCTCTTCCCCCTTGAGCTTTCAGTTTTTCTGATGCTGACTCTGATTCCCACATGTCCTCCTCCTCCTCCTCTGATTCGGCTGCTGGAGTGGCCATTGGCTGACAGGCCTCAACACTTAGCAGCCGAAAATCTGGTGCCTATTGTAACGGTAAGTCAAGGACTACTTGCATATGGAAGCCAAGAGGGGGGTGATTGGGTTGTTCATTTTCGTAGCCACTCCAGCAGGGGTGGGTTTCAACAGGTTCACGGTGGTCCCCGCGAACCGGTTGGTCGGCGAACCCGGAAGTAAGTAACTTCCGGGAACGGCGGAGTGCCCGCCCGCCCGCGCTCCTTACCGGTCTTTGAAGGCTTCTGCGCTTCCACGCAGGCGCATGGCACATACAGCGCCTGCGCAATTCTCCGCGAGCAGCTGGATGGCACATACAGCGCCTGCGTGAGTCTCCGCGAGCAGCTGGAGCATCGTGCAGGCACTAAGACACATGCGTGAACTGCGCGCGTGCACGAGGACGCCGCTGGCCCTGTTCCAACCGAACCGGTTGGAACGGGATTAGCAACCCACCCCTGCACTCCAGGAACTCCAGTTCTGCCAAGAAACTAGAGCCACGAATTACAAACCAGGGTTGAGTAAAAGACAGAATCTTTTAGGAAACTTTATACAATGCAAGCTTTTTTCCCCTCACACATCCACTTAAAGAGAGAGCTTCCCAAGGAAATATAAACAGAGGTGGGAAAATAATAATAGAAAAGAAAGAGAGAAAGGAAGATGGAGGAAAGAAGAAGGGAGGCAAGGAGAGGAGGATGGTAGGGAGAGGAAGAGAAGGAGAGAGGGTAGGAAGGGGAAGAGGAAGAGGAGGAGCGGGAGAAAGGCAAGGGAAGAAGGAAGGAGAAGGAGAGGAAGAAGGAAGGAAGTAGAGAAGGGAGGGAGGGAGAAAAGAAAGGGAAAATGAGGTGGTGTTACAACAGGAAGAAGGGATGGTAAATAAAGCAACCCAAATTGTATATTATAATCTATTAAATGAAATAATAAATGTATAAGAATGATAAATGTATAGAACAACAACAACTATGTATATTTAAAATGCTATGTAAGAGAATAAAAAATAAAAAAAAATCTCAAAAAAAGAGAGAGATCTTTCCTTCCTACCGTGTTTCCCCACAAAATAAGACAGGGACTTATTTTCTTTTGACTCCCCTCCCACCCACCCCAAAAAATAAGCACTTGGCTTTATTTTCAGGGAGGTCTTATTATTTTTGAGGTGCAGGAGGTGGCGAGTGTGGTCACCCCATGGCTGCTTATTTTGTTGCTTATGTTGAAAATATTGCTTAGGTTGCAATATTTTCGGAGGAGGGCTTATTTTCAGGGAATCAGGATAGATAGCAATAGCAATAGCAGTTAGACTTATATACCGCTTCATAGGGCTTTCAGCCCTCTCTAAGCGGTTTACAGAGTCAGCATATTGCCCCCAACAATCCGGGTCCTCATTTTACCCACCTCGGAAGGATGGAAGGCTGAGTCAACCTTGAGCCAGTGAGATTTGAACAGCCGAACTGCAGAACTGCAGTCAGCTGAAGTAGCCTGCAGTGCTGCATTTAACCACTGCGCCACCTCGGCTCTATAAGATGGTGAGGGGCCGACCAGGTAAGCTGAAAAACATAGCTGGCTGCCTTCCTTTCTTGGCACGGTGTGAACGCAGGCCTTTGCCTCCAGCTTGGTGCAACCAAAACACAACTTTTTAAACCTGACTCTCACAATCCCACTTTGAATTTTTGCAAGGCTCCAGTCTTACTGGAGCAAGATAAGGAGGAACTGAAGCCCAGAAGTCAACACAACAAGATCCTAACTACAACTGCAGCACAAAGAGAAGTAACTCAAGACAACAGGCAGGCAAAATCAATTAAAATAAAACATGTCTACAAAACGTTAGGTACCACCCTGGGTTTTGCAAGCTTCTGCTTATTTAGATTTTAATGAATCTTTCTTGAGGTTGCCTTCTGCCTTACTGCCATCCCTAAAGATTCTCTTCCATTTAAATTATGACGTTCAGGCTATTAAGGTGGCATTTTGCTGAATCGACCTTCGTTGTTCAGTTAGAATTGAGGACACACACACTAAGCCCCAAATTCTAAAAAGTGTGTCTCCACAACTTCCGCTAGCTTGTAATCTTGGCTCTAAGAAAAGATAATTGGACTTAAACTGAAAAATATTCCGAAGAACATTTTCTCCCGTCTCCAATTTTTCCAAAAGTTCCAGGTCTTGTTTGTTTCTTTGTTTTGCCTTACCATGAAAAACCAAACAGATACACATCTATTGTTCCTTGGTTATCCAGCATCTGAATTTTGATCACCTGATCATGGGGAGTGCTGCAAAGGTCATAAGTGTGAAAAATGGCCGTAAGTCACATTTTTCAGTGCTGTTTGCACTGTCACTAAGTGAACTGTTGTAAGTTGAGGACTTACTTGTAGTTTGCATTGAGGTTCTCCATAAGCAATGGCTCCCATAGCTGTCCTCAACCGCCAAGTACCGTATTTTTCAGAGTATAAGACGCATCCTTTTCTCTCAAAAAAAGAGGGTGAAAATCTGGGTTCGTCTTATACACTGAATGCAGCATTTTTGGCCTCTCAAAACCCTGCCCACTTTGCAAAAATGGCCGTGCATAGCCTTTAGGAGGCTTCCACAGTGCTCCTGGGGGCTGAGGAGGGCCTTTTTTGCTTATTTGTCTCCCCCACCCAGCCCCCAGGGGCATTCTACAAGACTCCCAAAGCTTCTGCATGCCCTTTTTTGTGCAAAAAACGAGACGTGCAGAGGGTTTGGGAGGCCTGCGGAGTGCAAAAACTTTTTTAAAAAATTTACCTCTTCAAAATGGTGCATCTTATACTCCGGTGCATCTTATAGTCTGAAAAATATGGTATGTTTGAGAGAAATAGGGAATGTGGGGGGGGGACATCGAGCATCCTAAGGAAACAGAAGCTTCCACCCCCCAAAAAAAACAGATGTTGAAATACTGCAAGAGTGATTTTGGCACACCGTTTTCCGAAACCCAGCAGCTGTTGAGTTTCAAACAACACCAAGGCTCATCTCCCAGATCACTTTTAAAAACTAGAACACACAGTTGGAAAAGTGCAAACTCAGGGAAGTTTTATAGTGAGTCAGATCTTAATATTCCCACAGAGATCAACCATCCACATCCTCTCTTTAATCAACGCTGCTTGTTCGCTGTCCTGATTTTTTTTTTTAAAAAAAAAGATCACTTTGCCCAGGGGACCAAAAGAGATCAAAAAAATCCTCTTTAAAATTTCCACTCGCTGGAATCTGGTGCAGCTTGTTAAGCGAATGGATGGACACTCCGTCACTGGGCTACAGCAGGAAGTGGGAAAGGGGGGCAGGGAGGGGAGAGAATTACTCAAAGCCTGCATTTATAGCTAGCTTCTAAGGAAGCTCAGTCCTAGGTGCTCAGTGGAAACATCAGGTTATAGACGGGATGGGAAACCTTCACCTGTTTACAGAAATGCAGTGTTTCTCAACTTTTAAGATGTGTGGGCTTCACCTCCCCAACCAGTCTGATTGATAGTGAGGGGAACTGTATTCATGAGCCATGGTGGCGCAGTGGTTAGAATGCAGTACTGCAGGCTACTTCTGCTGACTGCTGGCTGCCTGCAATTTGGCAGTTTGAATCTCACCAGGCTCAAGGTTGACTCAGCCTTCCATCCTTCCGAGGTCGAAATTGTTGGAAGCAAGAGGCTGACTCTGTAAACCGCTTAGAGAGGGCTGTAAAGCACTCTGAAGAGGGATATAAGTCTATTGCTATCCAGCAAATTTTTCAGGGACAAAGTTTCCAAAGTCCCTGGCTTCCCAAGTAGCTTCTTAATAAACAGGCTCCTTAATAAAAAAATCAAAAGAAAAAAATTACTGCTGGGAGGGAGGCAGGAATCAAGTGGATTTGCATTTTCATGCAAAATTATTTCATTTACATGTCAAAAAAAATCAGTTTGGTCTATTGGTTGAGGCACCAGGCTACAAAACAGGAGACTGAGTTCTAGTCCCACCTTAAATATGAAAACCAGCTGGGTGTCTTTGAGTCAATCACCAGGAGACTGTGAGTTCTAGTCCCACCTTAGACATGAAAGCCGTCTGGGTGACTTTGAGCCAGTCATTCTCTCAGCCCAGCCCACCACATAAGGTTGTTGTTGTGGGGAAAATAGGGCAAGGAAGGAGTATTAGATATGTTCGGCACCTTGAGTTATTATTTATAAAAATAACTAGCTGGATACCCATGCTTTGCTATGAAACTATGTAATTGGGCTTGATAAATCGACATTTAAAGCTTGAAAATTAATGAGTAGTTAAAAAGGCACTGTATTATTTTGTTAGAGACGGTAAGTTAAGTTTCTGTTACAGATCAAGACACTATTGTAAATCTAACAACAATAAAATAATGGGCTTAAGCTCTTTAATCCCACCAGCAGCCAGTTGTGTAACCGCTTAGCATCAGAGCCTGTTAATATAAGGCAACTGGAAGTTTGAACAGAGTTCTTTTCAGGTGGGGAGAGGGAGTAGAATGTCTAACTCCTTAGCATCAGAGGGTATTAATATAATACTGTATAAGAAATACTAATGATCTGATGGTCATTTCGGAAAATTCTTTATTAGCGAGCACCTAGAAGCCCAGAAAAACATTCATGCCAAATTTCAAGTTTTAGATTTTACGGTTCTGGAGATTTTGTGATAAGCGAGTGGTATTTGCCTTTTATATATATATATAGATAAAGGTATAACTACATGTATAAATCAAAATATGTGAAGGGGTTGCTGTTTATATTTTGGCACTCACCTTTCTCAGTTTTAAAATGCACTTTGCCCACAAAATAATGGCATGCATTAAGCAGTGGAAACGATAACCCAAATGCCTATGCTAACTAGCCAGGATGCCTTCTATTAGAGAAATTTCTATGCCAAAAAAAGTACATGTAGAGATGTCCTTTAAAAAGCATTAATGCAGACTAATGCAGAAATCGGATACAACAAAGTTAAGGCTTGGGGGGGGGGGGAATGAAATTCTCTGTGAAATCCAAAATGACAGGCCCATCCATCAATACCAACAGCTTGGGAAATGTTGGCATGTCGTCCTGGAAATCACATTTAGGCTGCAACACAGGAAATTGAGATCCAAGATTTCCAAGTTTGTTTTCTCAGGGCTAAACTATACAATATGTTAAATATGTAGTGGTAGGGCTGCTCCTCCATGTTTTATTTACATTAGGATAAGCACATGGAGACCCAATTCAGATTAAGGACATCATAACTCTTTCCCAGGGCTTTCTTTCAGTGTTATTAAAAAAAAAACACCACTATTATCGCTAAGATGATGTGTCATTGGTATTTTAACGTTTGAGAAACTGTCAAAAAAGCGTGAGGGAGTTACAGATGTATGTTGGAAATGCAACTGCAAAAGAGGGACCTTTTTAATCACCTCAGGTGTAGCAATAGCAATAGCAGTTAGACTTATATACCGCTTCATAGGGCTTTCAGCCCTCTCTAAGCGGTTTACAGAGTCAGCATATTACCCCCAACAAAAATCCGGGTCCTCATTTCACCCACCTCGGAAGGATGGAAGGCTGAGTCAACCTTGAGCCGGTGAGATTTGAACAGCTGAACTACAGAACTGCAGTCAGCTGAAGTAGCCTGCAGTGCTGCATTTAACCACTGCGCCACCTCGGCTCTTATGTACCCTGTTTCCCTGAAAACAAGACCTCCCCAGATAATAAACCCAATCGGGATTTTGAGCGCATGTGCTAAAGTAAGCCCACTCCAAAAATATTGCAACACAGCAGCAGCCATGAGGTGGCCACGCTCGCCGCCTCCTGCAACTCAAAAATAATAAGACCTGCCTGAAAATAAGGCCAAGTGCTTATTTCGGGGGGGTCAAAAGAAAATAAGACCCTGTCTTATTTTCAGGGAAACACAGTACTTGTGATAAAGCAAAGAGGATACTGGGATCCAATGCCTACTTTAATTGAGAAGATCCGTAAAATATAAAACTGAAACCAGAAGTTTTCCTTTCAGGTTTGATGGATAAAGAACATAGCAATAGCAATAGCAGTTAGACTTATATAATGTTTTCAGCCCTCTCTAAGCGGTTTACAGAGTCAGCATATCGCCCCCACAGTCTGGGTCCTCATTTCACCCACCTCGGAAGGATGGAAGGCTGAGTCAACCTTGAGCCGGTGAGATTAGAACCGCTAAACTGCAGATAACAGTCAGCTGAAGTGGCCTGCAGTACTGCACCCTAACCACTGCGCCACCTCGGCTCTTTTTGACAGAAAACTTGGAATTTCATTATTATTATTACTATATATGCTGACAACAGGAGGAATCTTATATCCAGAGAAAGACACACAAATTCCCACTGTGGAAGAGGGAATGATAAAAGTGATGGAGTGGCTTTTCTTGCATTTTGCACTGTGCCTCCGCGTATTACAAAGTTGAAAGACAAAGTGGTTTATAAAATTGGAGAATCTGAAGGGCTACAAAATCTATATGTATAAAAATGACTCTCTCACTCTGTGTGTGTGTGTGTGTGTGTGTGTGTGTGTGTGTGTGTGTGTGTTCTAGCTTGGTACACAGATTACTTATCCTCTGGAAACAAATACTATGGGGGTAAGACACCCTTAGCACCCTTCAGGGTGTGCGTTCTGTTAAGAGCTTGCTGCGCCTTAAAACGGCTTCTACTGTACTGCCTTAAAATGACTTCTACTGTACAGCGCTGTGGAGTTGCCACGCTAATGGCTTCACAGTACTCCACAAGGGGGCTCCCTCTGGTAAGGGGGAAAATCCAACATCAGAAATTGTGGCGATGTTCATGGAAGGAGGGTTGGGATAAATAAATAACTGGGCAATGCCGGGTTATCAGCTAGTTGGATTATGAAGTCCAGCCCTTGATGAAGTTTAAAGTTAGAGCAGGGTGTCCAACCTCGGCAATTTTGAAGACTTGTGAACTTCAACTCCCAGAACTCCCCAGCCAGCATGTCTTAAAGTTGCCAAGGTTGGATACCCCTGAGTTAAAGCATCCCCAACTGGTAGCTCTCAACCCTCAACTTGAACATATCCAGACACAAGACCTACACCTCTCCTTGGTCGCTGAGTTTACAGTCCAACTCTTCTTACTAGTAGAAAGTTATTCTTTTCCTAACCTTCTACTTTGATTACTCACACAACACACACCGAGGGACTTCAAAGTTGATGTATTCAGCAGAACAAAGTGTAACATTGTCTATTGGGCATTCATTCCAGTTGGCTGTAACTAAGCAAAACTCTGCCACTGGCTTTGGCGAAAGCCTAGCGGATTTTGGCTTCTCTTGTTGGACTGTCTCCATTCCAACCGGTCTTGTAAGAATGCGTTAGATAGGACGCAGTGCCCAGTTTTTCCTTCTTCCCTTTCTATCCCCTTTATCATTTGCAGGCTGAATGAACTGCAGACGTGGGGACGTTATTGTTGTTTGTAATAAACATCTGCAAGATGGGAAATACTTTTACTAAGGGGGAATGGAATGGAATGGAATAGAATAGAATAGAATAGCAATATAATACTTTATTGGCCAAGTGTGATTGGCCACACAAGGAATTTGTCTTCGGTGTACAAGCTCTCAGTGTACCTAAAAGATATAAGTGATAAATCATGATCACAGTCATCATCACAAGTGGGGAAGACAGATTCACTTAATGACTGTGTCATTCACTGAAGGACATGATCATTAAAAATAAAACAACTGAGTTGGAAGGGACTTTGGAGGTCTTCTAGTCCAACCCCCTGCTTAGGCAGAAAACCCTATACCATTTCAGATAAATGGTTATCCAACCTCTTCTTGAAAACTTCCAGTGTTGGAGCATTTACAATTTCTGGAGGCAAGTGGTTCCACTGATTAATTGTTCTCACTGTCAGCAAATTTGTCCTTAGTTATAGGTTGCTTCTCTCCTTGATTAGTTTCCACCCATTGCTTCTTGTCCTGGCCTCATGGCTGGCTGAGAAACTCTGGGAGTTGAAGTCCACAAGTCTTAAAGTTGCCAAGGTTGGAGACCCCTGCTCTGTAGCTTAGTGTGTTTTGTGATCGCAGCTGTTAGCTCTAACAGTGCCTCTCTCTTTTTTTTTCTGTTGAGGTACGTGTCCCATCCTCATAGGGAAACTTATTTTTTCTAGGGACATTTTCAACCAGGAGTAAACCCCTTTCAAGTTCCCTGCATAAAATGGCCCTTGTCTTCTCGAATGTCAGAAAGGCAACATCTCTGATGAACTTTCAGGAGTTAAATACCTATGTGGGTGTGTGTTTGCACACGCACGAATATACACATACAGGGAGCACAGGAGAAGGAAAAGGGGGGGGGAGACTATGGAAAAGGCATGCCCTTGGCAAGGCGTAATATAAACAGAGAGAAGCGCCAGAATAAACCACGGTGTAAGAGACTGGATCCTTTGTCAATCGATGCTTTTCTTCCAGAAATTCCCCGCTGCCATAAGTCTGAAGCCAGCCAGCTGCAGATCTAATAAGAAAGTTCTTATTCAACAGTCTATAATGTTTTGCAGGTTGCCACAAGGATCACTCACAGAGAGAGAGGGGGGGAGGGAGGGAGGGAGGGAGGGGGGAGAGAGAGAGACATTGACGTCACAGTTCCAACAGACAAGGGACTGAAGGAAGCCAAGATGCCTCGCTTAAGAAGGAGGCGAGGGGGAAGAAAGTGAAGGGGGCAGGAGGAGTGCCTAGAGCAGTGTTTCTCGGTTCCACCACAAAACCGCGATGCCCTTATCCACGCCGACATAAGTGCGGAGGCAAATCCGCGGCGTCCGAAGCGCTAATAAAAAAACGACCCTACCGCCGCGACAACAGCGCGGTGACAGAAGGGCGTTCTACATGCTTCGTTCTTTGCCTCCAAAGGTAGCCCTCCTCCTCCAGCTGACAGCGGCAGCGGGCACGGGGCAAAGCGGGCTGCCCAGCAGCAGCAGCCCGCGGGAAGGGTCCAGCACAGCCGCGGGGGGCATCAGGAAGCGGAGGAGGACGTGGCAGCGGCGGCGGCTGAGGCTCTCCCGGGCCGGCGAAGCGGGCTTGCCCGGCAGAGGCAGGCTGCCCTCTTCTTCCTCAACAACATCTCCTTGGACGGGCGGCCTGCGCCGCCGGCGCCTCCCCCGGAGGAAGAGGCAGGGCGGGCGGCGGCGGCGGCGGCTGAGGCTCTCCCGGGGCCTGCGAAGCGGGCTTGCCCGGTGGCGGCGGCCGCCCATCCAAGGAGATGTTGTTGAGGAAGAAGAGGGCGGCCTGCCTCTGCCAGGCAAGCCCGCTTCGCCGGCCCCGGGAGAGCCTCAGCCGCTGCCGCTGCTGCGTCCTCCTCCGCCGCCAGCGTCGGCGGCCCTGCTCGGCCCCCCCGCGGGCTTCCTGCTGCCCTCCGCGGCTGAGCTGGACCCTTCCCGCGGGCTGCTGCTGCTGGGCAGCCCGCTTTGCCCCGTGCCTGCTGCCGCTGTCAGCTGGAGGAGGAGGGCTACCTTTGGAGGCAAAGAACGAAGCATGTAGAACGCCCTTCTGTCACCGCGCTGTTGTCCCCGCGGTGATGACGCGCGATGATGACGTCGCGACTTTAGTGACGCGATTTAATCTCCGCTATTTTGCGTAGCGCGGTTTTGTCGTGCCACGGTGTTTCTCAACCTTGGCAACTTGAAGATGTCTGGACTTCAACTCCCAGAATTCCCCAGCCAGCGAATGCTGGCTGGGGCATTCTGGGAGTTGAAGTCCGGACATTTTCAAGTTGCCAAGGTTGAGAAACACTGGCCTAGAGGATGAAGCGAAAGGGTGGAAAGAAAAACGAAAAGATTACGAGGATGGAAAAGCACATTGCATTCGAAAGATGTGTTCTCGGAATGAACCGCTAAATGCTGTCAGCCCATACTGGAGGAAGGGGGGGGAAGGGGGGACAGAGAGAGGAGGAATCCTTCTATTAACTTGATTGGTTGTGCAAACAAGAAGGAAGGGATTTGGGGCTTGGTGCTAGGAGAAAATAAGGGTAGTTTTGACAAGGGTGGACTGCTGGCGGTTCGCAGGGGTTCAAAAGAACCTCTAGATAAGATTCTGTGCAGTTTGGAGAACCCGCAAATCCCACTCCTGGCTGGCCCCGCCCACCCCTCCCAGGAGTCCCCACGCGGCCCATTTTGCATGCAGATAAGTGCAGGGCGCACGTGGAGGCTCGGAGAGGGTGAAAAATGGGCCTACTGGAAGTTCGGCCCTCCAGAGGGGGCCTCCGGAGCCTGGGGAGGCCATTTTTGTCCTCCCGGAGGCTCAAACATAACCTTCAGAACCCGGGGAGTTCCTCCCCAGGAGCAAGCATCTTTTAATTTCTTGGCTGCGGTTCCAATCTCCTTTGATCTTGGAGCCCAGGAAAATAAAATCTGCCACTATCTCCATTTCTTCCCCATCCATTTGCCAGGAATTGAGATGCCGTGACCTTAGTTTTCTTAATGTTGAGTTAGGTTAAGTTTTCTTAATTTTGAACCCCATGGACAGTACCAACAGACTGCTTAATAGAAAGGCAATTGGAAATAGTGCCTTTTGAACACAACAGGGGCATTTTCTTCTGCATAAACGAGCACTAAGCTGTGATCCAAGAAAAGTCCTACTTAGGACTAGCCTGCATTCCAATGCAGGAAGTGAATATTGAAAGCACTGAACAGCCCCAGAACTTATATGTCCTGAGATCATCCTCAAAAATGTTGTTCCAATGCCTTCATATCCGCAGCAAGCCAGAAACCTCTCTGTGGTGGCCTCTCCCAGCTACAGGACATTCTCTGCAATGGTATGTCGGAATGACCCTAAGACACACTGCCAAGGGAATGGTTGGATAAGAGACATCATATAGTCCACAGCTGAATAAAGGGCAGGGCAAGAAGCTCAGAAGGGGCCCTCCCAAATTTTTTTCAGGAGTAAAGGAGATGGGAAGAGAATGTAAGTTCAAGACTTGCAGGAATGTGTTAATGTAACTTCACAATAAAGTAGAATTACCATGTTTTTCAGAGTATAAGATGCACCCTTTTCCCTCAAAAAAGAGGGTGAAAATCTGGGTGCGTCTTATACACTGAATACAGCATTTTTTTTTTGTCTTCCGAAACCCCGCCCCCTTCACCAAAATGGCCGTGCAGAGCCTTTAGGAGGCTTCCTGAGTGCTCCTGAGAGCTGGGGAGAGCAAAAAATGAGCGAAAACGGGTTGATTTTGCTCAATTTTGCACCCTCCCTCCAGTCCCCAGGAGCACTCTATAGGCCTCCTAAAGGCTATGCATGCCCTTTTTTGACAAATAAACAGACCCATTTTCGCAAAAAGTGGGCTGTTTCTGGGAGGTCTGCAGAGTGCAAAACCTTTTTTTTTTAAATTTGCCTCTTCAAAATCTTGATGTGCCTTATACTCTGGTGCGTCTTATACTCTGAAAAATATGGTAAATGAAGTGATTCATACTGCTTCTAGTTTGGCTGCCCATATAAATCAGCTTTATATGTTCATGATGTAAACATCTGTGTTCTTAGAAAAATGTATGCAGGTAGTCCTCAACATATGACCACAGATGAGCCACAAACCTCTTGTTCCTAAGTCAGACAGTTCTTGCCGCATTTTACCATCTTTTTTGCCACAGTTGTAAGTGAATTGCTGCAGTTGTTAAATTAGGTCTTATACTCTGAAAAATACGGTAGCTGTTTGGGTTTGTTTCCAGTCTGGTCTACTTGCTTAGGCTGCTATTCACTTACCTTCCCTATCAGTTCGCAAATGTGAGCTCACAATCTTCCGCGCATTCCCTTTTGGCGGAAAAGGAGCCTAAACGCGATGCCGTAGAACAGGGACGGGGTGGGACGGGCCACCCGTGATTTCCCCTACCAGTTTGGGTAAACCGGTCCGAACCGGTAGAATACCGCCACTGGCTGGCTCTCTCTAGAACAGTCACTGATGCCTTCTATGCTCTTTACGGTGCCCCCAAAAAAGTTTTATTTTATCATCACTTTTTCACTTTCAGAGGTTCGGCCACCTGGTGATGTTTTTCAGTTAAGTGCTGCCTTGAGGGCCCATTTTAATTTGACCGTGGTTTTATTAAGCCTCTGTATTTATTTCTGTGGTGCCTTCACCGTACGTCGCCCCGAGAGCGACGGCAGAAGAAACAAATAAGACACACAAGGAAGTCAGTTAATAAATAAATAGGATTCTTCCCAATGCTTCCCAGCTGCAGCAGAGGCAACAGAGAAAGGACTGTTAATTTCTCCCAGTCTAATCCCGGACTTTAGAAAACAGTGTGCGTAACAAAAGGCACTGCTCCATGGAGCTTACACATTTTGACCTCAAATTGAAATGTGTTGGGGTAGCTGCCAAGCATGTAAAAAGCTAGAAATTGGAAAGAAAAGCAGAGCTTTTCTATGGAGATTTGAGGAACACGCAAGAAATCATGGAAGATATAGATATTAACTATTTCAATAGGCGTCAAGAAACAGAGCATTTAACTTCCCCATCATATCCATAGTTTAATGAAAAGAAGGACTAGGGGAGACATGATAGCAGTGTTCCAATATCTCAGGGGCTGCCACAAAGAAGAGGGAGTCAAACTATTCCCCAAGGCACCTGAGGGCAGGACAAGAAGCAATGGGTGGAAACTAATCAAGGAGAGAAGCAACCTAAAATTAAGGAGAAATGTCCTGACAGTGAGAGCAGTTTGAAGTTTCATTTTATTTATATGCCGCCCTATTCCCTAAAAGGGACTCAGGGTGGCGAACAACTCCAACGGGAAGGGGAACATACAAATACAAAATAAACGTTTAAAATGACCAACAACCACACCTGTCGAGAGGGGAAGGGAGCTCATCAACCCCAGGCCTGCCGACACAGCCAGGTCTTAACGGCTTTTCGGAAAGCCAGGAGAGAGGTGAGGGTCCGAATCTCCGCGGGGAGTTTGTTCCAGAGGGCTGGAGCTGCAGCAGAGCAGCAAGTAACCAGTGCCTTCAGAAGTTGTGGGTGCCCATCACTAGAGGCTGTTCAGACAACCATTTGTCTGAAAAAGTATAGGGTTTCATGCCTGAGCACTGGGGTTGGACTAGAAGACCTCCAAGGTCCCTTCCAACTCTGCTATTGTATTTTATTGTATATTTACAATATACATCCTGTTATCCTTGCACAATTCAAATCTGAATAAACTGTCTCTTAAAATGTTTTAACTCCGAGATATATTTTTATTTTTTATTTTATTTTTTTTCCAATTGTTCTAATTTTGTGCTGGTCAATTTACGCAGCTTTTCAAACATCTTTCTATTGCATCATTTGCACACGGTGAATGTTTTCTCTTAAATCTGCCATTTAATAATGTTGATTTTACTATCCACACACGTCGCGAATAAAAGAGGCGACACTGTGTATTTTGAGGAGGGCCTGGTTTCAACTAAGCTTATTCGGAGGGTGAGGGGAAAGTACTGATGTCTTAACACGCTTTAGGAGAAACGAAATATATACAAAGCGGCCCTTTTATTTTATTTATTTTATTTCTGCAGAAGAGCAGACATTTGTAAACACGGACACTACATGAAATAGGAATTTTCCTCACACACCGTTTTCCGTCGGCGACTCCGTATCTGTTTTTCATGAATTTCTTCACCAATCTGGTTCCCCCCCCAAAATTTCTGTATCAGACTAGATCAGTGATAGCTAAACTTTTTGTCGTCACTTGCCCATAATGCAATGCGTGTGTGACACACAGACACGCATGCCCCACCCCCCTGCACATTTGCACGTGATCCTCCCGCATTCCCATGCCCCCCCACGCATGTGCAAGTTACCCCCCCAGTAGGCCTCCCTGCAGTCTCCTGGGATCAACAACGGGCCGTGGGGAGTTGCACTCCCCCACCCCCCACGCATGTGCGTGTTGCCCCATGCATGTGGGTTCACCGACAAAAGCGCGCCCGACAAAAGCGCGCCCGACGGAACTGCGATGACAAAACCGCGAGTTCTAAACCGTGCCAATGAATGAGCGCTGAAGTGCGCCGATAACAGCGTGCCGACAGAAGCGCGCTCTAATCCTAACCCTGACCCTAACCTTAACTTAAATCGCGCTTCTGTCGGCCTGCTGTTGTCGGCACGCTGTTGTTGGCACGTTGATGACGTAGCGGTTTTTGCACCACAGTTTTGTCGGCACACTTTGGTCATGTGCGCTTTTGTTGGGTCATGATGCATGTGCACGCCCCACCCACACCCTGCACATGTGCACGTGATCCCCTCTCACTCCCCCGCCCATGTGCACGCAACACCCCCCCCTTGCACCCAGTTTTTTGGGCCTAGTAGGCCTTCCTTGTAGCCTCCTGGGACCAAAACAGGCCATGGGGAGTCGCACTCCTCGCCCTCCCACATATGCATGTGTTCCTCCATGCATGTGCATGCATCTCCTGCATGCGTCCTGCCCATGTGCAACAGAGACCCAAAATTCAAATTGCCGGTTGGGAGGTGCGTGTGCATGCGCAGTGGAGCTGAGCTGGGATGAGGGCTTGCATACCAGCAGAGAGAGGCACGTGTGCTATAATTTCGCCATCACGGGACTAGATTCTTTTTTAAATGTAAGGAAACAGGCAGCAATCTACACTCTGCACACCTTTCCCTAATGTACATAACGCGGTAGACTTCTGGAAAGGCATTTACTTCTTAGTTTTAGGGGGGGAGGGAAAGAACTTCTCCAGTTATTATGGTCAGATTGCCATAGCCTTAAAGTAGACCACATTAATGACGCACTAGGGCTTGAATTCAGAAAATGAAACCTGTCGAACTCTGCCAAGCATCCTGTCATTTAGGTATGCTCCTTTTCCCTTTTTATTGCAGCCGATACGTGTATTTTGCAAAAGTGCTGAACTTCAAGCAATTTTGTTTATGAACCTTGTCCTTGCCAAGCGCAGTATGCGTGTGTGTGTGTGTGTCCTGGAAACTCATCCACTTGCAAAATCGAAGGGAACATTGCACACAGCATTTTTTGCTGAACTAGTTTCCATCGCTGATGTGCAATACTTTGCAAGGTAATTTCTGTTGGGATTATTTTTTGGCATTCTCCAAAAACAGATAATTCCACAACGAATGAATTGCCGTGACTGAACTAGAGATGGTTTAAAGAAAGATCATGTTGTGGCCAGCAGAGCTGGCAGCAGATTCAGACAGTGAGGAGGTTGGGAGGGAACACGGGCCAGTCCTGGAGTGTGGGGAAGGCTCTGATGAGGGCTCTGTGTCGGAGGCAGAGATGAGGCCAGGGCCGTCTGACAATTATCAGCTGCCTTCAAAGTCAGACATCAGTGAGGCAGACAAACAGCTGGAGCCTGTTCCCAGTGTGAGCATGCACAGAGTGGCCAGATGAAGGGAACAGCTAAAGAACAGAGATCGACTTGGGAGTAAGGCCACAGCGGGATGATGAATGGCCCCTCCCAGAGGAAATAAAAGAGGAGCAAAAGGGGAGTGGAGTTTGCAGGAGACAATTAGTTCACTTAATTGGTTCGTGACTCTCTGAGACTCCTTGCCAGGTTTTGCAGATATCGGCCTGGCAGCTCTCCAAGCCAGATAAGGTCTGTGACTGTAAATCTTCCCTCGAAAGACTTTGCTGGATGTGAATGAGCAGAATTCACAGTAAATCAATAAAAGGGGTGTTTGTCGAGACCAGGAGTTTGCTTCATGTTCTTGGGAAGCCTCAGTCAGAACAGATAAGTTATATGTGATTGTGTACGCTTTTGAGAAGAGACCCTATTTCTACTAGGCGATGCCAGACACAAATCTCATCATCTGAAAGCCAGCATGGCTAACTGCTGGGCACAATGGGATTGGTGATCCAATCCCATCGGATCATTTCTTTGTGTAGAGGCGGAGTTTGTAGCCTGCTAAAAACCACAGAAACACATAATGACAGTCAAACATTACAGACTGGATCTTAAGGAATAGTTAACTGGAAGGCCTCAAGTATCCTTTACATAAACTACCATCACTCCTGCCAAAATATAGGTGAAAGACATAGGGAGGAAGAACCATGTTAGTTTGTGGCAGGTAATATGGTCAGGTAAATATCATGGGCAAAAGGCTAGGATAACACACACAGTTCAAATTAACTGATTTAGTCTCATTTATATCCATGCACTGGAATCTTCTCAACTATAGGTAGTCCTTATAACAGTTCATTTAGTTACAACGGCTATGAAAAAAGTGACTTATGACCGTTTTTTCACACTTGCATCCATTGCAGCATCCCCGTTGTTAAGATGTGCTTGGGAACTGACTCATACTTATGACGGTTGCAGTGTGCTGGGGTCACGTGATCACCTTTTGCAACTTTCTGACGAGCAAAGTCAATGGAGAAAGTCCGATTCACTTAACAACTGTGTTAACCAACTTAACAACTTCAGTGATTTGTTTTAACCAAGGTGGCCAAAAAAGTTCATAAAATGGGGCAAAATTCAACAGAAATGTGGGGCTCACTTGTGCTCCTAGGCCCACTGTAACAGTTAACACCTGCCTAAACTTAGATAAAGACAGTGGTGGAATTCAATAATTTAACAAGCGGTTGTCTGCCGTAATGACCAGCTGGGTAGGTGTGGATCAGTGGTCATGTGACTGGATAGGCGTGGCTCAGCAGTCATGTGACTGGATAAGCATGGCTCAGCAGTCATGTGACTGGTGGGCAGTCACCAGTCACCATGGTGGGCATGGTGAACATCGATGGGCGCTTCACCTTAGCTGTTACAATGTCATAAGGGTTAACCAGAGAGGCAGTTTCTGTAAGCAGGGCAACAAAGATTAGGCTAGAAACAACACCAGAATGTTTCCTTCCTGCCTTCCTTACAGGATTAGCCCTGCAAAGCGGAAAAAACAAAATGAGATTTCTACCAACAACTGGTTCTCTGAACTGCTTAGAAAGTTAACAACCGGTTCTCCCGAACAGGTGCAAACTGGATGAATCCAACCACTAGATAAAGGTCAACAGAATTCAAGAAAGGTTGAACTAGTCTATTTGTGGCTATGTAGCAACTCCAGGCTGATTTCTCTTTTGACTCCACCCTCGGGTTATGCCATTCCTTCTCCTACAGGTAGAACCTTCAAGACTAACCAATTTATATAAATTTAATGTAGCTGTAAATTACAAAGTGGGGAAATAAAATTTTATGGCTAAGCAGAATTCTATTCCTTTTTGTTACATTAGCCAACCTAATGACTCCTGGAAGTGAGAGAATAGGACACTCATTAAGATGGTGTCCCAAATGGTTTCCAGATGTGTTGGAAATCATGGGGAATAGTGAAGGAAAAGGCAGAGAAATACTACGCTGTTGTCCTGAGCAAGTGCAACAGAAGGCTTACAAGGTATGGGAGATGCCCACATTCATTGGTTTTGAACTCTTACTTTTTTGGAGAACGTTCAAGCACAGGAAATAGTAACCCTCGAGCAGTTCAGACTACAAGACAAGGAAAAGAGAATGGGAAGGCTGAAATTGGAACCAACTCCACCCAAGGCCCAGGACAAAGCTGCAGGAAATCATTTTTTTTTACTGAACCACATAAGCTAAAATTAATCTTCAGAGGAGAGCATACTCCTCTTGTGCTACCAAGTTAACTTAAGGTTCTTCACGAATGCAGGAAGCTGCAAAGTAGCTCTGATGATCATCACACCCACACACTTGCCTTAAGGAGAGACAACCTCCCACTTTGAGGGAGATCAGTGACGGCACCTTTTTCGCCTCGGGTGCCAAAAGCACGGGCGTGCACTATCCCCCATAATCTAATGCTGCCCCCCTGCACATGCATACGTGACCCCCTCCCCCTGCTGCTCCGCACATGCGTGCACAGCTTTCTTGGAGCCTGGGAGGGCGAAAATGGCCTCCCCTGCCCCCCCCCCCGGAGACTGGAAACGCATGCTGGAGCTGACAGGGCAACGCCTCCCATGTCTTCAGAAATGTCTCCGTGTGCCACCTGTGGCATGCATGCCATAGGTTCGCCATCACGGGTCTAGGAACTCAAAAGAGAAATAAACAAGCCAAAACTTTTGCAACACTGAGAAGTTCTGAGCTTCTGGTGGATCCTCTCATGAGAATGCCCACTAGGCATAGAGGTCAACACTTCCAGGCACACATTTATCAGATAGGAAAATGGTGAGGCTGTTCTCCACCACTCCCAAGGATTGGCAACCTTAAACACTCAAAGAGCCACAAAGCTCCTAACTGGAAGTCCCCCGTTCAATTCTGGAGCCGACCCGAAGTCTGGTTCCCCTACCATAGAGTCTCCTTCTAGCATGACCTCCTTTTTCCTCTGCTGACCGGAAGTCCGCTTTCCCTGCCATAGAGTCTCCTTCTAGTGCGGTGTCCTTTTTCCTTTTACCAACTGGCGACAGGGAGCCGCAGCAGAGGGATGAAAGAGCCACATGCAGCTCCAGAGCCGTGGGTTGCCAACCCCTGCTCTGTCCCATTCCTATCCTTTCTTCTGAGCAAAGGAGACATTCTGAAACCAGGCTAGAACTTACCAAATACAGAATAACAGAATCGGAAGGAACTTCAGAGGTCTTCGAATGCCACCCCCCACCCCCCCCTGCTCAAGCAGGAGACTCTGTGCCATTCAGGACAAATGACTGTCCAATCTCTTCTTTAAAAAGCTCCAGTGATGGAGCACCCACAACCTCTGGAGGTTCTGAAGCCATTCCGCGGATTAATTGTTCTCACTGTCAGGAGGTTTCTCTTTCATTCTAGGTTGGATCTCTCTTTGATAAGCTTCCATCGGGTGCTATGAAGAATAGGTCAAGTCCCTCTTCTTTGTGACGGTTACTCAAATACTGGAGGGCTCCTATCATGTCACCCCTAGTCCTTCTCTTCATTAGATTAGATGTTCCCACTTCCTGCAACTGTTTTCCGTATGCTTTAGCCTCCAGCCCCCTCATCATCTTTGTTGCTCTTAGAAAATGAACTTAGAAAATGTTTATTTTGTA
Organism: Thamnophis sirtalis; assembly: GCF_051295495.1. NCBI lineage: Eukaryota > Metazoa > Chordata > Lepidosauria > Squamata > Natricidae > Thamnophis > Thamnophis sirtalis. The sequence goes on from NW_028261389.1 coordinate 10,578,586, forward strand.
AGAATGGCCTATGACAGCGATGGCTTTTTGTCGTCATGTGCCGAAAGCACGTGCCCACACCCATAATGCAATGTGCATGCAACACCATCACCCTGTGCACCCCACCTGTGCACCCCCAAGCATCCTATTTTGGGCCAAGCAGACCTCCCTGAAGCCTCCTGGGACTAAAAATGTGGCCTGGGGTTTGTGCGCTGCAACCCCCTGTGCTCCCTCCACCTCTTTGCACATGTGCGCGCGATCTCCCTGCCCCCACACGTGCATGTGCATCTCCCGCATGCCCCCCATCCCCCACCAATGGGGGGCAGAGACCTGAAAATCAGCTGACTGGTGGGAGGTGCGCGTGCCCATGTGCAGTGGAGCTGAGCTCTGGCGACAACTCGCGTGCCCACAGAGAGGGCTCCGTGCGTCACCTGTGGCATGCGTGCCATAGGTTCGCCATCACCGGCCTACGAGGTTCTGCAGAACTCAGTAACATCCTCGGACCTAAATAGGATAGCAGAACTGCTAGTTCGATTTTCAGCATGTTGCCTTCCCCCAGTTGTTTTGTTTTTGATTGAAAGAATTATCTTTTAAAAAAAAATTCTACTACTGAAGCTGAGACTTGGGGATCAACCACAAGACCAGTGGTGGGTTTCAAAAATTGTTCGAACCTACTCTGTGGGTGTGGCCTCCTTTGTGGGAGTGGCTTGCTGCCCATGTGATCGGATATGAAGATACCGACGACACTTGTCAGAACCACCTTAAATTACCTCACACACAGCACTGGCATGCATAAGAATAGGATGTAAACTTGTTTTTTTAAAGGCATCTTTGGTTTGCGTTAAAACAACTTCAACACACGCAATGTTCTGATTGCACCACAAACGCAGTAGTCATCCTTATCTTTCACAGAGGCACTGAGCTTTATAAATATGAGCATGATAGTGTAGAATAATCATATCCAAGGACCAGTGGTGGGTTTCAAAAAATTTTGGAACCTCTTCTGTAAGTGTGGCCTGCTTTCCAGGTCCACTGGTGGAACCTCTTCTAACCGGTTCAGTAGATTTGACGAACCGGTTCTACCGAATAGGTGCGAACTGGTAGGAACCCACCTCTGGTAGCGGGCTGCAGAAGATGTAGCAGTCTCTCATCGCACGGCCTCCCAGAAGGCGTGGGATCCAATGGGGTCATGGCCCTGTCACAGCCTCTCCAAAGCAAACTCACACACCCCCTCGTGCAGGAAAAAAACCTCAGAAGTTGCTTCACAGGCCAAAGCCACTAAAAAAAGGGTTGGTGCTGTTTTGTGGCTAGGAGCAACTGAAAAAAACTACAGCTGGGAGGACACACATGGGTTTTGAGGAAGTTTGGTACGTGCGGTCCTATCTCAGCTACTGAGAACACAAACCACCGCGAAACTTCATTCAAAGCAAAACAAATACGCGCACAGACAGACAGACACTTCTGGAAGGACTCAAATGCTGAACTTCACTTTGGTGGCCAACTCATGTTAAAAGGGCTTCCCACAGAGAATGGAGTTCAGTGGTCATTTGCGTCAAAATTGCCCTTCCCTACATTTTCAAGAATGTAAACAACGCATTCAAAAGGCAAGCAGGGGTAGATGCAAGCATCTCGTAATGACTCATCAGGACCTACATTACAATAACACGCTTGAAAATCAGCCTCAATTTGAAATGCTTGCATCTACCGCTGTTCGTCTTTTGGGGGTATTGTTTGAATGATTAAAAGGGACTAACTGTTTTAAATTTTCAAGAGTGTTGCAAGCAGGGTGGATTTGATTTAAATCAAGTCAATTTAAATCACAATTTCAATCATAGCTTCATTTAATTCAATCGTAATTTTTAAAGAACAACTGTCATCTCTGTCCTGTAGCAGCTCCTCCTCTGACCCGCTGTTGACTCATGGGCAGTCCCAATATTGCAGAATATACAGCCTCATGCTACATAATTACCTATATTTTTGGGAGTATAAGACGCACCGGAGTATAAGACTCATCAAGGTTTTGAAGAGGCAAATTTTTAAAAAAGGGTTTTTGCACTCTGCAAACCTCCCGAAAATGGGCCCATTTTTTTTTTAAAAAAAGGGGCATGAATAGCCTTTAGGAGGCTTGTAGAGTGCTCTTGGGGGGGTGGGATGAGCAAAAAACAGTCAGTTTTTCACAAAAACGGGCCCATTTTTTCTCAAAAAAAGGGCATGGATAGCCTTTAGGAGGCTTATAGAGTGCTCCTGGGGGCAGGGAAGCGGGCAAAATTGAGCAAAACCCAACCTGTTTTCCGCTCATTTCTGCCCTCCCCAGCTCCCAGGAGCTCTCTGAAAGCCTCCTAAAGACTATGCATGGCTATTTTGGTGAAGAGGGTGGGGTTTCAGGAGGAAAAAATGCTGTATTCTGTGTATAAGATGCACCCAGATTTTCAGCCTCCTTTTTTGAGGGAACAAGATGCGTCTTATACTCCGAAAAAATACGGGTAAGCTCCATTTCATGATGAATAAATTAAATTATTAATCTATCTTAAATAGAAAACTATCCTTAGATAGATTTTAACCTCAAAAGCATTTTATTAAAATAAATTTGATAAAAATACAAAAATCCGATTTAAATTTTAAAAATCTGATTTTAATTATTATTATTTTTTAAAAAATGATTTTTATCCACTGGTTGCAAGTGATACGGTGTGTAGAAGCCTCAGATCTGGGAAGGAACTTCCAGTGCATGTTAAACACATGCAATGTTTTCATTTAAAAAATTGTTTCCTCTCAAACACTTGTCAAAATTAACAAAAAAGCATAAAGATAATTCACTGTGCTAATCTAGTCCCAATAGCAACAGTTATATTAAGTATTGGTGAACTTGATATCTTCAAGATGTGTGGGATTCCAATACCCATAATGTTATTACCTTATTCTACTGCATTAAAATGAATCAGAAGTCAATACTTTTCTTCCCCCCCCTCTTTCCTTTATCCTACACTTCTTCCCTTTCCCTTTTGCCTCCCTTACGTTCCTTTTATTTTCATTTTTCTCTGTATTTTCTAATTTGATAAACTAATAACAATTTAAATACAGAACTGCCCACAATCCCTAATTAGCACAGCTGTTTAGGAAGAGGATGGGATGGGAGGGGATGGGATGGGGAGAGGAGGGGAGGAAGCGAAAGGAAAGGAACTTAGGAAAGGAATTAAGGAAAGGAAATGAAAAGGAAAGAATCCCCAGTAATTTTTTACAGCTAACACATTAACAAGGGCTTTCTTGTAAAGGGAAGATATGGGTAAGTGCTTTGATTAGAAAGCAATTATAGACATACTATTCTCATCTTCTTATGAACTGTTTCAAAGCTTTCTTGTTTTGTTCTCTTGTTCTGTATTTTAAATTTAATATCAGTGTTTTATTGGTATTTCTAAATTTTAAGTTCTGCCTTTTTGTTTAATTGGTCTGACACTGTAAACAAATAAATTCTACATCATTTGGAAATGATTCATATCCCTGGCAAGTCCACAGAATAGACTCTGCAAGCATCAGTTATTGTCACGTTACAGGAATCCTCATTACTAAAATAATAATAATAATAATAGTAGTAGTAGTAGTAGTAGTAGTAGTAGTAGTAGTAGTAGTAGTAGTAGTAGTAATATAATAATAATAATTGACAAAATCACCATCAGTCAAATGCAAAAAGCCGCACTGCTTGGATCTGCACGCATATTACGAAAATATGTTATGACGTCCTAGGCCCCTGGGTGGGGCCCGACTAGTAACCAATGCCAAATCCGGCGAAACAACTGGCCGCTGTGATACAATTCTATAATAATAATAATAACAGCAACAACAACAACAACAATAACAACAACCTCATTGTTAGAATTAAAGAACCGAAAACTTGCCTTTTTTCCCCCCAAACAATGCCAACAGGCCTTACCCGGTTCACTTGACGTGAAAGCAATTTACTCCTCTTTCCATTTAAAACAAGGAAATGCAAAGGAAACCCCTTAAAATAGGTTCTGAATTTGCTTATTTATGGATTAGGTTCCCTTTCGCCATTCCTGCAGTTTGGACTCAAGCAGAACTTTCAATTGTGTGTGACAAAACCAGACAGACAGTTAGGGAATCTTCACAATTTTCCTATGATTCTATGATTTACTCCCTTCCAAGCCCAATGCTCCCAGTATGGCTTTATCACACTGCCAGTTAATAGCAGAGGCCACCAGGGGGTGAGGTATGTGTGTGTGAGAGAAAGACATGGACGACGTTTGGTGTGTGTGTGTGTGTGTGTGTGTGTGTGTGTGTGTGTGTTTCTACACTGTTCACAAGTGATATCTTTTAAAGAACTTTAAAACCGCATGACCTTGCAAGACACTGTCATATCTGTCAAACACATGTTTGGGAGGTGGGGCCTCACTTCTGTTTGCATTTACGCACTTCCTAGATCACTGTGGTTTCCCTCCCTGCCCCACTAGAGCAAGCAAATAGCACCGCCTCAGCGTAACTGGAATTAAGTTACTTCAGGTCAAACCGCTTCAGGTCTTATCACAGGAGCAACAGAGGGGAAATCTCCCCTGCAAGCCTTAGCGTGCACGCAATGCAATTCCAGAAGGCCCCTCAGGAGGTTCCATTTGTCTTCCACTCCAACCGTCTCTGCTTTGGCTATGTGCCGATGTGGCCATCTCTAAGTCCCATCAATCCCCCAGATTTGGATTCAGTGCAAACCTTAAACACCTGTCTCCAGATTAGGGCACTGAAAAGTGACAGAATACGGGCAGGAAATGGTAGGTAGATCCCTCCCCCAAAACCTTGTTGTGATTAGTTATAAGGAAAAGCATCAAATCGAGTGGTAAAGGACCTGCCCTACATGGGGCAGCCTTTGAAGAGTATTCGGAGACTACAACTCGTCCAGAATGCAGCCGCGCGAGCGATCGTGGGTGCACCTCGGTACACCCATGTTACACCTATCCTCCGCGAGCTGCACTGGCTACCGATCAGTCTCCGGATACGCTTCAAAGTGCTAGTTGTAACTTATAAAGCTCTTCATGGTATTGGACCTGGGTACTTGAGAGACCGCCTGCTGCCAATTACCTCCCATAGACCCGTTAGATCGCACAGGGTCGGCCTCCTCTGGGTTCTATCTACCAGCCAATGCCATCTGGCTACCACCCGGGGGAGGGCCTTCTCTGTAGCAGCTCCGGCCCTTTGGAATGAACTCCCCGCAGAGATTCGGACCCTCACCTCTCTCCAGGCCTTCCAGAAAGCCGTCAAAACCTGGCTGTGCCGGCAGGCCTGGGGTTGATGAGTTCCCTTCCTCTCTCGACTTGTATGGTTGTATGACTCTTGTGTATTTTAATTACGTGTATTGTGTTTGTGTTCCCTTTTCCCCTTCTGAGTTGTTCGCTGCCCTGAGTCCCTCCCGGAGAAGGGCGGCATACAAATAAACTAAATCTGAAATCTGAAATCTGAAAGCAATCCAACCATCTGTCTTCGCATTTCATTCCATGGATGCACCTCAAGGGTCAATATTGCGATATACAGTTTACCTAAGCAGGATCTGAACTTCCGTTTGCTCTTTACATGTAAGTTCCCATGCAAATCTGAAGTTTGCTGGGCTTGTATCAGCCAAGGAAAATAGGAACTAGGTGTTTGTGGCCCGCCAGCTACCAGCAGAGCTGGCGGCAGACTTGGACGATGAGGAGGTTGGGGAGGAACTTGGACCAGTTCTGGAGTTTGGGGAAGGTTCTGATGGACGCTCTGCGTCGGAGGCAGAGAGAGCCAGGGCTGTCCGACATTTCTCAGCCAATAGAGAAGCAGCTGCCTTTTCAGGCTGAGATGAGTGAGGAGGAAGAACAGCTGGAGCCTGTTCCAGATACATGTATGCACAGAGCAGTTGGGAGAGGTGAACAATGGAGGACAAGGAGTTGACTCGGGAAGCAAAGTACACGTGGCCACCCTGTTTAAATATTGGTCCCTCTTTAGCTAGGTTTTTGTTGTTGTTGTTGTTAATTTTTAATGCTGAATGTTTTTAATGTTCGTATTATTTAATATTGTGCTTTTACGATGCTGTAAGTTCCCCAGATTCAGCGAGATGGGCAGCATACAGATAGTTCTCGACTTAAAGGAAAGGTAAAGATTCCTCTTGCACATGTGTGCTAGTCATTCGTGACTCTAGGGGGCAGTGTTCATCTCCGTTTCAAAGCCGAAGAGCCAGCACTGTCCGAAGACCTCTCCGTGGTCATGTGGCTGGCATGACTAAACACCTAAGGCGCATGAAACACTGTTACTTTCCCATCAAAGATGCTTCCTATTTTTCTACTTGCATTTTTACATGCTTTCGAACTACTAGGTTGGCAGAAGCTGGGACAAGTAGTGAGAGCTCACTCCATTACGCGGCGCTAGGGATTCAAACCGCCGAACTGCCGATCTTTCTGATCGACAAGCTCAGCATCTTAGCCACTGAGCCATCGCGTCCTAGTTCTCGACTTACAAACATTCATTTAGTGATTGTTTGAAGTTACAATGGCAGTGAAGAAAGTGACTTATGACCATTTTTCACACACCGACTGTAGCATCCCCGCAGTCGTGATCAAAACTTGGATGCTTGGCAAATCACTCATATTTATGACAGCCGTAGTGTCCCGGGCTAATGTGATCCCCTTTTGTGGCCTTCTGATGAGCAAAGTCAAGGAGGAAACAAGATTCACTTAACAGCCAATTTAGTAACTTAACCATTCCAGCGATCCACTTAACAAGTGTGACAAGAAAAGGTTGTAAAATGGATCAAAATTCATTCAACCACCACCTTGCATATCAACAGAAATGTGGGGCTCAATTGTGATCGTGATCCCCCCCCCGTATAAATTTAATAAGTGTGTAGATAAAATGAAATGGAGCTGCTAGGCAAGAGATCAAGATTATCCTGAACAAATCAGACGACCATCAGTGCACCTATGAAATACACAAGGATGATGCTTGTTCCAAATATTGATATTTTAGGAGGAGAGCTGTGATTAAATATGAGCCAGCTAAATATGAGCCAGCAGTGTGCAGCAGCAGCCAAAAAAGCCAATGCAATTCTAAATTGCATTAACAGAGGGCTATAATCAAGATCAAAGGAGGTACTAATACCACTCTATAAAGCCCTAGTAAGACCACACCTAGAGTACTGCATCCAGTTTTGGTCACCGCACTATTAAAAAAAGATGTCGAGACTCTAGAAAAAGTGCAGAGAAGAGCAACAAAGATGATTAGGGGACTAGAGGCTAAAACATAAGATGAACAGTTGCAGGAACTGAGCACAGCTAGTCTAGGGAAGAGAAGGACCAGGGGAGACAGGATAGCAGTCTTCCAATATTTGAGGGGCTGCCGCACAGAGAAGGGGGTCAAGCTATTTTCCAGAGCACCCAAAAGCCAGACAAGAAATAATGGATGGAAGCTGATCAAGGAGAGATTCAACCTGGAAACAAGGAGAAAATTTCTGACAAGTGAGAACAATCAACCAACAGAACAGAAGTTGCCTTCAGAAGTTGTGGGAGTTTCATCACTGGAGGCTTTCAAGAAGAGGCTGGACTACCCACTTGTCAGAAATGATGTACAGTCTCCTGCTTGCATGGGGAGGTTGGACTAGATGACCTACAAGGTCCCTTCCAACTCCGTTAATCTGGAAATGAATAGTAGCACCTGGGGGCCCTTTGTGCAGTTGGGGCAGAGAGTGAGGCTGTGATGAACAAGCCTTCCAGGTCCTTTTCCTCTTTCATTACCGCATTGCAAGCAAACTCTCTCAGAAAGAGGCCAAGGGAAGCAAAGTGAACTTTGCTGGAGGAAGAATCTGTTTCTCTTGGAGCTTTCTAAAGACATTTCCGGGCCAACAAGGAGAGAGCAAGGAAAAAGAAACGCAAGTGTGAATTACGATTCCACTCAGCTACTCCCATGAGCCAAGAATCTCGAGAACTTCTCGAGTTATGGCTTATTCCAGGACGCTTGTTGGTGGCTTTTGGTTTAGGATACATTTTGGTACCCAGGAAACACGTCAGGTGCAACCTTTCTGGCTTTGCGGACAGGAGGAGGGAGAGGGGATGGTCCTGTGTGAGCAGCAAGTAAGCACACATGCAGCTCCATTTCTGCAAGTGGCGGCCACATGCACCCACCGTTCACAAAATGGAGTCGTGTGTGTGGAGCTGCACATATGTGCATGCTCACCCACCGCATCTGTAGCCCGGTTCTGAATGGGCCAAGGCCCGGAAGTGGGCTGTGCCCAGGGACTTTTAGTCTATAATATAGCAATAGCACTTAAACTTATATACTGCTTCACAGTGCTTTGCAGCCCTCTCTGTTGTGGCCCGGCAGGAGCCGTTGGAGCTGCCACCAGACTCCGACAGCAAGGGGCCCTATGAGTCAGCCCTGGAGGATGTGGAGGACCCTGGACAGGGTTCCGACTCTGAGCAGGGCGCAGAGAGACTGGTTGGCCACCAGGTGGCGCCTGAGCCTTGGATCAGTGGGAAGGAGACAAGAGAGAGTGATCCAGAAATCAACAGTGAGTTGTTCCGGGATGCACGCCGTCGAAGGGCTACTCGGCGTCAAGAACAACTACGTAATTACAGGAGGTAATTACGCTCAGCTGATGGTCATTAAGCTCCTCTCCAGACTATAAAAGTGACTGCTTGTGCCACGCCCTTCTTGCAGAAGTCAACGCTTGGACTAAAGAGAAACGAACTTGGCAGGTTGGATTGCTGCCAGAGTTTGTTTGCATTGCTGCCAAGGTTTGTCGGACTTGCTGCCAAGGTCCTTATCTGTTTGTTTATTTGGCTTTCAGCCACTGAGACTCTGGTCTTGTTATTAAAGGACATTCCATTTTACGCTTGTCTCGCCTTTCGTTACTGAACGGAGGAGGGGGTCAGAACACCTCTCTATGTGGTTTACAGAGTCAGCCTATTGCCCCCAACAATCTGGGTCCTCATTTTACCGACTTTGGAAGGATGGAAGGCTGAGTCAACCTTGAGCTCGATAAGATTCGAACTGCCAAATTTCAGGCAGCCGGTAGTCAGCAGAAGTAGCCTGCAGTACTGCACTCTAACCACTGTGCCACCGTTATCTACTGCTAGTACAGTTACCAAATTCAGAAGAGAAAACAAAGAAATCATGTTTCTCGTAGCCTAAAAAGACCTTTTCTTGACCAATCCATTTTAACCTCTAGCAATAAGAGCTATGGTGGCTCAGTGGCTCAATAAAACTAGAGATGATCTCTGCTCCAGCACTTGGGAGTATGACAGGGTGAGCTTCCAACACTCGCCTCAGCTTCTGTTCACCTTGCAGTTTGTTCTAAGCATGTTCTATGTGAGTAGAAAGATAGGTAGCACTTTGGTGGGGGAGACAAGTTGGTGCTCTGTGCAGGCAGTCAGATTCCCCATGGCTTTGAACCTTCTCAGTTGCAGGGACTTGGATGATGCTGCAGGAAGAGTTTTTCTCTCTGGTGCAAAGCCAGCTCAATCTCCTGTGGCGCACCTTGAGAAGCACGCAAACATGTCCTACAACAGGGCGGGTATCTTAGCAATCCAAACTGTTGCTCTGGAATTGCATTGTGGTCTGCTGGTTATTGTAACAACATCATGGGCTAATAACAATAACCTCTAGCAACCATTACCTTTTTTGCACAATGCTTACGTATCGATCTCCTTACAATCTGATTTACAATCTCGTCGGGCTTTCCAAGATTTTCTCACTCCTTCCCCTTCCTGCGGTGATTTGGAACTTCACCCAGTTGCTGAATTTTCTCAAAGATAAAGAACAGAAGTTCAGCCAGATCATTAACTTCTTTCAAGTACTCTAGGACGCAATCCATCTGGCCCCGGACGCTAGGCTTCATTTAAAATCACTAAGGATTCCTGGCGCTGCAGTTTGGTCAGAGAGGAGCTGTGATTTCGATCCTTCAATCAGCTGTTCACAACTGCTTTGGTGGAACACGTATTCTCTCCACGGGTGTGTGTGTGTGTGTGTGTGTGTACAAAATAAGGGCACTTCCTCTTTTGATTAAGGGGTTTCTTCCCACTCTCAAGATGAAAGACAAGAGGAAAAACACTGCCTTCAGTAGTCTTTTCCCCACACTTTGAACACGGTCCAACAAAAATATGGCCTTCGCTATACTACAACTAGGTTGTCGACTGGCGACTACCCGGAGGAGAGCCTTCTCTGTGGCTGCTCCGACCCTCTGGAACGAACTCCCCGTGGAGATTCGAACCCTCACCACCCTCCAAGCCTTCCGCAAAGCCCTTAAAACCTGGCTGTTCCGACAGGCCTGGGGCTAAAGAGCTGTTGCCCCCATCTCGAATGGTATGACTGTTGTGTTTTAAATTATGTATTGTTTTGTGTCATTTTTTAATTTTTTGTCTGTATTCCCCCTTCCCTGGTTTGAATTGTGAGCCGCCCTGAGTCCCCTTTGGGGGGAAAGGGCGGCATATAAATAAAATAAACGTTCAAACATTCAACATATTGCCAGTGGGAATATTACTAGTGGTAGTATCATGCAGGGGTGGGTTGCTACTGGCATTACTGACGGTTCGGCGTGCAAAAAATTTGCATGCCAAACCATGGGCTGACAGTATTATGAGCGCACCTTCGCGGTCTGCAGTAAAAAGCAAAATTATATCCCCGTGTCTGTACCTCTATCTCACGATCCCCCTTTCAAAGGCCTGGTGTTTCATTCCAGCCAAGCCTGAATAACTGGCAGGCTAAACAACTCATTTGACCAAGGCAAAACATGCTAGAATAATAGCAGTAGACTTATATACCGCTTCATAGGCCTTTCAGGCCTCTCTAAGCGGTTTACAGAGAGTCAGCATATTGCCCCCAACAATCTGGGTCCTCATTTTACCCACCTCGGAAGGATGGAAGGCTGAGTCAACCCTGAGCCGGTGAGATTTGAACCGCTGACCTGCTGATCTAGCAGTAGCCTGCAGTGCTGCATTTAACCACTGCGCCACCTTGGCTCTTTAGAAACCCTGGAGGTTTCCTTCTTCTTAGTACATGCTTTCTTAGTTCGGGGCCTAAGAGCTTATTTGCATTACACTCATCCAGTACTTACAGCAATGTTTACCAATGCATGATGCTAGGAAGAATTTCATTTTTTCAGCCGGCTTGTGACAGAACCTGACACTGATTTAGAGCTGCAGCGGCGCAGTGGTTGGAATGCAGTACTGCAGGCTGCTTCTGCCGGCTGCCTGCAATTTGGCAGGTCTATATCTCACCAGGCTCCAGGTTTGACTCAGCCTTCCATCCTTCCGAGATCAGTAAAATGAAGAGCCAGCTTGTTGGCAGCAAAAGCCTGACTCTATACACTGCTTAGAGAGAGCAGTATGAAGCGGTATATAAGTCTGAGTGCTTTTGCTATTAGGACTAAGTCAGAGTGGCCTTCTTATTTCCATGAATGAGGGAAAACTAGAAGAGGGGTCTCCCCAGTGATGGTATTCAGCTGGTTCTATCCGCTTCGGGGAAACCAGTAGCGGTGGCGGGAGATTCTGCGCGCCTGCTTGGATGCCAGCATGTCCCATTTTTGATGCTCTGCCTATGCACAGAAGGTCAGGGGTGGGTTTCAGGTGGTTCGCGGTGGTCCCCGCGAACCGGTTGGTCAGTGAACCCGGAAGTAAGTAACTTCCGGGAATGCCGAAGGATCCACCTGCCCACCCGCGTTTCTTACCCAGTTTTGACGAGTTCTGCGCTTCCACACATGCGCAGAACGCATACAGCGCCTGCGCGATCCTCCAGGGGCAGCTGGAGCATCGCACAGGCGCTAGTACGCATGCGTGCACTGCGCACGTGCACAAGGATGCCGCCGGCTCCGTTCCAACCGAACCGGTTGGAACGGGGTGAGAAACCCACCCCTGCAGAAGGTCCTGTGCGTGCACTCACATTTGCGAACCGGTAGTGAAGGTAGGTGAATACCACCTCCGGGTCTCCCCATCCCTGACCCAGCACTTTTAACTCCTACACTCTCCCAGTTCTTAAAAAAGCTAACATTTTTATATTAGCTTATGAAAGACTGAAGTAAAGGAACTTTTTGAAGGGCAATGAGTGGGTTTGGGATACCGTAATCCTGGCAGCCAGAAAGACCAGCCGTTAAAGCAGAGTTTCTCAACTGCGGTCATAAGGCCAAGACTGCAGTCGTAAATTGCAGTCCCGTGACCATAGGACATGTAAACAGCCATAAATACAGGCTGGTTGCCGAGCACCCAAAATGCAACCATCGGAGCGTGGGGGCAGGGATCATAAGAACATTAAATCCAGGTTGGAAGTAGTCCTGGGGAGGTTTGTCATAACGTTGAAAGGTCGCTAAATGACCAGTCATAAGTCAAGGGCTACCTGCATGCAGCCGATTTTAGTTTTATTAGAATCAGCAAATATTGGTAGCCAGAGGTTACTCTAGGGCGGGGGGGGGGTCAAACTTGATTTTATTGAGGGCTGTATGAGGGTTGTGTTTGACCTTGGGGGCCTAGAGTGGGTGTGTCCAGGGTAGGCGTGGCCAGCTCGGCATCACTAGTGTTGGTGGTGCCTGTGGTGGCCTGAACACTCTGCCACCGAAAACGGGTTCCCGAGCTCCATTTCAGCTGCGACACCCTCCTGCAACTCTCTGCCAGTGAAAATGGAGCTTGGGAGTGCTGCCCGGGGCCCTCCTGAGATCTGTTTTCAGCTGTGATGGCCTCCTGCAACCCTCTGCCAGAGAAAACGGAACTCAGGAGGGCCGCACACAGCCCTCCCAAGCTTCGTTTTCTTGGTAGAGGCACCACGGGCCAGTCCTTTGCTGTCTCCAGGGTGGCCCGTGGGCCAGATCTAAGCACCCCATGGGCCAGATCCAGCCCCTGGGCCTTAAGTTTGACACCCCTGCTCCAGGGGGTTCAAATCCTCTATTGGGATTTGAAGTCATGGATCTCTACATTACTTGTAGAAGGTATGCAAATGTTGGTGTTCTGCAGTCGCAGGAAGGAAGATATAGTTATTATAGAACCGTTATGTATTGGGGGGGTACACTTTCTTTTAAGCTCTTCAGCAGTTATACAGATGTTACTTGAAGTCATGCTCCCATGTACAGGGAAATTTGAGAAACTGCAACACCGAGTTCAAGATAATATTTGTCCTATGAATAAGAGAGTTTGAGATCAAACCAGTGGTAGGATTCAGCCGGTTCTGGACAGTTCGAGCGAACCAGTAGTAAAAATTCTGGCTGGCCCCGCCCCTACTTGCAAAATCTAGCTGCTGCATACTTCTGCTCACTGCTCCTCGCAAAGATAAAGCTGAAGGGCACGGGCCAGCGGGTGGGCAGGGGAGGGTGAGCTGGCGGCAGGTGGACCGATGTGTGCGTGGAGGGATGGGTCAAGCTACCTTAAGCAATTCTAATCCCCAAAATCACTAAGTCTTGAATTCAACCGCGTGAGAGTGAAAATAGCCACCCTGTACGTCTCATGTGGTTCCACCACAAAACCACGGAGGACAAAATCGACGAAAGCGCGCATTTGACGTCATCACAGCGCGACGAAAACATCGCGCTGTGATCGAAAAATGTAAAAATAAAGCGAAAACCTTACCCTAACCCCCCCAAACCTAACCCTAAATCTAACCCTAAACCTAACCCTTAACCTAACCCTAAATCTAACCCTAAACGTAACCCTTAACCTAACGCTAAACCTAACGCTAACCCTTAACCTAACGCTAAACGTAACCCTAACGCTCTAAACCTAACCCTAACCCTTAACCTAACCCTAACCCTAACCCTAAACCTAACCCTTACCTTTATGTGAATCGGCTTGCTTTAATTTTAATTTTATTTCAATTTTTAATTTTTTTCGGCGCGCTGTGATGACGTCAAATGCGCGCTTTCGTCAAGCGCGATTTTGTCCTCCGCGGTTTTGACGGGTCACGGTCTGATGTAAACGGAAAACCAGACAGCACAATCAACGCCCAACGTTTTCCTCTGGTTGAAGATATAGTGCCCAGCGTGCCCATACTTGGCCAAGCTGCCGCCACAAATACATCGAAGAACAAACAGAAGTAAAATATACGGACGAAACAAGCCATCTGAGAGAGCAATACAAGCGCAGACAGCTTGGAACTTTTCCCACTAAAAGAGATCCCTTTCGCAAAGCTATTTTTTTCAGCAGCAGCAAGAGAGAGAGAGAGAGGGAGAGAGGGAGGGAGGGAGAGAGGGAGGGAGGGGGAGAGAGGGGGGAAGAGATTGTTTGCATTTAATAATGAAACAAATACAAAAAGACTTGCCAGTAATTGCGTATCCAGAAGCTGCTCAGTGAAGAAACATTAAATACTTGCAGGTCTCACAAGGTTTGTCTTTTTTTTTTTTTTTTGCGAAACCGTTCAATCATGCACCCAGTAATTAAAGTAATCCAAAATTACAGCTCTGTCACTTTCTTTTAAAGAAGACTGCTCCCCAAATGATGAAACACGCCAAATCGCAGATGTCGCTTTTCTATTCCCGTGGCTGCTTGCAGAGATCTGAAAATTAAATACGCTTTCATGCTTACTCTTGGAGTGAAACGGCGGCTCATGTTTGAAAGAGAGGGAAAAAAAGTGGCTAAATGCCATGGAGCTAATAGTCTGGATTAGGACATTTATTCGGAAGGAAGGAAGGAAGGAAGGAAGGAAGGAAGGAAGGAAGGAAGGAAGGAAGGAAGGAAGGAAGGAAGGAAGGAAGGAAGGCAGGCAAAGAGAGTGTTGGATGGATGGAAAAAGGAAGACAGAAAACGAAGAGAGAAGGGGTGGATGGATGGATGGATGGGAGGGAGGGAGGGAGGGAGGGAGAGAGAAAGAAAGAAAGAAAGAAAGAAAGAAAGAAAGAAAGAAAGAAAGAAAGAAAGAAAGAAAGAAAGAAAGAAAGAGGGTGGGAAGGAGGGAGGAAGGAAGGAAGGAATTAATTTCCATGAATGGCTTAGGAGATAACGAAAGGGAATGTTTGTGAGTGTCTCGTTTTTCCTTGTTATGACATATAGTGCCCACTACATATATGGTGAATACTCTAAACCCCCTCTTGGTTATTATTTTCCCCACACACATCCCCATTGCAGATACTGTTGCTTTCCATGTTTAATTCTAGGAGAAGACACCAGGAGACAAACAACATTGAACAGTAACACATACAGAGTTCAAGAGAGGCAGGCATTCGTAGATTCCTTTCACTCCAATCCTATAACCACAACCTCCTATGCATTTCCTTTATTTACCTTAATTAAAAAAAGAAGATAAAAACAGAAAAGGTATCTGATCCAAATTTAATTCCTGATCTCAAATTAGAAATCCAACTTTGGTCAGGAGGGAATTGTTAATGTAAGACTGATGATTCATAAACAGAAGGATAATATCATCATGGCAGGCTAACAGTGGTGGGTGGCCAACGCTTTCACTACTGGTTTCGGGCGCCTGGGCGGGCGCGCACAACACATACACAGCTTCCCGCTGCCGCTACTACTGATTCAGCCAAACCGGGAGCAACTCACCCCTGCTGGCTACCCAGATACCTGCAGGACTTTCTATTCCAAAGAATATTAACTCACTCTGAAGTGTAGGAGATCTTCCAATTACCCAAGGAACTATAATGATATTCGAGCAAATTTTTCATCATTTCAAACTGGGATGGGCAATTAAACCAAACCAAACCAAACCCAAAACATCAGGGGTTGCAAGACTAAAAGAAGAACAACTTTCGAGGAAGTGACAGACAGAATTTATCCAGGCTTTTATAAACTTTGGTTTTTTTTGTTTTTTTTAATAGAAGCAAAGCACGTGCGTTCAACTTACTGGCAGCTTAAACAGAGCTGCTTTATTTATTTATTTATTTATCGGGAGCAAGAAAACTCGCTCCGATTCTCCGCTGCTTGCCTGCCAAGTTTCAGTGTGACTTGAGAGTTTTTTTTAAAGGGCTGGCGGTGCATTTTAAGAGGTTTCTCTTGTTGTTGTCCTTGTCGTCGATACATAATTAAAGCAGGTAATTATGCAACTGAATCTCCCCCCCCCACCTTAAACATATATACTCTCCCCCACCCCCATCTCCCAGCAAAGAATCATTAAGAAATTAGGACAACTGGAGATGCGCAGTAACCTTTGGTCCCTCTCTAGAGCCGTTTAGAACAGAATATGAGAAAGAAATACGCAGCAAAAAAGACAAGTGCGTTGACTGACTTCTGGGGTGATGCATCTGCCAACGAAACCCACGCTAAAGAAATAATGGCTAGAAGCTTCCCTTTTCTTCCCCGTCTCACACTGCCCTTTTTAATAGTTTAATTTTTCCCCACTGGCCACACTAATTGCAACCGCTTGATCGGCGATCATTTTGGCACCGGATTTTTATTTTTTTTAGCAATTCCTCCGAGCTGCCTCTATGCGCCGTTTAAACATGAGTCTACAGAGGGCCAGAGGAAATCCAGTATCTGCACATCTCTTCCCGCTTTCGTTCCAAAGATCTGAATCTCGTGAGTAATCCCGTTCGGGATTATTATCGGCAATTCATCGCCGAGGAAGCATTATTCTAAGCTAGACTTCCTATCTTGGGAACTTACCATGGTCGTCTACAATGCCGTTTCTCGAACCAGTGGCGTGCACACCACTGGGGATGCAGCTCCCTTCCCCAAACTGGGAAGCTGCTGGAAAAGAGCAGAGGAGGAAGAGGATATGGTTACTGGTCTCCAGTCCAATGCACTGAGAACAGGAATTGTGTATCTTGGCAGAACATTTCCTGGAGCATGGGACTGGAGCAGCCTCTGAGGAGTTAGGGAGTTGGGAGGCTTAACAAACTAAAATAATGTGCTTTGTTCCTTAGCTCTTCCTCATTGTTTGCTCGCATTCAAGGGAAATCTGGTTCCACTCCTTTGGAACGAGCTCCCCGTGGAGATTCGGACCCTCACCACCCTCCAGGTCTTCCACAAAGCCCTTAAAACCTGGCTGTTCCGACAGGCCTGGGGCTAATGAGTTTTTTGTCCCCCCTCGAATGGTATGGTTGTTGAGTGTTTTAAATTGTGGTATTGTTTTGTTCGTGTTCTTTTTTCTTATTTGTACCCCCCTCCCTGACTTGGTTGTGAGCTGCCCTGAGTCCCCTCCGAGGAATAGGGCGGCATAGAAATATAATAAACTCAACTCAACTCACTCAGTTGAGTTGCAGCCCGTCATGATTTTACCAGTGGAAGCACAATCGCTAATATTTTTTGCGAGTGCATTTTTAATGTTCCCCAAATTCTACTGTAACTGATACATAACAGAATGCTTTTATGCACACGACTACACTCACATCCTATTCACAAAAAGCAAGAAAGTGGGGTTGTTGTTGTTGTTGTTGTTTTAAAAAATCTTGATGGGACCTGGGTTTTTCAGAAAGTAGTGAAACCACAAGTTGTGACAGGTCGTGAACCACTGGCATACATAACCAAGTCGGCTTGAATATAGTAATAACATGCAAGATTAGCATCTTGGCCAGTTACATTACAATTTGTACAAAGTGAGCCTGACTAGCAGGTATGGTCAGTGGTGGGATTCAACCGGTGTAACAACCGGTCTGCTGAGCACGCACTTCGCACGCTCAGTAGGTTTGAAAACAGCTAAAAAACTTACTGTATTTTTCAAAGTATAAGACGCACCTTTCCCCCCCAAAAAGAGGGTCAAAATCTGGCTGCATCTTATACACTGAATACAGCATTTCTGCCCCCCCGAAACCCTGCTCCCTTCACAAAAAATGGGTTTGGGAGGCTTGCAAAGTACTCCTGGGGGCTGGGGAGCACAAAAACAAGTGAAAAACGGGCTGTTTTCCCTCTATTAGCTGACTGCTTTCTTTGGGACTTGACTTGTTCTAGCGACTCTTTGCCCTGGCTTCACCCCTGGCTCCCAGCCTTCCCAGTTTTTGTTTCTTCCAGCTCAGGGTCTACTCCAAATCCTACATCATCTGACCACAAAAAAAATGGCTATCAATGCAAGAGTTAACACCCAGCACATGGTGAAGGAGTTGTTCCCTCTTGCATTTAGAGGCAGTGCTTTGCTGAATCCAGTATAAACTACAGAAGTAACCTAAAACTCTACATCTGCTTTTTGTAGCAATAGCAATAGCAGTTAGACTTATATACCGCTTCATGGGGCTTTCAGCCCTCTCTAAGCGGTTTACAGAGTCAGCATATCGCCCCCAACAACAATCCGGGTCCTCATTTTACCAACCTCGGAAGGATGGAAGGCTGAGTACAACCCTGAGCCGGTGAGATTTGAACAGCCGAACTGCCGAACTAGCAGTCAGCTGAAGTAGCCTGCAGTGCTGCACTCTAACCACTGCGCCACCTCGGCTCTCAACAAAAAAAACAACAACCAAGGTCTCATCACGTCTACCTACCATATGAATCTCATATGGTCTACCTACCATATGAATCTTTTCCAAACCAGTTCGTGTTCTTTCGTAATTAAAAAAGTGAACCAATAAAACAGGTAGCCACTTAGCGCTCCCAACGCCCCCAATACCTGCTCCTTCTGAAAGCAAAATCTAAATTCCGAACTCTGGAAAAACTTTCCTAAACTGCCAAAGTATCCTGCATGGTGGCACCTTAAAATGTGTTCGCTTGGATGAATTAAGGACAAGGCTTAAGCTGCCGCTCCGAATTTCGTCGCATTTGTCAACTGGCCTCAACCAGGCAGGCTTCTTATTCCCAAGGCTCTCTGCGAGCATTAAAAGTGGGAAATGGGTTTTGTCTCGATGCAGTTTTATCCAATACTTCCAAAAACTGTGTTCCAATGGCGTATTAGTAGTACTACAAGAAAACAACCGGCATGGGTTGCTACACAAATCAATTAACTAATTGAAAGGATCCAAAATACCACGGACAGACAAAGGTTGTATGCTTCGCCTCTTCTCATTTTTAATAACATTTCCATCCTGACCTCTTTGCTATCCTCTGATTTGGGAGATTGGGTTTTTCTTCTCAAATAATTGACCCAGAAATAATGTTCAGATTCAAGATGAAATAAGAGAGGTCATCTTCAAAAGGATACCTGTTACATTTCTGACGAAGACTCAGACAGACAGAAACAAACAGACAGGCATGTTTGTTTGTTTATATGGCCTCCTTCAGGTCTGAAGGAGACCTAGAGAGGATGTGGAGGGCAAAGGCCAAAGTAGTCCCAATCAGAGATGGGTTTCACCTAAGTTTACCACCGGTTCAACCCGCATGCGCATGCTCATTTTGGGAGGGTGTGTGCCTTCCGTGCATGCGCTTTGCTCACGCGTGTGGCTTGCATGAATGCGCGAGGCTTAGAAAATGTGACCAAATAGGATGGCACAGGGTCGGGGCGGGTGGGCGCTATTACCCATTCGCCCGAACCAGTCCGAACCGGCTGAATACCACCTCTGGTCCCAACAGTACAAACATTCACCACTGGGATGCCCAAGCTGGGACATGGCTCCAAAAGATCCCAGGAACAACATCAGAGATTGAAGAAGATACAGACTACCCATAGAGGTGAGAAGACGGACAGACGGATGGATGGGCGGACGGACCGATGGATAAACAGCAGACAGACAGAGATTATCACTAAACCTCCGTCAACATTTGAGGGTGGGCTGCAGACTTGTTAGGTAAGCTCCCCGTTGGGAGAGCAAGTACGTTCAGCGAAGCGTTGTGAGAGTTGTGTTGGAGAACACACAAACCAGCATACAGAGACACTGCAGTTTAAATAGGCTTTTGCGTTCGTGGAAATAGAGGTATCAGAGTCCATCAAACAGTCCAAGTCATACACGGATAAGACAGTCAGTCATCAATGTTTTTCAGTTAAGGGATAATCCAAATAACATAGTCCAGTATGATATAATCAGTTCAGTACTCAAAGTTTGCTAACAGTTGCAAAACTTACAATAGCTTACGGCACTTTCAAACAGCCAGCTTCCAAAACACTCAGATCAGATCAGCCCAGCATCTAACGAAACAGAGAGCTAACAGTCATTCTGGCTCCCTCTTATGGCCGATTGAGGAAAACAGCAACCAATCACATTTTACAGTATGATTTAAAGAAACAGGTATATCATTGCTATATAGTTTATATATTGCCAACCCAACCGTTAGAATTATATTCCTAACAAGACTGATCCTTCAAAAACAAATCAGCATAAATTTAGGGATATTTTTTTTTCCTTTGAAAAAGCAATCAATTTATTCCATATACAGCATAGGTCATCCTTGACTTACAACCATTCATTTAGTGAGCCTTTGAATTAACCACAGCATCGGGAGTGGTGGTGAATTATGACCATTTTTCACATTTATGATTATTGCAGCATCTCCTTTATCCCATGATCTAAATTCGAATGCTTGCCGACTGGCTCATATTTATGACAGCTGCAATGTCACTGGATCATGGGAGTCACCTTTTGCGACCTTCTGACAAGCAAAGTCGATGGGGAAGCCAGATGCACTTAAAACACCGTGTCACTGACTTAACTTCAGTGGCTGGCTTAACCACTCCGGCAAGAAAGGTTGCAAAACAGGGCGAAACTTGCTTTAACTGTCTTGCTTAGCCAGGGAAATTCTAGGTTCAATTGTGATCATAAGCGGAGGAGTTATGTGCATGGGATAAAGTTTCAGCTGAGAAAATCTGCAAAATAACTGTATGAAAATATTAAACGGAGGAAACGAACCCGTACGTTTAAGTTGACCATTGTTTCAAAAATGAAAATACAAATATAAAAGCAAACAGCCTGTTACTGAGACCTACAAAAGTTAGCAATAGCAGTTATAGCAATAGCAGTTGGACTTATATACCGCTTCATAGAGCTTTCAGCCCTCTCTAAGCGGTTTACAGAGACAGCATATCGCCCCCACAGTCTGGGTCCTCATTTCACCCACCTCGGAAGGATGGAAGGATGGAAGGCTGAGTCAACCTTGAGCCGGTGAGATTAGAACCGCTGAACTGCAGATAACAATCAGCTGAAGTGGCCTGCAGTACTGCACCCTAACCACTGCGCCACCTCGGCTCTAAGTTTCTTCAAGGGAAAGTCTCACTTTAAAATAGTTTCTTGTACAAAAAAACAGAGACCATCCCAGACTTCTGCAAAATCACACACTGTTTATTAAAAGGAGAAAAAGGTGACGTCACTCAGAATGATTTCTGGTCTCCCTGATTATTATGTTTAGGTTAGAAGAATTTACACAAGATGCCCAACTTAAACACCATGGCTTTTGCTGAGGGTATTTCATCGTTTAAACAAGGCGTTCGAAATACATCAGCTATGCCGGCATGTGACCTATTCAAAGATATAGTGTCTGCAGGATTCTCTCTAACAGTGTTTCCCAAACCCGGATAAATTATCAAAACTGAATAAAAGTTTTTTTTTTCTTTTTGGGTAACCGCACACAAACCCATCACAAGAGAGACATTTAAATTGATTGAAAGATAGCCACACGTGTCAAAACGTATTTAAAAATCTCCCCAAGTAGTCCTGAGATGAAAATTGACCAAAAAATTACCAAGGGTAAACAAAAGTGCGTATAGTCAAGGCTATGGTTTTCCCAGTTGCAATGGATGGCTGTGAAGGTTGGACCATAAGGAAGGCTGAGCACCAAAGAACGGAGGTCTTTGAACTCTGGTGCTGGAGAAGATTCCTGCAAGTCCCTTGGACTGCAAGGTGATCAAACCGGTCAGTCCTAGAGGAGATCAATCCTGATTGCTCTTTAGAAGGCCAGATCCTGAAGAGGAAACTCAAATACTTTGGCCACCTAATGAGAAGGACGGACTCACTGGAGAAGAGCCTCATGCTGGGAAGGATGAAGGGCAAAAGAAGAAGGGGACGACAGAGAACGAGGTGGCTGGATGGAGTCACCGAAGCAGTCAACGTGACCTTAAATGGACACCAGAGGATGGTAGAGGACAGGAAGGCCTGGAGGAATGTTGCCCATGGGGCTGCGATGGGTCAGACACAACTTCGCGACTAACAACGATTTGGTGAAATGTCATAAAAATCATTGAATTCTGTTTTTATAATACAGGTAGTCCTTGAGTTATGGCCATTCATTCAAAGTTACGAGAGTGCTAAAGGAAGGGACTTATAACGGTCTTCAAAGTCCAGTAAGATATGGTGATCACATGTCGCAGAATGGGCTGTCATTAACTGAGGACTACCTGTAGTTTTCTTTGACAAGACAAACAAGCTCGATAGGGTCACGACAGGAATACCGGCCAGTCAAATACAAAGCCATGCTGGAAAGGAACTAAAACAACAACAATCAAAATAGCTACAAGCTATATTGCTACAAGCAATTGCAAGTTTGGCCTCTACGTAAACCTCACTTTGAATATAGTAAACACTGTAGTGGTTTTTTTTTTTAATCATAACTTCCAGGTTCGGCATTCTGAGACTCTAATCTCTTATTGCTACATACCAGCTGCTCAATGGAGCATGATGGAACGATGAATAAGTCAAGCAACTTGTTTAGATAGCTGTGGGTGTCCACTGTGGGGAAAGCCAACAAGAAGAGACTGTGAGGTAAACTCTACCCACTTGGAATTGTGTTGTGATGTTGAACACATCCACAAAGGGGTGGATGCAGAGGTGGGTTCCTACCAATTCGCACCTATTCGGTAGAACCGGTTTGTCAAATCTACCGAACCGGTTAGAAGAGGTTCCACCAGTGGACCCGGAAAGCAGGCCACACCTACAGAAGAGGTTCCAAAAATTTTTGAAACCCACCACTGGTCCTTGGATATGATTATTCTACACTATCATGCTCATATTTATAAAACTCAGTGCCTCTGTGAAAGGCAAGGATGACTACTGCGTTTGTGGTGCAATCAGAACATTGCGTGTGTTGAAGTTGTTTTAATGCAAACCAAAGATGCCTTTTAAAAACCAAGTTTACATCATATTCTTATGCATGCCAGTGCTGTGTGTGAGGTAATTTAAGGTGGTTCTGACAAGTGTCATCGGCATCTTCATATCCGGTCACATGGGTGGCAAGCCACTCCCATCTGGTCACATGGGCAGCAAGCCACTCCCACAAAAGAGGCCACACCCACAGAGTAGGTTTAAACAATTTTTGAAACCCACCACTGGGTGGATGATGTCACAACACTGGACAGCTCTTTTTGTCCTTCTAATGAAATCCTTGGGCTCAGCAGATGCTTTTAAAGATAGTTCACTGCAAATGACCCCATTCAAACTTTTTCTGCTACAAATCTTGTGGACTTCAACTCCCAGAATCCCCCAGCCAGCATCTTCAAGCTTGAAAAATTCTTGGTAAATTGTGTTATATAAGCACCATAAGAGTCACTGTGGATTAATGATGGAGATGCTCGCTCCTAAGCTCAGCCTGAATCATGGAGCTGGAGACCTTTGAGCCAATCCTATCTCCAAGAGCCCCAGGGAAGTAGTGGGCTAAGAGGTTTAGACTCTACTCGTTTTCAGCTGTGGAAGTTCCCTGGGTGGACATCGGATACATACACACACACATCCATCTATTCTTCTATCCATCCATCCCTCAGAGGGTGGTATACAATATAAATACAGAAATGGAAACTTCACTACAGAATGCAGAAAACTAGTTTCTCTCTCACAGGAGGGTTCCCAAGACCACCTTGTTGTTTTCTAACTTCTCACAAAGTATGGGAATCAGAATGAATAACGTCCCGGATATTCCAGCTAATTTAATTTTTAAGAAAGGGCTAGAACAGTGAGAGATAACCTTTTCCGGAGCGAGAGCCCAAATCAGAGAGAGAGGGAGGGAGGGAAGGAGAGAGGGGGGAGAGGGAGGGAGGGAGGGAGGGAGAGAGAGAGAGGGAGAGAGAGAGGGATGGAGGGATGGAGAGAGAGGGGGGAGGGAGGGAGAGGGAGGGAGAGAGATGGAAAGAGATGGAGAGAGGGAGGGAAGGAGAGAGAGAGAGGGAGAGAGGGAAGGAGGGAGACAGACATACGCAGGAGGGGGGGAACTGAATATGTGAGATTGAATTGAGTTGAAACTCCCTATCTACAGCCTCCTGCTTTATTGAAGGGTAACCTACTAGGCGATATTGTTAAACAAATAAACTTCCTTACAAATTTGAACCCCAGGCCTGTTATGTCAATGACAAAGTTCTCACTATTGTCCCTTCCTTCAACACGTATCGGCCAGAGTAAATATCTGTGTATTAATGTGTCTATTTCAACGTGCGTCAAGAATCATCGAGTTTGCTCATTTATGGTAATTCAATCTCTTTGGGCTTCCTCCCTCCCCCCAGCAGGGTTTGTTGAACAAACCATAAAGGCTTAATTTACATAAAACATCAAAGTAGATGTACAGAATCTTGTATCTGCTTGTAGGACACTACAGGATTGTACAGTGTATATATCTGGAGTCAGCAACCATAAACACTCAAAGAGCCACAAAGGTGCTAACCAGAAGACACCCACCCCCCATTCAATTCTAGAGCCGACCGGAAGTCTGGTTCCTCCACCATAGAGTCTCCTCCTAGTGTGCTGTCCTTTTTCCTTTTACTGACTGGCGACAGGGAGCCGCAGCAGAGGGATGAATGAGCCACATGCGGCTCCAGAGCCACGGGTTGCCTGGTATATATCAAGGGTTAGGCTCCGGAAATAAATCTGGCATGGAGGAGCATGGAATAGCAACCTGCACTCCGCAGCTCCAGAGAAGGCCACGTCAAAATGTGGCTCCTGTTTTGCATTTTTCTGAATCGCCTTTGTTTTCCTTCCCAATTCTCAAAAGGTTAACCTCGAATGTCAAAGGGTTTTTTTTCCTCTTCAAGTGAAGCCTGAGAAGCTTTCACAAGACGATGATGGAGGGGGAAAAAGAGGTCAGGTGCAAAGGGAAAAGAAAAGAAAAGAAAAAAGATGTGCCTTGTTTTTTTGTTTTTTTTTACTGTTTAACTGGAGGCTTTTAAAGGAAGGGAATCTGCAGCAGTAAGATACAGCATAAATCAATAATGACAACATTGAGTACATTTTAACGCAGCTCTTTCATCCTGGAACATGAAAGTGCTTTGAAATATTTATTTAATAAACTCCATAGCACCCCGGGAGCTATCTCCACAGAGTGATAAATGAGGCAAGGGCTGTCCAAAATCACGTAGGGTTGCAAACCAGAAGACGACAGAGTCCTGTCCTAGTATCCTTGCAGGTCGAGTGTCCAATCCATCAAAAGCATCTTGAAATAAATACGCAAGTGGGAAATCCAGGGTTCAATTTATCAAATGACATATAGGCAGGGTGAAGATGCTCGCCTCCCACTTGGAAGGTTGAGAGTTCAATCCTACCGTAGGTAGCGGCAGATGTTTCTCTCTTAGGGCACAAAGAAAAAAAAATATCTGCTGCGAACTCCGTGTGGTGTCAGGAAGGGCATCCGGCCAGTAAACTCTCAGCTCCATCCAGTGGCCCTGACTCTACCGCCAATTAAGAGATGACAGGGTCGTAAAAAGGGAGCTTCTGAATAGGAAAATCCAGATGCATAAACAGCAGTTTCATATGTCCTCACCCAAGACCAATTCCGGGGTTAATCTCTTTAGACAGATAGCATCCCCATGAAAAGAACTGGTCCAGAATCTGGAGGTGCTCTGGGACTCTCAGCTACTGATAGAATCAGAGGTGGGTTGCTCCTGTTTCGGCCTGGATCGGGTGAACCAATAGTAGCGGCAGCGGGAGGCTCCGCCTACCCAACGGGACGCTTTTATGCTTATACGCTTCTGTGTCAAAGATTACTTCGACTTACTGTATTTGCTTCTCAACTCATCAACTAGAAATTGACTTTACTTTCAGGTGTAAAATGGGGCAAAACTCACTTAAGAACCATCTCGCTTAGCAAACAAAAAGTTGGGCTCTATTGTGCTCGCAAGTTGAGGACTCCCTGTATTCTAATCACCTCATGAGTAGACTTCCATAATATAATCTACATGGGACTGTCACTGAAGACACTATACAGAAAATATAAGTAGTTCCAAAGGAAGCAGCTTGAATACCAACATGGAGAATTGGTCATTGTTGTATAACACCAGTACTAATTGCCAATTTATTTTCTGGTGCAATTCAAAATCCCGATGATGACCTTAAGGTGCCTGTTATCTATAAGACCACTTTCTCTACATGTTTCCCTGAAAATAAGACCCAACCCAAAAATAAGCCCTAGCGTGATTTTTCAGGATGCTCATAAACCCTACCCCAAAAATAAGACAGACACATTTAGTGCCATATTTCCCTGAAAATAAGACCTAACCAGAAAATAAGACCTAATGCATCTCCATAAGACCTTTTGGAGCTAGAATTATAAGGCCCGGTCTTATTTTTGGGAAAACATGGACAGAGTCTGCTTCCCAAGAGATGCCTTCCCTGCTTCTAAGAGTTGAACTCAGATGCCATCGGACTTGATGGCGATTCTTCTCAACGGATGTTCCCTTCCCTCACTCACAAATCTAGAAAGCTTGAGTAGAATTGGTTGTTCCAAAGAGCATTCAGGGATGGAGATGTGGCCACTAAGAGATATACGACAGGGTAACCAGGTTCTTTGATCATTTATGCTACATTGCAGGCTAATTCTGCCCACTGCCAGGAGTTCAATTCTCAAGGTTGACTCAGCCTTCCATCCTTCCGAGGTGGGTAAAATGAGAAGCCAGATTGTTGGGGGCAATAAGCTGATTCTGTAAACCACTTAGAGAGAGAGCTGAAAAAGGACTGTGAAGCAATATGTAAGTCTCAGTGAAGTTGTTTGTTGCTACTATGGTATTGTACAATGAAATTATTTTATGTACAGATATATGATTATGCCTGATTTATATTTATTTGGCTAAGCCTGTGTTTATATTTTTGTTCTGAGCGTCTTAGAACTGGGACAACTGACTCATGCTTTCAACCCCAAGCTTGCCTTTCAGTTTCATTTTGGAAAAAATATGTAAATACTAGCGAGTTCTAATTAAAGACAAAAAGTACTTTTTTTTAACCCATCCACAGCCAATCTTTTTAATACTTTCTACTGGACAGCATGAGAAGGGCTCAAGATCCATTGAGAGGATGCTGACATTATTTAGCAATGTGGAAATTCATTCTTCCTGACTCTGATTACATAATCCAAGGCTGTAAATTGAAGATGGCCACACAAGGGTCTGGCTTATATGGCATGGGAATGAGAAGCTAAGCCCACCAGAATCTTTGTGCGTAATCTCAGGGCTGGGGTTTTATTTAATGTTAATAACTCTAGTGTGTGTGTGTGTGTGTGTGTGTGTGTGTGTGTGTGTGTGTGAGTGTGTGTGTGTGTATGAATGCATGTATGTAAACATTCCCCTCGCATATGTGCTAGTCGTTCCCGACTCTAAGGGGTGGTGCTCATCTCCGTTTCAAAGCCAAAGAGCCAGCGCTGTCCGAAGACATCTCCGTGGTCCTGTGGCCGGCATGACTAAATGCCGAAGGCGCACGGAATGCTATTGCCTTCCCACCAAAGAGGTCCCTATTTTTCTACTTACATTTTTGCATGCTTTTGAACTGCTAGGCTGGCAGAAGCTGGGACAAGAAATGGGAGCTCACTCCATTACACGACACTAGGGTTTCGAACAGCTGAACTGTCAACCTTTCTGATTGACAAGCTCAGCATCTTAGCCACTGAGCCATGTCATAAATATGTATGTATGTATGTATGTATGTGCGTATGTATATGTATACGTGTGTGTATGTGTATGTGTATGTGTATGTATGTATATACATATACATATACATATACATATACATATACATATACATATACATATACATATACATATACATATACATATACATATACATATACATATACATATTCATATACATATACATATACATATACATATACATATACATATACATATATTGTATGTACATATGTATGTATATTTAAAAAGGCACATCTTTTAAAAAACCATTAAGAAATAGAACAGAACAGAAAACAAAACAAAGCTATGAACAGCTTTTAAGTGGCACAAAAACAAAATAGAAAAACTACAGTTGGAAAAAAAAAGTCTAATCCCAAAGAGGGCAGCAATGACCTATTGTAGGAATCGGAATTAACACCCCAATTGCCAAAAAGCTTTGGGAGCAGCCCAGGCCTTGGCAGGTTTCTTCCATGCCAACAGGAAAGTTGGGTAATTGACAACAACAACAACACCAATGGCATACTTTGCAATCCAGCTAGTCTGCTGCACATCAGCTCCATTATCTCCAGGTTCTGGAAAATGGAGGTTTCACCGTATTCAAAGCTATTGTTTCATGCTTGGCTTTCTCTTTACCCATGGCACAGAAGGCCTAGCAGTATGTTCACAGGGCAGGTTAAGTACCGTTGGTTTAATTTGCTAGGAGTTGAATTGAGAATCTACACTTTCAGTAAACCTGGTCACTTTGAAAGATTTAAGGGTGCCGTCGGCCAGACAGTGTCGGCTAGCGACCCCCAGGAGGAGACCCTTTCTGTGGGAGCGCCTTCCCTCTGGAATGAGCTGCCCCCGGAGCTTCGCATAATCCCCGACCTCCGGTCCTTCCGACGCGCCCTAAAAAGTTGGCTTTTCCAGCAAGCCGGCCTGGCCTGAACAGAATAAAATAAATGATTAATGTAATTGTTAATTATAATCTAATTTTTAAAATTGTATTGTTAATATTAATTGGGTTTGTTTTTGGATACTTTTTCTTTAATTTCCTTTTTAACTTTTGTAATATGTGGAGGTTTTTTTTAATGTTGTACGCCGCCCTGAGTCCTTTGGGAGAAGGGGGGCATATAAATCCAACAAACAAACGAACATTTCAAAGCAGATTTCAAAATTCGCCAGCCACAATCTAAACCAGGGGTAGTCAACCTTTTTATACCTACCGCCCACTTCTGTATCTCTGTTAGTAGTAAAATTTTCTAACCGCCCACCGGTTCCACAGTAATGGTGATTTTATGAAAACCTAATGAAATTTTTTAAATAATGCTATGAAATTTTTTTTTTAAGTCAATTAAATTTTTAAAAAAGGAAAGTGCTTCAGTATCGGATAAAACTCCTACCGCCCACCATGAAAGCTGGAACGTCCACTAGTGGGCGGTAGGGACCAGGTTGACTACCAGTGACCTAAACACTGATTTAGGAGCCAAGGTGGCGCAGTGGTTAAATGCAGCACTGCAGGCTGACTGCTAGATCAGCAGTTCAGCGGTTCAAATCTCACGGGCTCAGGGTTGACTCAGCCTTCCATCCTTCCGAGGTGGGTAAAATGAGGACCCGGATTGTTGTTGGGGGCAATATGCTGACTCTGTAAACCGCTTAGAGAGGGCTGAAAGCCCTATGAAGCGGTATATAAGTCTACTGTTATTTAGACCAACTGGCTAATTTATGATTGCGTGCTGCTGGGAATGGGATTAATTCAGCCCCCAAGTGAAGCCATTGTGTGAACTGAGCCAACACATTATGTGTGTATGGGTTGTTGTTGTTGTTTTAAACTTCTGGGTGGTAGGTTAGGAGTCCACAATACAAAAAGTTAGTGGAGGGGGGGAGAGAAGGGAACAGAAAAGAGGGCAACAATTTTTTTTTATTATTATCTCACCTTTGAAATGTATGTACTTTTGTATTGTTTGCGTTGTTTTTAATTGTTGTTGTGTCTGGTTGTTTTATAATACTTTTGTCTATTTGTAAGCTACAGGATCATATACAGGTAGTCCTCGACTTACAACAGTTCATTGAGTGACCATTCAAAGTTACAACAGCATGGAAAAAAATTGACCATTTTTCACACTTACAATCGTTTGCAGCATTCCCATGGTCATGCGATCAAAATTCAGATGCCTGGCAACTGAGTTCATATTTATGACAGTTGCAGTGTCCCTGCATCATGTGATCACCTTTCTTATAACTTCTGGAAAGCAAAGTCAATGGGGAAGCCAGATTCACTTAACAGCGGCATTACTGATTTAACAACGGCAGTGATTCGCTGAACAACTGTGACAAGGAAGGCTGTAAAATGGGGCAAAATTTAACAATTGTCTCATTTAGCAACAGAATGTCTTATTTAGAACAAGGGTGTCAAACTCAAGATCCGCATGGCTGCCCTTGAAACAGCAAAAGACTTGCCCGCAGTGCCTCTGTCAGCAAAAACGGAGCTCAGGAGGGCCACATGCGGTCCTCCAAGGCCACGTTTTCAGCCGCAACGGCCTCCTGCAGTCCTCTGCCAGTGAAAATAGACCTCTGTTTTCACTGGCAGAGGACTGGAGGAGACCACTGCGGCTGAACATCGGTCCACCTGAGCTCCATTTTCACCGGCAGAGGGCTGCAGGCTGTTACAGCCAAAAATGGAGCTCAGGGAGGCCGCTTTCGCTGGCAGAGCCCTTGGGCCGCCACAGACGCCCCTGACCCAAGTGACATCAAGCTGGCCACACCGACACCTGCCACACCCACCCAGTCCAAGATCAAATACAACCCTGATGCAGCCTTCAATGAAACGCATATTGACGCCCCTGAGTTAGAACATAGAACAACAGAGTCGGAATATGCCACATCTGTTTGTATTTCCCTGAAATAAAATTCACTGCAACTAACTATGACGATAATGTGTAGCTGGGTTTTTTTTTTATGCTATTGGACCTTGAAAGGTTAGGGTGCCACATTGGCGTACATGCAATTATTCCCAAATCATATTAACATCATCTTCTATGCCAGCGGTCAGCAACCTGTGGATCTGGAGCCGCATGTGGCTCTTTCATCCCTCTGTTGTGGCTCCTTGTCACCAGTCGATAAAAGGAAAAAGGACGCCATGCTAGGAGGGGACTCTATGGTATGGGAACCAGACTTCCCATTGGGAGAGGAAAAAGGACGCCGTGCTAGGAGGAGACTCTATGGTATGGGAACCAGACTTCTGATTGGGAGAGGAAAAAGGATGCTGTGCTAGGAGGAGACTCTACAGGGGGATCAGACTTCCGGTCAGCTCCAAAATTGAATGAGGGACTTCCGGTTAGGATCTTTGTGGGTCTTTGAGTGTTTAAGGTTGCTGACCCCTGATCTATGCAGAAACTGTCAAGTCCAACAAAAAGTGAACAGGCTACAGGATGATCTTACCGGCATCTGACTTCTGAGGATAAAATTTTCAGGGATTAACAATAATCACACAGGGAGATAGGAGGTCAACGGAAACTTAAACTTTCTGCAAAAGGAGGTTTATTTACACATTCCTCCACCACACCCTCAAACGAAACGTAAGACAAAGAGGTCACCAAATTAAAAGCAAGGGATTTGTGTTCCTTCTTTTTCCTCTCCCCCAGCTCTGTCTTCACTCCTGGAAGAAGGAAAGATGAGTCAGCTTGCCTATTGCCAGCCAACTTAAACTCCTATTGTCAAGCCATCAACAGTGTGTTTGAATGTGTGCCATCCAATTTCTTCGGTCCAAGTTTTTAAGCGTCACCACCTTCCAGGAACAGCTTTTACTTGCACATATCTTAAGACTTTCACAGTTGGAAGGAATCCTACAACAGAAGCCCGGAACAATTGTTGGGTGAACAGATGCAGAGATCGAGAGGTGGAGTCATATCAAACCCTTCAAGGAGCAAACCGGGGACAAATGTCCAATTAATCATGCGTTATATTACAGGATAGGAACGAGATGTCAGAGCGATACAGGAAACTCTTTGGAACTCTTCTGTTTGCATTATAAATCCCCAGAGCCTTTTGTTTTCCTTCTTCTTCCTCCCTCTTTAAATGAAAATAATGCTTAAATTGGAATTCTTAATTAATTTATTTATTACACTTGTTAAATTTGTTCCACTAGTGTTCTTACTGTATTTTTCAGAGTATAAGATGCACCTTTTTCCCTCAAAAAAGAGGGGGGGAAATCTGGGTGCGTCTTATATATTCAATACAGCATTTTTGGTCTACCAAAACCTTGCCCCCTTTGCAAAAATGGATGTTTGGGAGGCTTGCAAAGTGCTCCTGAGGACTGGGCAGGGCAAAAACAAGCAAAAAATGGGTCATTTTTGCTCTTTTTGCCACCCTCCCCCAAGCCCCCAGGACAGTGGTGGGTTTCAAAAAAAATTTGAACCTCTTCTGTAGGTGTGGCCTGCTTTAGCAATAGCAATAGCAGTTAGACTTATATACCACTTCATAGGGCTTTCAGCCCTCTCTAAGCGGTTTACAGAGTCAGCATATTGCCCCCAACAACAATCCGGGTCCTCATTTTACCCACCTCGGAAGGATGGAAGGCTGAGTCAACCCTGAGCCGGTGAGATTTGAACAGCCGAACTGCAGAACTGCAGTCAGCTGAAGTAGCCTGCAGTGCTGCATTTAACCACTGCGCCACTTCGGCTCTCAGCTTTCCGGGTCCACTGGTGGAACCTCTTCTAACTGGTTCGGTAGATTTGACAAACCGGTTCTACCGAATAGGTGCGAACTGGTAAGAACCCACCTCTGCCCCAGGAGCACTCTAAGAGCTTCCCAAAGCTTTGCATGCCCTTTTTTGTGCAAAAAAATGGCCTGTTTTTGCAAAAAACAGGCCCTTTTTTGTTCATTTTTGCCCCTCCCCAGTCCTCAGGAGCACTTTAAGAGCCTCTCAAAGCTCTGCATGCCCCCCCCTTTTTTTTTTGCAAAAAAACAAGGTATGCAGAGGGTTTTTTGAGACCTGCAGAGTACAAAAACTTTCTTTTTAAATTTACCTCTTCAAAATCCTGGTGCATCTTATACTCTGATGCATCTTATAGTCTGAAAAATACAGTATATGTCTCTATCAGCCAGTTTGATATGGTGGTTAAAGCACCAGGCACTTTATGTTTGTATGTTTATTATACTTGTATGCCGCCCTATTCCCGAGGGACTCAGGGCGGCTAACAAACAAGTGGGGAAGGGGGAGATACAAAAAACAAACAAGACAAAAAACAAGATACAAAAAAACAGATTAAAAGCTACACAACAATCACAATAATTCAAGTGGGGCTGGGAACTCATCAGCCCCAGGCCTGCCGGAACAGCCAGGTCTTTAACTAGGAATTTGTGAGTTCTAGTTCCAGCTGAGGGACAAAGCCAGCTGGGCCAGTCACTCTCTCTGAATTGCTAATCATGCCTGTGCACAAGAATCTTCTCAGCTAATCCTTAACACCAGTTTGGGGTTACTTAACAGAATTCAAGGGAGGTTGGAGTTAGTTCACTTGTGGTTATTCAGGGATTCTAGGCAGATCCCTCTTTTAACACTGCCCTCAGGCTCTGCCACCCCTCCTCCTACAGAGCCAAAGTTTCAACTGTGGTTAGAAACAAGACTGCACACATGAACAACTTTTATACGCACAGAAAGTGCCCCCAAAAGTCAAAGAGAAGGGCAGACACTGTGAACATGTTGTTGTTGATGAACAATGGAATGTGGACAATTTAAGCTGGGGGAAAAAAACACTTGATGCCCCTCGTGTAGCTATGTCCAATTATTTTCACTGGCCCTAAATTCACAACATTCATGTCCTTTCTCAAATTGGGGAACTAACAAATCACTGTTGGAAGACAACTAGATTTTCATTAGTAAGAACAGTCAATTAAAAGCAATGATGATGGATCATTACCATCTACTATAAGTGGTCTTCCAACACTGCAGAAGCCAATTTTTCTTCTACAAAAAAATGTGCTGAAATTAAGGCCAGCAAAGCTATGGCATTATTTTGGTCAGACGCCTAAACATTTCTGGCTGCTCTAGTTATATGAGAATTCTAGCTATTGGCCAGTCATGAAGCATTAAATCTTCTACTTTATTTTTTTTCCCTATAGCCATTATGGGTAGGAGGAGAGGAAAAAGAGGTCATCGTGAAACCATTCTGCACTACTAATCTAGTGCAGGGGTGTCAAACTTGATTTCATTGAGAGCCGCATCAGGGTTGTGTTTGACCTCAGGGCCCGGGGTGGGCGTGGCCAGCCTGATGTCACTAGAGCTCCGTTTTCGACTGCGATGGCCCCCTGCAACCCTCTGTCAGTGAAAACGCAGCTTTCTGCTGGCAGAGGCATCACAAGCTGGTCCTTTGTTGTTTCCAGGGCCAGATCTAAGCACCCTGTGGGCCAGGCGTGGCCCGCGTGCCTTGAGTTTGACACCCCTGATCTAGTGCAAAGTGTGTGTATGTATGTCTCTCTCTGTGTGTGTATACATCAGTGGTGGGACTCAGCCAGTTCGCACCTATTCCGGAGAACCGGTTGTTAACTTTCTGAGCAGTTCGGGGAACTGGTTGTTGGAAGAAACCTCCTTTTGTTTTTTCCCCACTTTCCAGGGCTAATCCTGTAAGGAAGGCAGGAAGGAAACGTTCTGGTGTTGTTTCTAGCCTAATCTTTATTGCCCTGCTTACAGAAACTGCCTCTCCAGTTAACCCTTATTACATTGTAACAGCTAAGGCGAAGCGCCCATCGACGTGAGTGATGTTGAGTTGGCCATGCCCACACAGTCACATGACCACTGAGCCTCAACTACCCAGCTGGTCATTAGGGCAGAGAACCGGTTGTTAAATTATTTGAATCCCACTGCTGGTATGTATGTATGTATGTATGTATGTATGTATGTATGTATGTATGTATGTATATTTCAGGCTGATGAATCTACAGTTCTACAGTTATCCCGACCTTATTCACTTCAGGATGTGAAACCATCTCTGGGTTGTTTGAAACAAAGAGGAAAAGTTTCTTTCTGGGAATATTTCGTTTGGATTTCATTGGATGCTTAATTGCCTAACGTATAATTCCAGGAAACTAAAATCTATGGAGCATATCTAAAAGGAGACCAAATATCAATCAAGAATACTGCTGCCTTGCATTATTGAAAGTGATTGCCCTGAAAGCAAGATGTTTTAATAACAGATGATTCTTAATTCTCCATACAACATCTCCCTGGTGGAGAGTAAAATGTTTCTCATAAGAAAACTAGCTTGAACTACTTTCTGGAACTGGGACTATGAAAGATGCAACCTGCATTTTCTTAGTATGAGCTGTACGATCCTATTCATCTTTTCGCACTCAAGCATTTTGGGAATTTCATCAATTGAGCTTGAAATATTTTTGCACTTCCGATTTGCTAGATGAGACCACTTTTTCTTGGTCATGGGATTCAGAATCTTGTCCCCTTTCTACTTCCCTATTTGCAATTTAGATTTTTTTTTAATTTTTTATCTTCTTACCTCTATAAAAATATTGAAGACTGCAACTGTTGCCATCATTCTGCTTAACAACTAATTCCCACAACACTGTCAAATAATTTACCAAGACTGTATTAGTATTCTTCTTCTCTTCCTTCCTAATATCTATCTCTTCCCACTTATAACCATGTTGCTTATATCTTTCAATTTATATATTTTTATTTGTTTCCTAGTGTGATTTATTAACTTATTAGTAACCTTGATTATCACTAAGTGTTGTATCTTTTTATTCTTGATGAATGTATTTTATTCCCCTTATGTACACTGAGAGCATACGCACCAAAGACAAATTCCTTGTGTGTCCAATCACACTTGGCCAATAAAGAATTCTATTCTATTCTATTCTATTCTATTCTATTGTAAACAAAGATCAAAATTTTGTCAAGGCTACTGTTAGATGCTACAGCAATCAAATTGGCATCCTGTTCAGTCTCTTAAACACACACACACAATGACACAATTTCTAGTCCCGTGGGAAAACTTATGCATTGATTTTTTTTAAATTCCCAAAAGAAAAACAAGATTTATAGAAAGCAGTTTCACAAATACAAATTCGTTTTACTATTCTCTTTCCCTCCTTCACATACAGTACTTCACACATTCTTAGTCCTGATAATATTACATTCATTGGATTCCCTAATTCAGTGGTCCCCAACCTTTTTATCGCCGCGGACCAGTCAGCCTTTGATAATTTTACCGTGGCCCGCTGAGGGCGCGCAGGGGTGGGGGGGCGTTGTTCGCGCGCGCTGTAAAATGTAAAATTTTATTGAATATTAACTAGGTTGCTTCTTTTAAGCTATTTTAATGTTTTAAAAAGTAAAATCTGATTTGACAAAATTCTCAAGAGTAGTACATGAAATTTTGGCATAAACCTGCGTTATTCTTAGGTGAACATTCTGAGTAAGTTCTAAATAGCCGAATTTCTCTATTTCCTTTTGAGCCTGTATCCGCAAGACTCCATGCAACACATTCAAGGAACTCATATCCCTCCATGAAGTATGGAGCATTCCCAGAGTTTACAGAATACGCATCTTGACACCATATTTGACTCTTCACAAGGAGTAGAATACACAGCTATAAAACGGGAAGAAGCAGACTCGGTCGGGGGGCGGCAACGGGCGCTTCACCAGGCGGGTCGAAGGAGCCGCAGTCGGCTTGGCATTCGGGGCTGGGCGGGGGGCCTGGCGCACCGAAGCCTTCGCCTCTCGGAAGGGTCAGCGAACCGCCTGGCGACACGGAAGGTCGGCCGCCTGCCCCCTCCCCTCCATGGGAAGCACGAGGCTCCACGTCCTTTGAGCCCGAGTGGCCGCCAGGCCAAGTGCGCGCCTTCACTTTGGCGACAAAATGACAGCCCTGGAGAGCTACTGTGGTGCCAGGCTGGGTGAAGGGAGCCGCCGCCGGCAGGCGGGCGCCCTCCCCTCCCTCCCGCAGCGGAGCCTCCCTCGGCCTCTCGGAACGGCGAAGCTCCCCAAGTTCCCCCGAAACGGCCGCGCTGCGCCCCTCCCCCCGCAACCTTAGGTTCTCCTTGAGAGGAAAATGCAGCGCCGCCGCCCCCTCCTGCCCCCCCCTTGTCATTCCACGGGGCAGGCGGGCCGGGCGAGTCCGCGGACAAAGTTTCGCCTCCCAGGCAGCCTCCGCCAGCAGCATCCCAAATTCGGGCCGAGGCCGCCGCTCCCGCCCCCTCCCTCCCGGGGCGAGCAGAGCAAGAGGGCGGGGGGGGAGATCGGGCCTCCCCTCGCCTCCCCAGCCCCGCACATCTGGGGCGGCGGGGGGGGCAGAGAAAGGGCGCGTTCATGAGGACTACAAAGTTGCAAATATGGCCCCCAGCCGCTGCAGCTATCATGGCCCCCGGCCGCTGCGCGGCCCGGTGCCAGGTACTCCACGGCCCGGCACCGGTCCACGGACCGGGGGTTGGGGACCACTGCCCTAATTCACTTACACTACTGTATTTCAGATCATTTTCATTTTAAACTGGGTACTCTTCTATGAAAAACCAGAAAAGCCAATGGAAAAACTATGTCATTATATGAAATTTGTCTGAAATAGTATAGGGTTGCCTGCCTAAACATGGGAATAGAATAGAATAGAATAGAATAGAATAGAATAGATAGAAGGGACCTTGGCGATCTTCTGGTCCAATCCCCTGCTTGGGTAGGAAACCCATTTCAGACAAATAGATGTCCAATCTCT
Organism: Thamnophis sirtalis; assembly: GCF_051295495.1. Lineage (NCBI taxonomy): Eukaryota > Metazoa > Chordata > Lepidosauria > Squamata > Natricidae > Thamnophis > Thamnophis sirtalis. The sequence goes on from NW_028261389.1 coordinate 10,615,863, forward strand.
TCTTAAAAACTTCCAGTGTTGGAGAATTCACAAATTATAGAGGCAAGTTGTTCTGGAGGCAAGGGTTGGACTAGAAGACCTCCAAGGTCCCTTCCAGCTCTGTTATTCTGTTAAATCACCTGGACCAGGAGCAAAATAATAGTTGTTTCATCCTGCTGGACAACTGTAGCATTTACCGTAATAGACTAATGTGTCGAGAAAGTCCAGCATGCAACAGTCCTGGCATTCTTAAAATAGAACAATGATATAAGAAACTCATTACTAGGCCAACGGGCATGGTAGTTTTAATTATTTTTTTGAAGGGGACATATTATAGGTAATTCTTGTAGTAGAGGCAGTAGATCACTTTATTCCAAAAACTGAATAAGGTGAGATGCTATTCTTCTTGTCTCTTAAATTATCCCCTTCTCTCACAGACCACAAATGCCGGACCTTTGGTCCATCACAGCTGTTTTGATGTTCTTAAAGATCATTAGGGACTATATATTCACAAAATTTACCACTAGCAAAACAGCGAATCAGTCTTGCCCCGATCTCCATCTGTTCATTCAGGTAGGAGAAACTCCTGTTAATCCATCCTAATTTTCACCATTCAATAGCCACATGGCCTCTCACTGTGTCTTTGATCAGTTGAAAGAGGGGGGGGGGAAGGCTGCATTTGGAAGAAGACACCAAAAATAGCTCTGACATTTTCCCCTGCATGTCGCTCATCATCAGAAAGTCATCACCTATCCATAAGCCAAATCACCAATGCCAAAATCCCTAAGAAGAGACCAAATAGGCATTAAAAGCCACAATTTGGCTGAAAACTTTACATCAGAAAGCAAAGTCAATTTGTTTGATAAAGGATTGGTGATATAATGTATAACCTTAAGAACATATTACAACGATATTTTGTTGCTGATAAATAATTCTAATAAGGGAATAATTAAAAATTGGTATATATATATGTATATTTAGAATATTTTGTTGAAAAATGAAGGAATAAGATTTCTGTTTGAAGGTATGAGGTACAAGGATAACTATGAACATAAGCATACTTGATAATTGATTGGTGGAATTATGTATAATGGAAAATAGTGATATATAAATATAAATGGTTGGTAAAAAAAATATTTTCTTTCACATGGGGATTATATAAAGGTATACTGTTAACAAATAGATAATCAAGACTGTAAGGGAACCATGATTTATTGGGAAAAAAATAATACTAATCGTAATTGAACTTATACTGTACAATGAAAGTGAGGTATTTAGTTATACTAGATGAAAAATCTGTGATGGTAAATGTTATTGGAGAATATGGATGTTAAAACACCTGTAACCAAACGACATGTTGTATGTGATGATGTGCTTTTTTGTTTTTTCTTTGTTTTTTTTTTATTGTTGTATGTATGTGTTGTCTGTGTAATAAAAATAAAAATTTATATTAAAAAAAGAAAGCAAAGTCAATTTCTAGTTGATTAGTTGAGAAGCAAATACAGTTAGTCGAAGTAATCCTCGACGTGCCACCACAATTAAGCCCAAAATTCCTGTTGCTAAGCAAGGCAGTCCTTAGCTGCCCCATTCTATGACTTTTCTTGCTATAGTCATTAACTGAATTGCTGCAGCTGTTAAGTTAGCGACCTGATTTTTAAGGGAATCTGGCTTCCCCATTGCTAGTTCCAGAAGTGGGTTCCTACCGGTTTGGACCGGTTCAGCCAAGTAGGTAGTAACTCAGCCTGCCATGCCCCTGAACTGGTTCTATCCTCGGTGGTGCCATCTTGATTTTTGGTTCGGCGCATGCGCAGAACAATCTTCATTGCAAAAATGTACTCCCCCTCCCCTTTTCTAACGTTGTACGCATGCAGACTTTTTTAAGTGCACATTTTTTTGCACGCCCAATCGGCAGTAATGCCAGCAGCAACCCACCCTTGGCTCGTTCCTAGGTTGCAAAAGGAGATCACGTGACCCTAGGACACTGCAACCTAGGATAAATACATGCCAGTTGCCAAGCTTTAACTTTAACTTTAATGGAATTTGTATGCCGCCAACTCCCTAGGGCAGTGTTTCTCAACCTTGGCAACTTGAAGATGTCCGGACTTCAACTCCCAGAATTCCCCAGACATTCGCTGTCTGGGGAATTCTGGGAGTTGAAGTCCGGACATCTTCAAGTTGCCAAGGTTGAGAAACACTGCCCTAGGGACTCTGGGAGGCTAAGCAACCGGATTTTGATCATGTGACTATGAGGATGCTGCAACAGTTAAAGAATGGGGGGAAAATGATAGGACTACCTGTAGCCAAGAGCACTTTATCTCAGGGGTCCCCGACTCCCGAGCCACAGCCCAGTACCAGGTCACAGCCTGTTCAAGAACCGAGCTATGGAAGCAGCAGGTGTTCTGAGCTAGGCTTCCCCAAGCAGCACAAAGCCGAGTTCTTGTCTTAATAAACCCCTTTTATTTAATTTACAGTGAATTCCTCTCCAGCAAAGTCTTTCCTCTCCCCGAGTCTTTCAAGATAGTTCACAATTACGGACCTTTGTCAGGCTTAGAGAGGGGCCAGGCTGATATCTTTCAGACGCCACAATATTTGGCAAGAATGCAGAAATGAACTGCCTCCTGCAAACTCCACTCCCCTTTCGCTCCTCTTTTACTCCCTATGGGAGGAGCCATTCACCATCCACCTGTGACCTTACTCCCAAGTCAACCCTTGTTCCTTAGTGTTTCACTTCCTCTGGCAACTCAGCACATGCACACCCTGGGAACAGGTTCCAGCTGTTCATCTCCTTCACTGATATCTGACTCCAAAAGCAGCTGATTACCATATTTTTCGGAGTATAAGACACACCAAGATTTTGAAGAGGCAAATTTTTAAAAAAAAGGTTTTTCCACTCTACAGACCTCCCAAAAACGACCTGTTTTTCACGAAAATGGGCCCATTTTTTGCCAAAAAAAGAGCATGCATACCCTTTACAGAGGCTTGTAGAGTGCTTCTGGGGGGCTGGAGGGGCAAAAACGAGCAAAAAACAGCCTGTTTTTCACTCATGTTTGCCCTCCCCAACTCCCAGGAGCACTCTGGGAGCCTCTTAAAGGCTATGCATGGCCATTTTGGTGAAGGGGGCAGGGTTTCGGAAGGCAAAAAATGCCATATTCAGTGTATAAGATGCACCCAGATTTTCACCCTCTTTTTTAAGGGGAAAGGGTGCGTCTTACACTCCGAAAAATACAGTATGTTCTTTTCACAGAGACAATTACAAATTTTTAAATACAAAACCCCATTTTAAGAAATTATAGTGAGTTTTCAGTACAAATTAATATGTTTTCATTATGATATGAGACAATGTTTGGGGGGAATAAAAGAGACATCAATAATGAGATCATCACATCAATAATACAATGACATGATGAGATGCTTGTTTCTGGCTGTTGGTTTTGAGTTTCGATAAGTTAAAAAAAATGCATTTTGGCGGAATGCAGCAATGCAAGAAGAAAAGAAAAACAGGTCAACATTTCAAGGCAGCCTAAAACCACAAATAGCATCAACATGCCTTGCCAAGAAACCTCTGGAAATGAAGAAGGCTTTTCTGATGTATATATTTTTCTTAGAAAGGGACTAATTGCTCGGTCAAATGTGAGGCTTTTCCCACAGCAAATGTCAGTGACAGAGACCAAATCTCTTGAATAACCAATGCTTCAAGAAAAGTCAGCATTAGACAGCTAATGCCACACCATTAGGCATTGTGCTTTCCCCATCATCACCGCCAATAAAATACACTCCCAGTGAGGTTCATAACCCCTGCTTGAACACAGCAAAAGGAATGGAATTCACTGTTTGCTTACAAATAAAACAAAATCAGCCTTCCTGTTTCTCAAAAGTTTGCTTTCCTTCTGAAAAAAATAACACTGATTTCTTTTTCTTCTTCTTTTTTTTAAAGATTCTCACGATGGCAGATAGTTAACTTTGAATTTATTTTGAAATATGGTGCTGTTTTTTGAACCTAATTTATTAGTCAAGGGACAAGCATTATCATTGCTGTGCTCTGTTATTTTCCCGTGATCACTTCCAAATGCTTTCCTGTCCTCTCATACAATCTATTTGGGGGGGGGGGGAGTTCTTTCTTGATGCCTTCTTTTGACATTGAATTAAAGCAGGGAAGCTGCTAGATCAGGGAGTCTCCAACCTTTCAATCTTAATCCTGGAAACCCCTGTGCAGGAGGATTCTACATTTACACAGCGCCTCAGGTCACTGTATAAGCAAAGAAATTCAAGTATAGGCAATCCTTGACTTATGACCTGTTGTGGTCTGCCAGTGGCCTGCGGAGCTGGCAGCAGTCATACAGAGAGGAGATTGAGGGGGAACATGGGCCAGTCCTGGAGTCTGGGGAAGGCTCAGACGAGGGCTCTGCGTCGGAGGCAGAGAGGCGGTCAGGGCTATCTGGGAGTTATGTGCTGCCTCCGGACCCTACAGAGTCAGACATCAACGAGGCAGAGAAACAGGAGGAGCCTGTTCCCAGTGCGTGCATGCGCAGAGCTGCCAGAAGGCAAGAACAGTTAAGACAAAAGGGGCGACTCGGGAGTAAGGCTTGAAGATGATTGGCCCCTCCGAGAAGACATAAAATAGGAGCAAACGGACGTGAGACTTTGCAATAAGTAACTTTGTTCGTTTTGTTCAGTTAAACTCCGAAGCTCTGTTTTGACTCTGTGCTCCGTTTGGCCTTGCAAAACTAATTGGCAATTAGGTCTCTGGCATCGTTTCAAGGGAGATAAAAGTGGGTGCTTATCAGCCTTACCCTGAAAGACTGTGGCAGACTTCTTCTGTTGGACTCTTAACCGACTGGTTATCATTACGGGCTATGAATGTACATAATTCCCAGCTGTTTAAATTTTAAAAAAGGAGTTTGGGACTAAGTGTGTGGTTTTTACTGTCTCGGGAAGCCTAGGTCAGAACATGACCTGTCAATTAGTGACTTTTTGAAGTTATGACACACCTACCTAAAGGATACTTATGACACGGATTCAAAGTTGTGACAGTCAAGTCGTTAGTAACCAGGCCACATTTACAGCCATTGGCAGCATCTTCCAGTCATGGGACCACATTTTGTCGAAAACTGACATTTACTTCCAATTTATTTTGACAAAAATGGAGTCTTAGGAAGTTACGATTGTGATGGGCAAGCTCCACTGTGGTTGTAACTTGAGGACTATTTCCAACACAATGCTTCACCCACGAGAATATCTTTAGCATTGTTTACTCCCTGGAACTCACTTTTGGAAGCAAATTGTCTTTTGCCAAAAGGATAAAAATGAGGTAGAATTCTTTTCCCCCCTGCAGAACACCATTTAATGTAGCATCTCCTAACGTCATGCATTCCATTGAAAAGTTAAAAAGATAATCCACTACCTAAAATCTGGGCAGTTGAAACAGCTCCAAATATAGCCGTTTTATCATTTTTTTTATCAGGCCATGAAACAAGCCAGGCAGAATGACGGTAAGAGTTCACCGCCAGATATCACCAAGTATTTATTGCTATTTTTGCACATGTATTTCTCACGCTATGCTGCTCCTCAAAATGAGTGAAATAAGATAGAGCATTCAAACTTATTAATGAATGACAGGCGTTCAGTTCCTTGTCTCTGAAGTGTTTTTTTTTCCCATCTAACCAATCGAGAGAGGCTATTTAAGACAGGGGCCATCAATCCCAGTCCCCGCTCCGGTCCGTGGATCGGCATCGTGGCCAATCCACAGATCTATACAATACAATACAATAGCAGAGTTGGAAGGGACTTTGGAGGTCTTCTAGTCCAACCACCTGCCTAGGCAGGAAACCCTATACCGTTTCACACAAATGTTTATCCAACATCTTCTTAAAGACTTCCAGAGTTGGAGCATTCACAACCTCAGGAGGCAAGTTGTTCCACTGATTAATTGTTCTGTCAGGAAATTTCTCCTTAGTTCTAATACAATAATACAATACAATAGCAGAGTTGGAAGGGACCTTGGAGGTCTTCTAGTCCAACCCTCTGCCTAGGCAGGAAACCCTATACCGTTTCAGACAAATGGCTATCCAACATCTTCTTAAAGACTTCCAGTGATGGAGCATTCACAACTTCAAAAAGAGCCGAGGTGGCGCAGTGGTTAAATGCAGCACTGCAGGCTACTTCAGCTGACTGCAGTTCTGCAGTTCGGCTGTTCAAATCTCACCGGCTCAGGGTTGACTCAGCCTTCCATCCTTCCGAGGTGGGTAAAATGAGGACCCGGATTGTTGTTGGGGGCAATATGCTGACTCTGTAAACCGCTTAGAGAGGGCTGAAAGCCCTATGAAGCGGTATATAAGTCTAACTGCTATTGCTATTGCTATTCTGGAGGGAAGCTGGTGTGGCATGCCAGAGACAGGGTCACACAAACAAGTGAAGCCTCATCTCTGGGATGCAGGCGGCATATGAAACCACACCAACTCTGGTCCACAGAAAAAAAATACTGTCCACGGAACCGGAACTGGGGGCCCAAGAGGTTGAGGGTCACTGATTTAAGAGCCTGTGTGGAAACCACTGATGAGAGGTTTTCGCTCATGGCCGTTGCAGCATCCCCACAATCATGTGATCAAAATCTGGGTCCTTGGCAACTGGCATGTATTTATGAGGGTTGCATTGTCCTGGGGTCATGTGATCGCCATTTGTAACCTTCCCCATGTGCTTCCAACAGGCAAACTCAATGGGGAAAATCAGATCCGCTTAACAAGTGCATGATTCAACTCAACAACTGCAAGCGATTCGCTTAACAACTGTGCTAAAAAATAGGTCATGAAATGGGGCGCAACCCACTTAAAAACTCTCTTGCCTTGGGGTTCAATTGGGGTTGTAGGTTGAAGACCTATTGAATTAAAATAATCCTTTATAGACACAGCTGTAGCTATTCAATTCTCCACTAAAATAGCTTCAATTTTAAGGGCACTTGCTAAGACTGAACTAAAAACTGTTCCAATAACACAGTACGGCATTCCTTCATTCTTGATCTTTTACCCTGTCTGCACTAAATAACCTGCTAAACATTTTAAAAAGATTTGGTAGCCCAGTATATACTGTAAATGTGTTCCACCCTCTTATTCTAAACCATATATTAGGGGAGGGGAGGGGGAGAGAGAGGAGAGGAGAGGGGAGGGGAGAGGAGGGAGGAGAGGGGAGTGAAGAGGAGGGGGGAGGGGAGGGGAGGGGAGAGGAGAGGAAGCTATGCAAACAATTAAATCCTCTTCACAAAGTAGGATTGGGACATCCCAATTGTACTTTGTTTTGCCTACGAAGAATTAGGTGCTGGCTTAAAATCATTGCCCATGCCAGTACCCGCCATGCATGTGAATTTGTTGAGGTATTCTACCAAAGGAGCAATTAACAAACTTATTAACCTACATCCAACATATAAGAAACAAGACCATTTGAACAACCAATCAACAAAAGAACCAATCAGCTGCTCAGAATTTAAATATAGCTCCAAATGAACCAATCACACGATCAAACGACCAAACTGGCACACGAGATATTTATAAATTAAAGAGGAATAGGACCAGAAAACCCCTGCTGATGACGTTACCTAGTATGGTAACGAAACGTTCAGAAACTAAATTGAAACAAGCTTGGAGGGCAAACCACTGCCCAAAAATCCCCCCCCCTACTCGAATTTGCTGTGTCTGTTGTGCTTTTAAATTGTTCGCATTGTCCGATTGTTTTTGTCTTACTTTTTGTAATTTCCCCTCCCTTGGCTTTTGTTCAGCCGCCCTGAGTCCCTTCGGGGAATAGGGTGGCCTACAAATTGAATAAACTCCAAACTCCAAAAATCTAAACCCCGAGCTACAAATATTTCCTATTATTTAAAAGGTGAGTTTTTCAGAAAGCTGGATCTCTCACACCAGGAGACAAAATCTACTCTCCCCCCCCCCCCGCACACACACACACACACACAGCGGTGTGAATCTGCACAACAGATCATGTTTGCATCGTGTTTATGTGCTGCTTTTTACGGTGAGATTCAGAATGCTGAAAACAGAGTTAGGAGGCGATCTGTTTGCCGTGCTTCCTAAAATAATCCAAAAGTATATCTTTTTCCACTCCACTTTCCTTCTAAATCTGCCAAAACAAAGAGAACAAATGAATGCTAATTTGTTAAGCTGTTAATGTCACAAGTCAGTTGCTACCCTGGCAGGAAGCCTGATTTTATGTTGTTGGTAGTTTGCTATTTCAAACAAAGTTTTGCTCTCCCTTTTCTCTTCTTCCTGATCCACCTTGTATTAATTTACAAGGGAATTTTTCCTTTGTCGAAACACGCATGCCGCAAAGGCCATTTACAAAATATTATTTATAGGCTCGGAGTTCAAAAGATGGGAAACTTAAAGTCTGCGTTACAGCCACTGTGACCCTTCCCAGAGACCATCAGCTTAAATGGGACTCTCTGAAAGATTCTTTTGGTCCCCAACGGCAGTCTGGAAAGATTGCTGCCAAGAAAGAAATAAGCTGAGTATCTCCAGTGCACCACGGTTCTGAGAGCGCTATGAGTTTATCCCTACAAGGTCCCCTTCCAACTGCGATTTGGAGAATCTCTTAGTGTGAGAAAATGTATCCTTCGAAAGGGGGAGAAGTTTAAATAGCAAAAAAAAAAAAAATGAAAAGGAGCAGAGGAAAAGTGAGGTGGAAACTAATCAAGAAGAGAACCAACCTAGGGCTAAAGTTCCCCTCACAACATATGTGCTAGTCATTCCCGACTCTAAGGGGCGGTGCTTATCTCCGTTTCAAAGCCGAACAGCCAGCGCTGTCCAAAGACGTCCCCATGGTCATGTGGCCAGAATTACTAAACGCCGAAGGCGCACAGAATCCCCTTACTTTCCCGCCAAAGGTGGTTCCTATTTTTCTACTTGCATTTTTACGTGTTTTCCAACTGCTAAGGTTGGCAGAAGCTGGGACAAATAACAGGAGCTCACTCCATTATGTGGCGCTAGGGATTCGAACCGCCGACCTTTCTGATCGACAAGCTCACTGTCTTAGCCACTCAGCTATCGCATCCCTTTTAGGACTAAAGAGAGCCAAGCTTAAATATTGTTTTAGGCAAAATTGTATAGCTCAACACCTAAAATCTTAAGCAAATTCAATTATGATACCCATTGATAGAGTCATCGCCAATCTCTTGATCTAACCTATTAGGGTTGTTATGAATAAAATGTAGGGGAACAGCGACATATACTACCTTACTTTCAAAAACAGAAGGCAGAAATATAAAAAATGAAAATAAAAACTAAAATAAGAACCCATCTAAGATTAACTGGAAGAAGGCCATTATGAACATAGGAAACCATAAAGGAAAAAGACATGTTACAAGCATCAGATTTTTTTATCTGCCAACATCCATTATAACATCGAGACCCAAAAATATCCCCCAATCATTCACACGATGTACTACTCTTAAAAGAGCAGGTCAAAATTTGGCGATTTCTATCTTACTGCTAAGAAATTGAAAGTTTTTTTTTCTTTTTTTTTTTTAAAAAAGACATCAACTTTCAAGATTGGTTCTTTATTTTACTTAATCATCTTCAAAGAGTTATGATCTAGAAAGGAGAGCCGTGGCAGGAGTGATACAAACAGAGATTAGGGACTGCTGATAGTCATCAGGCTACTTCTATTTACAGGCTGAGATGAAATGTAACGTGATTGATTGATCGTGTGCCATCAAGTCATTTTCAATGCCTAGCAACCATATTGATGGATTTTCTCCATGACAATCTAGTACTAGCCCAGGGATGGTGAACCTTTTTGGCTGTAACCAGAATGTGCGTGCATGCATGCCGGCTAGCTGCTTCATAGGCACTAGAGCACCAGAAAACAGCCTGAAAAATGGCCAAAAACCCGGTCGGTTTTGGGGCCTTTTTCAGGCTGTTTTTTTTTTGAGGGGCTGAAAATGGCTGAAAAACAGCCCCAAAAAACAGTCTGAAATCGACCCGAAAAATGGTCTGGTTTTTGGGCCATTTTTCAGGCTGTTTTCTGGCGCTCCGGCACCTGCAAAGACTAGCTGCCAGCACGCATATACGTCAGTGGTGGGATTCAAATAATTTAGCAACTTGTTCTCAGCCCTAATGACCAGTTGGGTGGGTGTGGCTTGGTGGTCATGTTACTGGGTGGGCATGGCCAACTCAACGTCACTCATGAGGGCTTCTGTAAACAGGGCAATAAAGATTAGGCTAAAAACAACGCCAGAATGTTTCCTTCCTGCCTTCCTTACAGGATTAGCCCTGTAAAGTGGGGAAAAAACAAAAGGAGATTTCTTCCAACAACCGGTTCTCTGAACTGCTTAGAAAGTTATCAACCGGTTCTCCCGAATAGGTGCAAACTGGCTGAATCCCACATGCTGGAAACCAGAAGAGCAGCTGGCAATGGCACGCATGCCCATAGAGAGGGCTCTGCATGCCACCTCCGCCGTGCCAATAGGTTCGCCATCACAATTCTAGCCTATTGTTCCAAGTCTGCTAATGGCTGCAGAAGAACAGGAGGCAGAGCTGGGGGTGGAATTAAGTGTGTCATCAGCTTAGAGTTGCTACATTCCCAGAAATCACTCAAGCCCTCTTGAATTCCGTTACTGAATTTTAGTTGACTAGATTCTTGTGTATAGGCTTGAGTAATAAATCTTCTGAACTGCAACTTAATGTAGAGTCCTGATCATTTGCAACTAACATTGGTGTCCTCAACACCATTGTAACTGAGTCCATCAACCTTGCGGCTGGTCATCCTATACTCCTCTTTTCTTCCACCTTTTCCAGAGAGCTGGGTTGTTTTTTTCATAATACGTCCAAAGTAGGATACTGTAATTTTTGGAGTATAAGGTGTTCCGGAGTATAAGACACACCTGAGTTTTTGGGGAGGAAAATGAGAAGAAAAAATTCTGCCTCTGTCTACCAGCATCCATTGTATTCAGCCGGCTAACTTCCTGTCAGTGTGTGAGAGTTCATGACTTGGTCAGCCAATTAATAGGCATAGCAACGAAGCCAATGCGGCTATTTGGATTCCGAAACAGTATTTGCTGTGTGAGCAACAAGGAGACAGGAAGGAGCCTGGCTTAGCTGAGAACTGAAAGTGAAACTGTTTGTGTTTTGCTTGTATTTACTGCTTCTACCTTGGAAAACCTGTTTTTGATATTCTATATTATTATTATTTTGCATCCTGCTGAAGCAGTTACTTGTGTGTGCTTTCTGAATGTGATTGCTGCGGCAAACTCTGACCAGCCAGGTCAGCTTCAGCACTTATTGCAGCCTGATTCAGCACAGCTGATTGGCAGGTCGATCGGACTGCCGGAATACCCCCAATCAGCTGTTCCAGGCTGCAGGAATTGCCACGGATATTATTGCCTCCATGCCTAGTGTTTTTAGCCTCTGGTGAGGGTGGGTGGGGCTACATTTGGTGTATAAGATGCACCTAAATTCTCACCCTTTTGGGGGGGGAAGGTGTGTCTTATACTCCCAAAAATATGGTAATTGGAGCCTGATCATTTATTCCAGCTATCCTGGCTAATGATTAACAGTCATGGAAGTTGCAACTCTGTATCTGGAGAATTATAGGATGCCCATCCCTCTTGTTATGCAACCTTTCCCAACATGGAGTCCTTCCAGAGGGGGCTGAACTATTGTTCCCACTATTATCAGGTCATGCTGGCTAGAAGTGAGGAAATTTAGTCCAATTCTTCTGGGAAGTGCCAGGTCAGAAAAGAGTAATGGGAGATCAGGTGAAGTCGTTTCTGCTTGTGCTGCTTAAAATTCCATTTCCTCACTTGTGCAGAAACCAGAAATCAAGGGACATTCATCCAGGCAGTTGACCAACAATTCTGGGTGCTTTGTGCTTCTGGCTACCATCAGCATTGTTTTAAGATTGTAATGGGACCAAAACGGAGAACTTCTGTAAAATATCAAGTGCAGAATTGCTACAAATATTTTCTGCCTAAAGCAACATTTCAGTTCAGACTGGGAGGTCTGTGTATGATTAGACATCTGAAGACTTGCAAATCATTTTTCATTTTAAAAAAAAAATAAAAGGAAGAAAAAAAGAAGAACAGTTTCAGTAAGAATCTTCTCCAGGGGAATTTTGGATAACACCATATATCTCTGCCTGTGACACAGAATCCAAGAGGTGCTTAAGGAGTTTCTGCCGTGTTCATTCTTTTTTTTTTTAAGAGAGCTTTTTTATTTTTCTTTAAAAAAAAACACAAACATGTCATCATTTGTCAATCATTAAGACATTGAAGTACAATTTTTTTTTGTTGTGTATACCCCTCCCTCCCTCCACCCCCCCATCCCCCCTCCTCCTTCCCCCCCCCCCCCGACTTCCCAGAACCCGTACACGGTATGGATTTTTAACTAGCACAGTCTAAAATCTATTGAGAAAAAAGAAATAAAGAAATTAATGACATTCTAGATTGAACTTAGCTTCTTCTTACTGAACTGACTTTTAACAGTTTAAATCATTTCTGATCTTAAGCATAGGCTAACTGGAATTTCTTAGTCCCGTATTTATTTTGTATATAGTCAATCCATTTTTTCCAGTCTCGTTTATATCTCTCATTTGAATGATCTTTGAGGCATGCCGATATTTTAGCCATTTCAGCTAAGTTTGTTACTTTCAATGTCCATTCTTGGATTGTAGGCAAGTCTTCCTTCTTCCAATATTGCGCCACCAACAGTCTTGCTGCAGTTATCAGGTGCAGAATCAAATTGGTCTCTACCACTGTAAAATCAGTACATATACCTAGTAAAAATAACTGAGGAATAAACTTTATCCTTCTTTTAAAAACATTTTGCATGACCCACCATATTTTTATCCAAAATGCCTTAACCTTTTGGCAGGTCCACCATATATGATAATATGTAGCATCGAGAGAACCACACCTCCAACATTTAGGCTGTACATTCGGATACATAGAAGCCAACTTTTTAGGATCTAAATGCCATCTATAGAACATCTTGTAAAAATTTTCTCTGCCGTGTTCATTCTTGAAGCAAAGGAGATCCGTCAATGAGCAGATGTTTTCTATTGCTCTATAAAATCCAGATGAAATGTTTACGTCCCTACAGTCTTTTCAGTCAGCATTCATTTCTTGTTTTGTGTTGTTAAATAAGCTAATTCTGAACCCTTGGATGCGTGGCCATCCTGTAGTCTAGAATAGAGGTGGGTTCCTACCGGTTTGGACCGGTTCGGCTGAACCGGTAGTGGTTTGCAACCTGGGTCACTGTAACCAGCAGCGACCCAAGCCTGCCACGCCCCCGAACCAGTTCTCTTATGGGGCCGCCATTTTGATTTTTGGTTCTATGCACGTGCAGAACAATTGTAATTGTACAAATTATTATTATTATTCTTTTCTTTTAACATTTTGCACATGCGCAGACATATTTTGGAAGGAATCCACCTCTGGTCTAGAACCATGTGGCACACCTGATAGATATGGACTGGTGGTAAGGCTAAGCACAGATCTTATCTTGCATCTGTCACTGTCCTATATTCCACAACTACCTGAATTAAACTGACTTGGGCCACCCATGTAATTCACAGCATACTAAGGGTCAACTCTAAAGGAGCAATGCAAAATTAACAAGACTTCCTTCTCCGGAGATATAAAGGTAAAGACCTATGGTAGAAATCAAGCTGGGCTTGTAGGAGAAATACTGGCAGAACCTGGGGTGGAGTTAAAAGAGGGATCAGCCTAGAATCCCTACAGAGCCACCAATGTTCAACCTCCCTTGAATTACAGTGACTCTTATCTAACTGCAAGCATGGGCTGACCGTTAGTTGAGAAGATAACTTCTCAATAAATAGCAATAAATCAATTTAACTGGACCTTGATCTTTTGCACCATTCTTTTTGTAAGGGAGAACCAATGACCATCCAAGTGTCAACTCTGAAGCTGGCTTGACCGAGCCCATCTTTGAGGCTTCAATGGAGATGAGGACTAGGGAGGGGGGGAATAGAGATAGCTGGGTGTTTGTAGCCAAAACAAAATACTTTCCCTTGGGAACCAAGGACATTCCAACAGATGGCTGAGGAAAGGAGGAGTGATGTTACCAAGCAACTGGACAGCACCCTGATTGGACCATGTGACTGCTTGGGAAAAGAGGAAAACTTTTACTTTTAATTAGGTGAAAACCGCAGTCGTTTTTCACCAGTCTGTGCCAATGTGATATATCCAGATAAATTGCTCTTTGAGGGATCTATCTGCCTCGGAGTTCTGTTTGCTATTAGGTGTATCACTTGGAACCCTGACACCAAGCTCATGAAGTGAAATGTCCAATGACTAAGGCCTTTTAAAGAAAGCACTTCGTGTCTCTATGAAGAGCAGCTGGGTGGGTGGCGGTGAGACCCCTTTAGGCTCCACAGTTTCCAGAAAGAAGACTTCGCCACTGACATCAAAAGCAACTCGGTGGACTGAGATCCTGCAACGTATTTTGTTGGATCCTGCTACCGACGCTCTTGAGTTTTCTGCTGAATCTGAAGAAGGAAATCCACTCTGGGAAAAAGTTAGAACCCACTCAAGCCTCAGAAACCTAAATAGCAATTTACTTATTAAAGTCACTTATTGGAATCTAGATTCACACAGCTGTGCTTCAGCTTTTCTAACGTCCTACGAAACCACCGGCAGGGGAATCACTGGATCCCAGCCCAATGACCTGGCTTCCCTACCCATATAGTCGAGGGACCCATTTTAGCTGCATTTCTCCATTAAAAAGTACTAGACCCATATGCAAAATCTATTACCCCCCCCCCTCCCTATTCTAAGCTCCTGTATCTGAACAGATCCAGCCTCCAAACCCTTACGATATATCTTTTGACATGTGGAATTTTAAACACCAGGGCTTCGTCTTGTTTTTTTTAAAAAAGGAAGAAAGACAGAGGGAGAAGAAACTTGTTTGAGGCATCGGTTGTCATAGAAAAATACTTCTGCTTTGTAGAATTACAAAACGGCTTCACCTCTCCGGGTGCCAAAATTCCCTTGCATTTGCTACTGATTTCAAAAGTAGCAATTGAAGAGACCGGCCTATTGCAAAAGAGCCTTTCTTTCTTTCTTTAAAAAAAAAAGGAAAGGAAGAGAGATCTCTTGAAATCTGGATCCTTTCCCTTTTCGTGGGTCTGCCAAATTCAGCTGGTTGGATGGGGGGGGGGAAATATGTCTGCCTCTTCTCTGCTTTTTTTCAAGGTTTTATAACAATGGAACAATAACACTGGATATCGAAGGCTTCTCCTGGCCACTGCTTGCTTTCCAAATTAAAAATCTTCACACTTTTTTTCCCCATTAATCTGCATGGAGAGTAACAAAGCTAGTCACAAAACAATTTTCTGTTCGAAGGATCACTCAGAGTAGCTTATTAATTAAGGAAGGGGGGAATGGCAGAAACCTGTCAGTAAACTCATATCTTAAAGATCACTCAAATGAGAGATATAAACGAGACTGGAAAAAATGGATTGACTATATACAAAATAAATACGGGACCAAGAAATTCCAGTTAGCCTATGCTTAAGATCAGAAATGATTTAAACTGTTAAAAGTTACTTCAGTAAGAAGAAGCTAAGGTCAATGTAGAATGTCATTAATTTCTTTATTTCTTTTTTCTCAATAGTTTTTAGACTGTGTTAGTTAAAAATCCATACCGTGTACATGTTCTGGGAAGTCGGGGGGGGGAGGAGGAGGGGGGTTGGGGGTGGAGGGAGGGAGGGAGGGGCATACAAAAAAAATTGTACTTCAATGTTTTAATGATTGATGAATGATGAAATATTTGTGTTTTTTAAAAGAAATAAAACATATTTTGAGGGGGGAAAACCTGCCAGTAAACTAACATATTTTTCGGAGTATAAGAGAAATGAAATATTTGATTGTGAATGTGTTAACAGAAGCTAGAATTGTATTTGCTAAAAATGGGAGAAATGAGAAAATACCAATGCAGGAGGAAGTTATTGATAAAATAATGGAAATGTGCTGAAATGAGTAAATTGACATTTGAAATTAGAGAACAAGAAGATAAACAATTTTATACAATCTGGGATTTATTTTATCCGTGGTTAGATAAAAAAAATATGGAAATGAAAGCTACCAGGGAATGTTGTAAATATCAGAACAATTTAATGATATGGAATATAACATAAAAATATTTTACTACTGGAGATAATTGAGATGATGTAATGGACTGCTATGGTGTAAATGATCCCAATACTTAATATATCTCGTGGAAAATGAAGAATAATGGTGATGGTCAAATAAATGAGGTACAACAATAGTAATGTATATAGCAATAGCAGTAGACTTATATACCGCTTCATAGGCCTTTCAGGCCTCTCTAAGCGGTTTACAGAGAGTCAGCATATTGCCCCCAACAATCTGGGTCCTCATTTTACCCACCTCGGAAGGATGGAAGGCTGAGTCAACCCTGAGCCGGTGAGATTTGAACCGCTGACCTGCTGATCTAGCAGTAGCCTGCAGTGCTGCATTTAACCACTGTGCCACCTTGGCTCAGTATATATATAAATATATATATATATAAATATATAAATATATTTGATTTGATAATATGTGATCTTATATAAATTGTAAGTGATGACTATGGAAGGGATGCACAGAAACCTTGTAACCAATTGACACACTGTTTGTAATGGAAGATGGTTTTATGTTTTGTGTTTTGTTTGTTTATGTTTGCCTAAAAATAAAAACTTGTTTAAAAAAAAAAGACCCACCAAAATTTTGAAGAGGTAAATTTTAAAAAAAGTTTTTGCATTCTGCAGGCCTCCCAAACCCTCTGCAGGCCTCATTTTGCAAAAAAAAAAAAAAAAAAAAAGGGGGGGGGGAGAGTGCATTGCCTTTAGGAGGCTTGTAGAGTGCTCCTGGGGGCTGGGGGGGAGGCAAAAACGAGCAAAAAACGGCCCGTTTTTCACTAGTTTTTTCCCCTCCCCAGCCCCCAGGAGCACTTTGCAGGCCTCCCAAACCCTGTGCACATCCATTTTTGTGAAGGGGACGGAGTTTCTGGAGGCCAAATATGCTGTATTCGGTGTATAAGATGCACCCATATTTTCACCTTCTTTTGGGGTGGGGGAAAATGTGTATCTTATACTCCGAAAAATACAGGACTTAAAATCAGCAACAACATGTTTAAAATATGAGATTGAAATTTCAAATCAAAGGCTAACCAAAGAAGAGCGTAATGTCATTATTCTAGGGTAGGGGTGTCAAACTCAAGGCCCAATGGTCATGTGTCCAAAATTCAGTCATTTGGCCACTGACTCATATTTATGATGGTTGCAGTGCGCCAAGATCTCGTGATTCCCTTTTGCGACCTTCTGACAAGCAAAGTCAAAAAGGAACCCAGTTTCACTTAACAATTGGGTTAGCAATGTAACAACTGCAGTGATTCACTTAACAACTGTGACAAGAAAGGCCGTGAAATGGGGCAAAATTCACTTAACAAATGCCTATTAGTATAGTATAGTATAGTACTGTACTGTATTGTAATATTATATTATATTATATTATATTATATTATATTATATTATATTATATTATTATATTATATTATATTATATTATATTATATTATATTATATTATATTATATTATATTATATTATATTAATTATATTATATTATATTATATTATATTATATTATTATATTATATTATATTATTACATTACATTACATTACATTACATTACATTTATTATATTATATTAGTATAGTATAGTATAGTATAGTATAGTATAGTATAGTATAGTATAGTATAATTATATTATATTATATTACATTATATTAGTATAGTATAGTATAGTATAGTATAGTATAGTATAGTATAGTATAGTATAGTATAGTATAGTATAGTATAGTATAGTATAGTATAGTATAGTATAGTATTGAATTATTTTATTTTATATATTATATTGTATTGTTTTATATTATATTATATTATAATATATTATAATATATTATATTATATTATATTAGTATTGTATTGTATTATATTATATTATATTATATTATATTAGTATATTATATATTAGTATATTAGTATTATAATATTATAATACTATATTTATATATATACCGTATTTTCACGACTATAAGCCGCACTGAAAATCCTAAAATTTTATCAAAAACCAGCAGTGCGGCTTATAACCCGGTGCGCTTTATGTGTGAAAAAAGATCGAAAATCTCTCCCTCCCGACGCTCAAACTTGAAGCTCGCAAGCATGCACACGTCCCTCGGGTCTCTCCCTTCAACCTCGCTACTTTCTGAGTCGGAGCAGAGAGCCACCCAGCTCCCAGCCCCTATAGACTGGGCTGTTCCGTCACCCCCGCCGCCGCAAGAAGGGATGGCAGACCGGCGCAGCCCTTCAGGATTTGCCGGCGCCGAGCACCCCATCCGCCCCGGCAGTTGCCCTGCCTAACTCCGCTCCGCGCCCCAGCCGGCTCTGCGCTGCCGGTCAAGGGCGCGCGGGTGGCCGGTGCGGCGCCGGTCTTCCCAGCACACCACGCCGGCCGGGCAAGAGCCGGGAGAGCAGCGGAGCCCGAAGCCTCCCGCGCCAGAAATGTCCCGCTAGCCGACGCCTGCCACGTGCGCCCACCCGCCCGCCTCGGGGACCGCAACCCGGGCACCCTGCCCGCCCCCATCCCCCCCGCCTGGCTCACTGATGCGGATGACATGGGGCATGCCGCAGCAGGTGTGCAGCCAGAGGACTCCGAGCAGGGCGGCGGCGGCGGCAGCGGAGGCGCAGGAGCGGGCCAGTGGCGGGCGCGGGGCATGGCAGTAGGTCAGCATCCTGGGCGGGCGGGCGGCGGGCAAGGCGCGGGAGGCGGAGAGGACAGAGCGACCTGACCGCGGCGCCCCAGGCCCCCGCGCTGGCGATCTCCCGGGGTGGCGTGGCTGCGCGGGGCCGCTCAGCGGAGGAAGGCGGCCGCCTGGCGGGAGAGGCTCGGCCGAAAGTTGCCGGGGCTGGAGCCGCAGAGCCAGGCATGCCTTCCGCCCGGGAAGTCCTGCCCCTTCATCCCCGAAGGCCGGCGCGCGGTGAGGGGGGCCGGCGTGGAGGCGAAAGTACTTTGCACATGCTCCACCGTTGCCGCGCTCTCCGTCCCAGCCTTCGCCGAAGCCGGTGGGCTGCCTCCCGAAGAAGCCGCCGGAGCGTCCCAAGCCAGAAAATGCCCCAACTCGGGCAGACGGAGTTCCAGTTGCAACCTGCGCACGTGATTCGAAGAGGAACCAAGGGGAGCCGGGTCTCTGAGCGCGGCTTATAACCCAGTGCGCTTTATATGTGAAAAAAGTTTTAAAAATTAAGATTAACTGATACTGCGGCTTACAATCCGGTGCGGCTTATGGTCGTGAAAATACGGTACATACACACATACATACATACACGTGTGTGTGTGTGTGTGTGTGTGTGTGTGTGTGTGTGTGTTAAATGGACGTTAAGAGACGATGAGAACACTGCAAAACAACAACAACAACGCAACAGGATATACTGTGTGTGTGTAGCCTAATCTGAATCTCAACCAATAATGGGCAGAAGGAATAATCTTGAGGATTGGGAGGAAGAGCCATAGGCAAGACAACAGTCAATGTTAAAGAAATCTGCATCCAGAGCCGAAATGTCGTTTGAGAAAGCCTCTCGGACTTGACGCTTCCTGGTTCTCACCAAGATAAAGGCAGGGAGGGGGAAACTGTTTTCAGACTTCAAGAATTTGCTATTATAACCTTGTAATCAAAGTAGCTTGTGTCTCTTGAGTTTACACATTTGGTGCACCTTGGAGGGCTGACATCCCCAGAGCTCCTTCCTGTCCAAGCAGTGACACCACACAACAGGGGAAGAGGATATCGAATTGATAAAGAGGATGCAACGTGGATGGGCATCACAAAGAGCCCCTAATTTCATTCAGAAGGCTAAAACCAAGCCCGCTTGCTCTACACTGCCATCTACACTTGCAAGCTGTCACGCACTGAAGAAGAACAGAGCAACTGGATTAGAAATACAGCATGATGGTAAAAGCAGCATCACCTAACTAGATTGTTGCATTCCTGGGAAACTTTATGAGAAAAGTTTCCAGGAGCTCCCAGGGTCCTAAGTAATTATTAACCAGGCGGTATCTTTATTACACAGAAATAAACACAGTTGGAAATGTCCGTGTGAGTGCCTCTGCATTACTATCAAAGGTTCCCATTCCTGCTTTCCATTTCCATCTACCTTCGACGTTTGATTCCCCAAATTTGGCAGCAATCTGTAAGTCTCCCACTGTCCGAGCGTATGTTATCTGGCAGAAAAAGATTCAGTCTGGCTCTCCAAAACCAGAAGTGTATATGGCAGCAGAGAACTAAAGACTCTGGATCTCGAGGGGCAAGTGAAGGCCACAGAACTATCAGCAGTTGCTGTAGACAAGTTACCAGGACGTTGGCTACAAGGGGCTTCTGGCTAGTCAATACCAACAATTATTAGACAAGGAGTGAAAATTTAACCCTCCTTAGTATAGTGCAGGGGTGGGCAACCTTAAACACTCAAAAGAGCCACAAAGGTCCTAAACAGAAGCCCCCCGTTCAGTTCTGGAGCTGACCAGAAGTTCAGTTTCCCCACCATAGAGTCTCCTCCTAGTGCGGCGTTTTTCCTCTACCTGTCCTAACTGAAAGCCCTGTCAATTGTGGCGCCGATCGGCAACAGGGAGCCGCAACAGAGGGATGAAAGAGCCACATGCGGCTCCAGAGCCACGGGTTGCTGACCCCTGGTATGGTGCAAGGATTTACAATTGCTAAAAGCATGCAGACAGCCCTCGACTTACGACCGCAATTGAGCTCAGAATTTATCTTGCTGAGTGAGACATGCGTCAAGTGAATGTTGTCCCAGTTTACGACTTTTCTTGCCACATTTGCTAAGCGAATCGCTGCGGTGGTTAAATTCACAAAGGGAATCTGCCTTCCCCTTCGACTCTGCTTGTCAGAAGGTTGCAAAAGAGGGTCACATCGATCCCAGGGCACTGCAACCGTCATAAATAGGAGCGAGTTGCCATGCATCCAAAGTTTGATCACATGACCATGGGGAATGCTGCAACAGTCATAAGTGTGAAAAATGGCCATAAGTCACTTTTTTCAGCGCCGTTGTAACTTTGAGCGGTCGCTAAATGAACTGTTGTAAGCCAAGGACTCCCTGTAGATCCAAACGGTATTCAATCCTATGTCTGGAGGCAGAAAAAGGAGTGAAGCTTAAGACTGCTTTTAATATACAAAATTTTTCATGAACCCATAATCCATTATGGCTTCCTCATAGGTATTTTCCATCCTTCAGAGTTACAAGCCTGCCATGCAAACATTTAATCAGGTGGAAGGTTTTCCTGAAGCATAGATGTCATTTCAAACAAGCTTTCCTGGTTGAATTGTTGTTTATCATCACGCACTGGAACTCGCCCAAGACAAAATGTGCCAAGCATGGAGATAAGCTCCTTATCTCAATGGGGAAGAGATGAGGCTCCACAGGCAAACATGTGCATTGCCCACAGCAAATTCCAGGTTCAGTTGCTAGCTATCTCCAGGTAGGACTAAGAAAAAATCCTATCTGAAACTGGAGCAATGAGGGAAATCAATGGGTTGACTTGATGTAAAACAGCTCTCTATTATATATTGGTGATCATCTCTACAAGTTTGAAGGCCACTTCTTCTCAACTTGGTCCTGGGATTCACTTGCATTATAGCCATATTCTTCCTGGATTGCTAACTCTACGTAGCAACATTCCCTTATCTCTCCATCCATTAATTTTGCTATTGGCACAAGTTTATTCCTAATATTATCACATTTAAGTGAAAAGAGATCGAATTCAGGAACTTGGGCCTTTTGAGTAGCTCCGGTACCCACCCACAGAAGACAGCTTTTCAAAAAAGAAAACATATCCAAGCTTGGTTGGATGAAGTTGTTTCAACACATCAGTGAACGCTGCATGCATGAGGTGTCACTTCCTTCTGGAAATGCCCTCTTCAGTTCACTGCAATTATCCCTCAGACCTTCCTCATCTTTCTTGTCCAAATTTCACTACTCTTCCATTGTCTAGAAAAATGACCTACCTTGCTCAAATGGACAAGAGGCTATTCCTTGAAACCTACTCTACAACGTTTTTTTTTCTCAGACATGTCTGCTAATTCAAAAGGTATCTCCAAGTTGGTGAATCCCCTGTACTCCTCTTATCTCTGCACTTCAGTTGTGAGACTCCTGAAGGAGGCCTGGGGGTGACCACTGGTCCTGATACTTCAAAAACTTCACCAGAGTTTATCATTTCATTTCCACCTGTTATTCTATTTTACTATAGGTGGAATATATCCCCAAACTCAATTTTCATACAATAAGCATTTCACTTAATTCATTATCCACAATTAATCATGTTAATATAGTTCCCTCACATCTTAATTAGCTACATACCATTAACAATGTTAACACATTTCATTTTATTCTACTAGTAAATTCTTTTTTTCCCCTTCCTCCTTTTCTAACCATTTTCTCTTGGTCTCTCAGAGATTCCAGTGGCGCAGTGGTTAAATGCAGCACTGCAGGCTACTGCTAGATCAGCAGGTCAGCGGTTCAAATCTCACCGGCTCAGGGTTGACTCAGCCTTCCATCCTTCCGAGGTGGGTAAAATGAGGACCCAGATTGTTGGGGGCAATATGCTGACTCTCTGTAAACCGCTTAGAGAGGCCTGAAAGGCCTATGAAGCGGTATATAAGTCTACTGCTATTGCTATTGCTATATTATGTTCTCTTCTCTCCACCCGTTCACCTAGCTTCTTCTTTTTTTTCTTTCTTTAATTTCTGTATTATTTTTTTCTTCCCAGTCCTTTTTCTCCCCTGGTTAACTTTGAAGGGGTCAAATAATGATATGGTTTATGTATTAAGAAGACATTCAACTTAAGATGGAAAATATGGAAAGGAAATCCTATGGCTGAAATTGGAAACAGAAATTGGATGTAAAATGAACCATGCCTATGAGAAGATGTTAAAGGAGAAAGTCCGGGAAACGTGTTGTTTATAAAAGAATTTAAAATTTGCAACAGAATTTTTTTTAAAAAAAACTTTTGTTTTAAAAAAAAAACCTTCACCTGAGATTCAGGAGTGTCTACCAGATTCAGTCACAGAAAGTGAACAGAATTATTCTGATTATAATCAAAGAAGAAATCACTACATAGCATCGTTATCTCAGGGGTTGCCGACAAAGAAGAGGGAGTCAAACTATTCTTCAAAGCACTTGAGGGTAAGACAAGAAGCAATGGGTGGAAACTAATCAAGGAGAGAAGCAACCTAGAACTGAGGAGAAATTTCCTGACAGTTAGAACAATTAATCAACGGAACAGAAGTTGCCTCCAGAAGTTGTGAATGCCCCAACACTGATAGTCTTTAAGAAGATGTTGGATAGCCATTTGTCTGAAACGGTATAGGGTTTCCTGCCTAGGCACGACTAGAAGACCTCCAAGGTCCCTTCCAACTCTGTTATTGCATTGTAAAGTAAACCCCAGCTGAGAATGACAAGAGAGATGTTCTGACAGACAGAACTTTTTATCCCTAACAAGCTCGACCTTGGAAAGCCAATTCATAGACTTTTCCAGCCGATCACACTTACTTGGGATTCCTCCGCGCTGTGGGTTTATGAAGGTGTTTTCTGCAACCTTCTCTCTCTCTCTTCAGAATCATGTTTGGTCCGAAGGCCCATTCCATCAGCAACCTACGGTACCTTCCAACGTCAAAAAAGAGAAGGAAGGGACAGCCTCCTCGCAATCTTGCTTCCAAGTTGACATAACTTCAATAGGAAGGCCATAAAAACGGGCCTACCCCAAGATAAGATAAGGCTCCCATGTAGACAATTATGTTTGAAAACATATTGTTCTATCCGCTTAAGCCAGGGCACTAAATAAATGAAGTGTCTCTTGATATCCTGCTATCGGGTGCTGATTTTCACCATCACATAAACATTCCCGAGAGCAGTTGCGTAAGCACACAGCCCTCCTGGGCCAAAGACTCTCCTTCATTTGCACTTGAGAGGCAACAAGCTCCCCGTAGCTAGTTGCACTAAAAAATAAAAGGTCGAAAACTCAAAGGATGTGGTCTGTCTTTTTTTTTTTTTTTAAATGCAGTGGTCGAAAGAGAGCCCAAAACTGGTTAACCAAAGAATGAATTAATGGAAGGTCACAGATCAGGGCCAAGTATCCAATGTATGTCATCAACAGAATTGCAGCGTTTTTATTAGATAAAAATCTGCTTAAATCATAGTTCCTGTTTCCAAATTACCATATTACTGTGGGAACAATACAAAAGGGACACGGCACTATCTAACCAAAGCTACATAAATAAATTTTATTTTAAATATTCTCCCACACTGTTGGTTCTCTTTTTGAAGGATTTTATTATTGAGGCACAGGGAGGGACTTCCTCACAGATAAAGGAAACAGAATACCACTTAGCAGTAGAGAGGCTCGGCGTGAACCATAAATCTGCAGAGATTTCTCCTGCATTCTTTACTGGCCTGAAAAGTTGCAGCCGACAGTCCAAAGGAGGAATATTTTGATACAGCAGCACTTCGTGTTGTGTACAGTAGATCCTGGTTCTAACCAGTGGTGGGATTCAGTCGGTTCGCATCACTTCGGGAGAACCGGTTGTTAAGTTTCTAAGCAGTTTGGTGAACTGGTTGTTGAAAGAAATCATTAGGGAAGAGAACCAGTTGTTAAATTATTTGAATTCTGCCACTGGTTCTAACTCTTGTATTTCCATTTTGTCCTGACCTAGGCTTCACAAAATCACGAAGCAGACTCCTTGTCCCGACAAAACCCCTTTTTATTAAGCTAATGTGAATCCCTCTCATTCACATCCAGCAGAATCCCGGCAAACAGTCTTTCAAGGGTGAATGTACAATCACAGACCTTATCTGGCTTGGAAAGCTGCCAGGCTGATATCTTCCAAGAGCAATGCTCCACAAGAAAATACTTGGCAAGGAGTCTCTGAGAGTCCCGAACAAATCTTCACACTAATTAAGCAAACTAATTGTCTCCTGCAAACTCCACTCCCCTTTCACTCCTCTTTATTCCCTATGGAAAGAACCATTCACCATCCACCTGTGCCTTTATTCCTGAGTCAGCCCTTGTTCCTTAACTGTTCCCTTCCCCTGGCAGCTCTGCACATGTACACACTGGGAATAGGCTCCAACTGTTCTTCTGTCCCACTGACCTCTGACTCCGAAGGCAGCTGATAACTGGCATATGGCTCTGGCCCCCTCTCTGCCTCCAACCCAGAGCCTTCCCCAGACTCCAGGACTGGCCCATGTTCCTATCCAACATCCTCACTGTCTGAGTCTGCTACCAGCTCCGCTGGCTGCTGGCGGGCCACAACACATTTAAAAAAACTCATATAATCAAGGACAAAAATAGTGAGATCTAAATCTACTCCTGCGGATCAATCCCACCAGCAGAGTTTTCATGAGACATTGGTCTCAATACGAGAGCAATTAAAACCGGGTTGGGCGAAAACATGCAGCTAAGCCTGGGCGTGATCCACCACAGAGATTCCCAAATATTAATTTTGAACATGATGGGTGGGCAAAAGCATCAAAGATGTGACTGGAGGGTTACGGGAAGTCCTAATACTTTTATGTGCATTTAATTATAAATATTTTTTTAAAAAAAATTCAAACAGCCCCACTTACTTTGGGGGGGAGGTTTAAATGGCAGCACCCATGTGGGGCCAGGTTGCAGACTCCCAGAGGAGGGAAAAGGGCCACACACCCAATCCATCCTTCCTCACTTCCATCCTGTAGGAAGTTAGCACCCACCCCTCTCCAAGAAAAATGAATAATATTTTAGGAAATATTAAAGGAAATATTTTAGGAAATATTAAAAAGGCAGAATATTTCCCCTAAAAGGGGAGCAGAAACTCAGCCCCCCCCCCGCCACCTTTGTCAATTGATTGAGCCAGTCTATTCTACATAACAAAGATCTAACTCTTTCAGGCAGAGTCATAGTAGGAATTGCCCAAAGTCCTTTCATTACATCATCACTCAGCAAAGCTCAATCAAGCCTGGGGACACAGACAACCTACAAGGTTACTCCTGCATGGCCCCATGGGAGTCTGACAACCAATCAGAATACAAGCTGAAATTCAAAAGCCCAGAGAGGGTATAAAACCCAGGAACTCTCAGCATCTCTTCCCCTTTTTTTGCCCAGGATCTCAAACCATGTGGTCCTGTCCACCATTAAACCATCTTTGACACTCCGGCCCTGTGGAATGAGCTGCCCCCTGAGATCCGAGCCCTACCCACTCTCATGGTCTTTCGCAAAGCCATTAAAACCTGGCTTTTCCAGCAGGCTTGGGGCTGTTGACCCCTTGATTGAGGTCCAGCCCCCTCCTGATTGGGTGTTTGTTGTGTTTCCCTTCTTAACCTTGTTGTGTCCAATTGTTTTTAATAATTCTTTTTAATCTTTTTTCATATCTGTAAGCCGCCCGGAGTCCTCCAGGATTGGGCGGCATAGAAATTTAATAAATGAAATAAATGAAATCTTTCCAAATAGCCTTCATGTTCCCAGTGTCTTTCTCCCCACTTGGAACTGAATCCAGATGGACATTTTTTCCAACAATCCCTTCATGTTCCAATCTCTGTGCACTGAACCAGAGCTTCTAAAGGGAAGGTCTACCACCTTTACTTGATTTGAATCCACCTTGAGTAGAGCTGTAGTCGTATTCAAACAGCCTTGAGGGGAGTCATCTTGTAGAGGGAGGGAATTCAGGACAACAAAGGAGTGCAGCAGACAGGAAGGGCAAAGTTGTAGGAGACACGGTCAACTCACACAACCCTGATCTCTGCACACTTCAGGCCCTCACAACAGGACACATTCCCCTTTCCTAAGCCAGTTTCAACAAAACCACAATTGTCCGTGATTCTGAAATCAAGGAGTCAGTTTGTTCAAAGCAGGGTTCAATCAAAGAAAGATCAAATTACTGTATTTTTCGGAGTATAAGACACACCTTTTCCCCCTCAAAAAAGAGGCTGAAAATCTGGGTGCGTCTTATACACTGAATACAGCATTTTTTGCCTCCTGAAACCCCGCCTGTTCACCAAAATGGCTGTGCAGAGCCTTTAGGAGGCTTTCGGAGTGCTCCTGAGGGCTGGGGAGGGCAGGAATGAGTGAAAAATGAGCCATTTTTTTGCTCAATTTTGCCCTCCCAGCCCCCAGGAGCACTCTATAAGCCTCCTAAAGGCTATACATGCCATTTTTTTTTTTGACAAAAAAGGAGCCCATTTTTGCAAAATACGTGTCATTTTTTGCTCAGTTTTCCCCAACCCCCCAGGATCACTCTATAAACCTCCTAAAGGTTATGCATGCCATTTTGGGGGAGGGGGGGAAACAGGCCCGTTTTTGTGAAAAATGGGTTGGTTTTGGGAGGTCTGCAGAGTGCAAAATAATTTTTTTTTATTTGCCTCTTCAAAATCTTGGTGCATCTTATACTCCAAAAAATACAGTATGTTTTTCCACAGAAAGGTCCTTACTACGGATTACACTGCCACTATTGTCTAAGCAACTCTCTTCTCCTTAGAATTATTTTGAAGATGTTCCACACTTAAACACTGCTCCAAACATGAAGCCATTGGCCTTTCAGTGTTATTGTTTTAGTTCTTATGTTTCGCATTTTGTTCCGTTTTGAAGTTGGGTTTTCTAAATGTTTCTACCACACCCTGGAAGCCACCCAAAGTTGTTAGCAGAATTTGTAGCTTGTGAAGCATCTAAATAAATAAGTATAAATAAATGACTTCCAAACTAGGATGAAACGGTTAACATGCTGTGCCTTCTCATCAGGTGAGTTTCAAAAATTATTCGAACCTACTCTGTGGGTGTGGCCTCCTTTGTGGGAGTGGCTTGCTGTCCATGTGACCGGATGGGAGTGGCTTGCCGCCCATGTGACCGGATATGAAGATGCCGACGACACTTGTCAGAACCACCTTAAATTACCTCACACACAGCACTGGCATGGATAAGAATAGGATGTAAACTTGTTTTTTAAAAGGCATCTTTGGTTTGCATTAAAACAACTTCAACACACGCAATGTTCTGATTGCACCACAAACTCAGTAGTCATCCTTACCTTTCACAGAGGCACTGAGTTTTATAAATAGGAGCATGATAGTGTAGAATAATCATATCCAAGGACCAGTGGTGGGTTTCAAAAAAAATTTGGAACCTCTTATGTAGGTGTGGCCTGCTTTCCGGCTCCACTGGTGGAACCTCTTCTAACTGGTTCGGTAGATTTGACGAACCGGTTCTACCGAATAGGTGCGAACTGGGAGGAACCCACCTCTGCTTCTCGTGCACAGAAGGAAGGAGCCTTAAGCTACTTTGTGTACATAATAATAAACCACGGTCTAGAAATATTTGAATCAAAAGAGAGGGCTTCCCCAGTTTTCCATAGCACAGATAGGCTTTACATTCATGTATATAGCACTTTCTATAGCAGGCGTGTCAAACTCAAGTCCCGCAGCTTGGCCTGGTGCGGGGCCGACCTACAAATAGCAAAGGACTGGCCCGAGGGGTCTCTGCTAGTGAAAATAGGGTGCAGGGTCCCCCGCGAGGGCCGCCCGGCGCCCTGTTTTCAGCCTGGAGGGCCTCCTACAGTACTCTGCCTGTAAAAATGTTTCCGTCGCCTCTGCCATCCTTCCTGTCGAACTACAATACTTTTAAAAAAAGGTTTTTATTTATTTTTGTTACATAATAAAAAAAACAAATTGTGAGCAGAGTATTGTCCGAATTCCCCCTTTAACATCCCCACCAAAAGAATTCATTTTACATTATATTTCCATTATTTCCAATTTTAGCCGTGTTACTTTTCTTCTCCCGTTTTCAAATTTCTAGTTTTTTAACACGTACAAACAATATCATTTTTCTTTCCCTTACTGAAAATAAACAATTTATCATGTCCTTTCCATCTATTTTCTACTAACAATATGAATCTTCAAGTTTTAAATTTCAAGTTTTATATAATCAACATAACATAATTATTTAACAGCTTTAAGGTTCTTAATATAATTCCCACAAATTCTAATTAAAATATATTTTTGCCTTGAATATTTCTTTCTACTGGATCATATCATTCTATTATTCTCCTATTTCTAAATTTTCTTTTCTCAATTACAATGGGGAATCCATCCATCGCCCAGAAAGCCCAGTTGCCCCCTTGAAAAAAAAAGCATCTTTGTAAGCTCAAAAGCAAACATTCCCACATTGATACTTTGGTTTTCAACACATGGACCCAACATGACTTTAGTACAAGACTTAATAAGTACTAGGCCCGTGATGGTGAACCTATGGCACGCCTGCCACAGGTGGCATGCGGAGCCCTCTCTGCGGGCACGCGAGCCATCGCCCCAGATCACCTCCACCGCGCATGTGCTTGTGACTCCCTCCAGCCAGCTGATTTTTTGCTAGGCCCGAAGCAGGGTTCGGGGGCATGCACACATGTGTAGAGGGGAAGGGGCGCATTGGGTGGGGGTCACGAGTGCATGCACAGGGGAGCACAGGGGGTGTTGTATGCACATTGAATTATGGGTGTGGACATGCACACACAAACATGCTTTTCAAAGGGAACTTTTAATTAAGAAGAATGGAAGCCATTAGAGGCAAAGCAACATCTGAATCCCCTTAGGCAATGCAGGTAGAATTAAAGCAGTAGTGACCCCTTCCATGCAAATTCTAGCCAATACACAAGTGTGAAGATGTTTCCTTTATCAACTGTCCTGAGAGCCGAATAAACATACATTCCCATGGCTATCTTCTGCTAGACATTAAAGTAAAACACCCCACACGGCCATCATAAACATCCCACCAAAAGGTGGTGGGATCCTTTCGGCACCAGGAAACCAGTTATAAAATATCAGTTGTCACAGGCACTGCCAATAAATTGACTCCAAGGCCCCCCTCCTCCCAATTGAATGGCAGTACCACTTTCAGGGATCTGACAGTTAGCCATCACTGTACTAGGCTCTAGACCAACATTCTGGCCCTTTAAGGTTTTATGTGCAAGAGGTGGAGTCTGAAAAACTGCCAAGAGACAACAAGTTTCCATCGCATCACTTGGAGCTCTCCGTGGTGCTGCAACATCAGCTTGCTTGCCTCTGGGTGGTGGGCTCTTGGGGTTCAGACAAAGGCCATTTTGCAGGTGCTGCCTGCAAAATGGGCAGCACCTGAGCTCAATTCAAACCTTCATTGTCAGAGTGCAACATGCGTACAACTAGATCGGCTGAGCCTCCCTTTGTGCATCCCGTCAACACAATACAACTCCCAGTGAAAGACTAAAAAAAACCATCCCTAGCCCAGCGAATCCTACTAACAAATACCCACTCCTATTGCACCATGTGAACTTATTGCACGTCGCTCCGGCCCCGCAGTCGTACTATGTTGTTGTAGAGTTATTTTTCATTCAGGAGCCTGACAGCCGACGGGTAAAAACTGTTCTTCAGCCTGTTTGTGTGTCTGCCTGTGCCTCTTTATCTCCTCCCAGATGGTAGAAGAATAAATAAGGGCTGACCAGGGTCTGAGTTGTCCCTGAGGATTTTCCTCGCTCTTTTAAGGCAGCGAGCCCTAGCGATGTCATCTAGTGGTAGCAGGGGACAGCCCAAGATGTTTTGTGCTGTCCTCACCACCTTCTGTAGTGTCTTTCTATCCGCGGCTGTCAAGCCAGCATACCACCCTTGGTGCCTTGGCCCTTTGAGGCCTCTCCATAGCCAGCCCAGTAACAGGTGGCTACGAAACCTGAACAAGAGGCAGCTGGAGTGTTGGTGTGGGAGCCTACCAGAAGTCGGAAAACGGGCTTTTTCCAGCCTCCGGAGTCTTCAGGGAGGCCTGCTAGGCCCAAAATGCGGTGGTTGCACATGCACATGTGTGGTGGGGGGCAGGGGGGTTGAAGTATGGGTGTGGGTGTGCGCGCTTTTGGCACCCGAGGGAAAAAAGGTTCACCATCACTGTCCTATTCCTTTCTCCACTCCAAAGCCAAACCATACATTCTCATTATTTTCTGCCAATCGCCCAAATCACATCTTTGACAGTCATCTCTCGAAACATGTAGCAGCCCTTGCCTAAAGGCGCATGATGCACACAAAAAAATCTGTACGACAGAGAACTTCAGGATCTGTGAACAAAATTACAGTAAAAACGGTCAATTTTCTCTCACACACAAACAACCTGAAGATTCTTTTTAAAGAAATTGAACATAGGGTACCCACCCATTTAAAAAGTTGCTTGTTTTGAAATATGGAAAAAATGCTGTGCTGGGAGGAGAATCCTTTTGAGAGAGGGGGGAGAGGGAGACAGGGAGACAAACAGAGAAAGAGAGAGATGGATGATAGATGAGAGAGATAAGAGAGATGAGAGAGATGAGAGAGATGAGAGAGAGACGAGAGAGACGAGAGAGAAATGGATGATAGATGATAGAGATGATAGAGAGAAAGAGAAAGAGATGGATGATATATGATAGAGATGAGAGAAAGATGGATGATAGATGATAGAAATAAGAGAGAGAAAGAGAAAGAGATGGATGATAGATGATAGAAATAAGAGAGAAAGATATGGATGATAGATGAGAGAGATGAGAGAGAGAGGATGATAGATGAGAGAGATGAGAAAGATGGATGATAGATAGAAATAAGAGAGAGAAAGAGAAAGAGATGGATGATAGATGAGAGAGATAAGAGAGAGAAAGAGATGGATGATAGATGATAGAGATGAGAGAGAGAGAGAGAGAAAGAGATGGATGATAGATGAGAGAGATGAGAGAGAGGGGGGGATGATAGAGATGAGAGAGAGAGGGGGGATGATAGAGATGAGAGAGAGGGGGATGATAGATGATAGAGATGAGAGAGAGGGGGGATGATAGATGATAGAGATGAGAGAGAGAGAAGGATGATAGATGATAGAAATAAGAGAAAGAGATGGATGATAGATGAGAGAGATGAGAGAGAGAAAGAGAGAGAGAGAGAAAGAGATGGATGATAGATGAGAGAGATGAAAGAGAGAGAGAGAGAGAGAGAGAGATGGATGATAGATGATAGAGATGAGAGAGAGAGAGAAAGTGATGGAAGATGAGAGAGATGAGAGAGAGAGAGAGATGGATGATAGATGATAGAAATAAGAGAGAAAGAGAAAGAGATGGATGATAGATGAGAGAGATAAGAGAGACACAGAGAGAGAGAGAAAAAAAGTGTGTGTGTGTGTGTGTTTGTGTGTGTTGATGCATCTCTGCTACGAATCATGTAAAATAAATATAAAGTTATTTTTAAAAAAAGAAAGCAAGTGGGAGTGGGACAATAGCATCTGCACTTTTAAACCCACTCGACTCTTATACTGGCATGCTTACTGTTTTAGTAACAGTAAGACGGGCATGGAAATTTCCAACAACGTGATGTTTGCCTTGCCCATTGGAAGAAATGTCTGGGAACATTTGCTTGGTGCCATATGGTATTCAGATGCACCGCTGACACAGAACAGAAAAGGCCTCTGGGAGCTGCAAAGGAGCACGCGGCCTTTGCAGCTATTTTGGTTCACGTCCACTCGTTCATCATTCTTGCACAATCCGAAAGGTGGAAGACGAATTGCCCGCTCGCCCCTCCAACCCGTCCCTTCAAGGGGGAGCAAAGAAGGGAGAGCGACAAGCCAAGAAACTGGAGCAGCTAAATCTCTCCTAAACATCTCTCTTCCCCCCCTCATTCCACCTTTCCTTCCTTCCTCTGCATGCTGATTACCAAATTCCGCATCCTCTGCTTTGATGCGCATTCCCACTGGAGGAAAACTATTTCCAAGGAGAGCAATAATTTAAAAAAAGAAAACAGAAAGTGGAGGGGAGAAAGAAATACTATCCGAGCAATGCCGGGGGGAACAAAGCGAGGTTCGCAAATTGCGATGCTTAAGAATTCCGGTTGCTACTTACTACAACCCCTCGGCCGCACGGTACATAATCGTGGACTCGAGGCAATGCTCCCACAGCAGCGCCCCCAATCTGTCCAATTCAGAAACAACAGAAGCCACTGTACTTATTCTGCAATCCAATAACGCAGAAGTGCCGGGATTTCCTTGCAGATCATATCTGTAACCATTCTTAAAAGTTTAATGGCATTGACCTCCCTGGCTGTGGGTAGCTTCAACGTTGGAATTTAAACACCAATTCAAAAGCAGATCCTCTGTACCAGTGGTCCCCAACCTTTGTGGTTTGGTGGCCTGGCTGGGGAGAGGCGGGGTGGAGAAGGGAACTGGGCTTCACAAGAAGCGGGCCGGCGTGCACGTGTCGTTCCAGTCGTGCAAGTAGAGCTGTGTGTGGGCGTGTGCCCGCTGGCCTCTGCTTGCACGGCCCGGTTTTGACCCCCCACTCTATAAATAACAACCATCTTGGCCTGATCCTTTCCTCTCTTTTTCCAGGAGTCAATTTCACTTGCAGTTTTGAAGTACCTCGGTCAATTTCATTGGCTTGATGCATTTATGCCTTTGACCATTTTAAAGTACTCTATTCCTTTGCTTTCCTGTTTACTGGACATTTTCTGAGAGTAAATCAAGGAAAGGCAGATTGCTTCCAACTTTATTTTCAGGAAATGAGAGCTTTCCCCAACTCCGCAAGTTTTGCATTAATTAGCAGAACAAGAAATACGTAACTAGGTCATGCTTTGAATACCCTGCTGCACAGATAAAAACTTTTATTTCTTTCATCTACATCTGAAAAGCCAGAATCTACTTCACCACCTCCTCACCACCAGTATAGCTGGAGTTATCTAGCAAACGAGTTTCCTTCCTATTAATTTCCCCACTTAAGAGATATATTAATATATGAGAACACAACAATCATGTTTTAAAAAAAGACAATGGACAAAACTCTCATCTAGAATCTTTGATACTCTCTGAGCTTGTTATTGTCTTACAAACATTTCATTAACCAACTAGGGAACGTCATCAGAAGCAAAGAGGTACGTTAGCTCAAATGGTTGTCAGCATATCCAGCCGCCAACTATCTACTGCAGAACACAGTGTCCCATAGAAAGGCCTCAGCTACAATACAGGGAATGCCAATCGGTTGGAATTCTTTGCAACTGCAAAGAATTCTTAGCAGGAGCATTTAAAAAGCCACATGAAAACGTAGCACTGATAATGTTACCTGGCTGGGTAATGAAATGTCTGCAGGAAAACCACCAAGCTCAGAAAACACCAAGGACACCTCACTTCAATCCTGAGTTGCAAAAATTCTCTTCTAATACAATACGATATGGATATAGATATATAGATATGATATAGATATATAAAGATATACATATAAGAGAGAGAGAGAGAGAGAGAGAGAGAGAGAGAGAGAGAGAGAGAGAGAGAGAGAGAGAGAGAGAGAGAGAGAGAGAGAGAGAGAGAAGGTACATGGATTTGCAGGTATTGTTTCTTTCGCCAATATCAAATATAAATTATATACATACATTTCCAGTATGCTTTTTCAATCTCCCAGTCTAGTTTACAACCCAAGACAGGAGGTTCTGGAGAACCGGTAGTGGAAATTTTGAGTAGTTCGGCAAATGCCATCCCTGGCTGGCCCCAGAGTGGGGTAGGAATGGAGATTTTGCAGTATCCTTCCCCTGCCATGCCCACCAAGCCCCGCCCACCAAGCCACACCACGCCCACCAAGCCACGCCCAGAGAACCGGTAGTAAAAAAAAATGAATTTCACCGTTGGGTTTTCCTTGTCATCTCCGATAGCCAAGTCTGGTCCTGCTTACATGTTCAATATCAATCACTGGGAGAACAACTACAAACAATTTCTTCCTCCCTACTCAAAGGGAGGTGTTTACTTACCCAGATATGACTGTGGCCCAACACAGTCCTTTGTTAGATTACAAAGAAACGCATGTTTAACTCCATGTATTAAAAGGCAGGGAGAAGCAAATAATAATCTGTCAGAGCAACCTTTACTGGTCCTAATGTAAAACAGTTGCTGAAGAGTTGATAGCTTGCCATTCTGCCTTCACACACTGTGTCTGACGTAATTGCAAAGAACAGTGGACACAGTTAAGTCCTTTTTTTTTTTTTTTGTTATGGATGGTTTCAAATTAACACTTCCTGGTATACTGGAAAAAGGTGTTAAAGAAAGAGCTCGCTTTCTCTGCTCCAAAGCTTTTCTGAGTAGTTATATTAACGGCGGGCAGGTGGGCGGGCAGGCTGGGGAAAGGTAAGTGAGCTTTAATACATTCCGGAAATACAACAAAATGAACCAAAATTATGGTGTTGGAAAATAATATAGGTTAGTTCATCCCACTCAGCCATCAACTTCGCACCACTAACAAAAATATAAGGGTTGTGAAGATCTGGGCAGCTCAAATGGGTATAGAGATTTATTGCAGACTTAAGCTCTCTACAAGAATCTGAACTACTAATGGTCGGTTCCACCACAAAACCACGTTCGACTAAACCACGCTCGACGAAACCGCGTAGCTGACGTCATCAACAGTGCGACGACAGCACAGAGACATAAGCACGCTGTAAACGCTAAACCTAAAATTAACCCCTAAACCTAAACCTAACCCCCCTAAACCTAATCCTAAACCTAATCCTAAACCTAACCCTTAACCTAACCCTAAACCTAACCCTAAACCTAACCCTTAACCTAATCCTAACCCTTAACCTAACCCTAAACCTAACCCTAACCCTAACCCTTAACCTAACCCTAAACCTAACCCTAAACCTTAACCTAACCCTTAACCTAACCCTAAACCTAACCCTTACCTTAAGTTGAATCGGCTTGCTTTCAAAGCGCTATTTAAAGCGCCCTTCTTTCTCCGCGCTCGCTGTTGTCGCCCTGTTGATGATGTCAGCGACGCGGTTTAATTGGGCGCGGCTTAGTCGAGCGCGGTTTTGTCATGCCACGCTAATGGTCAAAGGAAATTGGCGGGAGATAAGAGTCAATAGAATTCAAGGTGGGCTGGACTTAGATTTCTTGTGGGCATGTAGGGACTCAAGACTGATGACGTGCTTGATCCCTCCCTTGGGCTCAACCTGGTCATCTACTACACATTTCAGTTAATTCTGGACTGTCTGTTGGAATGTATTGGAATTAGAATATCAGCTTATTGTTGACAAGATACTTTCATCTATGACACACATTTTAATTTATCAGTGAAGAAAGCAGCATATTGGGCAGCAACAGATTGAGAAAATCTGCAAGTTTATTTATTTAGAAAATGTGTATGGCTGCCTACTCGCTCACAGTGACTCTAGGCTTCTTACAAACAATAAAAACACACATAAAAATAATAACAACAACAACCCAGCCCCCCTCCTGGTGACAACATCCAGTCAAATAAGCCGTTTGATGGGCTCCATCCTACTCTTGAGTTCCTCAGGCCCACTGGCAAAACCAAGTCTCAAAGAGTGATAAGCACTGATGATATTACCTAGTTTGGGTAACGAAATGTTTGCAAAAAACAACCAGAGTCAGAGAGCACCAAGGATCACTCATTTCAACCCTGAGTTACAAATGTTCTCCTTTATTGATCACTAGCTGAAAACCTGGCGTTGCTCAGGTATTTATTTATAGGGGGGACATGTCCAGACCAAACTTAATTTCTAATGTTGGATTTCCCCCCTTACCAGTATACCCTTGTGGAGTACTATGACGCCATTACCATGGCAACTCCACTGCAGTGTACAGTAGAAGCCATTTTATGGCAGTACGGTAGAAATCATTTTGGGGCACAACAGGCTGTATCTTAACAGAACACACACACCAAGGGGTGTTAGGGGTGTCTTATTCTCACAGTATTTGTTTCCAGAGAGTAAGCCATCTGTGTACTAAGTTTCGTTGAAATTGCTTGTGGTGTTCCAGAGTTGTGCTGGAAAACACACATGCACACAGCCATGTGTGTGTGTGTATGTGTTGTGTGTGTGTGAGTGTGTGTGTATTCCAGCACAACTCTGGAACACCTCAAGTAATTTCAACCAAACTTGGTAAAATGGCTTCTACTGTACAGTGCAGTGGAGTTGCCATGGTAATGGCATCATAGGGGGAAAATCCAACATTAGAAATCACGTTTGGTCTGGACATTTCCCCTCTATAAATAAATACCTGAGCAACGCCAGGTTATCAGCTAGTTATCAATAAAGGAGAACATTTGTAACTCAGGGTTGAAATGAGTGGTATATATATATAAAATATGATAGATAATGGTGCTTTTATAACCAAACCAAAAGTTTTTAAAAAATCCAGTAATAATTCCGTGCCATACAAAGAAAATCTAGCAGCTAAAATGCAGAATGCTTTCCCTTAGCTGGGAGTCTCTTCCCAAAACCCAAATAGCAACAGGAAGTCATACAAAGAAGAGGGGGGGGGGGGAAATCAGGCTTGATTTGATACCTAATTAACCATCCCAACTGTTCCCAGAAGATCTCTGCTGCCTTCCAAGCCACATTCATTCATAAATGCTGGAACTGAGCTATCCTAAACAGATGACAGCATTAGAGGGAAAAATCTGCATCTTTTCTTTGCTATGTTTTGTTTTCATGAGTGATTCCAAACAATGCCAGGGAACTATTTACATTTGGTATCATTTCCCTATTCTACACATTACTTTTTCCAAGTGTACCTGACCCCAATCTGACCTATCAACAGTGGTATCGATGCACTTGGTTTGCAAAACAGCAGCAGGAGTCCCAGAAAACAGAGGAGGGAAAAAGCTGAATGAAGGATATGCCGTAATCAGGTTTGGCATCATGTCAGAGGTCTTCTGCTCCTTCTGGTTTTTTTGTTTGTTTTACTTTATCTTCAGGATGCTTAATTATTGTTTTTCTCTTGTGTTTTCGAGTTTCCTTTGCTGTTCAACAATCCTACTGGTATGGTAGTTCCAGGGGTGGGATTCAGCCGGTTCTGAGTTAGTGGTAGTTCCGGTGTCCCAGCTGCCAAGACTCGTACTTACCAGATGGAGATTTCCCTCCTCCACAAGCGGTCCAGCTGAGAACTCTACAAAGCTCTTCATGATTGACTGCCGGGGAAGTTTCCACTGAGAGCATTCCAGAACTGATAACCGACTGCAAACAATCCATGATTGATTGCCGGGTGGTTTTCACTCTGGGTCACAAGGTGATGGGTGTGGACACGTGCGGGGGCGGGGTTTAGGCTAATTACCAAGTAACTAGAAAAGGTGGTGGGGAGCACCGGATGTCAGCTCTGATAATTTATTCACTGCCTTAGTGCTTTCTTGGTCAGTCCGTGCTGGAGGAAGAAGATAAACTGCATTTTCAAACCATCTCCGTGTTTGGCTGTTTTCATTAACCCTTTGGAACCTGACACGGCGAGCATTTGGTGAGCCACTAAGCTACCGCATCCCTTCCACATATACACCACCAAAAAAAGCCCATTTTTTTTTGCAATGAAGAATCAACCATTCTTTTTGCTTTGTTCCCTTCCCATAAAAAACGGTGTTAGAAGCCCAGGGATTTGAGCATTCCTCGCCCATCTGCTTATTTTAGCTGCAATCCATAAAAAAACAGGATTGATGGTTATTGCCGCCTCATTCAAATTATCAGAGCCGTTAACACAGGCAATAAACCTGGATCTAAAGTGCACATTCTTAAGTCCAGCCTCATAAAACAGGGGGAGGTTTCTAAAAGTATACTTTCTTTCCTTTCTCTCCTACTCGCATGTCAAAACAGAAGTCGGCTAAAAGAACAAGGAACAGCACTCTTAATAATACAGAGGCCTTCGGGCAGGGTGGGGGGGAGAAGAGGTGGAAGGAACACGCAACCATTTTAATTTTTGCAAAATCTTTCCTTTTGTGAAAGCTTCCCCTGCAAACTCTGATCCCCTTTGAATCCAGGACACCCTCCTGATTATGATCTTTAGAATCAAGGTGGAACATAACTGTAAAGGTAAAGGTTCCCCTCGCACATATGTGCTAGTCGTTCCCGACTCTAGGGGGCGATGCTCATCTCCGTTTCAAAGCCGAAGAGCCAGCGCTGTCCGAAGACATCTTCGTGGTCATGTGGCCAGTACGACTAAATGCCGAAGGCGCACGGAACACTGTTACCTTTTCACCAAAGGTGGTTCCTATTTTTCTACCTGCATTTTGACATGCTTTCGAACTGCTAGGTTGGCAGAAGCTGGGACAAGTAACGGGAGCTCACGGCGTTATGTGGCGTTAGGGATTCGAACCGGCGAACAGCCAACCTTTCTGATTGACAAGCTCAGCGTCTTAGCCACTGAGCCACCGCATCCCATTAACATAACTGTACATCATCATAAATAAATCCAGAAAGGTGATATAAATTGCCCACCTAATCCAGGCTTATGGTTATCATAGTGGCCAACCAGATACCTATTTTAACTTCTTTATCTGCATTGAGATCTCACTTTAATTCAAGGCAATGAATAGGATTATCTTACCCTTGATAATAATATCACAGCTCTAAGATATACTGGGAGGCAGCAATTCATTCAAAGTGAGTTTCATGGCTAACCCAGGATTTAAACTAAAGTTTCTTCCATCACTGTCCTCTCTCTAGTTGTGGCCACAACTCAGAATAACCTTGGCTTTGTTTATGTGCAGTAAGAAACCACAGTTGAGTGTACTAAATATTGTACAAATCACAGATAATAAAAAGTCTGCCTTCTCCAAATTCTTACTTTAGAAAAACATCAAAAAAATATAGACCACAAAGGGCTGGGACTACGGGGTATTGTAATCCTAAAAAAAAAAAAAACTGTTATTCTCCAGAGTGGAGAAAAGACCTTAAATGCTTAAATACAATGCAATACTTCCAGTGGTGGGATCAGAGGTGGGTTCCTACCAGTTCGCACCAGTTCGGTAGAACCGGTTCGTCAAATCTACCGGAAATCAGGCCACACCTACAGAAGAGGTTCCAAAAAATTTTGAAACCCACCACTGACACACACACAAACACACAGACAGACTCACATCGTGAGAGAAAGAGAAAGAGAAAGAAAGGAAGAAAGAAAGAGAGAAAGAAAGAGAGAGAAAGAAAGAAAAAAGAAAAAAAGAAAGAAAAAGTGAGAGAGATGAAAGAAAAAAAGGAAAAAGGGACAGAGACAAAAGGAAGGAAAGAGAGAGAGAAAAAAAGAAAAAGAAAGAAAGAAAGAAAGAAAGAAAGAAAGAAAGAAAGAAAGAAAGAAAGAAAACACACTCCCACCAGGTCACATGGCTGGCAAGCCACTCCCACAAAGGAGGCCACACGCACAGAGTAGGTTCAAAATTTTTTTGAAACCCACCACTGGGTGGGATCCTGCCGTTTTAACAACCGATTCGGTGATCATGTGTTTTGCTGCGAGCGCATGCACAGTTTTAACAAAACTCACCTTCCACGTTACTTCTGGGGAGTAGCACAGCTGAGGCGCAGCAATCTGCTCTGCCATGCAAATCAGCTGAAAGGATATAGGTAAGTAAAGCACGGGGGGGGGGGCTCAATTGATCATTGGAGCAAACCTGTTCGCTCCCAACTGATCGTCGGAACTACTGGTTCACCTGAACCAGTCCTGACCGGCTGAATCCCACCCCTGGATACTTCATCTTGGCCAATCCTTGTTCCGTGGATATATGAACAGAGCCTACGAAAGGAGATTGTCCTGTTTCTTCCATCCCACTTTCTGAGAGTTGAAAATAAGTGTTTTTTCTGAGATCTCTTACAGCAGGGCTGTCCAATTCTTGGCAATTTTAAGACATGTGGACTTCAACTCCCAGAATTGGCTGGCGCTGGAGAATTCTGGGAGTTGAAGTCCGCAAGTCGTAAAGTTGCCAAGGTTTAGATACCTCTATCTTACGCCGTCAATATCTCTCCATCTCTCTCTGGAACTCCACCAAATCGTTTTGTTGTCCCAGTTTCAGGTCTGTGCAGGGGGAAAAAATCAAGTGAGGATCTCAGTTCATCAGCCCTCTGGTGATGCCAGTTGCTCGCATGGATTTGCGTCACAAAGAGGGAGAGAGAGAGAAAAAGAGAGAGAGATTGAGAGAGTAGCTGCAGCTGAAAGCTACATCTGGAAAGCTACAGTATTTCTCTTGTGTTGAGACGTGAGGAGTGAGTTGTTTAAATTCTCCTCTGCTTTGGCTGAATTATTTATTTGGGCTTCTTCCCCCAGCTCCTTTGAAGGCAGCATTTGTAGGCACTGACTTCACACTCCTCAGAGTCACTTTTATTTACAGGATCACAAACCGGGCTGGCAGGGAGGAAGAACGTAGAAGGAGCTTAAAAGCATCCATTTGCCTCTCCTTTTAGAAAGACAGGACTGGAAGAAGATGCAACCTTGCTTGCGTTAATCCTTTGCACAAAAAGCCAGGTGAGATTTGTGTCATCCTTCCCCCCGCCCCCCCCCCGCCAAAAAAACCAGAAGCCAAGCAGCACCTGCTTCCTTACAGCAGGGGGCCCCAACCTCCATGCCCTTTTGGGAACTGGGCAGAGGTGGGTTCCAACCAGTTCGCACCTATTCGGTAGAACCGGTTCGTCAAATCTACCGAACCGGTTAGAAGAGGTTCCACCAGTGGACCCGGAAAGCAGGCCACACCTACAGAAGAGGTTCCAACATTTTTTTTGAAACCCACCACTGGTCCTTGGATATGATTATTCTACACTATCATGCTCCTATTTATAAACCTCAGTGCCTCTGTGAAAGGTAAGGATGACTACTGCGTTTGTGGTGCAATCAGAGCATTGCGTGTGTTGAAGTTGTTTTAAGGCAAACCAAAGATGCCTTTTAAAAAACAAGTTTACATCATATTCTTATGCATGCCAGTGCTGTGTGTGAGGTAATTTAAGGTGGTTCTGACAAGCGTCGTTGGCATCTTCATATCCGGTCACATGGGCGGCAAGCCACTCCCACAAAGGAGGCCACACCCACAGAGTAGGTTCGAACAATTTTTGAAACCCACCACTGGAACTGGGCCACCTAAGCAACTGACAAGCGAGTGAAGCTTTATCAGTCCATACATGGGATCTAGGTTCCGTGTGAAAGCATCACCCCCAGAACCCCAATCTGTGGACAAATTGCCTTCCACAAAAACCAGTCCCTGGTGCCAGAAATGTTGGTAGAACGTTGTCCTACAAGTCCTTTTTTCTAGGATCTGCAGACAGGGTCAATGAACTCAGGATTTTCAATTCGAAGACTAAACTTTGTACTTGCATCGCATCTCGAGCACAGGTAGTCCTCGACTTACAACAGTTCATTTAATGACCGTTCAAAGTTACAACAGTGTTGAAAAAAGTGACATGACCTCTTTTTTTTTACACTTCTGACTATTGCAACGTCCCCAGGGTCACATGATCAAAATTCAGAGGCTCGTATTTAGGATGGTGCCAGCGTCCCAGGGTTGTGTGATCACCTTTTGTGACCTTCTGACAAGCAGCGACAACGGGGGAGATAGATTCACTTAACAGCCATATTACTAACTCAACCACTGCAGTGATTCACTTAACTTGCTTTGTTCCTTGGTGTTGTAGGACAAAAGAGGAAACAGATGTGCTCCGCCTTGAGACCCGAGTAAAAGAAAGGATATAAATTGAGATGCTGAGCTTGTCAGCGGGAACGCTGACGGCCCGGGTTCAAGACCCAAGCGGTGAGCTCCCGTTACGTGCCTCAGCTCCTGCCTATTTGGCAGTTCAGAAGCATGCAAATGCAAGCAGATAAATAGGTACCACTCAGTGGTGGGTTTCAAACATTTTTAGAACCTCTTCTATAGGTGTGGCCTGCTTTGTGCGAGTGGCTTGCCGGCCATGTGACTGAGTGGGGGTGGCTTGCCAGCCATGTGACTGGGTGGGGGTGGCTAACTTGTAAAATGTGGTGAAACTCACTTAACAACGCTCTTGCTTAGCAACCAAAATGTTGGCTCAGAAACTCTGGCATTCGAAGCACGCAAGTCTTAAAGCTGTCAAGTTGCAAGACCCTTGCACCCCTAACCCTTTAGGAAAAAAACCCCAGGGGTATTCAAACTTG
Organism: Thamnophis sirtalis; assembly: GCF_051295495.1. Taxonomy (NCBI): domain Eukaryota; kingdom Metazoa; phylum Chordata; class Lepidosauria; order Squamata; family Natricidae; genus Thamnophis; species Thamnophis sirtalis. Next base: position 10,658,828 of record NW_028261389.1, read on the forward strand.
ACAGCTTTAAGACTTGTGGACTTCAACTCCCAGAATTCCTCCTCTCGCTCTTCATCTTGATGATGTGCGGACGGATGGGGGAGGGAGCTGGAGCCGGTTTTAAACGGCACTGTAGATTTGTGGAACCTCTTCTACAGAAGAGGTTAGAACTGGCAGGAACCCACCCCTGGTACCACTTCAATGGGAAGCTAACAGCATTCCATGAGCCTCGGCATGTAATCAGGCTGGCCACGTGACCATGGAACGAGACTTCGGACAACACCAACACCCTCAGCTAAGAAACTGAAATGAGTATCACCTCCTAGAGCCAGACACAATTGGACAGGGGAAATCTTTACTTTTACCTTCACTTCCCAAGGAGGTTATTCTGTATCTGTCAAGCCCGCAGCCAGTTCCTTTTGGGATCTTTGGCCTGCCACACTTCTATCTACTATGCTGTTTCTATAGTTGGGGAAACGGGAGGGGGGATTGGTTGGAGTTAGATGCAATGTAGCCATAACAAAATTCTTTCTAGAAAGCCAAGGTCATCCTTTGTCTCTGCACCTCTGCACCTGACCAGAACTGGATGGGTGGAACAACCAGCATGGCAGTGGGAGATTGGACCATGGGATGGACTTGTGGGTGTGGGGGCAAGATCTTGAACTTTCAACTGGGTGGTGAAAACCAGGAAGCTTTCAGATTCAGGTTTTCCCAGATGTGCCAACTTGTCTCTCTTAATAAATTGGAACTTTGAGCAATACTTTGCCTTGGACTCTGGTTTAATTTTGGATGTTATTTGGAACCCTGGCATTATCTTCCTGAGCTATGCCCCATAAGTCTCCAGAACATGCCACTAATCGCTTTCTGCAGATGCCCTGCTGAGGCTTAAAACACAACACACTACACAAAAGCCAAAAGACGCAATTTGAGATTTCATGCAGTAGGCAAATCCAGGATAGGAGGAACACTTCTGATGATGATGAACAGCCCTGTACAAATGATCTTTGACTTCCCTTCACTCAAGAGACACGCGTAACATTATGCCCTTGATGAAAGAGCTCGTATTATTTTAATTCCGTATGTGTTGATCGTTAAGAACAACTAGTGACGTATTTCCTTTGCTGTCGAACACAAAATCTTGCCCCATCTGCAGGAAAAGACAAAGCTATCAGGGCAGAGCAGGAGAAATCAAGTTTCCTGATCTAACCAACAGAGAACTGGTTGACAACCATTAGACCTATATAAACTTTTCATGGATGGAACTTAATGTGGGGCTGAAGGTCTCCCTTCTGGATCTAAACCTTGGCTTGTGAATTTAATAAATTGGTCCACTTGCAAAAAAGCATTTTTGGTCTTCGTAGTCAAGCCAGGGGAGCTGTTCAATCTGTATCAAACAAGACAGAAAATAAATTGACCACAGATGATGGGTAATGAAACGTCGGTAAGGAAACAAGCAAGCTCAGAGAGTACCAAGAACTCCTCAAGACAAAAAAAAATGATTCGTTCCGACATTACACGTAGCCACAAATTATTCAGGATCGTGAGAATGAATATTGAGGCACCTCCGTCCTGCTTTCCTGCTTCCAGATCTGGAGTCAAAGTCAGTCCTATTGCCTCTGATGACACAAGCAATTCAATACGTCCATTGAAAACTTAAATGCTGTGTTTGCACAAAATACTAAAATGTGTTACTACCGTATTTTTCGGAGTATAAGACGCACCCTTTTCCCTCAAAAAAGGGGCTGAAAATCTGGGTGCATCTCATACACAGAATACAGCATTTTTTGCCTCCCGAAATCCTGCCCCCTTCACCAAAATGGCTGTGCAGAGACTTTCCTGAGGTTTCCAGAGTGCTCCTGGGGGCTGGGGAGGGCAGAAATGAGCAGAAAATGAGCTGTTTTTTACTCAATTTTGCCCCCACCAGCCTCCAGGAGTACTCTATAAGCCTTCTAAAGGCTATGCATGCCCCCCCCCTTTTTTTTTTACAAAAAACAGGCCCATTTTTGTAGAAAACAGGCCATTTTTGCTCATTGGGGGGGTACCCCCCAGGAGCACTCTACAAACCACCTAAAGGCTATTCATGCCCTTTTTTTGGGGGGGGGAAACAGGGCCATTTTAACAAAAAACGGGTCATTTTTGGGAGGTCTGCTGAATGCAAAAACTTTTTTTTTTTAATTTGCCTCTTCAAAATCTTGGTGCATCTTATACTCCAAAAAATACCGTACCTTAAAATATGCTTTAAAATATTCTAATTTTAAGCCTAATCCTTTTGGTAATTTCATAATTCAATATATCGTACAAACTATAGAAAGATTAATTCAATCATTTGTATGGATCAAGCCAGTGTGGGTTTGATTTAAACCAAGTCAATTTAAATCACAATTTAAATCACTCGTAAAAAGGCTTGATTTAAATCAACTCGGTTTATATCATAATTTTTAAAGAGCAACTGTCATCTCTGTCTTGCAGCGACTCCTCCTCTGACCCCCTGTTGACTCACCAACAGTCCCAATATTGCAGAATATACAGCCTACATAACTAAGCTCCATTTCTTGCTGAATAAACTAAATTATTAACATATCTTAAATAGAAAACTGATTTCCTGATGAAATCTGCTTATGTGTATGTGTGTATGTGTGTATGTGTGTGTGTATGTGCGTGCATATGTATATTTATTTATTTATTTGTTTGTTTGTTTATTTATTTATTACTGGCAATGTGTGAAAAGCTGGCATAGAACAGAATGTCTAGGAAATCTACAGAATGTGTGATGTTTACAGGCAAAGAATGAAATGTTTGTGTTATTTTAATATGCTACATACTTTCTTAGGCACTGTATATATAGAATCAAGATCATGTGAAGTGTTGATACCAATTTAAAATGCCTTGGTAAGGCCACACTTGGAATACAGCACCCAGTTTTGGTCGCCACGATGTAGAAAAGATGTGGAGACTCTAGAAAGAGTGCAGAGAAGAGCAACAAAGATGATTAGGGGACTGGAAGCTAAAACATATGAAGAATGGTTGCAGGAACTGGGTATGTCGAGTTTGATGAAAAGAAGAACTAGGGGAGACAAGATAGCAGTCTTCCAATATTTCAGGGGCTGCCACAAAGAAGAGGGAGTAAAACTATTCTCCAAGGCACCTGAAGGTAGAACAAGAAACAACGGGTGGAAACTAATCAAGGAGAGAAGCAGCTAGAACTGAGGAGAAATTTCCTGACAGTTAGAACAATTAATCAGTGAAACAACTTGCCTCCAGAAGTTGTGAATGCCCCAACACTGGAAGTCTTTAAGAAGATGTTGGATAGCCATTTGTCTGAAACGGTATAGGGTTTACAGCCTAGGCAGGGGGTTGGATTAGAAGACCTCCAAGGTCCCTTTCAACTCTGCTATTGTAGTGTATTGTATATAATACCTAGGGATTATGCAGAATGTCAAGAACTATTTAGGCAAAGTATGAAAAGAGAGTCATGAAAAGAGTTAGGATTAGAGTGAAATTGTGGGTTAGGGTTAAGGGTTAACCCTAACCTATAGCCCTTTACTGAAAAGATCTGTATGAAAATGAAAGAAGAAATGCAAAATAGATACAAGACTTTTTTTACTGGAAAGAAAAAAGAGGAAAAAAAGACCAGTATTGATCTATTTATTGAAATAAGGGAGGCTAGAATGATATTTTAGTGGCAGCATTTTATACTTTCCTGGTTTGCCTTCTGGTATTAGGAAATGCGTGAAATATTAAAATGTTTCATACTTCGACATCCCATTTTTGGTATGCTGTAGATTTCCTAGCCATTCTCTAAAATGTGTGATTTCACAGATTGATAACATAGAAATATGGTTAACTAAAAGCAACAGGTGAATGCATTTTATATTTGTCACTGCATCAGAGGTAGTTAGAAATTATTCTTTTTAATTTTTTCCCTTTTCATTTCTACTTTTGCATCTCTGTCTCTCTGAATTTTCCCTTTTTATTTTTTTTTAATTCGGTTTTGTACCTCTTGCTTTTTTAACTGAAACTTAGTGAAGTTTGTAAAAGTAGAAGTACCCTTTTATTCCTGCTTCTCCAAAGTCTGCTTCCATAGAGGATCGTGGGAATTATCTGGTCCAGCGTTTCCCAACCGTGGGAACTTCAAAACGGGTGGACTTCAACTCCCAGAATTTTCTACCCAGCCGTGCCTCCTGGGGAGTTCTGGGAGTTGAAGTCCATACTTATGACAGTGGCAGGTTCTGACGGTGGCAGACTTTGGCTCAGGTGCCGTCTACTTAAAGGGCACTAACGGGTTAAATTCAAGAAAATTCCTCTAAGAAAATCGCACCTTCCCTCCTCTCCCCCCCCCCCGCCACCGCACACCCCGCAAAAGGTACTTCCTGTACTGCTGTTTTTATATAAACCTAGCAGAGTCCTAGAACACGATGTCAGGTTGTAAAATTTCCAAGTGGCTCTGTATTCACCCTCCTGCCGGCCCAGAACAATAGAGCATTCATCAAAAGTTAAACATTCACTTATGTTTTAATAATCTTCATATTGTTCGGCACTAACAAATGGCTAACACGACAATAAAAAGGTGACCCCCCCCCCACAAGACTATGTAGAAAAAAAAAACAAGGAGTCCTAAAACTTCTGATCTTGCTTTGACCTGACCTAAGGAACTTCAGGTGAAAGGAATGGCAAATCGGAGAAGTTGCTTTTTAAAGGAGCGCTTCGAAAGGAAGGTAAAGCTTCCCCTCGCACATATGTGATAGTCGTTCCTGACTCTAGGGGGCGGTGCTCACCTCCTTTCCAAAGCCGAAGAGCCAGCGCCGTCCAAAACGTCTCAGCTGCCAAGTATCCAAATTTTTGTTTTATTGAAATTTTTTGGGGAAAAAAGGCTTTTACAAATATTTACCTCCCCTCTCCCACCCGAACCCAAACGCCCCACCTTTCTCCCCCCCCCCACCCCGACTTCCTAGAACAAATACAGGGTATAAATCTTTAACAAAGATGTTCTAAAATAAACTTTAAAAAAGTTAGTATCATCAGCTTTAACTACTCTTTTGTTAGGCTAACTCTAAACAGATTATATCATTCCTTGCTTCTTCAGTCATAAACTATCTGGAATTTCTTAGTCTCGTATTTATTTTGAATATAGTCAATCCATCTTCTCCACTCCAGTTTATATTTCTCATTTGAATGGTCCTTGAGATATGTTGATATTTTAGCCATCTCGGCTAGTTTTGTTACTTTTAATGTCCATTCTTGGATAGTAGGCAAATCTTCCTTCTTCCAGTATTGTGCCACCAACAGTCTTGCTGCCGTTATTAAATGCAAAATCAAGTTAGTCTCTATAACAGTACAATCAGTAGTTATATCTAACAGGAGTAACTGAGAGGTAAACTTTATCCTTTTTTAAAGAACATTTTGCATAATCCACCATATTTTTATCCAAAATGCTTTAACACAATCACTTCTCCAGCATTTAGGTTGTAAATTCGGATACATAAATTTTGATGACACGACCACGGGGATCACGCAACGGTTTGTAAGTGTGAAAAATGGTCAGAGGTCATTTTTTTTCCAACTACCAGCGGTCACTAAATGAATGGTAGTAAGTTTGAGGGCTACCTGTAAATATTTCCCGGGACAAATTTGGTGGCATCCATCAGCTCTTTTCGTTACGAACTATTAAAACACCAAATACTTTTAAAATAACTTTTGGTGGCTGCCAACTGAAGTAAACTTTATATATTTACAGTATATAGTTATTTCTAGAGCTATTTATTTATTTCATAAAATAAAGCCTGCTGTCACAGAGCATGAATCTACAGCCCTACACCTGGCTAGATACAGAAAACTCACAAGAGGTCGTACACAAATCCATGATTAGCAGAACCAACCATCGGAATGGATTGGCCCAATCCAAGGAAATGAATATCACGTCTAGAAATCTATTGAGAAATTTATTGTCTGGGTCCTTTCCGGCTGTGGTCATTTTGGGGAACATCTGCTTCCAACAGTCGGGCAACTGAAATCCTTGAGCCCAACCGAGCCAGATGCCATTGTGTGTGCTCACAAAAGCTGCAAATCACATTCTGGCTTTCGAACACAGATCTCCGCCGAGCCTTCTCCCTGTATCTCTGTGGCACCATCTGCCAAGAGTGCATGACACAGGAAAGCCTCCAAGGAGGACACAGAGGGAGGATGTGGTTGCGGTTTCCCCCATGTGCTGTGTGAAGATGCTGCCGATGAGGAAGCAAAAGATTACAATGACGAGTATGTACAGTTTTGCTACGTCAAGGAGGCCCAGGGTACATTTTTAACCCTGTTTTTGGTTATTGCTGGGTTGTTTTTTTTCAAGCTCTCTCTTTCTGTGGCAAAGTTCTCCAAGCAGAATTTTAGGTTAAGAAGGAAGAAGCTTCAACTTCTTCTTTCTCCATCCTTTAACGTGTCCGCTATCATACTGAGTTGCTTTTTGTTTCTCACTGCAGAGGAATATTTAGGTTGTCTATGCAGACCAAGACTCAGAAAAGGCTCATCGAGGACTTTACCCATATCTTGCAAGTTCATTTTCAGAATATTTTCTTCCTTCTTCTTATGAAGTTGACTCTGAACTACAGGAAATTAATATGGTTGTATAGCAATAGCAATAGCAGTTAGACTTATATACCGCTTCATAGGGCTTTCAGCCCTCTCTAAGCGGTTTACAGAGTCAGCATATTGCCCCCAACAACAATCCGGATCCTCATTTTACCCACCTCGGAAGGATGGAAGGCTGAGTCAACCTTGAGCCGATGAGATTTGAACAGCCGAACTGCAGAACTGCAGTCAGCTGAAGTAGCCTGCAGTGCTGCACTCTAACCACTGCGCCACCTCGGCTGTAGGACGCGGGGTGTGTGTGTGCGCAGGCAGGGTGCACAGGGTGGTGGTGTTGCATGCACATTGCATTATGGGTGTGGGCACGTGCTTTCGGCATTTAACCACTGCGCCACCTCGGCTCTATAAGGTAAAGGTTCCCCTCACACATATGTGCTAGTTGTTTCTGACTCTAGGGGGTGGTGCTCATCTCCATTTTAAAGCCAAAGAGCCAGCACTGTCCAAAGATGTCTCCGTGGTCATGTGGCCGGCATGAATAAATGCCGAAGGCGCACGGAACACTGTTAACTTCCCACCAAAGGTGGTTACTAATTTTTCTATTTGTATTTTTATGCCCTTTCGAACTGCTAGGTTGGCAGAAGCTGAGACAAGTAATGGGAGCTCACTCCGTTATGCGGCGCTAGGGATTTAAACCACCGAACTGCCAACCTTTCTGATCGACAAGCTCAGTGTCTTAGCCACTGAGCATCCCTAATATGGTTGTATACTAGCTCTGAAATGTTAGATATTTGCATGAGTTGCAAGAATTCCCTTCCACGCGTGAAAATGCAAGTCAACAAGTGAAGTCTCACCTGTACCGAGAACTGATAATATTATTATTTGTTAGATTCGTATCCCATGCTTCCTGAAGGAGCTCCAGATAGTTCTTGCAGTAGATAAAGATAGACTGAGTGGCCTGGTGAGCTTCCATAGTGAGGGTAGACTTGAATTTGTTCCACAGTCCTAGTCCAACAACTTAATCCATATATTGAAATATATTGAGACAGGGAACACGCTGAGTTTTAACTATCATGAAAGAATGTATACATATCCGGGTACAGAAAAGTGGGGTTTTTATACTGAAGAACTGTTTTAAAATTATAGGACTTGAATTGCAAGGATCACTTCACTTCTGGATGTAAAAGTATGGTGTATCTTAACTTCCTCCCGCATTTCTTTTATGGGAATGAGTGATTTTGCTTCCACTGATCTTGAATCTATTGAAAATTAGGAAAGTTTTGAAAAATTTCTTGTGCCTGGTAAAGAATCAAGTTGGATTTCTATACTTGATTTCTGTTGCGACATAAGGCTCATCGCACAAAAAAATGGGGAAGAAGCATTTCAAGCACCACTTGAGATATCCTTGATTTAGGGGACTCCAAAAGTCGTTAACGATCTTTTTCAGCTGAGGGTGAGAAATTTAGACAGACTCTTATATTCTACTAAGCCAACTGGGTTGGCTGTAATTAAAATGCCTGATTTTGAATCCAAACTCTGTTTGTTGGAAAGAGGAATATTTTAATAACGCAAAGGGCAAATCACAACTGCTGAAAAATGCCACTTGCCTACTGCAGAATTGTCTCCATGCTAGAAAAAATCATCAATAGTTGATGTCCTTCCCCTCTGCATACAAAGATGAATATTCCCATTGAAACAATAAAGACTCTTTATGGTAGAAAAGAGCCACAAAGCAGGAAAAATTGTTGCAAATCAAAGTCGCATAATTTCAGGACGCGGCAATGAGTTGAAAATATGCGTTTGTGGCCAAGTGCCACAAAAATGAGAGGGAAGAAATGCAACATTTTACAATGGCCAGAATCCTTTATGGGCTGTAAAGCACCCATTCTCTGAGGAAGTCGTAACTCCAAAAGGGTTACTGGTCTTAGTTTGAGGACTTCCTGTACTTAAGTTTATGACATTTCTATCAATCTTAATAGTACAATTCTCAGCCATTGCAAAATATCTGTGAAAATGCATATGGACTGTATTATTCTAAGGCATGATACCTACCCAAATAATTATCTTATGGAGAAAAGAAATATGAAGTGTGGTGTATTTGTGGGTGGCTGATTTTGTAATTTAAAGATTGATATGGAGAGAGGATAGTGGTGACTCACGAATAAATAAATCCACCCAAAATAAAGGATTGGAAATTATGCTGATCCATCTGTAAGGCCCGTACACACACCAGCCAAACGCACTCCAGCGAAATCAGAATTTACTCAATTCTGGTTTAGCCAAGAATGTGCAAGAAGCTCTTTTATACAGAGGAACACTGAGTCCTACTAATCTATCATCCATAACCTGGCGGAACAATCGAAGAACAGTTTTACCACATACCACTCTTTTTAAAAACACTTATTTCTGTCCTCTCTTTCTCTAACCCATCAAGCATCTCCATGTAACAGATTAATCACCTGCACAGGTGGGAAAAGGGCATGAATTAGAAATTGTAGCTTTTTTCAGGAACAATGTGGAATATGTTGCAGGAAGGCAAGTTAAAGAGGGGGGAAAGAATTTAACTTTTTGGGGGTTTTTTTGTATTTGAAGAACTTTTCCTTCTACCCAATGCTCCAAAGCAGGGGTCTCCAACCTTGGCAACTTTAAGCCTGGAGGACTTCAACTCCCAGAATTCCCCAGCCAGCTTTGCTCTGGGAGTTGAAGTCCTCCAGGCTTAAAGTTGTCAAGGTTGGAGACCCCTGATCAAAGGGCAAAGTTGTTAAAAATGTTTAGAGGACAGTTGAAAGTGCCAACAGCCAGATCCATAAGAGGTGATCTGATTATTATGCAGAGCAATTGTCCAAAATCTTCCTTGAAGGTCAGATGGAAACATCAACCAAATGTTGCCTTCAAAATTCCAAAATCACCATCTGGGTTCTGGAGAAAGCAAAGAGGAAGAAGACGTATCTGCTCTGCGTCAGGCAATCAGCCTTATTCTTCAATCAGACCTTTTTGAATAGGGAACACGGCGGTTTTGGGTTCCAGGAACAATGCCGGAATAGAACAGAACAGATTATGGAAAACATTCGCCGTGAAGTTACGGCCATATCTGACAGATTTTTGTTTAACTCAATTATGGTTTACACCAGGGCAGGGCGGCTATTGCCAAGCTTTGATTTTTAACGTTAACCTCGTAACAAATGAGGAAAAAGAGTTAGATGCAGGGAGACTAATCATATTAACTATACTAGCCTTTTTATGCTTTCCAGGTCAGAGGAATGTTGGAAACAGATGATGTAAAATGAGGATCAGGATTCTTTCTATCTGTCAGCAGGATAACTCTGAAAACAGAGCAAAATGGGACTATATTTGGTGTGGAGGCGGAATCTGGCCAAAGGAAGATGAGGTCAAATATGGACTGTTCCAGATGGGGCTGCAGGAAGAAGAAAAAAACAAATCCAGAAAAATTTCCCCATGGACCCCAAGGCAGTTGGGCCATGACCCAGAATGCTGTTGAGAGCTTCATTCTTAACTTCATCAAGAGGGAGTCTAAAGGAGGAGAGAGCAGAAATGCACATACATTCAAATCATACTTGTAGTCCTCAATGTATGACCATATGGAGCCTGCCCATTGTAGTCATTAAGTCGCCATGGTTGTAAATCAAATCACCCAGATTTACGACCCTTTTTGTGGTGGTGGTTAAGTGTGGTGGTTAAATGACTAGCCACTGATGAGATTTCTGGGAACTGAAATCCACATACTTCGGCGTTTAAGAAACACTACTTCGGCCTCTAGCTCAGTGGCTAAGACGCTGAGCTTGTCGATCAGAAAGGTTGGCAGTTCGGCAGTTCGAATCCCTAGCACCGTGTAATGGAGTGAACTCCCATTACTTGTCCCAGCTTCTGCCCACCTAGCGGTTCGAAAGCAGGTAAAAATGCAAATAGAAAAATGGGGACCAACAACAACGTTCCATGCACCTTTGGCATTTAGTCGTGCTGGACACATGACCACGAAGATGTCTTTGGACAGCACTGGCGCTTCAGCTTTGAAACGGAGATGAGCACCGCCCCCTAGAGTCGGGAACAACTAGCACATATGTGCGAGGGGAACCTTTACCTTTACCTTTTACTCTAGCCTGTAATTTCCTGATAGTCTCCCATCCAAGTCTTAATACAGTCCAATCCTGTTTAACTCTTTAGGTTAGCCAAGACCAAGCAGTTGCTATGGTTGCTGAAGGATGTGTTTCTTAGATTTAATCCAATTAAGTCTGCTTCTGGCTCTGGCCCCAATGGCTTTGTTCACACGACCTTTGAGACCTTTATAATGCAGCTCCAGGTATATCACTTAAATGGAACGAGGCAAGGGGTGTCATTCTGGCGGGCTACCCCATCATGAGCTAATTTCTTGACACGTTATGGGACGCATCTTATTCCTTGGAACCTGATAAATACCCTTCTAGTCTACTGAAGTCACGAGCCGTCAATGGTAAAGTGATGCTCAAGTGATATAGGCTTGACCTCTCCAATATCAATATCAAGAGGTTAGCTACAGAGATGGTTTTAAGCACCATAAATGTGAACTCAAAGAACTGTTGATGAATCTTAGCAAGTCAGGAAATTAGAAGGGCAGAAATGACGGTTTGATGGCCCTCCGGGTCCCAAATTTTGATGTGGTGGCGCAATGGTTAGAATGCAGTACTGCAGGCTAACTCAGTGTTCATTCCAGGAGTTCAAGTCTCACCAGGCTCAGGGCTGATTTAACCTTCCATCCTTCTGAGGTCGGTAAAATGAGGACCCAGATTGTTGGGGGCAATACGTTGAGTCTGTAACCACTTAGAAAGGGCTGTAAAGCACTATGAAGCGGTATATAAGTTTAAGTGCTATTGCTATTAGGCAATATCATTAGAAGTGCACCAAAGGTGTTTTTTTTTTACTACAGTTATTTAAACATCCTTCATCCTTAACTATGCCAAAGAATTAATCCATAACACCTGCTGACATTTCATATGGGGAAAATGTTATGATATATGATATAACTACATAAAGAAGGGAGAATGATAATAAACTATACTGCATGGAAGATGGAATTTTTGGTATTAAATATTATGGATGTTCAGCTAAAATAGGATATGAGGATTTGATGTTAATAGAGGATTTTACAAACAAGTAAATGAAATGTCAAAGGTGTTTGTTTTTTTTCAAGAGCCAACTGGACTTTCCGGGTTGATTTTTTTCTTCGAAGGCATTTCGCTTCTCCTCCAAGAAGCTTCTTCAGCTGTGACTGGATGGTGGGGAAGGGAAGGATTTATACTCCTTGCAGACAGCTGGTCATCTGCATTCCTTCAGCAGATCGTTAAGGTCACCTGGAGGTTTATCTGTGTCCTCAGGTTCACCTGAGTGGTGCAAATGGGTGGGGAGCCTTCTTGGAACTGTTGAAAGGACTGTGTTGTAGACTGGAGATAGATGATGTCGTATGCTCCCTTCCCCCCCCCCCCCCAGTTCAATTTTGACATAGATGGCCTCTTTGACCCTTCTTTCAAACCACAGGTCCACTTTGTGCCACAAACAGAGGTGAGTTGCCCCGCAGTTCGGCCCGGAATGGGAGAACCGGTGAGGGAGGCTCCACCCACCCGCTCATTGCACATGAGCATGAGTGCACCTGAACCGGTAATAAAAAAATTGGCAACCCGCCACTGGCCAGAAAGCAGAAAGTCTAGTTGCTTCTTGAAAAAAAGCATTTTTGGGACAACCCTGACCTGGATGACTGAGAATCTCCATAGACATTAGGAACTGCAGCTTGCAAATCAGGGGAGGAAAAGTCGATGCGGTCATCTTTCCTGTAAACTTCTGTAATGTGCTCCATGGGAGGCTGTTCTTGAAGAGTTTAGTCTGGAGCAGTTAAAACTCTTAGAGAAGTTTTAACCGGACCAGAATGCAGTGTTGTAATCGGTGATAGTTGCCAGCAAGACTATGTACACAACGCCAATGTTTCAACAACGGCACTGCTTACTATTGATTGCTAACCACAACTGGCTGCTTGTGCTATGTTCAAAACCAATTCGTGTTTATCTATTTCAAGTGGTTTTTGTCTATCCATGAAGATCTAGATGATCCCCTTCCTGACGGCGTGTGATCAACAGGAAGTTGGGGCCTTCCCAGTTGCTATCTCTCTTCTCTGGAACAAGCGTTACCCTGAAGATTAGCCGCTGCTCTCATGAATTTCTACCCCAAAAATATATATCTGATTTCTCCACTGTATCTTTGACGTCTGAGAGGCTGTCTTGGATCTTTCCCGCAAAGACTGGTTGCTTCATTGTTTATTTACTGTATATTAAAATTTTATATGGCTGTCCATATTAAGAAACCCAACTCTGGGTGATTCATAAAGGAAAACAAAACAAGCACAAAGCAAAAACTGTGCACTTTCGCCATCCTCCTTTGATACATCCACCAAAACCATCTCCAACCTCCCAATCATCCAAACCCAATGCTTGATGCAAGACCCAACTTCCTACGGCTTTGTGGAAGGGTAAGATGGTGGGAACCTGCCAGATTCCAGGGGCAAGAGGGTTCCATAGGGCAGGAGCTGCTCTGGAAAAGGTTCACTTCCCAGATCCTGCTAGAAGACAGCCTCTACGGAAAACAACTTGGAGAATGCCCATGAGCAGTTCCGGGTGTGCTCTGGTGTAGATTTCGGATGTACAGAATAACAGAGTTGGAAGGGACCTTGGAGGTCTTCTGGTCTAATAAGAGACCCTGTACCATTCCAGATAAGAGACTGTCCAGTCTCTTCTTAAAAGCCTCCAGTGATGGAGCATACTCAACTTCTGAAGGCAAGCCATTCCACTGGTTAATTGTTCTTTAGTATTAGGAAATTTCTCCTCAGTTCTAGAGTGCTTCCCTCCTTGATAGCTCTCCAGCCATTGCTTCTTGTCCTGCCCTCAGGTGCTTTGGAGAATGGCTTGACTCCCTCTTCTTTGTGGCAACCCCTGAGATATTGGAAGACTGCTATCATGTCATCCCTAGTCCTTCATTTCACTAGAATAGAAATACCCAACTCCTGCAAGGGTTCTTCATATGTTTTAGCATTACAGATTGAATACTCTTATCGCCGTGATGGTGAACCTATGGAGCCCTCTCTGCGGGCATGCGAGCCATCGCCCCAACTCGGCTCCACCTCGCATGTGTGTACGCCTCCCGCCGGCCAGCTGGCTTTTGGGCGGGGCGCATATGGGAGACGTGCACATATGCACAGGGGACAAGGGTGGGGGAGTGCAGGGGGGTGCACCCTCCTCCCCATGGACTGTTTTTGGTCCCAGGAGGCTTCAGGGAGGCCTGCTAAGCCCAAAATGGGCCCTGCGGGTGTGTGTGCACATGCATGGGAGGGAGTTTAGTTAGTTTAGTTTAGTTTATTTGTCTTGTATGCCACCCACTCCCGAAGGACTCCGGGCGGCTCACAATAGACAAGGGAAGGGGGATAAATAGACAAAGACAACACTTTAAAAAAATACACAACATTCACAGTTTCCGTGGGGCTGGATGTTTCACAAGCCCCCCGGCCTGCTGGAGCAGCCAGGACATGGTGGCTTTGCGGAAGGCCGAGAGGGTAGTAAGGGTCCGGATCTCCACGGGGAGGTCATTCCAGAGGGCTGGAGCTGCAACAGAGAAGGCTCTCCCCCGGGGAGTCGCCAGCCGACATTGGCTGGCAGATGGAATCCGGAGGAGGGAGGGTGTATGCATGCACTGGGGGGGCTGAGCACCCGGGGGGAGTCACACATGCATTGCATTATGAGTGTGGGCATGCATACATGTGCTATTGCGCATGTGTGCATGCTTTTGGCACACACCGACAAAAAGGTTGGCCATCAATGCTCTATTGGGTATGTATGAAGAACAGAATCAATTTATGATGAGAGAGAGAGAGAGAGAGAGAGAGGGAGGGAGAGAGAGGCAAAACCCAGGAAATAAATAAATAAATGACCTGACCCCTTCCTTTTTCAGCTGCAACCAATTATGCTCCAGCCTCTTGACCCTAAGCCCCTAACCCTTGAAGAAACAGGCTACAGACCAAGAGATATAGGATTGCACTACTATTGGAAGGACACAGGATGATGAAATGAAATGTTATAATAAAAATTAAACTTAGTCAAAATTTAGAGTATTATATATCAAAAAAGGTAATAATATAGTCAAATAAATGATTAATAATGATAATAATGCATAGATAGATAGATAGATAGATAGATAGATAGATAGATAGATAGATAGATAGATAGATAGATAGATGATAGATGATATAGATAGATAGATAGATAGATAGATAGATAGATAGATAGATAGATAGATAGATAGATAGATAGATAGATAGATATAGATAGAGGTCTAGATGATATAGAGGTCTAGATGATATATATAGATAGAGATATATAGATATAGATATATAGATAGAGATAGAGATAGAGATAGATATAGATATATAGATATAGATATAGATGGATAGATGGATAGATGGATAGATGGATAGATGGATACATAGATATATAGATATATAAATATACACACTAGATTGATAATATGAATTTTTACACAAATTGTAAGTGAGGACTATGGAGAGGATGCTGAAAAGCTTTGTTATAAAAGATAAATAACTCTATACAGAATAGAATATAAAGATGTAATACTATCGGATGATTTCAGGATGATGTAATAAAATACCATAATATAAATTTATTTTAAATTTAGAATACTTTACATAAAAAGGACGTAATAATCAGTTATAGCCAAATGAATGTTTAATGATCATAATAATTGTATACATATATATTAGATTGATGATATGAGACTTTATGTAAATTGCAAATGAAAACTATTGTGAGGAAGCAGAAAAGTTTTGTAACCAATCGACACACTGTTAAGTAATTGGAGAAGGGTTTTTTATACTTTGTGGGTGTTTAGGTTTGTTTGTTTTATGTTTGTTTGAAAATAAAAAGTTTTATTAAAAGAAAAAGGAAAAGAAAAAAAGAAACAGACTACGGGCTTTTCACATAATTGGCCAGGCCTAATAATTGGCCTCTCTTCTCTCTCATAGGTCTCTGGATGAGGACAAGATGCGAACAGTTAGTGAGGCACACTCTTCCCTTTACTATTCGCTCTCTGGGAACAGCCATCTGTTGCTCAGCAAAGTGAGATTGATGGCGAAAGACTGGGGGGCATGTTGCTAACTGCCACTTATGGGCCTAAAGTAGCACATTGTTCTTCTTTGTTGTCTTTTTTTTCCATTTTTCAAATCCAGAGAACAGAGAAGAGGGTTAATAAGATTGGCTAATCAGCCTGCCCTTTGATTAACCCACAATTCCAAACGCACCTTGCAATGTGGAGGAAATGGAGACCAGCTTTAATCGTGAAATGTTTCCTGGACCACCCTACGCTTTTGCCAGGGGTGAAAACTGGAAATAGAAAATTAGAGAGGATCAGGTCCTCTGCTAACCACGTTTGGGATAAGTCAGAATTGGAGAGAGGGCCCAAGAAATCTCAGACTACGAGAAAGCATCCGGGACACGCAATAGGAGGCTGAAATGAAAAGTTTCTTTGGTATGCGGAGTCCATGCTGAAAGGTGCAGCCAACTTTTGGGGTGGCAACATCCTGGCTGTTTTCTCTGGGCTTTAGAAGCTAAACTACTTGGAATGTGTGAATGACTTTGGGGGGGGGAAAGAGGCTGCTTAGTAAACAACCAGAGAAGAAAGGCAGCAGCTCCCACTCGCTTAATGACGAGTGAAAGAAACGTAGGAAGGTGCTGCCCTAAAAGTTGAAGTCCACAGGACTTAAAGCTGTCAAGGTTGACAAACGCTGTTCTAAAAAGTTATTTCGCAAAACTGGGACAACTCAAAGAGTTCACGAAGGAGGTTTTTTTATTGAAAGCATTCCAATGAAGTCCCTGCAAAAAAGCACAAAAAAACACAAACAGCACCTGGCTTGCAAAACCAACTTTTGGAATCTAGAATCTACTTGGACATGGAGTAAATTTGCCTCCAAACCAAAGGTAACCCCCCCCCCAAAAAAAAAACCTGAGAAAGCACCAGTGGTGGGTTTCAAAAATTGTTCGAACCTACTCTGTGGGTGTGGCCTCCTTTGTGGGAGTGGCTTGCTGCCCATGTGACCTGATGGGAGTGGCTTGCCGCCCATGTGACCGGATATGAAGATGCCGACGGCACTTGTCAGAACCACCTTAAATTACCTCACACACAGCACTGGCAAGCATAAGAATATGATGTAAACTTGCTTTTTAAAAGGCATCTTTGGTTTGCGTTAAAACAACTTCAACACACGCATTGTTCTGATTGCACCACAAACGCAGTAGTCATCCTTACCTTTCACAGAGGCACTGAGTTTTATAAATATGAGCTTGATAGTGTAGAATAATCATATCCAAGGACCAGTGGTGGGTTTCAAAATTTTTTGGAACCTCTTCTGTAGGTGTGGCCTGCTTTCCGGGTCCACTGGTGGAACCTCTTCTAACCAGTTCGGTAGATTTGACGAACCGGTTCTACCGAATAGGTGCGAACTGGTAGGAACCCACCTCTGGAAAGCACAGAACTAGAGGGAATGAAAAGTGACACACAGCCGGCTGAGATGGTGGATCCAAGTGTCAGATGTTTTCTTCTGGCCTTCGTGAAACAACCTGACATTTACTTTGGGAAACGTTTATATATTCACTAAGGTAACAGGGAGGCAGAAGCTGCTGTGCTTTTGTGTGTGTGTGTGTGTGTGTGTGTGTGTGTGTGTGTGTGCGCGCGCGTGCTTTGTTTTGAGCCTGACCACCTTTTTAAAAATATATGTATATATTTCCCCAAGCTTTATATGTGCCTTTTCCACAACCTCATGTAAATATGCCCCATTCAAGACAATTCCTTTTTCATTACCACTCCAAAGACTGAAATCAAGGCAGATCAATTCACATCGAAAAATATAAGAAGTGGGAGAGTTAAATAATAATCATAGTGGCATAAAACAGCCAATAAGCCCACAAGGTGCTTTAAAAGGCAGCAAATTGGGTTGGGCTGGAGGACCGAGGTTTAAAAAATGCACAAAAAACGAACCTATATCCAGGGGTGGGATGCTACGGGTTCGCCTGGGTTCGGGAGAAGCCGTAGCTAATGTTATGGACGGTTCGGAGAACCTCTAAATTCCACCTCTGGCTGGCCCCGCCCCGCCCACCCCACCCCTCCCAGGAGTCTCTACGTGGCCTGTTTTGGATGCAAGGTAAGTGCAGGTCCCATGCGGAGGCTCGGGGAGGGGGAAATACAAGTCTCCTGGAAGTTCCGGGCCTTCGGAGCCTGGGGGAGACAGTTTGCACCCTCTCAGGGACTCAAGGAAAGCCTCCGGAGCCTGGAGAAGGCAAAAACGTTGTCCCTCCGCCATGGTGCAGGAGGCCGACTAGGCCATGCCCACCATGGTCACACCCACCCAGCAACCTGGCAGAGAACCCGTTGCTGAAATTTTTGAAGCCCACCTCTGCCTATATCTGATGTAAGAAGATCCAACCCAGAGGCTACCCTCAAACACGGACACTCAGTGGGCCATCTTTCAGCTCAACCTATTGCAAAGGATGATGGTTGTGGGGAGGCAAGTGGAAGGCAGAGAGCAACAGTGAACCGGTTTCAAATTGGGTCACTGCTTAGGAGGCTGTTAAGAAAGTCCTCCGATTAAAATTGACTCAAAAGCGTAAAAATATACACAACCCATATGGCATGCCAGGTTCCCTCCTCCGGGCACGGTGCAGTATGAATCACAAGCAAGCAACTTTACAGAAATACAAATTACGGTCTCAAGCGTGACCCCTCTATTAAAAGAGGCTGCCTTTATCTCCCTATAAAGGCAATGCAAGAAAAGCCCATTTGGTCTAATGCAGTGTTTCTCAACCTTGGCAACTTGAAGATGTCCGGACTTCAACTCCCAGAATTCCCCAGCCAGCATTTGCTGGCTGGGGAATTCTGGGAGTTGAAGTCTGGACATCTTCAAGTTGCCAAGGTTGAGAAACACTGGTCTAATGCTTAAGGCATCAGGCCAGAAACCAGGAGACTGTGAGTTCTAGACCCACCTTAGGCATGAAGCTGGGTGACTTTGGGCCAGTCACTCTCTCTTTGCCCAGCTCACTTCACAGGGTTGTTGTTGTTGTTGTTGTTGTTGTTGTGGGAAAAAATAGAAGGAGGAAGGAGTGTTAGCTATGTTCACCACCTTGACTTATTCATGAAAATAATAAATGTGGGATATAAATAAATAAATAAAAAATTCAAAGAATGGCTTTCAAAATCAATGAAACAAGAACAATTAATCAGTGGAACAGCTTGCCTCCAGAAGTTGTGAATGTTCCAACACTGGAAGTTTTTAAGAAGATGATGGACAGCCATTTGTCTGAAGTGATGTAGGGTTTCCTGCCTAAGCAGGGGGTTAGACTAGAAGACCTCCAAGGTTCCATGCAACTCTTTTATTCTGTTCTGTGTTGTTCTATTCTATTCTATTCCATCCCATTCTATTCCACCTATTCTATTCTATTCTATTCTATTCTAAGAAAGCAAGCTTTTAGCAATCCATGGCAGGAGAGACAGCTTGGTGTCTTCAATGTGTAACACCAACAGTGAGGGATTTTATTGATTGGCCAGTTCACTATGGGATTTATACTCTTCTTTTAGCTGTTAGCAGGGGTGGGTTTCAACCAGTTCGTGGCGGTCCTTGCGAACCGGTTGGTCGGCAAACCCGGAAGTAAGTAACTTCCGGGAATGGCGAAGGGCCCACCCGCCCGCCCGCGCTCCTTACCAGTCTTTGAAGGCTTCTGCGCTTCCACGCAGCGCATGGCACAAACAGCGCCTGCGCGATTCTCCGCGAGCAGCTGGATGGCATATACAGCGCCTGCGCGATTCTCCGCGAGCAGCTGGAGCATCGCGCAGGCGCTAAGACGCATGAGTGAACTGCGCGCATGCATGAGGACGCCGCCGGCCCCGTTCCAACCGAACCGGTTGGAACGGGATAAGCAACCCACCACTGGCTGTTAGACAATCAACCCAGCTCACAAATTTAAAAGAAAAATGCCAACTGTAAGCAAAAGAAGCATCAATCCGATTTAAATCCAGATAAAAATCAAGCAAATGATTAAACAAGGTCATTTTTCCCCCCTAATAAACGCGTAAGTGTTGCCGACCCGAACATCTGGAGAGGAAAACCAACAGCCAGCCTCTGCACTTTGAAGATAAAAAAAAGATGTAACGCCTTTTAAGTTTACCAAAGTTGTTTTTCAAGACAATGCTGTGGACTGTGTGGAACAGAAAGGAAAAGGGTGATGCAGAGAGAGGGTTGGCATTTCAAGATAAAGGAAATGCGCTTATCATTCCAAGAAAGTGAGATTTTTTTAAAAAAAAAAAACCAACCCGAAAATGCCATCAAAGTTTGGTGTTCTAATTATCTTTTTTTTTTCTCTGCCAGGTGCCAAGCTGCTCTTGATCAGCTGGGTCAGCCTTAGCATGTTCCCCTCAATTGACCTCTGTTTGAAAGCCAACTGATGGTGTCTCAAACCACAGAGAATTTGGGCCTCTTGCCTCTAAAAATCCCCAAACTTTACAAGACAAAGTTGGGGAGGGGAGGGGAAAAACTAACCAATCCAATCCCCTGCTGCTCCGAAATAATGCCAATTTGCACAATGACCCAGGGATTAATTTACTAGATTTCCCTCCTCCGCATCCCCCCCAAATAAAACAGATCACTCTGAAGTTCTCATAACGAACCATAAAA
This sequence comes from Thamnophis sirtalis, assembly GCF_051295495.1. NCBI lineage: Eukaryota > Metazoa > Chordata > Lepidosauria > Squamata > Natricidae > Thamnophis > Thamnophis sirtalis. The sequence goes on from NW_028261389.1 coordinate 10,679,142, forward strand.
TGCCTGCAATGTAGGTTTATTAATGCTCTCCTGATAAATGCAGTCATTTCTCCTTGCAAGTGTTACCAATCATGAATGATACTGCTTGATTTGTCTTTGCTGTTCAGCTAAATTCTTATTAAAACAAAAACACACTATTTGTGCACCGCCTCTCTCTTCTTCTTCCTCCTCCTTTAGGTGCTAATTCAATATTCTTCTCATTCTCTTCAGTGTTACTGGCTTCTTCATCGCCTAGCAGGAAAGGTTTTCCTGTGTTCACCCAACAAAGGATCCAATTAAGAGCAAAACTGCTTTATTTATTATTAAGCCATTTTTAATGTGCTTTTCCATGACGACGTGCAAGACTAAAAATACTCCCCCATAAAACGAAAAATGCCATCAAATTAGTTCATGCGAAAACAATTCTTTTAAAGGAGGATACGGGCGACCGTTAAAATTTTGCCTGTAATCTCAAAGCGCCAGTGTTAAAAAAAACTATCCAAGATGCTTTGAGGGAGGCAGAAAGAAACAAAAGGTTTACTTCATTAGTACAGAGGTACAAAAATGTAATCCCCAACTGACGACCACAAGAGTGCCCCAAACTGATGTTGCTAAGTGAGGAACCTGTTCAGTGTGTTTTGCCCTATTTTACAACTTGTCTCGCCGCATTTGCTAAGTGAATCACCGCAGTTCTTAAATTAGCAACACGGCTGTTAAGTGAATCTCGTTTCCCTGTTGGTTTTGCTTGCCCGGAGCTTGCAAAAGGGGAATCACATCATTCCGGGACACTGGAACCATCATAGCAATAGCAATAGCAGTTAGACTTATATACCGCTTCATAGGGCTTTCAGCCCTCTCTAAGCAGTTTACAGAGTCAGCCTATTGCCCCCAACAATCCGGGTCCTCATTTTACCCACCTCGGAAGGATGGAAGTCTGAGTCAACCCTGAGCCGGTGAGATTTGAACCGCCGAACTGCAACTAACAGTCAGCTGAAGTAGCCTGCAGTGCTGCACTCTAACCACTGCGCCACCTCGGCTCTTTCATAAATGTGAGTCAGTTGTCAAGCATCCAAATGCAAATCACGTAACCATGGGGATGCTGCAACGGTTGTTAAGTGTGTGAAAAGTAATCATAAGTCACTTTCTCAGTGCCATTGTAATTCTGAATGGTCATTAAATTAACTGTTGTAAGTTGAGGACTACCTGTACCAATGAGAAGTAGAAGCTAAGATGCTGGCCAGGGGATTGGTGAGATGCAGGTGAATTTGGTCCAATCGCTAACTCTTGGGTTGAGAGTAATGACCATAGTGTGAAAGTGATGGATTAGGCTATGCAAATTTGGGTTAAGTCCTCAATCCTAGAACCCCACTGGGTGATTTTGGGCTCTTTCCCAGCCTATGTCATAGAGTCAACCTTTTTTTATCTAATCCCGTCTTAGTGGTAGCTGTATATTCTGATTTCCCCCCCTTTTCTTTAAGGGCAATGTTGTGTATTCTAAGAGATTTATCATTATGGTAACCTCCAGAGAGCTACTCTGCAATGGGTGGGTATATAAAAACTGCAAATAATTTTGTAACGAAGAAGCACAATCCTCTATTCATAGGAAGAACGCCTTACCTTCCAGAACACCTTTTCAGGTAAATATAATATTAACATAGCAAGTGATTAATGTGAGAATTCCTGTTTCCTCCGACCCATTCACACCCTCTCCTTATTTATGGCAAGGAATTCAAGTGTGAATTGTATGGTGCTCTTCTAAGCACTTGTTAGAATTATAGCTGTTGTTTATCTTAAATAGATGGACGATAAGTGAGAAGTCACATCGATCATGGCACATGATGTGTATATTCTAACCCAGCTGTCAAATCCTCGATGCTGAGATACACTATTTTGTGCTGTTCACACCTTCTTCCATGCCAAATTTTTACAAAACAACTGTTGTTGAATATAATACTTAACAAAAAAAAAAGTGGTGGTGGGGGGGAGGAAATTTTAAGCTGGACCATGCTATAAATCACAGGGTCATTCTGCACTTTGGAGAACAAAGAAACAGAGCTTTTGAGGGACCTTGGTGGTCCTTTGCCGTTGTCACACCGTCCCCGCAAACTGCAAATGCTTTTGGGGAAGAGCAGTGGATAATTGTACTTGGGATTTGGGGGTTCCGAACTGCCAGAATCTTAGCTACGGGTTCTCCCGATCCCCTGCAAGCCCCCCAGCAGCCCACCCCTAGCTAGGTCTCACATGGACACTGGAAAGCCCTGAAGACATGATAGCAATATAGCAGTAGACTTATATACCGCTTCATAGGGCTTTCAGCCCTCTCTAAGCGGTTTACAGAGAGTCAGCATATTGCCCCCAACAATCTGGGTCCTCATTTTACCCACCTCGGAAGGATGGAAGGCTGAGTCAACCCTGAGCCGGTGGGATTTGAACCGCTGAACTGCTGATCCAGCAGTAGCCTGCAGTGCTGCATTTAACCACTGCACCACCTTGGCTCTGATGATTTCACCATTGCGCCTGGAGAGCCAGTGAGAGCATGGAGCCTGTAACATGGTAGCATTGTTTGTAATGTACAGATAGCATTATTTTATGGGGTGCATACTTGGATTATGGATTATGTTTCATGAAGTTACATAAGTGAGATGGGCAGCTATATAAATGGAAGAAACAAAACATTTGAAACTAAGTTTACTGTTGTGTTTTCCCAAGCTCACTAAAAACGTCACAATGTCTTTTTTTTTCACCATCTTCTTAGCTGTTGTCCTGCCATTCGTGGTTATTCAGCTGGAATGGAATCTCTGCACGTAATAAGGGCCACCTGAATATATAGGAAATCGAATGAATGAATGGACGACAGCTACGTATTAAGCCTGGCAATAGTAAAACAACATGTAGATGCTTCTCTAAATGTTTATTGGTGCATCTTGAGAGCTCAGGCTGATGGGAATTTAAGTCTTGTGTTCTGAGATTCACAGGTTTTCTCCTTGTGATCTAACATAATTTATAATCAAACCTAGAGAGAGAGAGAGAGAGAGAGAGAGAGAGAGAGAGAGAGAGAGAGAGAGAGAATAAAAGGTGCCCCCCCTTTATTCCTCTTGAGGTTTCTCATATCCAACTTCTGCTTTATACCAGCAACCAAAACAGTAAGCAGACACCACACATTTCTGAGCTGTGTTAAACACTGAAAAGCACCACTGTCAAAAAAAATCAAGTTAGAAAACCCCAAGGATATTTTTGCAGGGGTAACTTGTAATTTTATGATGAAGCAAGGGAATTCAAAATATTTTCTGAGTACTCGTCAGCCTAAGGACTGAAGTCCTATTTGCCCAGGAAGCAACTGCTCTCCCCCCCCACTCCAACCTTAACCCTGGTATCAAAATGTAGGCACCAATCCTTGTTAATATGGTCTTCCACAACTATGAAGATGGTTTTTTACGGGGGGGGGAATCAGAGGAGCGTTTACAGAAAGTTAAAATAGAAGTGAATATATTGAAGAGGAGTTGAAGAAGTCTAGGAAAGTAATAGGGGTAGGAAAAATGCATATAAAATAATTTCAGCATTAATTTTCTTGATGTATGTGTTTATATTGAAAACTAGCTGATAACCTGGCGTTGCCCAGGTATTTATTCATAGGGGGGAAATGTCCAGACCAAACATAATTTCTAATGTTGGATTTTCCCCCTTACCAGAGGGAGCTGTGAAGCTGTTACCATAGCAACCTCACTGTGCTGCACAGTAGAAGCCATTTTACGGCAGTACAGTAGAAGCCATTTGAAGGCACAACATGCTGTATCGTAACAGAACATACATCCTGAGGGGTGTTGGGGTTGTCTTACCCACACAGTATTATATATATATATATATAGTTTATTTATGGTCACAGACCAAAAGCTCCACAGTATTTGTTTCCAGAGAGTAAGTCATCTGTGTAGCAAGTTTGGTTGAAATTGCTCAAGGCATTCCAGAGTTATGCTGGAATACACACACACACACACACACACAAACACACACACAGCTAGATGTGGATTCCCATGTGTATTTAATGTAAGAAACTGCAAAATGATACAAACAAGAGTAACATAAACAATGATCAACAACTGATATAACAAGCTTATCAATCCATACCTTGAGTACAGTTTCTCCTTGACTTATGACCACAATCGGTAGCAGAATTTCCACTGCTAAGCAAGGCAATTGTTATGTCACACCTGACTTTGTGTCCTTTTTTTGCAATTGTAAAGTCCATCACGTGGTAATTTAAAAAATCTGGGTTCCGCCATTGGGTTTGCTAGTCGGAAGATGGCTGGTAAGTCCTCGACTTACGACCACAATGGGCCCCAAAATTTCTGTTGCTAATTGAAACATTTGTCAAGTGAGTTTGCCCCATTTTTATGACCTCCCCTTGCCACAGTTGTTAGGTGAATCACTGTAGTTGTCGAACTAGTCAAACTGTTGTTAAGTGAATCCGGCTTCCCTATTGACTTTCTAATGTTCAGAAAGGTCACAAAAAGTGGATTATAGGACACACACCCCCCAGGACATCGCAACCATCATAAATATGAGTTATTTGCCAAGCGTCTGAATTTTGATCACATGGCCGTGGGGATGCTGTAACGACGCATTAGTGTGAAAACTAGTCATAGGTCATTTTTTCAGTCGTGTTGTAACTTTGAATGATCACTAAATAAAATGTAAGCCGAGGACTATCTGTATTGGTGAATCTGTGGCTTTTTAGGAAATGGGTTTTTTTAAAAAAAAAGAAAAAATAAGGTGCCTGTAGGAACAAGCATTGAACAGATGTATACTTCAAATGCTGCATCAGTGTTGGAGTAATATTATGGCTGACCCTAAACGGACAAGATCTTTTGGCTGGCAAACTATGAGAAGACCCTTTATTCCAAAAATACAAAAACAAAAACAACAGCAACAAAAAAAACATGGGCAAAAGAAGAAAACCAGCTCATGTTTGTCTGCAGGCTTGACTTTTATTAATGTAATCTTTCTGTTAACAGCCTCCTCTATGCAAGGCATCTGTAAAAAGTTTGCATTGTTAACTTAATAGTGAAAATCTAATACAGGTTGTATTCGAAATTTGCCGTGCGGCTGACGTCAATGGAGGCCTGAGAATCAGATTGTTATAGGCCAGGCCACGAAACAGACAATCAAGTCAGATGGTTTAAATTTAACCATCACTACACCAGCGAGAGAGTGCTTTACCACTTTTATCAGATTGCTAGAAGCAGCAGCAGCAACGGAAGAAAAGGAAGTGGGGGGGGGGAGGGAGAAAAGGGAAGCGAGGGACATGTGTAATTTAAAACAACAAACAAGTAAGCAGGCGAGTGAAAACAGTCAAGCTAGAAAGTGAAATGGAAACCATCTTCTTATTTATTTACAGATTAACAGAGTTGGAAGGGGCCTTGAAGGTCATCTAGTCCAACCTCCCACCCCAAGCAGGAGACCCTACCACCCAGGGGTGGGTTCCGGCAGGCACTACGGCTGGTTTACTTGTGTGTGTGCACTGCCTGCGCACACGGAATTGATGTGCGCTACGCCACACATGCACAGTGCAATTAAAATTGTCCTGCGCATGTGTAGAACTGAAAAACAAGACGGCGGCGCCTACAGCGCAGCCCGGAGAACCGGTTTGGGGGCGTGGCAGGCCTGGGTCGATGCCGGTTTCTGCAACCCAGGCCGCCAAACCACTACTGGTTCAGCCGAACCGGTTTGAGCCGATAGGAAGCCATCACTGCCTATACCATTTCTGACAAATGGCAGTCCAATCTCTTCTTGAAAACCTCCAGTGATGATGATGATGATGATGATGATGATGATGATGATGATGATGATGATGGAGGAGGAGGAGGAGGAGGAGGAGGAGGAGGAGGAGGAGGAGGAGGAGGAGGAGAATGTTTATGTTGAATGTTTATTTTATTTACATGCTGCCCTTTTCCCCCGAAGGGGACTCAGGGCGGCTCACAACTCAACCAAGGGAGGGGGATACAAAAAAAATTAAAATTAAAAATTAAAGCGACACGCAACAATACATAATTTAAAACACACAACAGTCATACCATTCGAGACGGGGGCAACAGTTCTTTAGCCCCAGGCCTGTCGGAACAGCCAGGTTTTAAGGGCCTTGCGGAAGGCCTGGAGGGTGGTGAGGGTTCGAATCTCCATGGGGAGTTCGTTCCAGAGGGTCGGAGCAGCCACAGAGAAGGCTCTCCTTCGGGTAGTCGCCAGTCGACACTGGCCGGCGGATGGAATTCGGAGGAGGCCTAATCTGTGGGATCTAATCGGTCTAGAGGAGGTAATAGCAATAATAGCAATAGCAGTAGACTTATATACCGCTTCATAGGCCTTTCAGGCCTCTCTAAGCGGTTTACAGAGAGTCAGCATATTGCCCCCAACAATCTGTGTCCTCATTTTACCCACCTCGGAAGGATGGAAGGCTGAGTCAACCCTGAGCCGGTGAGATTTGAACCGCTGACCTGCTGATCTAGCAGTAGCCTGCAGTGCTGCATTTAACCACTGCGCCACCTTGGCTCTAATTGGCAGCAGGCGGTCTCTCAAGTGGAAGGAGAAGAATTAAATCCCTGAAATGTTGCGGTGCATTCTAGGTTTTTAAAAAAGCTCCCTTGTTGCGTTGCCAGTAGCCCAAACGTCAGAAGAAACTGCTGTCCCGAGGATGCAGGAAGACTAAGCTGGAGAACGCATGCAAAATCTAAGGAAAGGGAGAATGGCTGATCTTACTCCAAATTTTATATCCCATCAGAACTTTGGTTGATCTGGTTCAGTGCTGAACATGCAGTTAAGTGGGAAACTTTGGGGTTTTAAATGTTCCACTGGGGGGGGGGAGGAAAACTCACTAAAGTCTCTTGATAAATTACCAATAGACCTCAATTTATGACTATTCGTTCAACGATGGTTTGAAGTTGTGACGGAGTTGGAAAAAGTGATTTATGACCCATCCTTGAAATTACAGCTGTCGTACCACCACCCCTATGGTCACAGGATCGCAATTTCATTGCTTGGCAACCAGTCTGCATTTTGTCATTTTGGAGTATTTGCAACCTTCCCAACCAGCATCTGACGAGCAAAGTTTAGAACAGTACAGAACAGAACAGAACAGCAATAGCAATAGCAATAGCAATAGCAATAGCAATAGAATACTTTATTGGTCAAGTATGATTGGACACAAAAGGAATTTATCTTCAGTGCATAAGCTCTCAGTGTGCATAAAAGATATAAGTGATAAATCATGATCATATCATCATAAGTGTGGAAGACAGATTTGCTTAACGATTCACTGAAGGACATGGTCATTTAATGACCACAGTGATTCGCTTAATGACCACAATTAGGAAGGGAGAGAAATCTTCCTCACTCATATCACATAATATTTCAGATTTACTTTGACATTATGATATGGACCCCAATTTTCCCTTCTCTTCCTTTTCCTTCCCTACAGAGAGTAAAAGTAAATATTGTTTGCTTACCTATTCATTTTATATCATGGATGGATGGATGGATGGATGGATGGATGGATGGATGGATGGATGGATGGATGGATGGATGGATGGATGGATGGATGGACGGACGGACAGACAGACAGACAGACAGATAGATGGATGGATATATGGATGGATAGATGGACAGATAAATAGATAGATAGATAGATAGATAGATAGATAGATAGATAGATAGATAGATAGATAGATAGATAGATAGATAGATAGATAGATAGATAGATAGATAGATGGATGGACGGATAGATGGATGGATGGATGGATGGATGGATGGATGGATGGATGGATGGACGGACAGACAGACAGACGGATGGACGGGCAGATATATGGATGGATAGATGGACAGATAAATGGACGGATAGATGGATGGACATTATACTAGAATCCAAAAATCAATCTGACACCCCAATGACCTTGAGCAGCAGAAGGATTATGCATCCCTTGAAAACCAAAGCATGAGTTGTCTGGAAACCAAGTCATGGCAACTGGACTTATTTTCTTGCAAGTTTGAAACATTTTCCTGCCCATCCAAGCAGCCTCTCCAATCTGAACAAGTCGGCTAGGGAAATCCGAGTAGGCAGAGAGATTCCTTAGAATGTAGCAACTCCTAAAATTCTTAGGGGTGCGCTCCCGTTATCAACCTCAGGGTTTCTTCCCCAAAGGGTGTGGCAATATGTCGATGAAGATTCCCAGTCATCCAGGTAGTATGGTCTGTAGAGGTTGAGTCATGGCAAGGTGGACTTCTTTTCTTGTTGGTTTGAAATGTTTCGCTGCTCACCCAAGCAGCTTCAACAGTCGGAGCAAATTAGTTAGGCAGAGAGTTGTGGGAATGTACCAACTCCTCCTGCACCAACCTCCTCAGGAGTTTCTTCCCCAAAGTGTGAGGCAATGTGTCCATGAAGATTCTCAGTCATTCAGGCAAATTTGTCTGAAAATTGAGTTGGTACATTTAGACTCTCTGCCTAAGTAACTTGCTGTGACTGTTGAGTCTGCTTAGAGGAGCAGCAAAACATTTCAACAAAGCAAAACAATAAGCCCATGTGTTGTGACCTGTCGGCCTCTGACCCGTCCAGCAGCCAAATCAGAGGAGGAGAAGGAGGCGTGGGAGTCAGGGTCAGCATTAAGGCAACCTGAGAACTCCGAGGGGGAAAAGGGAAAGAAGCTGGCGGAGAGAGAGAGAGAGAGAAAGAGAGAGAGAGAGAGAGAGAGAGAGAGAGAGAGAGAGAGAGAGAGAGAGAGAGAGAGAGAGAGAGAGAGAGAGCCTGAGTTGTTTGTCAGCCCTCAGATGAAGAGTCAAGAGCCCCCAGGTCTGGAGGTGGCTGATGAGGAAGAGGAGGAACAGCTGGGTCCAGTGCCTGACATGCAAATGCGCAGAAGGCAGAGGAGAGGAGAACAGTGGAAATCTATGGGCCGGTCCTTGGGACGGAAGAGCTACCGCTGCTAGCGAAACCCCACCCTAGCTCTGGGGATAAAAGGCAGGGGACAGAAATGAATAGATGTAGCAGACAACCATTCATCTTCTGGCCAGACGGACTTGTTAGCCTGCGAGAGAAACTTTTTGCCAGGGCTGCTGGCGCTCTTAATAAAGGAATCATTGCTTAAACTATGGGGGGTTTGTCGTATTTGGGGAGCTGGGTCAGAACACCATGATTCAATTGCCAGACAATATTACCTGGAGGACCGAGAATCTTCATCGACAAAGCATGAAAGAAGTTCATTTTAGTCCTTGGCTTAGCAGTGGTCTAGTTCCAATGTCAATTGCAAGAATCTACTACAATTAAGTAGACAGGGAACAACTTTTGCCTTTAAGGGACAGATAAAAAAAATATATACTTCCTTGAATGAACTGGAGTGAATCCAACCCTGACATGGGGTTGGGTATCGTAATACTGACGTCTCAAGCAAACAGTCATAAATACCCCGTGTAAAGAAATACTAAGCCAAGTCACTGTTGTTCTGAGTTAATAAATGAAAGATGAACAATCTAGCCAGAAATGTATTTAGAAAGAAGGTTAGGGGGAAATAAAACACAGCTTAACCCATAAAAAGTGTGGAGGCCTCTTACATTTAGAACCTGACTTCTCACTGGTATATTAAATAAAACGCAACTCTAAATATTATTTTGGTCTCGTGAGAGAGGGTTATAAGCAAACTGTCCCTAAACAGCTGCCATGGGGAGGTCAGAAATTTCTGATTGCTGCTTTCTAGTCCTCATGGTTTCAAGAAAAAAAATATAAGGGCATGAAGTAGCTCTACTCAAAGTTTCTAAGTATCGCACTGCTTGTTCTAATATGGTACTGTTTTCACTACTTGTAATGTTGTATTATATGTTTAAACACTTTTATAACTTTCCCAAAGAACATTGGCTACTGACAGTGGTGGGATTCAAATCATTTAACAACCGGTTCTCTGCCCTAATGATTTCTTCCAACAGCTAGTTCACCAAACTGCTCAGAAAGTTAACAACTGGTTCTTCCGAAGGGTTCCACCACAAAACCGCGCTCGACTAAACTGCGCCCGACTTAACTGCGTCGCTGATGTCATCAACAGGGTGACAACAGCGCGGAGACAGAAGCACGCTGTAAACCCTAAACCTAAAATTAACCCCTAATCCTAAACCTAACCCTAAATCTAACCCTTAACCTAACCCTAAACCTAACCCTAACCCTTAACCTAACCCTAACCCTAACCCTAAACCTAACCCTAAACCTAACCCTTACCTTAAGTTGAATCGGCTTGCTTTCAAAGCGCTATTTAAAGCGCCCTTCTTTCTCCGCGCTGGCTGTTGTCGCCCTGTTGATGACGTCAGCGACGCGGTTTAATCGGGTGCGGCTTAGTCGAGCGCGGTTTTGACGGGTCACGCTTCCGAAGTGGTGTGAATTGGCTGACACCCACCCCTGGCTATTGAGCAGATTAAAAATCTACTTGGCAGGTAGAAATGGTGACGGTGGTGGAGGTGGTGATGGTGGAGGAAGAGGAGGAGCTTCTAAGAAACCTGAGCAACTTGGAAGCGAGATCAAGCATCCCAACAAAATTGGCATATTGAAATCATTTTTTTTTCTCCCCAAAGATTAAATTGGAAATATAAAACCAACTGAATCCACTACAAATGAGAAGAAATATCAGAAAAGACTTTTTTTTTGGGGGGGGGAACCAAATAAAATAATATGAAATGGACGAAATGGCTACAGGTCGTCACTGACTTATGACCATAATGGAGAGCCAACAGGAGTGACCCAATTTTACAACCTTTTTTAACAGTGCTTGTTAAGTGAATCTGTGGTTGTGAAGTGAAGCCATTGTTCCCTATGGAGCGTTTTTTACCAAAAACCAGAAATGAAAGACAGTTTTGGCTGGGGGGTGGGGGGGGAGATGTCATAAATCACAATCACATGACAGCAGAAAGCCGCAAACGCACACAAATACTGACCAATGGCCAAGCACCTGAAATGTGATCATGTGACTGCTGGGGGGACAGTCTGGCCATCAGAACTTTGGAGCCGAGGTGGCGCAGTGGTTAGAGTACAGTACTGCAGGCCACTTCAGCTGACTGCTAACTGCAGTTCGGCTGTTCAAATCTCACCGGCTCAAGGTTGACTCAGCCTTCCATCCTTCCGAGGTGGGTAAAATGAGGACCCAGACTGTGGGGGCGATATGCTGACTCTGTAAACCGCTTAGAGAGGGCTGAAAGCCCTATGAAGCGGTATATAAGCCGAACTGCTATTGCTATTGCTAACTGGGTTCTAAAACATTTTTGGGGAGGTTCATTGTAACTCTGAATGGTTCCTAAGCAGCTAGCTGTAAGTTGAGGACTCCCTCTGTATAGTAAAATAAACAAAACTTGGAAAATAGAGTAGTAAGAGCAGAAACTGTAAAAGAACAAACAAGGAAGGTAAAGAACTGGAATGCAAACTTCCAAGGTGAACTTCATGGATTTGGGCCCAAATTTCTATCCCTTTTACATTCTCATCTTGCAAATCATTTCAACAAAATGTTGCGGCAAAGATTAATATATGACAGGTTTGCTACAATTCAAATGTTTCTAATCAAGAAAGCCGATACAAAAGAAACAACACCCAGCCATTTACATCCAAATCACTTTCTCCGATGACAACATTCAAGCTGTGAAGGGGAACCCTTGCCAGTTTACAAGTATAAAACACATTCAAATTCAAATTCACCGTACCTTGCAGGGCAAAATAAAGGAATTTCAAAAGTATTTTAGGGAAACCCACCCCTCCAATAAATAAAAATGCCACTACATAAAACAATACATAAAACTTGAAAGTCTATAAACCACACCTTACGCAATTTAGATTGATTACAAAACAAAAATTAAAACAAAAATAACCATACATACATTCAATTCACTGCTCATAGTTGGATGTTTAAAAAAATCAGAATTTTTTGGAATTAGCAAGAAAACTACGTTTTAAATAGGGCAATGGAAAACAATATAGATAAGTAAACTTGGAGGAATCAGAAGAGGAATCTGTGTCTCCATTGCTTTTTTAATACGGCTGTGATTCACGGACAATGATTTTAAATAAAATATCAGGCAATTATTGTCAGGCAAGTTATCAGTTATGGGGAAAAAGGGATCTAAGGCTCCCTTTCACTCTACCTGTGTGATCTGAAAGTATAGCAAATTCATCTAGAGTGGGAGTGTCCAACCTTGCCAATATTAAGGCTTGTGGACTTCCATTCCCAGAATTCTCCAGTCAGCCAATTCGGGAAGTTGATGTCCACATGCCTTGAAGTTGCCTGGCTTGGATACCCCTAGAGACATGCAATTCAGGGGTGGTATTCAGTAGGTTCTGACCAGTTCTGGAGAACTGGTAGCGGAAATTTTGAGTAGTTCAGAGAACCGGTAAATACAACCTCTGACTGGCCCCACCCCCATCTATTCTCTGGCTCCTGAGTCTCAGTTGATCTGGAGGAAATGGGGATTTTGCAGTAACTTTCCCCTGGAGTGGGGAGGGAATGGAGATTTTACAGTATCCTTGCCCTGGAGTGGGGAGGGAATGGGGATTTTACAGTATCCTTGCCCTGGAGTGGGGAGGGAATGGGGATTTTGCAATAACCTTCCCCTGGAGTGGGGAGGGAATGGAGATTTTACAGTATCCTTGCCCTGGAGTGGGGAGGGAATGGGGATTTTGCAGTATCCTTCCCTTGGAGTGGGGAAGGAATGGGTTTTTTGCAATAACCTTCCCCTGGAGTGGGGAGGGAATGGAGATTTTACAGTATCCTTGCCCTGGAGTGGGGAGGGAATGGGGATTTTGCAATAACCATCCCCTGGGGTGGGGAGGGAATGGGGATTTTGCAGTAACCTTCCCCTGGAGTGGGGAGGGAATGGGGATTTTGCAGTAACCTTCCCCTGGAGCAGGGAGGAAATTCAGCAGCTTCTGACAGATTCTGGAGAACCGGTAGCGGAAATTTTGAGTAGTTTGGAGAACTGGCAAATACCATCTCTGGCTGGCCCCAGAGTGGGGTGGGAATGGAGATTTTGCTGTATCCTTCCCCCCTGGAGTGGGGTGGGAATTGAGATTTTGCCGAATCCTTCCCTTGCCATGCCCACCAAGCCACAACCACAGAACCAGTAGTAAAAAAAAATTGAATTTCACCACTGCTCTGGAGTGGGGAGGGAATGGAGTTTTTACAGTAGCCTTCCCCTGTCACGCCCACCCACACCCACAGAACCAGTAGTAAAAAAAATTGAATGCCACAACTCATGCAATCTCATGTAGAAACAGTTCAAATCTTTACTGATGGTATCAAAATCAAATTTGGATTGGATTAAGTGTGCAGCGTGACAATAAAGCAAGGAAAAAATCTGAATGTTTAGATGGAATCAAACTCCAGATTTTTACTAAAATCACAGCACCGATAGAAGAAAGTTGTATATATATTTGACTGTTTTAGAAACAAACAATTTGTTTGCCAGCTCAAGTGAATTAGAAAAATTCTAAAATCAAAGCTGAGAGTGGTAACACCATAAAAACCATTAATACTTGGGCTTACTAAACAAGTGGTGTTAGCTGAACAAAAACAAATCCAAACACCCAAACTGATGACATCATGAAAAATATATGCAAAAAGTATGAGTTTGATACCCCAAAATATTGGTATGATCATACTGAAAAAGTGCCCCAGGCACCACCACATACATTACCCATTTTATGAGATTTCTGGATTTAGGTGGATTGATAGTAGAACACAGCCAGAGGTGGGTTCCTACCAGTTCGCACCTATTCGGTAGAACCGGTTCGTCAAATCTACCAAACCGGTTAGAAGAGGTTCCACCAGTGGACCCGGGAAGCAGGCCACACCTACAGAAGAGGTTCCAAATTTTTTTGGAAACCCACCACTGGTCCTTGGATAGGATTATTCTACACTATCATGCTCATATTTATAAAACTCAGTGCCTCTGTGAAAGGCAAGGATGACTACTGCGTTTGTGGTGCAATCAGAACATTGCGTGTGTTGAAGTTGTTTTAACGCAAACCAAAGATGCCTTTAAAAAAACAACTTTACATCATATTCTTATGCATGTCAGTGCTGTGACTGAGGTAATTTAAGGTGGTTCTGACAAGCGTCGTCGGCATCTTCATATCCGGTCACATGGGCGGCAAGCCACTCCCATCCGGTCACATGGGCGGCAAGCCACTCCCACAAAGGAGGCCACACCCACAGAGTAGGTTCGAACAATTTTTGAAACCCACCACTGAACATAGCACATCAGACATCACTATAGTTGAAAAAAAACAACACTTTTTTTACAGATCTGGCAATACCAACCACAATATAGCTCCCAAAGAACTGGAAAAATTATAAACTATTGAGATTTAACAATGGAAGAGGCTGTGAAATCAACCAGCAACAGTTTACCTCATAATTATTGGAGCCTTAAGAGCTATAACTACGGAACTGTCAAAATAGCTAAGAAAATTAGAATTATTTGACCTCACAACATTTAGCTTATAACAAAACAACTTTGTTTGCTTTGCTATAGATGTATTACAGCCATATTTGGCCAATTGTTATATTTTGGATGAAGCTTGAACTGATTTTAAATTACCATCACAAGAACAATAATAATCAGCATTATTAGATTACGCATCACTCACATGCCCCTTCTATAAATCACAGTAGAGGCGTAATTTTGAATTAACCCTTAGATGTTGCTTCATACATTCATGGACAAAGGATGAAGTTCTATACCTTTATAGATTTTACTCATTTTTTTAAAAAAAATTCTTGACTTGCCATGGGGAACATACATATATCAGCAGGCCAGTCCCTTTTAGTCTGGCTCCAGTTATCAGCCAGTGAATCTGGCAAAGTTTTCTTTTATTTTCCACACCATTATGGTCTCACCACTATAGTGACCCAACATGTTTTCCCTGGTCCTCTAGATATGCTGTCCATCGTGAGATGTGAACCACGCTCAACCTGCCATTGCCTTGTCAGTAGGACTCTGAACCTCTAGTCATTGAGCTACATTCTTACAACACAATAGCCCTACAACTAAGTGTTCATTAAGGATGTAGCAACATTTTCACGTGAAGGAATTGAGCCACCAAAATGCTGGCTCGTATTCAAAGGAAGTTCTATCACATAGCAGCAGCCTGAAATTGCGGAATGAAATATTGGAAAGTTTGAGAAGTTGGTTTTTTTCCCCCCCCCAAGTCCAGTTTCTTTCAGTGTTAATCAACTTATTGGTAGTAGATGAACCTAAAGTCAAGAGTTGGTAGAACTAAAGGGAGCCTTGTGTGCCTGCTTACTCTCTTGTCATCCCTTCCTCTCCAACCAATATAAATTCAAGCATGAATTCTCTTTTTCCTAATTTCCCCAGCATTCTAAAGGGAAAGGTAGGGAAATGGGAAGCACAGTCACATGATTCCCCACTTAGCAACCGCTTTGCTTAACGATAGAGTTGCCAGACCCAATTTTGGTCACGACACAAGAACTATCTCTACTTGATTCTCAACCACTTTGTCAAATGCACTGAAAACCTAAGGAAAAAATCAGTAGTACCAGAAACCTTTAGAAGTGGCAGAGCAAAAAGTTTACAGGAATGTTGAAGCCAAGACAAATTAAGAATGTGAAGAGTAGAGTTATCAAATCTTCTGTTTAATGGTACTACTGTAGTTATAATTTTTTTGTAAAAAAAATATGTTTTCATCTACTGTTATTCCCTCAGGATTAGGCAGGATACAAATACTGGGCATAAATAAGTAAGTTAAATAATCCGAAAGCAAAAAGCAGTGAAGATTTTTGGCTTAGACATTTCCAGGAACTCCACATCATTGGATGTTCTCTTGAGACCTACCCGGCTCAATTATAGTCATAAATTGAGGACTACCTGTAGAAGGAATTATTCTCTATTGGTACTAACAGGTGTTCTTTCCTCCCCACCTCCTTTTAAACCCCCAGATTTGTGTGTGTGAGAGAGAGGGGGGGAGAGGAGAGGATGGGAGAGGGGAGGGAGGGGAGAGGAGGGGAGGGAGGGGAGAGGAGGGGAAGGGAGAGGA
This sequence comes from Thamnophis sirtalis, assembly GCF_051295495.1. Lineage (NCBI taxonomy): Eukaryota > Metazoa > Chordata > Lepidosauria > Squamata > Natricidae > Thamnophis > Thamnophis sirtalis. The sequence goes on from NW_028261389.1 coordinate 10,695,181, forward strand.
AGGTAGGGGAGGGGAGCAGAGGGAGGGGAGGGGAGAGGAAAGGGAGGGGAGAGGGGAGGGGAGGAGGGGAAGGGAGGGGAGAGGAGGGGTGGGGGAGAGCAGAGCAGAGGGAGGGGAGAGGAGGAGAGCAGAGGAGAGAGGAGGGGGTGGGGAGAGCAGAGCAGAGGAGGGGAGGAGAGGGGATAGGAGAGGAAAGGGAGGGGAGAGGGGAGGGGAGGAGGGGAAGGGAGGGGAGAGGAGGGGTGGGGGAGAGCAGAGCAGAGGGAGGGGAGAGGAGGAGAGCAGAGGAGAGAGGAGGGGGTGGGGAGAGCAGAGCAGAGGAGGGGAGGAGAGGGGATAGGAGAGGAAAGGGAGGGGAGAGGGGAGGAGAGGAGAGGGGAGGAGAGAAGGGGAAGGGAGGGGAGAGTAGGGGTGGGGGAGAGCAGAGCAGAGGGAGGGGAGAGCAGAGGAGGAGAGCAGAGGGGAGAGGAGGGGGTGGGGGAGAGCAGAGGAGGGGAGGGGAGGAGAGGAAAGTTTCAGAAAGCACATGTCTAGGGAAAATTTACACTTTTTTTTCTCTACAACACTCTGGATGTAGAGCAGAAATCCTACCTCAGCCCCAGGGCGCCAGGTTAGAAAAGGTGAACAGCGAGCGCAGAGCAATTAATAAAGTCCCTTCCTTCCCACTCCCACCGTCCACCAGTGGAAAGGGGCAGAGGCCCTGATGCATCCATTTCAAATTCTCCCCAGCTCCATGCTGGGTCCATTAATGAGGGCTTTTTAAAAAGAGAGGACATCCCACGGGGGAGGCGACTTTCCCTGAAAGGACACATGTACAAAAAGAATAACCAGGCAAGTCACTGCAAGGGATGAAATGGACTGGCACCTCCCAGCTCTCGGGCGAAGAGGAAATAGAGCACAGCACCGTCCATTTAAAGGCTGAACCTGTTCGGTAGTGGATGCACAGCAATTAGGCACGCTGTAGGAACAGCTGCCCACGGTTACGAATGAATGGAAGCCTGGCTTGCTTTAGAAATCAAGATAGGCTCAAAAGACCCAAATTAGGGGCAGGGGCGAAGAGGGAGGGGGATATTAATTCTGAAGGACAGCAGGCACAGCTCCGTCTTGCTGAGAAGTTACCAGCTGAGGACATAGGCAGGGACACAGACAGTTGGTCTATTAATAAGTAGGGTGGCCTTCTGAAAAAACTGAACATGAATGGATCTTCTGCAAAATACCAGCCAGTTGTCAGGGGGAAAAAATCAGGAATATTCGTAAGGTTCCAGGATAAATTTACTCAAGCCATACACAGGAATCTGGTCAACTAAATAGGGACCGATAAGAGAATTCAGGAGGGATTGCGATTATGAGAATGTGATGACTCTAAACTGGTGACATGCTTAACTCCGCCCACTCATGGCCTCCCCTGGGGCTCCAGAGGCCCTTCCTGAAGCCTCCTGTGCCAAAAATAGAGGGGGTGCTCCACCACCACCCCCGCGCTCCCCCCATGCATGCGTGCGCATCTCCCATATGCACGGCAGACCCAAAAATCAGCTGGCCAGAGGGAGGCTACACTGGGCGACAGCTCGCGTGTCCTCACAGAGGGCTTCATGTGCCACATGTGGCAGGCGTGCCATAGCTTTGCCATCACTGTTCTAAATCAATCCATCGTTGTCAGGCCAACTCATCAATCCAGAAAGAAAGGTTACCTCTTTTATTGGCATAAAAAAGGCCTAAATGGGATGGCCATAGAACTGGGCTCGGGTGGGTGGAGCCACCTGCGATTTCCGCTACCAGTTCGGGCGATCTGGCCCGAACCGGTAGAACACCACCTCTAGTACCCAACAGGTTGAAGATGACGAGCTAACATTGTGACAAATTCTATTAACAGTCTTACTGTCCTGAAAAGATCCAGTACTTCCCTTTGCGTATCCTTCTTGTCACAACTTCGTGGTATTCTTTTTTGAAAGCTGAAAAGGCGTTGACACCCCCCTCCCTCTCCAAAATCTCACAGGATCTCAGGTGTAAGCACCCAAACCTGGTGAGATTGGGTGATCTCGTGAGATTTCAGCCGTTAAAAATCTTCAACCTTGTTATTTTATTTTTGGGGGGAGGGGGGCTCAGAGACTCTCTGAGGAAGCTTGTGTGCCATGGTACTGGCATCGCTGCCAATCCTTGTGGTCCTGAAAATCTCTTGATGACATAATACAATGGTTAACATAAATGGAAAAAAAAACGTGGGAGCTGCTGGACTTCAATTGCTTGCATGTGCAATTTTCCTTCTCTCCTGACCCACTCAAAAAAGTAAGACTCAGTCAGAAATCCATGTCCTCCATCCTGAATCCATATACAATGAATCTTCCTAGTTTCCTTCCTTCCATCCATCCATCCATCCATCCCAGTGATTCCCAAACTTGGCAACTTTAAGACTTGTGGACTTCCACTCCCAGAATTCAGCAGAGCTGGCTGGAGAATTCTGGGAGTTGAAGTCCACAAGTCTTAAAGTTGCCAAGTTTGGGAACCACTGATCCATCCAATCCATCCGTCTATTAAATTTATATTCCACCTGTCTCACTATTATGCTCTGGCCAGTTTACAAGAGCATAATAGTATAATTATTTTGAGCTGCACCTTAAAAATGCCACTTTGAGGCAAGGCTTCAAAAACTGAAAGGCATCGGCCTGGATATAAATTGCAATTTGGGGGTTAGGGAAAAGACTTATAAACCCTATTAATAAATTTCTGTTGAGAGCTGGTTATAAAGGTATAATCTCCTTTGGGCCTGAACAGAGGTGAGGTGAGATAAATAGTAAACAATTTTTAGTTAACTACAATAATAATAAGGAAATGTTGATGGATAATATTTAATGATATATACAGGTGTGTTGTACTACTAAAAGTAATTCGGACAGAAGCGCTAATTTGTGAGTTGGGGGGGAAAAAGGAGAGGGAATGTTAGATATCCTACTAATTGACTCGTTTTTAGACTATGTTATAAAGATGTAAAGTTATGGTAGACTCAATGAGATTCTGAAAGTATGCCAGTAGGTGCTTGTGTCTTTAAATATAAATGATTTTAGAAAAAAAACAAGTTTAAGTAACTGTAATTAAATATAGTGATAGTAAAATACATAAATTTTAAAATGTACAACTTAATTTGAATGAAGTATAGGTAATGATTGTGGAAGAAACGCACAAAATGTATCCGTACCAATGGACACGCTTTCTACAATATGTAACGAAAGATGATTCTGGTTTTTTTTTTCCTCTTTTTGTGTGTGTAATAAAAACAATAAAAAATTGTTATTTTAAAAAAAAACCCTGAAAGGCACTGGTACTCCCCTCTGGTTTATGAGCTCTCCTCACACACAACCACTTGCCTCTTTCTCTCTTTTTGCGTTCTCGAACTTTTCCTTGCCAAATATCTTTATGTAGACAACTACCATTGAGGGGCGGTGGGGGGAGAGGTATTCCTAGATTTACACCACTCCTGTAGCTCACGCAAGCAACTGGGCACAGAAAGAGTACAATATGTACGCGGCCTTAAAAAAAAAACAAGAAAAATCTCATTCTGGCTAGCAGAAAGTACACAAGCTAAGCGGTCAAACCAAGATCAGCAGGCTTTCCTGGACCGCGCGCTCCCTCTTGCTGGAGAAGTCAGCTTAAGTCGCTGAAGGAACTGCGTGAAAGGAAAACATTACTGCAAGCAACAGTGAAGGAATAGAAGCAAGGAAAACTTGGGGAGGAAATTGTATGATCCGGCTGCTGGCTACGCTTAGTTCCCACCCTGACTTTCCCTCCTGAATGTTTTCCCATAACTGAACGTGGTTTGATTCCTAAAATATTTACTATGGGATCTCATTCACCTCCTTCCTATCAAAATGCAGAACTTTCAGATCTACCGAAAGGATGACCAACCCATCTGTTTCTAATTTTCTCCCGTTTTGCCTTCACAAACCTGCTTCGCCCCGCTTCCGAATTAAATCTGTGATTTCCAAACAATCTGCACAGTTCCAACTGCTTTTGAATTTTGGCCCTGATCATCCTTCCGATCACGCAAAAAAAATGTTTATGTTTTGTATGGATTTTATCTTCGGTCGTGGATTATTTTAATTTACAAAATGTTAATCCGTATGCTTTTTTAAAAATTTTTTGAAGCCGGATACCCACACTGCAAGCTGCCTATGAAGGAAGTGCATATTAACGTTGAGCCGGAAAAATCTGTCCTGCAATTCCTCGCATGTGATTTCCCCCGTAAGAATAAGGCTTCTGCTTTTTGATGTTATTCTCAAGGTTTATAAGGGTTTATTTAGAATTTCTGTTGGTGGCGATTTTCATCTTGCTGTATCTTCCCATTAATCTGCAACCCCCCCCCCCCCCACTTCCCGGGGGTGAAAAAAACCCATTGCTTCAACTAAAAAACCTGGAGAAACTCTAACAAGAAGCTGTCTTTTATTGCAAGGATCTCCAACCTTGGCAACTTTACAACTTGTGGACTGGCCCAGCTACCTGAGGAATTCTGGGAGTTGAAGTCCACAAGTCATAAAGTTGCCAAGTTTGGAGACTCCTGCTTTAAGGTGTTATGGAAGCTAGGAAATCCAGGAAAGCTGCAAACATCTACGAGGCCTTGTTGTTGTTAGTTGCAAAGTCGTGTCCGACCCATCATGACCCCATGGACAATGTTCCTCCAGGCCTTCCTGTCCTCTACCATCCTCTGGAGTCCATTGAAGCTCACGCCTACTGATTCGGTGACTCCATCTGGCTACCTTTATTCTCGGCCGTCCTCCTCTTCTTTTGCCCTCCATCTTTCCCAGGCTCTTCTCCAGGGAGTCCTTCCTTCTCATTAGGTGGCCAAAGTATTTGGGTTTCATCTTCAGGATCTGGCCTTCTAAAGAGCAGTCAGGGTTGATCTCCTCTAGGACTGACTTGTTGGATTGTCTTGCAGTCCAAGGGACTTGCAGTTCCACAAAAGATTGTTTGTTTGTTTGTTTGTTTGTTTGTTTATTATTTATTTATTTATTTATTTATTTATTTATTTATTTATTTATTTATTTATTTATTTATTTATTTATTTATTTATTTGACTTATATACCGCTTCATAGGGCTTTCAGCCCTCTCTCAGCGGTTTACAAATTTTTTTTAGCAAATTGAGTCAGCAACTTGCCCCCACAGTGTCCGGGTCCTCATTTCACCCACCTCGGAAGGATGGAAGGCTGAGTCGACCTTGAGCCGGTGAGATTTGAACCGCTGAACTGCAGATCACAGTCAGCTAAAGTGGCCTGCAGTACTGCACCCCTAACCACTGCGCCACCTCGGCTGAGCTTTGCCATTCATGCACTTGGCAGTTCATGCAGACACACCTCGGCAGTTCGTAATTTAATAACTTCGTTCCAACTGTAAAAAATTTGACCCAAGCGTTCTCGTTTTGGAAGAAACCTCGAAAGCACTTTCTCTTTCGTGAGATTGAAGGGGCCCCGGGGTTTTCCTGGATGCTACAAAAAGAAATGAAGTTATCAATCATCGTTCCCGTTAGGATTTGGATCCCTGGCTAGAAGGTTGGCAACATTTCTGGAGACAAACCTCCCGACGTCATTCTCAAGGGCGCAAGAGCACTGGCTTCCCATTCGCCACCACCTCGAGGACTCCGAATGCGAGTCCGATTCCCTAAGCCAGTGATGGGCAACCTTTTTGGCATGGTGTGTCAAAAATCGGCAAAAAATCAAGCATAACTCACGTTGTGTGTCACTTCGACAAAAACATAATTTTGCGCAATTTATAGTTTAAACTACAAAAATGTATAATGGCGCTCACAGTTCCCGTTGGCACTCCGCTGTTCCCTGCTGTGGTGCGGTCGTAACCGAGAGTCCCAGGAGTAGACTCTCTGTGCCGGCCTGACTGGAGAGAGGCGTGCACTGTTCCCGCGCTCCTCTCCTGCGGGTCCTCCCTCGCCGCGCTGATGACGTGCGTGCGCACGGCACGCACGCCTTACCAGCAGCCCCTGCGCTCAGAAAGGGGCGGCGGCGATACAGTAAGTGAGTGTGGGTGGGGGAGATCACACGTCCCGCCCCACACACCCCCGTTCCTCCAGCACAGATTCTTTCATCCTCGGCGGCCGTGCAGGAGCCGAGGATGAATCGCATGAAATCCTGTGCGTGTCACCCCAAATGGCTACGCGTGTCAGCACTGACACGCGTGTCATAGGTTCGCCATCACTGCCCTAAGCGCATCTTCATCCAGTACAAACCCCTCTGGAGACAACCAACCGGAAGAGAAGCCAAACCTGACTATCTTGCTATTTAACACTGCTTTGATTTAGGATTACAATTCAGCCCAACATTTTTACCGCTAAGAGAAGCGGTTCAGTGAATTTTGCCTCATTTTGCAACCTTTTTGCCACGGTTGTTAAAGGAATCGCTGCGCTTGTTCAGTGTGGTCATTAAGTGAACATGACTTCCCCACTGACTTGGCTTATCTCAGAAGCCGGCTGAGAAGGTTACACATGGTGATCATATGACACTCCAGGGCTGGGCATCTGTCATAAATACATACTAATTGCCAAGCGCCAAAAAAAAAATTGCCTGCCGAACTGGCAGTAATGCCGCCAGCAACCCACCCCTGAACTGGGTATGTCTAGTTTAATGAAAAGAAGGACTAGGGGAGAGATGGTAGCAGACTTCCAATATCTCAGGGGCTGCCATAAAGAAGAGGGAGTCGAACTATTCTCCAAAGCACCTGAGGGTAAAACAAGAAGCAATGGGTGGAAACTAATCAAGGAGAGAAGCAACTTAGGAGAAATTTCCTGACAGTTAGAACAATTAATCAGTGGAACAACTTGAATTGAATTGAATTTATTGCACTTATATGCCGCCCTTTTCCCCGAAGGGGACTCAGGGCGGCTCACAATCCAAGTCAGGGAAGGGGATACAGATAAGGGATAAAAAAGACGAACAAAACAATACACAATTTAAAAGCACACAACAACCATACCATTCGAGAGGAGAGGCAAAAGCTCTTTAGCCCCAGGCCTGTCGGAACAGCCAGGTTTTAAGGGCTTTGCGGAAGGCCTGGAGGGTGGTGAGGGTTCGAATCTCCACGGGGAGCTCGTTCCAGAGGGTCGGAGCAGCCACAGAGAAGGCTCTCCTCCGGGTAACTTGCCTCCAGAAGTTGTGAATGCTCCAACATTGGAAGTTTTTAAGAAGACCTTGGATAACCATTTGTCTGAAGTGGTATAAGGTTTCCTGCCTAAGCAGGGGGTTGGACTAGAAGACCTCCAAGGTCCCTTCCACTCTCTTATTCTATTGTTCTGTTCTATTCTATCAGTAGCTCCCACGTTAAACTTACGGAGATGAGACTTGCCCGTCTTCTTCAGCCCAAAGCATTTCAGGAAGGGAGCACTTCCCCCAAATTAATTAAAAAACACAATTACACCTTAAAATGTAGCCAGCGACCTTTGCAACGACAAAGGTGTCTTTTACAAAAACTAGTTTTCCAGCATTATTGGCAAATCTTGAATGGCTGGGAGAAGGTTGTCAGTTCCACTCGTCGATTCAAGAAGGAACAAAGTCGCTTTCAGGGATTTGTTTTCAGCTTAAGCGGAAACAGAAAGATGCCAAAGAAGGCAACCGGCCAAACCATGCATTATTTTTCTCAGCAAACTCTTTGGCCCGGGTCAAATGTTAATATTTCCCTATCTCTTTTGATGGTAGTTAAAATCCCTCAGGTCTTTGTTCTAAATCTGCTACCAAGGGATGCAGGCCTTAGCATAAAAAGTGTCAGCCCCCCGCAAGGAGCAAGAATAATATGTGGAGTTACTTAAGAGTAGCTCTCTTTATTGTTCTTTACCTTTAGACAAATTCTTGCCAGGCTAAAGGAACCAACAATAGAAGAGGGTATTTGTAGTTAAGGGTTGAACTGTAGGGTCCTTGGATCTTTGGGAGCTTGGTTATTTCATTATCAACTAGGTTAACATCATCACCACTGTATCATCATTATCATCATCAGTTTGACTTCATCTTCATCATTAGTGTAACATCATCACTGCATAACACTGATGATATTAACTAGTTTGGTAATGAAACGTCTGCAGGAAAACAACCAAGCTCAGAGAACACCAAAGTAAAATAAAATAAAATAAATGATTGATTTAATTGTTAATTTTAATCTAATTTTTAAATGTTATTATTAATTGGGTTTGTTTTGGGATACTCTATCTAACTTCCTTTTTAACTTTTGTAATACGTGTTTTTTTTTAATGTTGTAGGCCGCTCTGAGTCCTTTGGGAGAAGGGCAGCATATAAATCCAATAAACAAACAAACAAACAAACAAAACCTCATAAAGCAACTCCTTGCATGACTAAAGGTAAAGGTAAAGGTTCCCCTCGCACATATGTGCTAGTCGTTCTCGACTCTGGGGGGCAATCCTCATCTCCATTTCAAAGCCGAAGAGCCAGCACTGTCCGAAGACGTCTCCGTGGTCATGTGGCCGGCATGACTAAATGCCGAAGGTGCACGGAACGCTGTTACCTTCCCACCAAAGGTGGTCCCTATTTATCTACTTGCATTTTTTACGTGCTTTCGAACTGCTAGGTTGGCAGAAGCTGGGACAAGTAACGGGGGCTCACTCTGTTACGTGGCGCTAGGGATTCGAACTGCTGAACTGTCGACCTTTCTGATCAACAAGCTCAGCATCTTAGCCACTGAGCCACCCCTATCTGCATTACATATGTAATATTGGAAGGAGGATCTGATTGAATCCTCTTCCCACCAACTAAACTTTCCAAGCTCTGCTGCCTCTTTGCCCTCACCCCTCCCTCCCAGGAATCCAGTCCTCATTCCACCACATCTTGCTTGTCCTCTACCCAGGATCGCAATCTGGAGGCACTGAGCCAGCTATATCCAGCTCACGTAAACATTGTCACTCGTGAGTTAAATAACAGAAGGGGGGGGAAAGTGTTACATCCCTCCTTTACAAAGGGGAATGCCTAGGAAACAAAGCTACACAGGTAGTCCTCGAGTTACGATTCATTTAGTGACCATTCAAAGTTACACTAGCACTGAAAAAGTGGCTTATGGCTCTTTGTTGCGCCTACCACCATTGCGGCACCCCTGTGGTCATGTGATCAAAATTCAGGTGCTTGACAACTGACTTATATTTATGATGGTTGCTGGTGTCCCAGGCTCATGCAATCACATTTTGCAACCCTCTGGCAGGCAAAGTCAAAGGGGAAGTCAGATTCACTTAACAGCCACGTTACTAATTTATCACCTGCAGTGATTCACTCGCGCTCTACTTGGGGCTGCCCCTGAAAAGTGTTCAGAGACTGCAGCTGGTCCAGAATGCAGCCGCGCGAGCGATACTGGGTGTGTCAAGGTACACCCACATCACACCTATCCTCCGCGAGCTGCACTGGCTCCCCATTGGTCTCCGAACACGATTCAAGGTGCTGGTTATTACCTTTAAAGCCCTACATGGCCTAGGACCTGGATACCTGCGAGACCGTCTCCTGCCACATACCTCCCTTAGACCAATAAGATCTCACAGGATGGACCTTCTCCGGGTGCCTTCAGCAGGACAATGCTGGCTGGCGACGCCGAGGAGTAGGGCGCTCTCTGTTGCCGCTCCGGCCATATGGAATGAGCTGCCCCCGGAGATCCGGGCCCTCCCCACTCTCATGGCCTTTCGCAAAGCCATTAAAACCTGGCTTTTCCAGCAGGCCTTCTGAATGGGTGTTTGTTGTCTTTCTTTTTAACTTCCTGTGTCCTATTGTTTTTAAGTCTTTTTTCTTTTTAATTTCTTTTTATTCTGTAAGCCGCCCGGAGTCCTTCGGGATTGGGCGGCATAGAAATCAAATAAACTAAACTAAACTTAACAACCATGACAAGAAAGGCCGTAAATTGGGGCAAAATTCACTTAACAATCGTCTCATTTAGCAACAGAAATGTTGGGCTCAGTTGAGGTCGTTAATCGAGGACTACCTGTACTGGAGAGCACAGGAAGACCTTGCAAACTGATGAGTAATAGTTGAGGAAGTTTATGATAACTATAAGCTTTGTTTTTAAAGCGGTCTGTTCTATTTCACGATTATTATTATTTACTTAAATCATTTTTACAGAATAAAAATAATATATGTTTAAACGAAGGAAAGAAAAGTAAAAAAGATTAAAAGCAAAAATAAAAGATAAAGACATAAAGAAGCCATTTTTGATCTTCTTTACAGCAATTCTAAATGCATTTATATTTTATCGTGTCACTCTAAAATTATAATGTGGATCCCTTTTTCCCCCCCATATTCTACCCTTTCTAATTGTCAAACTCATAAATCACAAGCACATTTTTCCTGATTTTCAGCAAGAAGTCCAACAAGTGTTTTCCCAGCAAGAAAAGATCTGGTTTCATTTGAAAATTAAACTTTAAAAATCTATATATCGCTCTGCATATTTAAACCCAATTTTCTTCTGGCTTTTTACAGGACCACAAAGCATGATGGAGTGACCCTTCATATTTTCCACATTTGTAACATGAATTTGAAGTGCTTTATACATTCTAGAAAGTTTTTGTGGTGTCATATACCAACTGTACAACATTTTATAAACATTCTCTTTTAAATTGTAACAATGTGAATTTCAACCTTTCCAGCCGCATATTTTCCCAGTGATCCATCTGCGTGTTATAACCAACATTCTTAGCCCATTTTATCATGCACGCTTCAAATCGGTCTTCTTTCATTTCAAATTCCAGTAACAGTCTATTGGTTAAGGCACCAGGCTAGAAACTAGGAGGCTGGGAATTCTAGTCCAACCTCAGCCACGAAATCAAACCAGGTGACTTTGGGCCAAACACTCTCTCTCTCAGCTCCACCCTACCTCATAAGGTTGTTGTTGTGGGGAGAATAGGAAGAGGAAAGGGTGTTGCATACTGTATTTTCACCGCCTTGAGTTATTTGTAAAAATAATATAAAGGCAGCATCCACGTAAATAAAAATAAAATACTTTTTTAGCAATTTGCACATAATTCGGTTTCAAATTGTCTTACGTTGTTCAATTCCAAATCTCCTTTTCTCTACTTTAAAGCTTTCTCTTAAATAAGTGAGGTGCTCTGTTCTGGAGCAACAATGCCTACTGCCCGATACGTCTATAACCAGTTAAATGACAGGCCTCCTTGTGGTACCAATTCTTCATACTTTGGATCCTGACTTTTCTCCTCTTCCCCTTGTCTTCTCTGGAATCTCAACTAGAATTCAGACTGGTTTAAGATTGACTTCTATTTATTGCTTACTAGCTGATAACCCATTGTTGCCCGGGTATTTATTTATACGGGGGAAATTGTCCCCCTACAAATGTCCCCCTATAAATGTCCGGAATTTCTAATGTTAGATTTTTCCCCCTTACCAGAGGGAGCTCCCTTGTGGAGTACTGTGAAGCCGTTACCATGGCAACTCCACTGTGCTGTACAGTAGAAGCCATTTTGAGCAGTACAGTAGAAGCCAGTTTAAGGCACAACAGGCTGTATCTTAACAGAACACAGGGGTGTTAGGGGTATCTTACCCCCACGGTATTTTTTTCCAGGGAGTAAGTCATCTGTGTACCAGGTTTGGTTGAAGTTGCTCGAAGTGTTCCAGAATTATGCTAGAACATATGCGTGCACGCAGCCATTTTTAGATAGATTCCCCATTTATCAGAAGGTCATAAAAGATTATCACATGACCCCAGGACACTGCAACCATCATAAATACGCCAAGCATCCCAATTTTGATCATAGTACCATGGAGATGCTGCAACAACCGTAAGCATGAAAAATGGCAGTAAGTCATTTTTTTTCAGCGCTGTTGTAACTTTGTCACTAAACGAATGGTTGTAAGTCAAGGATTGTCATAATGAATGGTAAGAGAGTTGTTTTGGGGAGATTATTTTCCGGTTTTAGGAATCATGAGTTTTAAAACCAAACCTTTACCTCATCGGGCTCCCTGTAATTCCTCCCCTGAATACTCATCCCAACAGATCACAAAAAGTTCCATTTCTGAAGACCATGGATGGCAGGTTCTCTCCGAGCCGCTGATAGGCATGTGCAGTTGATGACCTATTCCTGCCCACAAATCATATAACAAATCAGAATAGAGGTGGAAGGGACCTTAGAGGAGACACTATACCTGTGATGACGAACCTGTGGCAGAGCCTTGTTGCCTGGCACAAGAGGCGTCACCCATTCCTCTTCTGTGTTTCTGGCATGCATGCGTGCACAATGATTAGCTGGCTTTCGTCCGTGCGACAGGGCCAGAAACTGGAAGAGATGGTCTTCCATTTTCCTGCATGAGCATGCACACCGGCCAGCTGATCCTCACGTGTGCATGCATGCCAGAACCCTGGAGGACTAGCTCGCCGGTGCGCATGTGCATGACGGAACCTGGAAATTCATTGTTGGGCGAGCACATGCGCCCTAGGCAGCTCCTCTTTCTGGTTGTGGGCCAGAGAAGCCCACAGACATTTGGTGCCGAAAAGGTTCGCCATCATTGCACTATACCCAGGATGGCGAACCTGCGGCACGCAGAGCCATTTGTCAGGGCACGCGAGGCGCTGCCCTGCCAGCTGGCCAGCACAAATGCATGCACTGGCCAGCTGAGTTCAGCCTTTTTTAAAGCCATTTTTCGCCCTCCCCAGGTTCCCGAGGCTTTATAGGAGCCTGGGGAGGGCAAAAATAGCCTCCCGCCCCCCGCCCCTCGGAGGCCCTCCGGAGGCTTCAGGAGTTTTTCTGAAGCCTCTGGAGCGCAAAAAAACGGCCCTATGGGCAAACTGAAAGTGACCTCCAGTTTGCTCGTATGGTCGTTTTTTGTCCTCCGGAGCCTTCAGGGAAGCCTCCAGAAGGCCCCTGAAGGCTCCGGAGGGCTTAAACCAACCCTATGAGCAAACCAGAAGTCCATTCTTGAACTTCTGATTTGCCCGTAGGGCCGGTTTTTTGCGCTCTGGAGGCTTCAGGCAAGCTCCTGAAGCCTCCAGAGGGCCTCCAGGGGGGGAGGAGGCTGTTTTCGCCCTCCCCAGGCTCCTATAAAACCTCTGGAGTCTGGGGAAGGGGAAAAAAGGATGCAAAAAATGGGGGGGTCACGCCTGTCATGCGTGCTGGGGTGTCGTTCATTTCATTATAGGTGCGGCATGCCCTGCGCTCCTCCCGCTTATGGCACGCGAGCCAAAAAAGGTTCTCCATTGCTGCACTATACCATTTCAGATAGCTGGCTGTCCAGTTTTTCCTTAAATGTCTCCAATGATGAAGCATCCACCATTTCTGAAGACAAGCTGTTCCACTGATTAATTGTCCTCGTTCTTAGGAAGTTTCTCCATAGTTCCAGGTTCTTCTCTCCTTGATTCGTTTCTGTTGTTTCTTCTTTGGAAAATAAGTTGACCACATTATACCGAATCTTCTCTTTCTGCACTCCCTCCACCCCATGTCACACACACACACACACACACACACACAAAAAGAGCTTAGGCTCGCACACATGCACACACTTAAAGAACCACCGTTAGGCACAATTTAGGGGCTATTATCTCAACCACAAAACACAACCGCTTGGGGGAAAAAAAGGGAAGCCAGCAGTAAGCACAATAATTGAGAAGTTGGGAAGGGGAGGAGGGGAAGACAAAACCAAGCGAACTGCTCATTTCGTACAGCTCACAAATCTTTGATGGAATCGTTTCTCTATTCTCCTTGGCAGTCATGTTATTTACGATTTGGTCCCTGTTTGGGGAGAAGCAACAACCAAAAGGAAATAAACTGGTTTTAAAACTGTCGGAGCTTAACGTTCTATTTATTTGAGGATGGCTATAATGACTCCCAAGCGATCCAGCAAGGAGCGATTATCACAGTTAAATTGCAACGTTGATGATATATGCGAGTCTAGTTTAAAAAAAACAACAACCCACAACCGAGGACGGGTCAACAATTATTTCAAATCGTCTGGACGCTTTCTAATTTTGGGGGGCGAGGCTGAAGAAGGGGTGAAAATCACATTTCAAAGGCTATTTTAGGACGAGAGCCATGAACCCACAAAAATCGTCCTTCGGTTCAAAGGATGGGTGGTGCGCCGGCTCTCTCATTCGTAAAATTGTACAGTATTCTATTTGCCTCCATAGTTTATTTACTGATTGGGGCTACTGTCGTCCAGAGCTGTCACCAATGAATTAAGCTGACACAACAAACAGCCATGATAAAGTGGCTCGTGATCCAGTCAAATTTGCAGTATAATAATTACGTGAGCTTTTTGCTACGAAAGGCTAACCAAGCTGGAAACCCAAATAAGTCATTTTAGTGTGAAGCAAGAAAGGCTTCTAATTACCGTATTTTTCAGAGTATAAGGCGCACCTTTCCCCCCCCCAAAAAAAAAAGAGGGTGAAAATTTGGGTGGGTCTTATACGCCGAATGTAGCCCCACCCACCCTCACCAGAGGCCAAAAACGCAAGGCATGGAGGCAGTGATGGTCTGTGGCAATCCCTGCAGCCTTGAACAGCTGATTGGAGGTATTCCGCAGTCCGATCCACCCGCCAATCAGCTGTGCTGAATCAGTCTGCAGTAAGTACTGAAGCTGAGCTGGCTGGTCAGTTTGCAGCACCAATCACATTCAGAAAGCACACACAAGTAACGGATTCAGCAGGGTTCAAAATAATAATAATATAAAACACAATACCCAAAACAAGTTTTCCAAGGTAAAAGCAGTAAATACAAGCAAATCACAAGCAGTTTCACTTTCAGTTCTCGGCTAAGCTGGCCTCCTTCCTGTCTCCTTGTTGCTCACACAGGAAATACTGTTTCAGAGTCAAAACAGCCCTCATTGGCTGACTTAGTTGCTATGCCTATTCATTGACTGACCTTCTACCAAGCTAGCCAGATGGAGGCTGGTAGGCATAGGTAGATTTTTTCCTCTTATTTTCCTCCCCAAAAACTAAGGTGTGTCTTATACTCCCAAAAATACGGTATCTGACCATTTTCAACAGCAGGACAAGCCAGCATCCAAATCCTGCAATCATCACACAGTTCTAAACACAGATGGGTCGTCTTCCTTTTGTGCCCAGGATAAACACCAAACTGGTTCTTCATGACTACAAAGAAGCATGAGAAAAATGCTACAGGTAGACTTTGACGTACAACCACAATTGGGTCCAGAATTTCCGTGGTTAAGCAAGGCGGTGGTTAAATGACTTGCACCTGATTTTAGGACCGTTTTTCTTGGTTTGCTTTGGTTATTAAGCAAATCCCTTCCAGAGGCGGAATCAAGAGAGGAATCAGCTTAGAATCATTACATTCCCAAGAACAGCCTAAGTCCAATCCATCTTGAAGTCTGTTAACTCTTATCTAGCGCCAATTCAGTGCTGACTGTTAGTTGACAAGATTCTTGGTTGTAGGCATGAGTAATAAATCAGCTTAACTGGGATTTAACGTGTGGCCTTAATTCTTCGCATCTGACAATAAAGATGGACCACAAACTGTCCATTAAGCACTAAGTGTCTTCTAAGGAATCTATGGAGGAGTTACCCTTGGACTGACTGAGCAAAGCACTCCTTGACCACACACTAAGTCCCGATTAACAAAACTGAATTGCTACTTTCATCTGTTTGGTTCAAAGACAAATGGCATTATTGACTGAAGGTATAAGCTGTGGCCCTGCAAACCTTAAAAGAGTTTTCAGAATGTATATATAAATTACATCTGGACCTGATTGTTCAGAAAGTCTCCAGTGTTCAAAATGTCTCTGTACCAGCCAATGTCTAATCCAGTGTTTCTCAACCTTGGCAACTTGAAGATGTCCGGACTTCAACTCCCAGAATTCCCCAGCCAGCGAATGCTGGCTGGGGAATTCTGGGAGTTGAAGTCCAGACATCTTCAAGTTGCCAAGGTTGAGAAACACTGGTCTAATCAATGGTATGAAATTCTTGTTGGCCATATTCAGAAATCAAGACATAATCTTCTTAATTTCAACAAAATGCACTTTTATCCGGTGGCTAAGGTTCAAACTGATATCGAAATTTGGGAGAGTAACAAATGAGAAAGAGAAAGAGACAGTTTGGTGTCAATGTTAAGGCATCAGGCTAGAAACTGGAAGGCTGTGAGTTCTAATCCTATTTTAGGCTTGAAGCCACCGGGGCCTGTCACACACTTTCCACCCTGGGAAGGATGCAATGGCAACTAACTCCAAAAAGCCGTGGAAAGAAAACTACGGTGACTTGTCTAGGAATCAAGACTCAAAAATTGGCTCAAAGGTACCGCCCCAAAAGTAAGAAGCAGTGTGTTCCAAAACATGATATTTCCAATGTCCATTAACTCATTACCCCAAATGATAGAAACAAGGATTGTAAGTTGGCTAAAAGGTAAAAGTTCCCTTCGCACATCTGTGCTAGTCATTCCCGACTCTAGGGGGTGGTGCTCATCTCCATTTCAAAGCCAAAGAGCCAGCGCAGTCCGAAGACGTCTCCGTGGTCATGTGGCTAGCATGACTAAACGCCGAAGGCGCACGGAACGTTGTTACCTTCCCACCAAAGGTGGTCCCTATTTTTCTACTTGCATTTTTACATGCTTTCGAACGGCTGGGTTGGCAGAAGCTGGGACAAGTAACGGGAGCTCACTCCGTTATGCGGTGCTAGGGATTTGAACCACCGAACTGTCGACCTTTCTAATCGACAAGCTCAGCGTCTTAGCCACTGAGCCACCACGTAGGTTGGCTACAGCCAACCAAAACGTAATGCTTCTCCAGCTTTCGGTTCCCATTACCTAAGAAATCCTGCATTGCCTATTACAGAAGCCTTCCTTGTTTGAATATTTGATAAATGGGGCTTCATGCACTCTCCTTCACAGCTGTCAGTGTAGAAAAAGCAAACACACATTTAAGGCTAAATTTGCAGTGATATCCTGGGTGGCATGCTTTTAATCCATGCAGCAACCTACTACTGGTATCTCATTCTACAAAGATTAAGAACTTTCTCTGGAGCAAAGAACCGGGACACACAACACCTACCTTAAAGGTTCAGATTAACTCCTGGTGGTGATTTATTGAAAGTTGAATCTCACCCAACATTTTTGGAGTTACTGAATAAACACCATCCATTCATTAAGGTTGGTATGACAAATATTTACAGGGGGAGGTGCAGAAAACTGAGGAGCTACATGGGTAAAATATATTAATGACTTCATTCTGCAGCAAAATATTCATTCCTCATTCTTCAAGGCACTTGCAATTCCTTTAATTTACCCCAATTCCCCAATACACTGTTATAGGCACCATCTGATGCCTTGCCCTCAATGGTTACTAAACGCGGATATCACAACATTCTTGCCAGGGTTGCCTTTATATGTGCTAAGAAAACAAGGATGTGGCAGGTGTGTTATTACATTACTCCCATATTACACCTGGCACCTTGATCTCACCCGAACCGCTTATTAGTAAGCTTTCCCACCTATCATAATCAGTTATTTTAGATTAGCTCCTGCAAGATCAACAGACTGGAGCATCTAAGAAGGTTGTAAAACTCACAGACAAGAGTTATAAACATTAGAAAGTGTGGTTTGCTCTACAATCTAGGTCCAGGATCTGGTTTCCCGCCCATTCACTATCACATTCATCGGCTACCACATCAGATTCTTCCACCAATCATGTCAACATTTCAACATTCATAGTGTTCTTTTTTCTCTGCTAAAGTTGGTCTACCCTCAACCCACTAAGGTGGAAATGAAAGACGTGCAAGCTAATACTATTTTACATTTGAAGTGCCAGGTAGGAAGGATCAGTTTCACACGTAAGTTGCAGGTTTATTGTTAAAGTCCATACACCGGAATGTATTCAACTAATTGGTGCCTGATAAGGGTCAGTGTCACTGGAGAAAGCAATTATGTTTGGAAGAGTGAGTGGTAAACGGTAAACCAGGATGCCAAAGAACATGGTGGCTGAACACCATCAAGGCTGACACCAGCCAGAGCAAAGAAAAATTCAAAGAAGTAGCACAAGATCATGATGTGGAGAGACCTGGCCCATAACATCACCAACGCCCAGGCACAATTGAATAAGTAACGTCATCATCATAAGACTGGATTATTGTAATGCGCTCTACATGGGGCTGCCCTTGAAGAGTGTTCGAAGACTCCAATTAGTCCAGAATGCAGCCGCGTGAGCGATTGTGGGTGCACCAAGGTACACCCACGTTACACCTATCCTCCGCGAGCTGCACTGGCTACCTATTAGTCTCCGAATCCGCTTCAACATGCTGGTCGCTACCTATAAAGCCCTACATGGCATCGGACCTGGGTACCTGAGAGACCGCCTCCTGCCGATTACCTCTCTCAGACCAATTAGATCGCACAGGTTGGGTCTCCTCCGGATTCCATCTGCCAGCCAATGTTGGCTGGCGACTCCCCGGGGGAGGGCCTTCTCTGTTGCAGCTCCAGCCCTCTGGAACGAGCTCCCTGTTGAGATCCGGACCCTTACTACCCTCCCGGCCTTCCGCAAAGCCACCAAGTCCTGGCTGTTCCAGCAGGCTGGTGGGAGCTGAGAAGCATCTACCTCCACGGAAATTGTGAATGTTGGTTTTGTTTTTAATATGTTGTCTTTGTCTCGTTCCCCCCTTTCCCTTGTCTTTTGTGAGCCGCCCGGAGTCCTCCAGGAGTGGGCGGCATACAAGACAAATAAATAATAATAATAAATAAATAAATAAATAAATAAATAAATAATCATCATCATAATTCAAGAACAGCTGGGTGTGGGGCGTTTCTGGCAATTAGAGCATGTTTTGGAAACCTGACAGTAAGGACCGTAGGCCCGTGATGGCGAACCTATGGCGCGCGTGCCACAGGTGGCACACGGAGCTCTCTCTGCGGGCATGCGAGCGTCACCCCAGATCAGCTCCATCATGCATGTGTGCATACTTCCCGCTGACCAGCTGATTTTCAGGTCTCTGCCGTGTATGTGGGAGACACACATGCATGCATGGGGGAGCACAGGGGGGGAGCGGTGTACACACACATACCCATGGCCCATTTTTGGTCCCAGGAGGCTTCAGTGAGGCCTGTTAGGCCCAAAATGGGGCACAGCGGGGTCATGGGGGCATGCACGGGGGGGGGAAGCATGGAGGTGTGCATGCACAGGGGGTGGGCCACGCATGGGGAGTGTCATGCGTGCATTGCATTATGGGTGTGGGCACATGCATGCACGCAGTCGTGTGCAAGTGCGCGCTTTCAGCACACGAGGTCAAAAAGGTTAGCCATCACTACTCTAGGCTGATAATCTGCTTAACTCCGCCCCATAGATCTGCCTGCTCTTCTCCTACAATAATGTTACAATAAAAGAATCTTGCAAATCTCCATGTACTTCCCCTTCCACTTCTCTTTATCTTTGTAACAACCAGGAAATTGTCTGAGATACTTACTCGGGTTACAGTTCCGGCCTGTACTCAAATTTCTTTTATCTGACTGCTGCCTTCCTTCAGTTCCTCAAGGCTATCCCTCCTCCCTATTACCTCTCGCCACACCATGATGGCTCTTGCTGTGCCCCCAAAAGCTGCAACTTCCTTCTTCTTCTTTTTTAAACTTCTCACTGATTACTATGCAATTTTGATTTTTTAAAAAAAAACCTTTTTATAGTGTATGCCCATCTATTAACTAAGTTAGATAAATGAAAATACTTTATTCAGCTGAGCTTTGGAAATGTGAAATGAGCAGACTGCAATAACAGGTAAAAAAACAAAATCCAAAGAAGAAGTTTATGCACTCAGATTCCGAGTTGGTTGCTAGCACCTCAATCAGCTGCTGCTGAAACAGGTATTATTAATTATTATTGTTGGCCAAGCATTCCTTTTCTGTTCTTCCTCTTTGTTGTCAAAGTCATGTCACCGAGAAGAAAGGACAACGTTTTGTAGAGTTAAGTCTGCTATTAAGTAAACATCGCCCAAGAGGACCGTAAAAAGAATTGCTGGAATAGAAACAGAAGCAATCTACTTTTAAGTCAAACACCTTCCACCAGGTCAATTTTCATTTTCTTACTTCACAGATTTAGGATCTAAATATTCTATTACCGTATTTTGCAGAGTATAAGATGCACCTTTTCCCCTCAAAAAGAGGGTGAAAATCTGGGTGCGTCTTATACACTGAATACAGCATTTTTCGCCTACCAAAACCCCACCCACTTTGTAAAAATGGATATGCAGAGGGTTTGAGAGGCTTGCAAAGTGCTCCTGAGAGCTGGGGAGGGCCATTTTTGCTCATTTTTGCCCCCCCCACCAGCGCCCAGGAGCACTCTAAGAGCCTCCCAAAGCTCTACATGCCCCCCCTTTTTTTTGCAAAAAAATGAGGCATGCATAGGGTTTGGGAGGCCTGCAGAGTGCAAAAACCTTTTTTTTTAATTACCTCTTCAAAACCTGTCTACTATTGGTCTACAAGCAGTGTTGGGTTCTGGATCCCGTTGCAACTGGTATGGTGCAACGGGAACGGCGTCTCCCACATGCACTCGCGCAGCGCACACATGCATCCTTACCTCCGCAATGCTCCAGCTGCTTGGTGGAGAGTCACACAGGTGCCGTATGCTCCGTGCGCATGCACAGAAGCGCAGAAGAGCTCAAATACAAGTAAGGAGCTCGGGCGTATGGGTGGGCTCTCCAGAGCACCGTACCGGAACGGTAGCTGGTGCTCCCGGCAGGCACCGGTACGCCCGTACCAGGGCGTACCGCCTGCAACCCACCACAGTCTACAAGGCACTGAAGATGTTATTCTTTTGTAATGTGAGGTCTAACCACTGAAGTAGTTAAGTTGGCGTCCCCACTGAGGTTATACTTTTTTTTTCTTTTACTGTTTTTAATTTTGGGATTTATTTGACATATTGTTTTTAATCATACTGTAAGCTGCCAGGGACCAATTTGATTATGGCAGTCTGCAAATATAATAAGCAATTAAGAAACAAAATCCTTGCTGGAAGTCAGGGGTTGCCCTTAAATGACCCCAGAAGCTGCAAAGTGTATGTGACCAGTGAGGTCATAAAAGGAAACAAAAAAAGTGTGTTTGTTGAGTTGTGGGATTTAAAAGGCAAGATGCAGAAACTCAATGTACCCATTTTACTCTTTAAAACCTACCCAAAACCTTCAGAAAAGAAGAGAGAAACGTTGGTTGCAATGCCCCTGACAGGGTCCATAAAAGGGCATGGTGGTCTTTCCGGCCATAAAATACCCAACCCTTCCTTAGCCATTCTCATGCTACCAGAAGAAAGAGCATGAGCAGAAGAGGGTCCGCAACTTGGGGGTCCTCCTGGATCCGCAGCTGACTTTGGAACATCACCTGTCGGCTGTGACCAGGGGGGCCTTTGCCCAGGTTCACCTGGTGCACCAGTTGCGGCCCTATTAGGACCGGGAGGCACTTCAAACAGTCACTCACGCCCTCGTCACCTCAAGACTGGATTACTGTAATGCGCTCTACTTGGGGCTGCCCCTGAAAAGTGTTCGGAGACTACAATTAGTCCAGAATGCAGCCGCGCGAGCGATATTGGGTGTACCAAGGTACACCCATACTACACCTATCCTCCGCGAGCTGCACTGGCTTCCCATTGGTCTCCGAGCACGATTCAAGGTGCTGGTTATTACCTTTAAAGCCCTACCTGGCCTAGGACCCGGATACCTACGAGATCGTCTTCTGCCGCATACCTTCCTAAGACCAATAAGATCGCACAGGATGAGCCTTCTCCAGGTGCCTTCAGCTGGACAATGCTGGCTGGCGACGCCTCGGAGTAGGGCCTTCTCTGTTGCCACTCCAGCCCTATGGAATGAGCTACCCCCAGAGATCCGGACCCTACCCACTCTCATGGCCTTCCGTAAAGCCATCAAAACCTGGCTTTTCCAGCAGGCCTGGGGCTGTTGACCTCTTGATTGAGGTCCAGTGCCTAGACTGGGTGTATGTTGTGTTGTTTCTTAATCTTGTTGTGTCTTATTGTTTTAACCCCTTTTCTATATTTCTCATTTCTGTAAGCCGCCCGGAGTCCTCCAGGATTGAAATGAAATGAAATGAAATAATCCACCCACAGAAATACTGACATCTTTTCCAAATTATTTAGAAAACATCCCAATAATGCTGGATTTCCCCTGCATGCAAGTGACTTAGAACCTCAAGGGGAAAATGTTACTAGAGTGTTGGGGAAAATATCCATGTTTCCCTAGACGACCTGTGTTAACTCCGAATTAAAAATAACTACTAATGAAGGCAACCAGGGATTTTAATACTTCAGATTCTTCTACTGTCAGTCCTCGGGTTACGATGACAATTGGGATCAGAATTTCTGTCCCTAAGTGGTGTGGTTGTAAAGCACAATGCCACGTGACTGCATCACTTAGCCACAGCAATCCCAGGAGTCCCAGTTACTGTCATAATCCAGAGACGAAGCAGGTCATTGGGAAAGACCTATGGGGACCAGAATCCTAGACCCGGGATCGCCAAACTTGGCAATTTTAAGATTTGTGGACTTCAACTCTCAGAATTCCTGAGCCAGCCTGGCTGAACAATTCTGGGAGTTAGAAGTCCAGAAATCTTAAAAGTTGCCAAGTTCGGAGACTCCTATCCTACGCAAGCAAAAGCTGTGGGTGGGTGAGTAAATGCCACAGGACAGTGCTACTGAATGTAGGTGGGATGATGGGAGTTGCTGACAGAGGCTTCTGAATACAGTTCGTGGCTCCTCAGGAGAAAAAGCAGCAGGAGCAACTTACAGGAACAACTGCGCAACCTTTGTCTTCCCCAATAGCTTTGTGGGAAGCCAGCAGGAAAGGTTGTAAGTGATATTCATGTAACTGCATCATATTCATCATTAAGATATTGTGATCAGGTGCCAGCACCCAAGAGCCCAGATTACATATTATCTCACCCGGATGGCCAGAAATCTGGCTTAGGACCAGCCTATCTGTGAGACCGCCTACTGCCATACACCTCCCAACGGCCGATAAGATCCCACAGGGTGGGCCTCCTTCGGATGCCGTCAGCCGGACAGGGTGGGCCTCCTTCGGATACCGTCAGCCGGACAGTGTCGGCTGGCGGGCCCCCGGAGGAGAGCCTTTTATTTATTTATTTATTTATTTTATTTGACTTATATACCGCTTCATAGGGCTTTCAGCCCTCTCTAAGCGGTTTACAATTTTTTTTTTAGCAAATTGAGTCAGCAAATTGCCCCCACAGTCCGGGTCCTCATTTTACCCACCTCGGAAGGATGGAAGGCTGAGTTGACCTTGAGCCAGTGAGATTTGAACCGCTGAACTGCAGATCACAGTCAGCTAAAGTGGCCTGCAGTACTGCACCCTAACCACTGCACCACCTCGGCTCCTAGCCTTCTCTGTGGCTGCTCCAACCCTGTGGAATCAGCTACCCCCAGAGGTTCGGACCTCACCCACTCTCATGGCCTTCAAGAAAGCCATTAAAACTTGGCTGCTCCGGCAGGCCTGGGGCTGTTGACCTTAGTGTTAAGGTCCAGCCCCGATTAGATCGTATGTGTGTTGTGTATTTTTTTTTATTACTTATTTTGCTTTTCTTTTTTTTTCTTCTTTCATTGTAAGCCGCCCGGAGTCCTCCGGGATTGGGCGGCCTATAAATTTAATAAATGAGATGAAATCTGAGGACAGTTGCTGTTGTAACTTGGAATGATTTCTAAACGACTATCATAGCCCAAGGACTACCAGTATTTGAATAAAACTCCAAAGAAGAGACATAAGACCTTTGACAAGTCAAATTGCTTTGCTGGTAGGTTATAATTAGCAAGTTGCCTGATCTGCACAAGAACCTGGAGAATGAAAGGGACCACAGTTCAGCTCTGCACACATATCCCCACATCTGGCATGTCTTAAAGGTACAGGCTAAACATTTCTTTGGGATCCCGAAGAACTGCTAGAACAGCTAACAATCTGTTATAAGGCAACATCTTAAGTTTTTGCAGAATTTGAGGGGGACTTTGGTGCCCTCTGAGCTTGGTTGGCTTCTTGCAGACATTTTATTACCCAAACTAGGTAACATCACCGATGCTACCGTTGATGATATCATCTGGTTTGGGTCATGAAACATCTGCAAGCAAACAACCAAGCTGAAGGAGCACCAAAGGACTCCTCATTTCAACCCGGAGTTACAAATATTCTCCCTTACTGGTCTGCAGTTTCTCCAATACTGGTGTGGGAAGTTATCACCCAGCCCTCTCCCAGAAAAATGAAATATCCTAGGAAATATTGAAAAGGCAGAATATTTCTCTGGAGGTGAAAAGAAAGAAAGATGTTTTAAAAGACAGAATAGTTGCCTGTAGCTTCCTGCCCATCCCCACTTTGTCAATGGGCCAGTGAGAAGGCCAGGCTAGTCACTTTACATAATAAAGACTTCACCAGCAGCTACAGCAGGAAAGCATGGTAATATTGGCCCTTTACTCAACTGGCCACATGGCATCTGAGAACTCATCCATACCTGGATTCAAAACACAGCCTAGAGAGTAGCCCGTGCATGGCCCCATGGGAGCCTGACAACCAATCAGAATACATTTCTTACAGAGGAACAGGAAACAGAGAGGTGGGACTGAACAGGTTATAAAAAGCCTAGCAAGTCCCTCCTTCAGCCTTTCTCTTCTTCTCCACCAACATTGAAGCATGTGATCACCTTTTCTGTTCAGGGCTCAAGCCATGTGGTCCTGTCCAACAATAAACCATCTTTCCAAGCAGCCTCCATGTCTCCAGTGTCTTTTTCCCCACTTGGAGTTGAACCCAGAAGGACATTTCTTTCATCATTAGGATGAGAAACATGAGATGCTGCTTTACACTGAGCCAGACCATTGTCCCAACTAGCCCTATATTGGCAATACTGCTCAACAGCTGGTATCCACAAAGCAACACAGTCATTTTCCCATTCCCGTGCCTAAAATGTCAGGGACCACATGCATTCACAAACTATTGTCTGCCTGTGAGCTATGAGCATACTAGCAAGTATGGACTTTGTTCACAGGCAAGATCCAGCTGTCTGTAGATGACTCTAATAACTCTGAAAATGCACAGACTGGATAATAGATAGGTTTACTTGCTGCAGCTCTTCCACTACCAAGTTATTAAAACAAGATGACAACTAAACAGTGTCAGATTAAAATGCGAAGCTACAAAAGTGTTATTCAGAAAACTCCCATTATCTTAGCAAGCTAATACAATGTTTTTGTGCACCTGCTACTTAAGGATTCTTGTAGTTTCTTCCACACATAAATCAGCCGTATTTTATTTCCAAAAAAGTCTAAAGGATGGATAGGAGAGGAGTCATAATATAAAAATAATGCACCAGTGATGTGTCTCCAAACCTCATAACATAAATAATTAGAATGTCTGGGGGGGGGGGGGACAGGAGATGATAGGCTCTTTTATTCAAGCAATCAATAAGATTGACACAATCAATCAACCATCAGGATCACACCAAAGGCAGCCTTAGTCAAGAGATGATGAAAAGTTTCTCCTTGCTTTTCCTTTTTTTTTTAAAGAGACACAATGAACTTGCAGGGGACTGGAGGCTAAAACATATGAAGAACGTTGCAGGAACTGGGTATGTCTAGTTTAATGAAAAGAAGGACCAGGGGAGACATGATATCAGTGTTCCAATATCTCAGGGGTTGCCACAAAGAGGAGGGAGTCAAACTATTCTCCAAGGCACCTGAGGGTAGAACAAGAAGCAATGGGTGGAAACTAATCAAGGAGAGAAGCAACTTGGAACTAAGGAGAAATTTCCTGACAGTGAGAACAATTAATCAGTGGACCAATTTGCCTCCAGAAGTTGTGAATGCCCCAACACTGGAAGTCTTTAAGAAGATGTTGGATAGCCATTTGTCTGTAGTGATGTAGGGTTTCCTGCCTAAGCTGGGGGTTGGACTAGAAGACCTCAAGACCCCTCCCAACCTTGTTATTCTATTTCTATTTAAAAGGAAATCAAATCAATGGATATCCAGGAAAAGGGTAGGGGGAAAACCCAACCCTGCACAAAAGTGTTCTTTGGCTCAATTCATGCATTGTGATGAGTCTTTTTTTTTCTTTTCTTTTTTAAAGGACACTGTTTATAACCACAACTAAGAACATATAGCATATGAAAGCATATTGTGGCTTGCCCTCCAGCCAAACTATGTTAAGTCCTGCCAAAAGATATTGTGACTCAAAAAAAGATGGATGACATCAAAAAAACGCTCTGAGAGATCAGGAAGAATGAGGGTCACTGACCTGGATCGCAGGCCCCTTTCACACACGCCTAATTCCATACGGAGATTAGGACCTTGTTTAAAATGGCCCCTCAAATCCACAGGTGTAGGAAGTTATCACCCAGGCCCCTCCCAGAAAAAAATGAAATATCCTAGGAAATATTGAAAAGGCAGAATATTTCTCTGGATGTGAAATGGAACAAACATGTTTTAGAAGACAGAATAGCTGCCTGCAGCTTCCTGTCCATCCCCCTTTGTCAATGAGCCATTAAAGCCTGAGCTAGTCCACTTTACATAATAAAGGGTTCTCCCCTTCAGCTCCAGAGTGATGGGATTAAGGCATGATAATATTGGCCCTTTACCCAACTCGCCACATGGCATCTGAGAACTCAACCAAACCTGGATTCAAAACGCAGCCTAGAGAGTTGCCCCTGCATGGGACCACGGGAGTCTGACAACCAATCAGAATACAAGATCAAGATCAAAAGCCAGAGAGGGCATAAAACCAGGGTCTCAGCTTCTCTTCCTCCCTTTTTCCTTCTCTTCTCCACCAACATTGAAGCATGTGATCACCTTTTCTGTTCAGGGCTCAAGCCATGTGGTCCTGTCCACCATTAAAACCATCTTTCCAAGCAGCCTCCATGTCTCCAGTGTCTTTTTTCCCCACTTGGAGCCGAACCCAGAAGGACATTTCTTCCAACACAGAGAAAAACCTTTAAGCTCCCTCCAAAACACTCAAGGTGGACTCCCCACAAAAGAGGAGAGCAGCAGAAATTCCAGGGCTGTGACTCAATTGTGCAATCAGAAATGCATTCCAGAAGAAAGCAACGTCCTAACATTTCTGCATTGAACAAAAGGGGGACAATCATATCCAGGTTTATGATAATACATTTGATTATACCAGCGGGTTTTTTTTTGTTTTTTTGTTTTTACCTTGGCAGCTTTAAGCTGTGTGGCCTTTAACTCCTACAATTCCTCAGCCAGCGATACTGGTTGGGGAATTCTGGGAGTTGAAGTCCACACAGCTTAAGTTGCCACGGCTGGACACATTTTTCTTAATAGGAAGAACATTTAAATAACAAAACAAAACAAAACTGGCTGGGGAATTCTGGGAGTTGTCAGCTTAAAGTTGCCACTGGAGTATAGAATAGAATAGAATTCTATTATTTGTATGCCGCCCTTCTCCGGGAGGACTCAGGGCAGCGAACAATTCAAAAGGGGGAAAAGGGGAACATAAAAACGAAATACAAATAATAAAAATAGGCAACAGTCGCACAACCATACATGTCGGGAGGGGAGGGAACTCATCACCCCCAGGCCTGCCGGCAAAGCCAGGTTTTGACGGCTTTTCGGAAGGCCTGGAGAGAGGTGAGGGTCCGAATCCCTGCGGGGAGCTCGTTCCAAAGGGCCGGAGCCGCCACAGAGAAGGCCCTCCCCCGGGTCGTAGCCAGATGGCATTGGCTGGTAGATGGGACCCGGAGGAGGCCAACCCTGTGAGATCTAATGGGTCTGTGGGAGGTAATTGGCAGCAGGCGGTCTCTCAAGTACCCAGATCCAATACCATGAAGGGCTTTATAAGTTATAAATAAGTTAATATTTATAAGTTAATATTAAACAATATTCAGTTCTTTTTTTTTATTTTGTATTCTGGAAAAAGTATTTATTTTTTTAAAGTGCTGCTAGTTATTCGGTCCCCACCGGCTAAGTTGAGTGCCCCAAATAAATGGTATGCAGTAGGATCAGCTCTTCTTATTCAGTAAGAAATAGTTTCATTCAGTTAAAAACCGCCCTACCTGATAAAGAGGTATTCATTATGGGATCAGACTTGTGAAGTCTTTGCTTCCCATTGATGTTATTGTTTCACATCTGCTACTGATACATCAGCAGTGAGGGAGGGGAGGGGAGAAAAAAATCATTCCTTTTGGTAAATAAAACGCTCAAAGAGAGAAAGAAATCGGGCATTCAGCCCTTTAATAAAAGAAATGTTTATTCATGGGCAGCTTTATGTGGATGCCTGGGTAATACGGGCCACATTGAAGACTTTGAATTACCAGCATTTAAAACTGGTCCATCCGAACTTAAAACCGAACATTAAACTGCACCTCTCTCTTTCTCTATTAAGTAACTGTAGTTATTTTACTTTAAGTTACCGTATTTTTTAGAGTATAAGATGCACCTTGTTCCTTCAAAAAAAAAAAGGCTGAAAATATGGGTGCGTCTTATACACTGAATACAGCATTTTTTGCCTCCCGAAACCCTATCCCCTTCACCAAAATGGCCGTAGATAGCCTTTAGGAATGCTCCTGGGGGCTGGGGAGGGCAGAAATGAGCTAAAACCAGGCCATTTTTTGCTCAATTTTGTCCACCCCACCCCTCAGGAGCACTCTACAAACCTCCAAAGACTATTCATGCCCTTTTTTGGGGGAGGAAAACCAGGTCCGTCTGCAGAATGCAAAAACTTTTTTTATATAATTTGCCTCTTCAAAACCTTGGTGCATCTTATACTCCAGTGCATCTTATACTCTGAAAAATATGGTACTGCAGCCAAGCTGCATTATTATTAGGATAAAGCTGTAATTTTTATCAATCTACTAAACCAGGGGTCCCCAACCCCCAGGCTGTGGACCACTCCAGGGCTGCCAAAGTGGTAAGTGAGCGTACGAAGCTTTATTTGCGCACCATATGTGTGTTGGAAGAAATGCCCATCTGGGTTCAGTTCCAAGTGGGCAGAAAGACACTGGAAACATGGAGGCTGTTTGGAAAGGTTTATTGATGAACAGGATCACATGGTTTGAGGTCCTGGGCAAAAAAAGGGGGAAGAGATGCTGAGAAAGCCTGGGTTTTATGCCCTCTCTGGGCTTTTGAATTTGAGCTTGAATTCTGATTGGTTGTCAGACTCCCCTGGGGCCATGCAGGAGTAACTTTGTAGGTTTTCTATGTCCCAGGCTTGGTTGAGTCTTGTTGGGTGATGATGTAATGAAGGGGCTTTGGGCAATTTCTCCTATGGCTCTGCCTGAAGGACGTAGATCTTTGTTATGTAGAATAGACTGACTTAATGGTCCATTGAGAAGTGGGGCGGAGCTGAGTTTCTGCCACTCTTTTAGGGGAAATATTCTGCTCCTTTAATATTTCCTAAAATATCTCATTTTCCTAGGAGAAGGGTGAGTGCTGACTTCCTACAAGCATCATGACTAGAGTTTTAGTACTATATAGATTACTTCAGAAGCTGTAATTCCAATGTAGTGCCTACCATTCAACCGTGAGGGATTTAATTCTAAGCAAACACGGATGGGATTCTACTGAAGGTTTTCAGAAGATGCATTCATAGTATGCAGCAGAGATACCACAAACAAATCTACATTTCTTCTCACAGGCCACCCTACGGGAATGTGACTGAATGCATGTCAGTAGCTTAAGAAATCACACCAAGGATACTCAAAGGTACTTTTCGAAAGGCAACTCAACTGTTTTTTTTCTTTGAGTAAGACCTTTCGCTTCTCATCCCAAAAGCTTCATCGGTTCCAGAAGTATCTTTGAGACAAACTATGACCTGGATTGCTGAGACTCCCCACAGAAAAACCAAGCAATGCCTCCTTTTCTCATTAACTGGAGTTTTCCTACATGTTAAATGGAATCTAGGATTCTTGGTTAAGTTAGGTGAACAGTCAAACAGTTATTTGTTTAAGAGGTTTTAAAAAAAAACTCTCCCAGCAACTTGAGTTTCAAATTGGGAAAGAAACAGGCATAAAAATCCATCCGGTGGGGATTGCCACAGTTTGCTGCAAATTTGGAAATTATAAGTTTCAAAGTGTTTATATCCCTTCTTCCGTATGTTAAAAAGGCATCACGGCTCTGTAATTTAAAAGCATGTTGTGCTCTTCAAGAACTCCATTACACTAGCAATTCCAGGCTCAAACCACTTTCTAGCATGCAAGGACAAGAAGGAAATGAAAGAAGCATTTAGCAGATCTTTAACAGGAGACCTCTCAACATGTTGGATTAGAGACCCTCATGTTGCATGAGGGCTTCCCACATCCCTGTGAAAAAAATTAGAATCAAAGCCCCAATCGAGGGCTAGGCATGATGCTAGATGAAAAACTAGACCCATAAAAGTAATCTAACGGATTCACACAAGATAATATCACTCGTGAGCTCATCTGTCTTACGAAAGGTTCAACAAGGCATCTACTAGCCCTAGCATATTCCTCTCCTCCCAATCCACAACTCCACCTCAAGTTGAATTATTTCCTTAAAACCAGGGGTGAAATCCAGCAGATTCTGATATGTTGTGGAGAACCGGTTGCAGAAATTTTGAGTAGTTCGGAGAACTGGAAGCTTTGAGTAGTTCGGAGAACTGGCAAATGCCATCTCTGGCTGACCCCAGAGTGGGGTGAGAATGGAGATTTTGCAGTATCCTTCCCCCGGAGTGGGGTGAGAATGGAGATTTTGCAGTATCCTTCCCCTGGAGTGGAGTGGGAATGGAGAATTTGCAGTATCCTTCCCCCGGAGTGGGGTGAGAATGGAGATTTTGCAGTATCCTTCCCCTGGAGTGGAGTGGGAATGGAGAATTTGCAGTATCCTTTCCCCAGAGTGGGGTGAGAATGGAGATTTTGCAGTATCCTTCCCCCAGAGTGGGGTGAGAATGGAGATTTTGCAGTATCCTTCCCCCGGAGTGGAGTGGGAATGGAGATTTTGCAGTATCCTTTCCCCGGAGTGGGGTGAGAGGGAGATTTTGCAGTATCCTTCCCCCGGAGTGGGGTGGGAATGGAGATTTGGCAGGATCCTTCCTCTGCCATGCTAAGCCATACCCACCAAGCCACACCACGCCCACCAAGCCACACCTACAGAACCGGTAGTAAAAAAAAATGAATTTCACCACAGCTTAAAACAGCCATCAACCTTGAAAGATATGCAAAGTTCCCAAAGATTCCAGCATCTCACCAGACTTCTCACAAGATCTCAACCTGCTTCGATGACCTCGGTTGAGATTTAGTATCCCATCTGACCCATGAGTAGTCACAGTCTGGTTGCACCATCAAATAACCTCACCGGGCGAGTGGGGCATCATCGCCATCAGAGGACGGGGCCGTCATCCCGGGCGGGACATCGGCAGTGGGGAGTGAGGCATCAGCAGTGGGGGATAGGACGTTAGGGGCAAGATGGTGAGACCATCATTTGAGACCTTCTCAGCTGGTTTCCAACAAGCAAAGTTAATGGGAGAAACTGGATTTGCTTAAGGATTGCATGCTTCATTTAACAATTGCAATGATTTGCTTAATAGCCATGCCTCAAAAGTCATAAAGTAATAGACTAGACTAGACTAGACTAGACTAGACTAGACTAGACTAGAATAGAATAGAATAGAATAGAATAGAATAGAATAGAATTCTTTATTGGCCAAGTGTGATTGGACACACAAGGAATTTGTCTTTGGTGCATAGGCTCTCAATATACATAAGGAGAATAAAATACATTCGTCAAGAATCATAAGGTACAACCCTTAATGATAGGCATGGGGTACAAATAAGCAATCAGGAAACAATCAATATCAATATCAATCATAAGGATACAAGCAACAAAATTACAGCCATGCAGTCATAAGTGGGAGAAGAAGGGTGATAGGAACGATGAGAAGATTAACAGTAACGCAGACTTAGTGAATAGTTTGGCAGTGGTGAGGGAATTATTTGTTTAGCAGAGTGATGGCATTCGGGGGGAAAAACTGTTCTTGCATAACTCACTTAACAACCACTTTGCTTAACAACAGAAATACAATTCAACAACCACCCTGTTTAGCAACAGCTCTTAATTATGTCAAGGGCTACCTGTAGAGAAATTCCCACCATTCAAACCTGCTGCATTTTCAGATTTTGTAGGGTGTATAAAACGTGTCCAATTCAACCTAGGGAGATCTGCAGAGGTGGCAAACTATGAGAAAACAGTAACACAAAAGTAGATTTTTTTTGAGAGAGAGAACTGCAATCTAAACTCTTATTAAAAGGAAGAAACACCTTATGCTTCCATCTGAATTCATGCACACCAAGCCCTATGTTGCATCATAAACCATGTGGATTTGGGAGTGGGGAAGAGGAGAGACTTAGAAACCGAAAATCAATCTTGCAAAATGGTTGCTCATCAGTCTATGTAAGCCAGAGGTGTCCAAGCATGGGAACCTGAAGGCTTGTGGACTTCAACTCCCAGAATTCCCCAGCCAGCAATGCAATGTTGGCTGGGGAATTCTGGGAGTTGAAGTCCAGAAGCCTTAAAGTTCCCAAGTTTGGACACCCCTGGTGTAAGCGATGACTTTTTGGAAAATACACTATGTCAGAACTTTGTGGGATGGCTAAATTTAAAGAAAGGAAGACAAATTACCTGTTAGCCAGTGGTGGTGTTTTTTTTTTTAATGAATTGGCAGTCGTAGCAAACGATTCAGAATTAGAGAATGAATGTTCAGACATACTTGGAAAGATTTTTTCTTTTCCACAGTAATTTTTTATGAAGAGAATTTAAAAAAAAATCCTCATAAATCAATGCATTCTGCTTTGGAAGATATTTGGAAAAGCACCAGGGCAGCCTGTGAACAGCAAGTGAAGCTTCTGCTTGAAGAAGAAAAAAGTAGATTATATATTTAAAAAAATATGTCTGCCCAGAATAGTTATTTAGATGTACTTAGTGTAAGGTAGATGAAGGAAGCTGATAGGGTTGACAATGACATCCACCAAGGCTTCTCAAAACTCACCAATTTTTTACTTTAAACAGGATACAAATTTCCTGGTTATCGTCACATCTAACGAAACAAACTTTAGCTTTTGTACTTGGGATGTGTGAAGCCTAATAACAGCCAGTTGTGCCCCATGGAAAAGTTGCTTTACAGTGCAGCCGCGTGAGCGATTGTGGGTGCACCCCGGTACACCCACGTTACACCTATCCTCCGCGAGCTGCACTGGTTACCGATTGGTCTCCTGATACGCTTCAAGGTGCTAGCCGTCACTTATAAAGCCCTTCATGGTATTGGACCTGGGTACTTGAGAGACCGCCTGCTGCCAATTACCTCCCAAAGACCCATTAGATCACACAGATTAGGCCTCCTCCGGGTTCCGTCTACCAGCCAATGTCATCTGGTTACTACCCGGGGGAGGGCCTTCTCTGTGGCGGCTCCGGCCCTTTGGAATGAGCTCCCCGCAGAGATTCGGACCCTCACCTCTCTCCAGACCTTCCGAAAAGCCGTTAAAACCTGGCTGTGTCGGCAGGCCTGGGGTCGATGAGTTCCCTTCCCCTCTCGAATCGTGTGGCTGTTGGTTGTTTTAAATTCCCTTGTACTTTTTTGTTGTAGTTCTTTGTGTTTCCCTTCCCCTCCCTTGGGTTTGTGCGCCGCCCTGAGTCCCGCCGGGAATAGGGCGGCATATAAATAAAATGAACCTTGAACCTTAAGTGGATTCCCCCTCCAACTATTTCTGCTTAAGCTCCAAAAATTGGGGTCTTCAGAAACTTTTGCATTCACTGCAATTTTTTTTTTAAAGGTCCGAGCTGGTTAGGCTGTCAGAGTCAGCTTTTCAAGGCAGGAAAGTGCCAAGTGAGATTGTTTGGTTCTTTTTTCCCCCCCTAAACAGCCAATCAATCTGTGCAAGCCGAGCTCAGGGTGAGTTCAAACAGGTCTCCTTTATTTGTGCAAAGGCTCACGGCATGCATACGCACTCAATGTTGGATCTCGGTCAGATGTTACCCTACTTAGTCTCTGCCTGGACAAGCCGGCAGCATAGTCGGCAGTTGCGCCGTTGCTGCTCTGCAGAGCAAATATTGATCAAAATAAAAGGGGGTTGAAAAATTTCGGGAAATGCACTAAACCCGGCTTCCCATCGAAACAATGAGGCTGAGTGTGCTCACTTTATCATTCTACGCCCCCTGTAAACGTTCTATTGCCGTTTTATTTCATGATCTTTTGTGTTGCTGTTGTTTGCTTTGCTCTACAAATTAAAGTTTAATTACTAAAGACAATGCGTCTATTTCTTGCCCTACTCTTATCCCAATGAATTGATTTGTTTCATTTTGGGAGGGGAGGAGGTAATGTCTGGCACAGAAGAGTTAGGTCTAGGCATGAAGGTTCAATTAAACTGATTTTTTTGCTAAAACCCCTTCTCAACTAATGATGGGCACCTGCTTCAGAGTTAGATGAGGGTCAAGAGCACAAAAGGAGGGGTTGGACATAGTTCTTTTGTGACTATGTAAGGATTCTAGGCTGATCCCTCTTTTCAATCCACCTCTAGGTTCTGCCATCCCTTCTCCTAAAAGGTAAAGATTCCCACCCACACATACATGCTAGTCGTTCCCGACTCTAGGGGGCGGTGCTCATCTCTGTTTCAAAGCCGAAGAGCCAGCACTGTCCGAAGACGTTTTAAAAAGTCGAGGTGGCGCAGTGGTTAGGGTGCAGTACTGCAGGCCACTTCAGCTGACTGTTATCTGCAGTTCAGCAGTTCTAATCTCACCGGCTCAAGGTTGACTCAGCCTTCCATCCTTCCGAGGTGGGTGAAATGAGGACCCAGACTGTGGGGGCGATATGCTGACTCTGTAAACCGCTTAGAGAGGGCTGAAAGCCCTATGAAGCGGTATATAAGTCTAACTGCTATTGCT
Source organism: Thamnophis sirtalis (assembly GCF_051295495.1). Lineage (NCBI taxonomy): Eukaryota > Metazoa > Chordata > Lepidosauria > Squamata > Natricidae > Thamnophis > Thamnophis sirtalis. The sequence goes on from NW_028261389.1 coordinate 10,729,975, forward strand.
ATTGCTATTCTGTGATCATGTGGCCGGCATGACTAAATGCCAAAGGCGCAGAGAACACTATTACCTTCCCACCAAAGGTGGTTCCTATTTTTTCTACTTGCATTTTTACATGCTTCCAAATTGCTAGGTTGACAGAAGCTGGGACAATTAACGGGAGCTCACTCCGTTACGCGCCGCTAGGGATTCGAACCGCCGAACTTCCTGATCGACAAGCTCGGCGTTTTAGCCACTGAGCCATCGTGCCCCTTCTCCTACCGGTATATATATTCACATATTGTCTGATGGCTGCGGTAACAGAGGAGTGGAGAGGAGCCACAGCATTGGGAAGTTTGAAAACTTCAGCTTTATTTAAACCCATCGGCTTGAATTTAAGCTCAATGTGCTTTGGATCATAACAATATCTGAAATCGCTGTCAAATCCACCATAGCGTGATTATGATTTATCTGTACTTTGCAAGCAGGGAGAACTCACCTCCCCGTGTAGTTTTCCCCTCTTTCCTTCAACAACGGCTTAACCCCCCAAAAATTATCATCTCAAGGCTGCTGATCGTGTTAAACGAGTACTCCTACAGAGTTAAGCCCAGTGATTTCAGCAAAATCAACTATCGTATTTACAAAACGGCAGCCAGCCAGTAATCCAGGCTCCTGGCCAATTCGCGGAGTCTATTAAACATATATATATATTTACACACTGTAAAACAGGGAAGTGCACTGTTCCCGATGATGCTGAAAGGAGTGGGCCGGCTTTCCAAGTGTGAAAGCTGTACCAATCCTTTCAAGTAAACATTGACAATAAATTGGTTTGTCCTCCAAATTGGGAACACAGAACAGAAAGGAGATTTTATTGCAAAATAACAGCAAAATCAATTTCAAAAGCAAACAGATTCAACACCCCATCTGGGCTACAGGAATTGCCAGGAACGGCCGCACAGCAGCTTCGTGTTAGCACTGTAAGCTAACTTTCCTTGTATGTGGAACAAACGGCGCAGCGGTTCTGCCATGAACTGTTAAATATTGGCTCACTGAGTCAAACAGCTGGAAATAAAAAAAAAATTAAAAAAAGCCGAGCAGTCTCTTTTTCCGCCAGCACATCTGTATTTCTTTCCTGCGTGCCTCTTGGAAACGCGCAAAGCCTTCCTCTTAAAACTGGCGAAGTCAAGAACAATCTTCGCCTCTTTGATCTGCAATCTTAAAGCTCACTTACTTGGGGGCAAGAGTTCCCACTGAAAACAACAGGATCCTCTTCTGATCCAAAAAGCCTATTGAGTATCGACCAAATTTGGTAGGACTTACTTCCAAAGAAACAGGCGTGGAACCGTAGAAGTCGTAAATCGTCTCCGTGATTTTTAACATCCCTTCATCTTCTGTTTCTTTCTTCTTACTTTGTTTTTATGGTCCTTTTTTGGTAATTTTCAATGTTTTTTTTTTAAAAAAAAAAACTAATAGCGATACAATGGTTTTAGGTATTGGATTGTTTAAACTTTGTTGAATGTTGCTCAAAGCCGTTTGTTTGGTGACATGGGCGTGGTGGCGCAGTGGTTAGAATGCAGTACTGCAGGCTACATCTGCTGACTGCCAGCTGCCAGCAGCTTGGCAGTTCAATTCTCAAGGTTGACTCAGCCTTCCATCCTACCGAGTTGGGTAAAATGGGGACCCAGAGTGTTGGGGGCAATATGCCACCTCTGTAAACTGCTTAGAGAAGGCTGTAAAACACTACGAAGCGGTATATAAGTCTAAGTGCTATATAAATTGGAGAAGTAAATAAAAAACAGGGTTTACCATGATAATTTTTTTTCTCTGGACAGAACAACTTAACTTCTTCTTTTTTTTAAAGTCAGGCTATGTTGGGGAAAAAAGGTAATCCTTGACTTACAACCATTCGTTCAGTTACCATTCAAATGATGAGCTGAACAAAAGAACTTATCAGATCTTAATCAGAACAGAGCTGGCAACCTTGCCTGAAGTCACCCCGACTCTCTCTGAGGCACCCCATATTCCAGTTAAGGACAATAACAAGGAAAACAAGCACTGTGCGGGGCAATCATGAGGGCACCTCATTTAACAACTGCCATGACTTAGTCATAATAGGCAAGCTCCAATATGGTCATATGATGAGGATTGCCTCAACTCCTTCATCCTTGAAGCCAGCCTGACCAATCCCTTAGCTTGTATAGCTTGAAAAAAAAAACAAGTTTTCAAGTTTTGGGCGATAAGATGCCATCAACATGGCTGAAGCCAAAACTGCCAAATATATACGAGCACTGAATCTGCTTGAAAGCATAAGATTTTTTCCCCCCTTATATAGTTTAACTTTTAACTTTGGAAGCTCATCTTAGAGTCATCATGAATATGATAAGGGAAGAAATGATGTTTTACTGTTTAGTTGTTCATTGGGGTCATTTTTTCTTAACAGAAAAAAAATTAAAAATAAAGTTATTTTTTACAGTAATGTTAAGATGGGCCATTTTACTCGGCACATGGATTAGGAAGAAATAGTTTGCTAAAAACAGATGGAGGGTCTTAAATGGTTAACCAACTTCTCTTTCCATAAATATTATTTTAGAATAGAGTAGAGTAGAGTATGAAGAGGAGTTGGAAGGGACCTTGGAGGTCTTCTAGTCCAACCCCCTGCTTAGGCAGGAAACCCTACACCACTTCAGACAAATTGTTATCCAACATCTTCTTAAAAACTTCCAGCGTTGAAGCATTCACAACTTCTGGAGGCAAGTTGTTCCACTAGTTAATTTTTCTGACTGTCAGGAAATTTCTCCTTAGTTCTAAGTTGCTTCTCTCCTTGATTAGTTTCCACCTTTAATTTATTTATTTTAAGTAAAAATATACTTATTTTTCTATAAAATTTGCCCAATGCAAATTATTCAGAATGCAATGGAAAAAGAGTTATTTATAAAGTCTAAGGCTGTCCTGAAATCTTTCAGAGTTTTGTGAAAGTGTTTTTTCCCCTCCTGCAAAAGCAACTTCTGTTTTTTTTTTTTTTACCTCATCTCCTCACGGTGATTACAATCTTTTTAACGTTATTATTTTAAGAGAGTTTTTGAGCTTGCTTTATCATTTGCAAAACGAGGGAGGATCCAACGGTTGCTGGCTTTTGTTAGTCATTTTCCCATCACTCTGAAGTTATCTTGGCTCCAGAATTTCTTGATTTAACATCACAGAAGAAGCTCCCACGTGATGTTTTCTTATATATTAAAGTAAAAATGGTCCCTGATTTACAACCCTAATTTGGATCAGGATTTCTATTGTTAAGCAATTGTTCAATGAGTTACACCCGATTCTAGGACCTTTTTTGCCACAATTGTTAAACGAATCACTGTACAGGTACTCCTCAACTTAAAATTCGCTTAGGGACCATTCAAAGTTACAATGGAACTGAAAAAAGTGACTTATGACCATTTTTCAAACTTACGACCATTGCAACATCCCCATGGTCACGTGATTCACATTCTAATGTTTGACAACGGAATGACGGTTGCAGTGATTCACTTAACAAACGGGACAAGAAAAGTCGTTAAATGGGGCAAAACTCACTTAACAAATTTCCCACTTAGCAACATAAATTTTGGGCTCAACTGCGGTCGCAAGTTGAGGACCACCTGTAGTTAAGTGAGTCGCACAATTTGTTCAACCAGCCTGGCTTCCCACATTGACTCTGCTTGTTGGAAGCCGGCTGGTAAAATGGTGATCACGTGGACCAACCATGGGAGGGTGCAACCCTCATAAATGTATGCCAGTTGCCAAGTGCTGGAAATTTGATCACATGACCATGGGGATACTGCGACGGTTATAAGTGCAAGGACCAATCATTGTTGGGGCCCACTAGCAGGACTGGGAGCAGATTCGGACAGTGAGGAGGTTGGGGAAGAACCTGGGCCAGTCCTGGAGTCTGGGGAAAGCTCTGATGAGGGCTCTGTGTCGGAGGCAGAGAGGGGGCCAGAGCCGGATGCCAGTTATCAGCTGCCTTCGGAGTCAGACATCAGTGAGGCTGATGAACAGCTGGAGCCTGTTCCCAGTGTGCGCATGCGCAGAGTTGCCAGACGAAGGGAATAGCTAAGGAACAGGGGTCGACTTGGGAGTAAGGCCACAGGTGGATGATGAATGGCCCCTCCCAGAGGAAATAAAAAAGGAGCGAAAGGGGAGTGGAGTTTGCAGGAGACAATTAGTTCGCTTAATTGGTTCGTGACCCTTCGAGACTCCTTGCCAAGTTCTGCAGATATCAGCCTGGCAGCTCTCCAAGCCAGATAAGGTCTGTGACTGTAAATCCTCCCTTGAAAGACTTTGCCAGCTGTGAATGAACAGAATTCAGTGTAAATTAATAAAAGGGATTTTTGCCAGGACAAGGAGTTTGCTTCATGCTCTCGGGAAGCCTCGGCCAAAACAGTCGTCAGCAACTTTTTTCAGTGCTTTTGTAACTTCCAGTGGCTGCTAAAGAAATGATTGTTGGTCGAGGACTACCTGTATAGTATAGGAATCAGTGAAGTTGCGATTCTGAAGAAAAAAACTGGAGTAGGAAGAGAGGAACACCCACATAAATCCAGGCAATGAAGGATCACAAAGATTTTTTTCTCTTTTTAGGGGGAAAATAAAGGTTCTTTTATCCAACTTGAATGAGAATGGTTTAAAATGCAGAAGAAACAGTAATTCTACAAACCAATTCAAATAATTTGGAGGATTCACAGTGTCGTCCATTTTTCTACAAAAGAACCTCTTGTAATTTCGTCAGCTGTTCCTTCGCCCATTTCCAGTAAGGAGCACAAATGTATCTTCTTTGTTTTTCTTTCCCTTGTTTGTTTTATTGTTGTATTATTTTTACTTTCGCTTTGTTTAAACTTCCTTTTTATTTCTTCGTTTTTTATGTGGTTGTGAGCAACCTAAAGTAGTCCATGGTGAGATAGGCAGCAAATAAATGTAACAACAACCACAACAATAATAACAATAATAAAAATAGTTGAAAAGAAAAAACTTTGGTTCATTGACATTGCAATACCTGGTGATGCGCGAATTGAAGATAAGCAGCAAGAAAAAAATCACAAAGTACCGGGACTTGCAAATTGAAGTTGAGCGACTGTGGAAAAAGAAATCGTGTGCTGTCCCGATTGTAATTGGAGCCCTTGGAGCAATACCTAAAGGGCTACCTCACTATTTGGAAATTCTAAATTTATCAGACTTGAACATTCTGACTCTACAAAAAACCACCCTACTTGGAACAGCTTATATCCTCCGATGTTACCTTAACAGTTCCTAGGTCCTTGGTTAGGACTCGAGCTGTTGAGCTACCAACCAGCCCCAAAGACTGTGAATCTCACCAAAGATTGACATAATAATAATAATAATAATAATAATAATAATAATAATAATAACAACAACAACAACAACAATGACTATGGCACAAACCAGCAGTGATAATTCCAGTGGTAATTGGCACACTGGGTGCTAGCACTGGAATTACATTTAAAACAGTTAAAATTGACAAAATCACCATCAGTCAAATGCAAAAAGCCGCACTGCTTGGATCTGCACGCATATTACAAAAATACGCTACGACGTCCTAGGCCCCTGGGTGGGGCCCGACTAGTAACCAATGCCAAATCCGGCGAAACAACTGGCCGCTGTGATACAATTGTATAATAATTATAATAATAATAACAACAACAACAACAACAACAACAACAATGATGACAGGCAGCCACTAATAGTATATACCTAGGATTTCCTTTTAAGGGGCACTACTTGGCATAAAATTCGGATGTTGTACAAAAAAATCTAGAGGCTAATTATTGCTAACAAACACCCAGCAGGTTACTATAAAAAGAATTTCAACATGCAGAACTGTGAAAAATCCCTACTTGCTTGATTTACCAGTATAGTTCACAAACCATCTTTTAAAGGCCTAGACACCCATGGCCACTGCAAAAAGCAAACATCACTTCTCAGTTTAACCTTCATGACAGATTAAAATGCTCAGCATTCAGGTGACTTTAGATTGCCTTGGCTACAGATGACCCCAAGATGTTTACAGTCCAAAACATTCGTCATAAAAAACAGTTTCAAACAATTCAGTAGCACCAGCACATGCACATTACAATGGAATATAATAAATCTGTCAATATTTCTTCACAGCACTTTGTGGACGCTCCAAATCTTCTGGAAAAACCTGTTTTTATAAGTCTCCCAAAAGCCACAAAGTAAGGAGTTGTTTTCAGCTCAAGAAGGGACAGCACCAGCCAGCAAGGAATGCCTACCTGTGAATGTCTTCCTGTTGGATCTCCCAGTATGAGGCCCTCAGGAGATGCAGTTTATGCATGTGATCGGATTCTACCTGGAACAGGTGATGTGAAAGATACGCAGATTCCAAGCCAGACAGGGATTTGTAGAAAACAACTGGGACATTAAATTGCATATGGAGGCAAACAACCAAATCAATGCAACTGTGTTGCAGTAGTGCTAGACTTGTCCAAACCTTTAGCATACACTGCACTGGGAATCAACTGAAGTTTTCAGGTGTTCCTTAGGGACATGTCAAAATGAATTACAGTACAGGTAATCAAGGTTCAAGGTTCATTTTATTTATATGCCACCCTATTCCCAGCGGGACTCAGGGCGGCGCACAAACCCAAAGGAGGGGAAGGGAAACACAAGAACTACAACAAAAAGTACAGGGAATTTAAAACAACCAACAGCCACACGCTTCGAGAGGGGAAGGGAAACTCATCGACCCCAGGCCTGCCGACACAGCCAGGTTTTAACGGCTTTTCGGAAGGCCTGGAGAGAGGTGAGAGTCCGAATCTCTGCAGGGAGAGATCCTCGATTTAGGACTGATTGCTGAGCTAGGGTTGCTGGTTGCTGAGCTAGGGTTGTTCAAAGTCATGACAGCTGGACCGTATTTCATTCTGCAAACCGCACTTCCTTCCGGTTTTCAGCCAAACCTGTCCAAGGTGAAGCACAGAATGCGCTTAACGACGCCATGTTCGCTTACTGACCACTGCAAAACAAGCTATAAAATCTTTGGCAACAGTTTTGACTTCCAAGCGTAATAGGCAGGCTCCATGATGGTCCTGTGCCAAGGACTACCTATAATCTGATATTTGCAGTTCATCTTTTCCCCAGTACCAGGGGTGGAATCCAGCAGGTTCTGGAGAACCGGTAGCGGAAATTTTGAGTAGTTCGGAGAATCCGTAGCGGAAATTTTGAGTAGTTCGGAGAATCCGTAGCGGAAATTTTGAGTAGTTCGGAGAACCGACAAATGCCACCTCTGGCTGGCCCCAGAGCGGGATGGGAATGGAGATTTTGTAGTAACCTCCCCCTGCCCCGCCTACCAAGCCACACCCACCAAGCCACACCATGCTCACCATGCCACACCCACAGAACCAGCAGTAAAAAAAATTGAATTTCACTACTGCCCAGTACTGACATTAAATGTCTGAGGAGGTTCTCAGTTATCCAGGTCATAGATGACTTAAAGATGCTGTTTTTAGACAAAGACGGCGTTCCGTTTCTCATCCAAAAAGCTTCCTCAGTTGAGACTGGAGGATGTGGAGGATGGAAGGAGTGCAATGTAGACAAGAGATACCAGTAGGTGCTGTCACATTCCTCTCCTTCTGTTGAGAGCGAGCTATTCCCATTGGTTCCACCACAAATCCGCGAAGCCCTTATCCGCGGAGACATAAGCGCGAAGACTAATTCGTGCCGTTCAAAGCGCTAAGGAAAAACACGACCCTACCGCGATGACATAATCACGGAGGGCAAATCCGCGCATTCCCAAGCACTCAGTACCCTAAACCTAATCCTAAACCTAACCCTAAACCTAACCCTAAACCTAACCCTAAAACAAACCCTAAAACAAACCCCTAAACCTAATCCTAACCCTTACCTTAATTGAAATCGGCTTTCTGCCGCGGCGCCGTTTTAAAGCGCCCTTCTGTTGCCGCGCTGTTGTCGCGGTGGTGATGATGTGCGGTGATGACATCGCGGCTTTAGCGACATTATTTTATCACTGCTATTTTGGCGAGCGTGGTTTTGTCATGCCACGATTCCCATTCTAACACAGATGGACTCTTTTACCCCTCTTTCAAACCAATGGTCCTCTCTATCCAAAATGTGGACTTGGCTGTCTTCAAAATTATTGACGTTAAAACCATGCCTAAGTTAAGAGGGACCGCTATTCTTGGATGGAGGACCAGACTTGTCTTTTCAGGGGCACAAAATAGAGGTTGCGCTCCAAACATGAGAATAGATAAGAAGAAAGAAGTGGTAGCGCGGGATCAAAAGTAATGTCACTAATGTTTAATTAAAATGCAATTAATATAAAGAAATAAATATAATAGAGTAAACAGAGCATTTGCAGGAGGCAGCACATTGCAGATTTCAGAAGCTAAGCAAGAGGAGAGTTGCTCAGCATTAGTTTGGGGGAGATCATGCTATGCCAGGGCCAGGGCCCACCACCCATTACCATTATAGCAATAGCAGTAGACTTATATACCGCTTCATAGGCCTTTCAGGCCTCTCTAAGCGGTTTACAGAGAGTCAGCATATTGCCCCCAACAATCTGGGTCCTCATTTTACCCACCTCGGAAGGATGGAAGGCTGAGTCAACCCTGAGCCGGTGAGATTTGAACCGCTGACCTGCTGATCTAGCAGTAGCCTGCAGTGCTGCATTTAACCACTGCGCCACCTTGGCTCACATAACCAAAACATCTTCCTGTAATCAAGCTTGACTTTCTTTACCTTGTACCACACTGGATGAAAATTTAAAAAGCATGGTAAAGTTAAAAGTTCTCCTAGCACATATGTGCTAGTCGTTCCCGACTCTAGGGGGCGGTGCTCATCTCCGTTTCAAAGCCCAAGAGCCAGCACTATCCGAAGACGTCTCCGTGGTCATGTGACCGGCATGACTAAACGCCGAAGGCACAGGGAATGCTGTTACCTTCCCATCAAAGGTGGTCCCTATTTTTCTACTTGCATTTTTACACTTGCATTTTTCGAACTGCTAGGTTGGCAGAAGCTGGAGCAAGTAGCGGGAGCTCACTCCGTTACGCGGTGCTAGGCATTTGAACCGCCGACCTGCCGACCTTTCTGATCGACAAGCTGAGTGTCTTAGTCAATGAGCCACCGCATCCCTAAAAAAGCATGGTAGCTCTTTTGAAATTTTAAATTAAAATTGCAATGGTACCTTGGTACTCATAATTAATTGGTTCCAGGAAGTGTGATGAGTACCGAAAACGATAAGTACCAAGGAAACTTTTCCCATAAGAAATTAGATAGATAGATAGATGATAGATAGATAGATAGATAGATAGATAGATAGATAGATAGATAGATAGATAGAGATACACAGATACAGATACAGATACAGATACAGATACAGATACAGATACAGATACAGACACAGACACAGACACAGACACAGACACAGACACAGACACAGACACAGACACAGACACAGACACAGACACAGACAGATAGATAGATAGATAGATAGATGATAGATAGATAGATAGATAGATAGATAGATAGATAGATAGATAGATAGATAGATAAAATTTTGTCCCAGTACTCATCGTTTGTTAGGTACTCAACGCACAAGCTAGAATATATATATATATATTCTATACTAGTTTCCCTTTATTTATTTATCAGCATAAATATAACAAAATGTAACAAAAAGGCAACAGTAAAAAATATTGGGTTTCTGTCTGGATGGTCTCTTGTGATGAGCCGAAGACAGAGAGTGGAAGTGTGACCTTCCTCCCATATTTGGGCATACCAGGGGTTGTGACTTTAAATATATATATATCTATATATATATCTATATATATATCTATCTATATCTATCTATATCTATCTATATCTATCTATATCTATCTATCTACCTACCTACCTACCTACCTACCTACCTACCTACCTATCTATCATCTATCTATCTATCTATCTATCTATCTATCTATCATCTATCTATCTATCTATATAATGTTATATTTATGCTGATAAATAAATAAAGGGAGACTAGTATAGATCTATTTCAAGCTATTTAGCTCTCATCAGCTAGCCATACCCTATGTTGGGAATCGAACCTGTGCTCTATTGCCTCTCAGGCAACTGTGTTAACCATTGAGCTACAAGGCTCGACTCCTTATCAGCCAGCCAGACTTTAAACATATATATATCCTTTATTTATTTATCAGCACAAAAAAAAACAAAAAAAAAACACACACACACACACACACACACACACACATATATATATATATATATATATATATATATATATATATATATATATATATATATATATATATATATATATATATATATATATACACACATACATACATACATACACACACACACACACACACACACACACACACACACAAACACACAAACACACAAACGATGAGTACTGGGACAATATTTTCATGTCAGAATGTGTTGAATATCAAATTCAATGAGTTTTAAACAGTTGAGTAGCAAGATACCACTCTACAGGTAGTCCACAACTTACAACAGTTGGTTTATGACCATTTGATGCTACAACAGCACTGAAAAAGTGAATTCCGATCATTTTTCACTTACGACTGTTGCAGAAACCCCATGATCATTTTTCACACTTACGACCGCTGCAGAAACCCCATGATCATTTTTCACACTTACGACCGTTGCAGAAACCCCATGATCATTTTTCACACTTACGACCGTTGCAGAAACCCCATGATCATGTGATTTATATTCGGATGCTTGACAACTGGTTCACATTTATGACAGTTGCAGGGTCCAAAGGTCATGTGATCCCCTTTTGCAACCTTCTAACAAGCAAAGTCAATGGGGGAAGCCAGATTCACTTAACAACGGTGTTACTAAATTAACAGCTTCAGAGTGATTCACTTACCAAATGGGGTGAGAAAAGTCGTAAAATGGGGCAATACTCACTTTAACAACTTCTCACTTAGCAATCTAAATTTTGGGCTCAATTGTGCAAATAAGGGGGAATGGAGAGGTAGGTCAGTTTCTCACTAAACACTCCTGCACCAAGGTTTCCAAAGGAGTATATAGAAAGGGGAAAAAATTAAAAATAAGCTTGTTTTTTTTTGTAAGCGGTCATAGTAATACTCCGTAGATTGAGGAATACCAATCCCCACCGCGTCCTCGCACAGAAAATTGCAACGCATGTCATCAGCATCCCCATCCTAGGTGTTTACACAACTGACATAAAACTCCTGCGCACAGTGAGTTCCTTTCAGTTCAGCACTTTCAAAAGTGCCCGTATTTCACTTTGCACATCATTTAACAACAGATGAAAGGCTGCACTGTATCACTGTATTTCAGGCAACCTTCCTCTCCAGGGCTTGTTTTCTTTAAACTGTCTTAACGTTTTCATATAAACGATGTTGTCATCTTACATGTTTTATGAACTATTTTGTCAGTTTGTAAGCTGTGCCACCACCTTTCACATTTTATGCCTCATCCATTTACATGTACATGTACACCAGGGGTGGGTTTCAACCGGTTCGCGGCGGTCCCTGTGAACCGGTTGGTCGCCGAACCCGGAAGTAAGTAACTTCCGGGAACGGCGAAGGGCCCACCCGCGCCCGCGCGTCCCCGCGCCCGCTTTTTACCCGGTTTTGATGAATTCTGCGCTTCCACGCATGCGCAGGATGCATACAGCGCCTGCACGATCCTCCAGGAGCAGCTGGAGCATCGCACAGACGCTAGTACGAATGCGTGCGCCGCGTGCGTGCACGCGCGCACCGCACACATGCGCAAGGAGGACGCTGGCCTCATTCCAACCGAACCGGTTGGAACAGGGCGAGAAACCCACCCCTGATGTACACACACACACACACACACACACACACACACACACACACACTTTAACTTGAGTAGCAAGCAAAAGCATTTGAAACCTAGATGTTCTTTTTAAAAGAATTCAGAACCGTTACTTTAAATCAGGGCTCTCGTCAAACTTGGAAACTTTTAAGGCTTGTGGACTTCAACTCCCACAATTCCTCAGCCAGTCATGCAGAACGGTGCAAGTAGATATATAATATAACATCAGTTCACCGTGGTAATAATATCTAACCATTTTTAGGCCTTAAATGCAGCAAACTGCAGGCGCCAGTTTTAGGCATGAGAAGGAAGGGACATCAAAACAGATTTCAAAATTCATGGCAAATGTTGAGGCAAAGCTTTTGGATTTTCTTTTAGGCTCCGGCTTCATGGGTAACTTTGGAAGTGGCTAAATCTTATTTTCCTGCTCGTTTAGATGCCACCTCCATGACAATGTTCAAAATGTAAGATCATTTCTGAGAAACCGAATGACATACGAGAACATTGGTTCTAATTTCAGAATTACCAACATAATCCCAGTTAGGAGGAGTGACAGAGACAGACAGAAATTAATCAACCTGCAAAGAAGTGCGGTTCAAGAATATCAGGAACTGCCTCCAGAATATTCCTACAAGAGCAAATATCTGACAGGGGCTAGTAAAGTGATAGAAATGGATTATCTTGAAGTGGCAACAATTCCACGGAACTCAGGTACGTGTTGAGTAGCAGTACGACTATGAGTAAACAAACACAGGATGTGACTGAAAGTGGTAGAAACATCTCCTGAACTTCTTAACATAATCAGAATTATCTTAAAGGGGTAATTAGACTGTGCAGAAATGAACAGATTAACGTTGGTAATTAAAGAGAAGGAAGGATCAGAGCATTATAAGATATGGGGATGTTTTTTTATCACTGGATAGAAAATCAATCTAGACCAAAAGAAACAGAAAACTGAATAATTTGGAAAAGAACTATATATAAAAGAATTAGAGGGGAGGAGTTGAATTAAAAGGCGATTGAAATGTAAATTAAAGGTAAGGTAAAAATAGATTAAAATGATGTAACCGTTAAATATGATGACAAAGATTGTGTCCAGAGGACACACTGTATCAGATTAGTGATATAAGAGTGGTTATGGAAAAAATTAAAAAAAGATTTCTTTTTTTAAAAAGGGGCACATGGCAAACATCTAACCTGACTTATATGGTAGTTCCAGTTGGTAAGAAGAACAAACAAAAGAGAATTGTTGGCTGAAACGTTAACCAACTTTTTTATTTATCTATTTAGTAGCCCCTGGCATAAGGAAATCCAAAGCAACCTGTTTCTTCCAGATTAAAGGATCATTTTTTCTGTGAATGGGTAGAACATTTTTGTTTACCTCAGATGAGCCCAATGGGCCTACAAGCTTGAAGATCCATTACAATTAGTCCTCGTCTTCCCAACATTCATTTAACAGCCGCTCAAAGTTACGACAGTACTGAAAAAAGTGGCTCATGGCCATTTTTCACCCTTACAACCGTTGCAGCATCCCCATGATCACGTGATCAAAACTTGGATGCTTGGCAACTGTTTCGTATTTATGACGGTTGCAGCGTCCCAGTGATCACCGCCATTTTCTGACAAGCGTCGTCAACGGGGAAGCCAGATTCCACTTTACCATGATGTTACTCACTTAACAACGGCAGCGATTCTCTTAACAGCTGTGGCAAGAAAGGTCATAAAATGGGGCAAACCACTCATTTTAACCACTGTCTCGCTTTGCCACAGACGTTGTGAGCTCAGTTGTGGTCATAAACTGAGGACTGCCTGTACTGTAAAGCACATGTAATGCGGTAGACCACCATCGGAAGGCTTGGTTACCATTTAGAAAAGCAATACCTATTGTTCAGGGGGTGTCAAACTCAATTTCATTGAGGGCAGCATCAGGGTTGTGTTTGACCTTGGGAGGGCAGAGGGCGTGGCCAGCTTGATGTTACTCGTGTCAGGCACCTGTGGTTGCCCAAGCGCCCTCCTGAGCTCCGTTTTCACTGGTTGCAGGAGGCTGTCACAGCCGAAAACAGAGCTGGGGGACGGACGGACGACATGCGGCTGTCAGAGGCACTGCGGGTTAGTCCTTCACTGTTTCCAGGGGGGCCACGGGCCGGATCTAAGCACCATGCAGGCCGGATCTGGCCCACGGGCCCTGAGTTTGACACCCTAGGTCTAGTTGAACAGAGAAGTTATCTCCCACAATTATTAGTGGTGCTCAATTTATGGAAGGTCTGCGGATTCAATTTCCAATTAAAAGGAGCAATTGCCTAGCATTGCAAGCAAGACATTTATGGAATATAATGTTGATATCCTCTTTAACTTCTAGGGCAATGGGGTCATAATAGGCCAAAAAAATATATGAGTGAACCTGATTAATGTTATAAAGTCAACACGTCCACTTGCACATACGTCCAAAGTCCATGTTTTTATTTGTTGTTATGCACAACGAGTATTTGTATGAACCTTGTAAAGAAGTAGGACAGCTGGTACTGGGGCAGGAATGTGGGTTAGGACAACAGGAAACATTTCAAATCTCTGCTTGGTGAAAAGTCTTGAGCATTGATTGTTGAGTTGTTGTTTTTTTTAGGCATATCCCAACTAGACATCAAACCCACAAATACGTAGCCCAATCACAAAAACAAGTGGCCAGTCTTAACGCCTGTGTTTTCCTTTCGAGCAATAAATTCCAGACATTTCCAGAAAGAGAAGCTCAAGTTCCATGTGATGAAGAAGGGCATTTCGGCAGCCACTCAGTTCACGCAAGACAATATCAGGCTAAAGACATAAAATAGCCTAAAATGGTAAAAAGCAACTTCCTGTGGTCTCTGAATATCGAAGCCAAATGTTTAAGGACATGCAACAGTGACGGGCACTTTTCTGCTCCTCCCGATGTCTGTTTGTTTTTTAATTTCCTGACCAGCACTTTTAGATAATGAAGAACTTAGGGAGCTGCGACTCTTCTACACTACGTTCTCGAACTTCTGGAAGAGACCACATTTATTAGGAAAGGCAAAGGTTCCCCTTGCACATATGTGCTAGTCGTTCCTGACTGCAGGGCAGAGCTCATCTTGTACAACTTGTATTGTACTCTGTGTTCCCTTTCCCCCTTGAGTTGTTCGCCGCCCTCCCGGAATAGGGCGGCATATAAATAAAACAAATCTAAATCTAATCTAAATCATCTCCATTTCAAAGCCAAAGAGCCAGCGCTGTCCGAAGACATCTCCGTGGTCATGTGGCCGGCATGACTAAATGCCGAGGGTGCACGGAACCCTGTTACCTTCCCACCAAAGGTGGTCCCCATTTTTCTACTTGCATTTTTATGTGCTTTCAAACTGCTAGGTTGGCAGAAGCTGGGACAAGTAATGGGAGCTCACTCCGCTACACAGCGCTAGGGATTCAAACCGCCGAACTGCCGACCTTTCCGATTGACAAGCTCAGGGTCTTAGCCACTGAGCCACTACATTTATTAATGATCATAAATACCAACCTCTGTCGACACAAACCATCTCTTTGCAGTTGAAGAAATGTCAGAAAAAAATCAAGAAATTGGGGTGCTCCTTCTGATCCGTTCAAAGACTCAGCATCTTGTGATGCATTTGCTATTTTTTGGGTTTAAATGGCACCCTCTGTGATCAGCCTCCCATATCTCTTGAGATCTGGACAACTTCTGATTCCCCCAGATTAACATGATCCAGGTTAAGCAATCAACAATCATCTAGTTACAATCCCCAAACTCGCAACCTCTTAAAATGGGAAATGTTGGAATCTTACAACACTGCTGCCAGGTTACATCTACACTCATGCCTGCCAGTTTGTGCAAATCTAACTATACTGGTGAATACCTTTGGACAGGTGCCCTTTTTAGATAACCAAGTTCCTCCACGTGACTCTTTAACAACACTATCAGCCACAGAAACATGCATTCCACTCCAGCATCAAATTAGGTGAATCCAATGGGATTCATTCCAAGCCCAACAACATTTGTGCTTGTTGACAGAAATGCACTGCTATTTTGTTCTATCTACTTTATCAAACCTTTTCTCCAAAAACTTCTTACTCACGAGGAAGCCGAGCTTCTAAAGCTTCAAGCCATTTTGGTCTCAACCCGCTTTTCTTATCCTTGGAAACGCTTGTATATTGCACACCTCTGAGCATTAGTGAATAATGTCAGGGAGCCACTAACTGTCTGGGAATTTATGGATTCTTTTCCACCCTGAATTAGACACCAAAACTTAAAATTCTGCAATCTTGAGTTATTCAAAAATAATAAACACCATTTCTCAAAACATCTTTCTCTTGCCTGATGAATGAACATAATAATCTGTTTTTTTTTAATTTCTAAGTGGGTTTCTTTTAATTTCAAAAGGTATTCAAATTCAAAAATCTGGACAATGCATTACCCTTACACAAGAGGTTCTCTTTTTTTAACTTCAAGTACTGTATTGTAAAAAAGTTACTTTAACTTGTGTGCATTGATAATGTAAGATCGGTCATAATAAAAGTGAGTTTTTAAAATATATAGTAGAACTAAATCTAACTTTCATCTTCATGATTTCTTCAAGTACTTTCATGTACTTACTTCCTGATTTTCCTGGTGCTGTAAATTCAATGTTCAGGCCAGAGGTGTTCACATCATTTGACAAACTTTAAGAGGAAACCCCGGTTTTTAAAAATCTGCATCTTTCATTTCCCAAGGTGGGGTTTAATTTCAAACCATGATGTTCTTTTACAAGATTATATAAAAATGCCTACTGTATTTTCATAACACGGTTTTCTACACAGGACAAGGGAGAACTATTATAATGTCAAAGTTTTGCAGTTCAGAGCAATCAAAAACTTTAACATAATTCATAAAGTACAGTAGTTCTTTTAAAATACAAAAAAGAAAGAGGAGGGAGTTTAAAACTTTGAAACTAAACTTTGTAAATTTACATATTCCCAGGTTGAATGCAAACTACTAGGGGTTTTTTCCCCCCTTTCGGTAACATATATTTTATTTTGCAACCATCCAGTTTTTCATTTCCAAATAACACTCTTCAAATTGGCTGAATCAACTACAGAGATTTAAGATACCCTACAATCTGAAAAACGGGACTGCTGAATAGCATGGTTGTTTAATGGCCTTAATTTAATTCTTGTTGCATAATTAGCTCCATATAGAGGAATGGAAACCCAATTAAGGATACTTATTTTTCTTACCACATAAATTAAGATATATCAAGAAGTTTGTGTAAGCAAGCGATAGCAGTCAGACCCATACTTTATACACAAATGACATGTATTTTTTAAAAATGCATATGGTTGACATCACTCATATAATAGCCATACTTTCACCCTCCTCCCACCTCCCCTTGGTTTTAATTAAGAATGTATGGTTTCATTTTTTATTTTTATTTTCCCTCCCACTGTGGCACAAAGGAATATGACAAAGCATTGAGGACTGACTCCAAGTTTTAGGATCCATTTTTATTTGTGGTTTTTGCTCTTGAGAAATATGGTCAGTATTCCTTCTTTCCCTTAAATTTATTAAGTGCATTTGTGACCAATTAAACCTCAAACAACCTGCAGCAGACGAGACAAGCAATCTGAAAAATGTAAAATTAAACAATTCCAGCATTGAAGAGGGGAGTATCTGCCAACTGTTAAAAAATTTAATGTCACTGCCTTGGAGGGGGGGAGGTTAAAATTCATTTTTGTAAATAATATCCAGTCAAATGGCATATACTTAATACATATGCAAATGTACAACCAGATTAATGGATTTTACTCAACCTTCCAAGAAACCTTGCTTAGAGCTACAGAATTTTCTCCTTTCCTCCCAATCCTTTACTATGAATTCCCCCCCAAAATTTTTTTTAAAAAAATGGGAAAACGCAAAATTTCTTCCACAGTGTGTGATTAAAGTTATTTTCTTCTTCAAACTTAGCAAAAGCTTCACATCTCCAAAATAACCAGTGGAAATTCCTGCTAGAGTTAAAGCATCATAAAGCATACTTAAACACATCATATTATCTGATATTATTATCAAAGCTAATTATTTTACCGCCCAGTGGAATTGAAATATTCACATTTAAAGATCTGTCTGGTTAGTATGTATCACCTTAAATAAATGGCCTTATCTTGAATTTAAATAATATTGTAAAAGTTTCAACTCAACATTTTTCTAGGAGTAAAATCTTGGCTGCTTAAAACAAAATTAAACGAGCAAGTTTTAAAACTGGAAAAATAGATTTAAAATGAAGTAGATGAAAACTAACTTGCAATATTGCATTTCTATATTGGCTGTTTGGAGCTTTTCACCACAAAGAAATCCAATTTCTGGTTTCTCAAAGTTATGTAAAAAAGTTTCTCAACCATCCCAAACTCAAATAGAGACACCACAGATGCAGTCAAGAAAATCCAGCGACCTTAAGCTGTCACATCAACGGAAATCTAACTACAACATAGTTAAGTGTGCAAAAAAGCAAACACTCAAGTAACTGAGTTGTTGAAGGCCTTGCCATGAAAAAGGTACAACTCGTTTGCACCCCTAAAAATAAAATAAAACTTAACTTCTGCTTGCTTTGGATTTGTAAATACATCAGTTGGTGCAGAATTAGCACCAGCTGTTCAAAAACAAGTCCTTTTCCTTTAAAACATACAGATACTTCTTTCTTTTTTTTTTTTTTTTTGCTGATAAATTCTTCTCTCAAATCATTCTCAAGAGAGGGATGATCTTTAAAGTTACGCAAGAGAGCTATGACAAGCTCACAAGCAATTTACAGGGAAGGATGAAAAAACAGAAATGCTTTTAGCATGGGACTGGGATAGGGGTCTTCAAACAATGGGTCACCTGGAAGAGGGGGGGTTTCCTGGTCCTCTTCAAACAGTGGGTCGCCTGGAAGAGGGGGGGGTCCTGGTCCTCTTCAAAAGTCGACGCAACATTTTTAAAAAAAATCACTACCCTATGTTTTGCCTGGCCTTTTGCGATTTAATCAACCCAATAAAATTATGAATCTTCTTCACATAGGGGGCTGCACTTAGTAGGTTGGGGGTCTAAAAAGTCTTCTTATCCTGACCTGAAGCAGCTCTTTAACAACTTTACAGTAACAAGAGTTGGAAGGGACCTTGGAGGTCATCTAGTCCAACCAAGTTACACCATGTGCTTCGAGGCATTAAGAAAAAAAATTGGCTGCGAGGGAAGGGGGCTAAATGACCCTACTTTTTTTTTCAAATTCTCTACCTTTAGGACTGCAAATCGGGGCTTCCACCGGATTGTTTCGAACCACCAAAGGAAAAAACAACGAGGGGAGTTCGGGGAAATAAGCGAGCCAAGAGACGAGGGTCGCGTGGTTTCTTCCCCAAACCCCCAAAACTTTAACCTTAAGACTGTCTACTGTCACCCCATTCCTAAGAGGTCTGTAAGGGAGGCGTGCATAAGCGCACCAGCGTGCCTACCGTCCCTGTCCTAATGTTCCCTTGTATTCGTATCCATTTCATGTATTCATAATCATGTCTATCCTTGCATCTGTTATTTGATTCATGCTTGGCGAAATAAAGAAATAAAATAAAATTGTGGCGGGTTTTTCACTCCGGGTCGCTTCCCCCTTTTTCCCAAGGAGAAAGGAGAAGAAAATAAAAGCGGCGCCGAACTTTCTTGCCTCGGCGCGGCTTTTGCAAACTCTTCTTCCCCAGCCGGGCGCCGACTTCAGCCCGCCCGCGCCTTTCCCCCCGCAGCGCTCCCCGCTTACCTGCTCGCGAGGGATGCAAGGCAGCGAGGTCCTCCGGTGGCTCTTGCCGCCGCAACCTGCCATCTCGGCGGAGATCACGGAGCTGGACCGCCGCCTCCTCTTCAAGCCCGCCGCGTCTTCCTTGGCCGGCCGGGCGGCAGCGGTAGCAGCAGCGGCGGCGGCGGCGAAGGAGGAGGACTCGGCTCCTTCCGCTCCTGGTCGGCTCTCCTCCTCCTCCTCCTCCCGCTTTCCGGAGGCGTGCCGAGCGCAGCTGGCCAGGAGGATGCCCAGCAAGCCCAGGAGATAAGCCAGGTGAGGTCTCCACGGCGCCCGGACGCCCTCCAAGAAGCCGAGCGAGGCGAGGCGCAGCACGCTAGTCAAGGCCAGCATGAGGACGCCGTGGCGGAGCCGGGGCAGGAGAAGCCATGCCCAGCCGGCCAGGCTGCACAGCCCCAAGCCGGCGGAGAGCAAGCGGTGATCTTCTCCCCCCAGCGCCGAGCCGGCGAGCGCTTCCCCGCCGCAGCAGCAGACGGCCAGGAGCAGGACGGCGGTGCGCAAGCGGAGCCCGGCGCGCAGCAGCTCCAGTCCCAGCCAGAAGTAGGCGGCCAGGAGGAGGCAGCAGCAGCACAGCGCCGGGCCGGGCGGCGGGGACCAGCTGGGCTCACCTGGGGGGCCCTCCAGGCCCGCTTCTTCTCCAGCGTCCGGCCCCAAGATGGTCCCCAAAGCCAGGAGCAGCGCCACCGACCCGGCGCCCAAAACCCAGGGAAGTTTCCTTCTCTGGCAAGTTCTCTCGCCGCTGGAGGAGCCTCCTTCCCGCCTGCTGCTGCTGCTGCTTTGCTTCACTTCCTTCGGGCCGGCTAAGGAGGAGCAGCAGCCGTTGCAACCGGCTCCCTCTACCGCCGCAGCCGTTGCCGAGGCGGCTTCGTCCTCCCGCAGAGTCCAACCGGCCCGAGGGGGGATGGCGCTGGCCGAGTCTCCGCTCGCGGCCATCGCGAGGGAGCCTTCTTTTCTTTTTTTTCCCCCCTCCCTCCCTCCCTCTCGGGGGAGGGGAGGGGAGGAAAGGGGGGGCAAGATTTAAAGCAAGATCGACCCCCCTTTTCCTTAAGTCTCTTTCCAATAATGCAAGCGGCGGGCTTTCTTTTGCGCGGGAGGGAATTGCCAAAAAGAAGGGGGAGGAAAGCCTCGCCCGTTTGCAACGCTGCTTCGCAAGAGTTTGGGGGTTTCGAAGTTGGGAGCGAGCGAGGGATCTTTTAGCAGGCGCGGGAATCGGAATCGGTCGAAGGGTTTAGAAATCCACGGGGCCCGTATTTTCAGGTTCCTCCAAGAAAAGAGGGTAGGAAACAAAACGCAAAACCCCTTTAAGTCTTGCAAAAGCAGGTCCCCGCCAGGCGCTGCCGAGTCCAAAAACGGCCTGGGGTAACTGAGGCCGCGGAAAGGTCGCCGGGCGATGTGCGGTTCTGCAGCCGATCCTCTGCCTGCGCGCTTCTCTCATGCCGCCTTTCTGCTCCGGCGATCCTTCCCCGGCCAGGCCTCAGCGGCCGGGCCCGCTGGCTGGATCAGAGGGGAGACGGCAGCTCCTCCCGGCCGAGTCACCCTGGGAGGGGGGAAAATGGGGAAGCGGATGCTCCGAAAGCGCCGGGCGAACAAGTTGCGAAGTTTTTCGATCCTGCAAAGGAGACGGCCGCGAAACACTGGAGAAAGTGGATCCGAAGGGGGACGGGGCAGGTGGGATCCCAGGAATGTGGATCCTTGGGGGGGGGAGGAGGAAAGGTAGGTGGGATCCCAAGGGCGCGCCAGCCCGGGATCTCCTTTGGAGGCAGCCGGCGGCGGCGAGCTTGCAGCCTCTGCGCCGGTGATGAGGAACTGAGCCCGACGGCCGAGCGAGAAGTGCCGAAGAGCCAATGAATTTCCCGTTGGCTAACACCTCCGCCGCAGGCGCCGGGCCAGCCGCCGTCTCCTGCCTGGGAGGCTGGGCTGAGCTGGGCTAGGGGCTTCTTGCACACACACGCGCGCGCACGCAGCCAGGTGTGCTTCGGCGGCTCCCTTAAAGAGAAGGGAGTCTCGCTTGATCGCCTCCTGCAAGAGCCTCCGGGCTGTCTGCAGTAGGCAGGCTACGAACCCGGTAAAAACAATACACAATTAAACGAGGTGGAGTTGTGAACAAAGGGAAGCAGACGCTATCTCAATGACTTCGCTGGACACCCGTTTTGCAGCGGCCGCGGAGTCTTTTGGGGCAGAGTGTACCTGCTTAAGGCTGCCGTGTGCTACCTTGCGGGTCAGATCCCAAGGAACTCCCAAGAGGCTTTCTTCTGAGTAGAAGAATAGGGCGAGGAGATCATGTGGTCAGCCCATTGAATGCAGTGGACTTTTTGCCCGCTCGGCTTCCAGTCGGTCACTCCCATTAAGTGGGAACCTTGTCTCGTTTAACTTAATGTGTTGGCTGAGACTAGCCAGGAAATTATTTTCACTCTTCTGAGAGGGTGTTAAAAAAAAAAAAGCTCTGAAGCTAGCTGTCTGCTCAACAGATTGAGTAATAGTTCAGAATTGTCTAACTTCCCAATGAAACATAAACTGAGAGGGAGAGAGAATGAAAGAAAGAGGGAGGGAGAAGAAAGAGGTAAGGAGAGAAGGATGGAAGAGAAAGAAAGAGAAGGAGAAGGGTAGGAAGGGGAAGAGGAAGAGTAGGAGCAGGAAAAAGGTAAGGGAAGAAGGAAGTAGAGAATGGAGGGAGGGAGAAAAAAAAGGGGGAAATAAAGTGGTGTTGCAACAGGAGGAAAACATGGTAAATAAAGCAGCCCAAACTGTATAATATAACCTATTAAATGAAACAATAAGTGTATAAGAATGACAAATGTAAAGAAGAATAACAATTATGTGAATGTATATTTAAGAGAATAAAAAATAATTGAACACACACACCCCCAAAAAAAGAATTGCCTAACTTTACAAAGGGCACTAAACTCTGAATCCTCATTTCCAACGAATGGTGGCTCTGTTCAACTAACATATTTAAGGCAAAATCAAGCCATATGACACCATCAAGACATATGAAATTAGTGGGTTTCATGGCAGCTGGGATGCAGTTTACACCTCAATTTTAAATCTGGAACAAGATTTCTAGCACTGATTATGTGTGGCTTAAACATAGCTGCCCAAAAGTGCAGTTACCTAGGTAGCACCTAATACAAATTTAGGGATTCTTCTGTTCTACTTTGGAGAACTCTTGAGTTTTGCAACACAGTAAACCATAAACTATGGATGATTTTTCTAGATTTGCAAAACACAGAACTTACCAAATTAGTTTCTGGGACAACTACACTTGTGGGAACCCAATCCGCTTTGCACACTAAGCAACAAGTTGTGTTTCACAGGTAACTAGTGAAGCCAAGCGTATTGCCAGTGACTTAAACAGTGTGCTATCTGAAAACTAAGAAACTGGGATTAATTCAGACAAACTAGAAACACCTATTTCTTTTAATCTATGAGGGTTTTCCCCAGGGGTGAAATTCAGCAGGTTCTGACAGGTTCTGGAGAACTGGGAGTAGAAATTTTGACTAGTTCGGAGAACTGGCAAATACCACCTCTGGCTGGCCCTAAGTGGGAATGTAGATTTTACAATATCCTTCCCCCAGGAGTGGTGAGGAAATGGAGATTTTTCAGTATCCTTCCCCTGGCATACCCACCACGCCACGCCCAGTAAAAAAATATATGAATTTTTGGCAAGATTTTTTCAGAATTGGTTTGCCATTGCTTCCTTCCTAGGGTTGAGAAAAAATGATGGCACAAGAAAAAACCTATCCCTATCAGATCAGAAATATTTATTTATTTGTCAACAAGTACAAGGAAACAAGCATCAGCTCAAATAAATGAATGTAAGTAAGCAAAACATAGCCACAGACACATAAAATGCCGAGGTGGCGCAGTGGTTAGGGTGCGGTACAGCAGGCCACTTCAGCTGACTGTTATCTGCAGTTCAGCGGTTCTAATCTCACCGGCTCAAGGTTGACTCAGCCTTCCATCCTTCCAAGGTGGGTGAAATGAGGACCTAGACTGTGGGGGCGATATGCTGACTCTGTAAACTGCTTAGAGAGGGCTGAAAGCCCTATGAAGACCTATGAAGCGGTATATAAGTCTAACTGCTATTGCTATAAAATAAATACATTTAAATGAGGACAGTAGGACGGGGACAGTAGGCATACTAGTGCGCTTATGCACACCCACTTAGGGACCTCTTAAGAAATGTGTAAGGTCCATGGTAGACAGTTTAAGGTAAAAGGTATGGGGGCTAGAGGAACTAACAACGGAATCAAGTAGAGTGTTCCAGACATTTACTACTCTATTGCTGAAGTCGTATTTTCTGCTATCAAGATTAGAGCAGATTGCATTTAGTTTGCATTTATTGATAGCTCTTGCGTTATTGCGATTGAAGTTAAAGTAGTTGCTAACAGGTAGGGCATTATGGCAGATAACCTTGTGTACTAAGCTAAGGTTGGAACGTAGACAGCGTAGTTCAAGGTTATTCAGGCCTAAAATTTCAAACCTGGCGGTATAAGGAATTTTATTGCGAGCAGAAGAGCTGAGGACTCTTCTTGTAAAATACCTCTGGACACTCTCTAATGTTTTAATGTCCGAAACGCAGTGTGGGTTCCAGGCAGGTGAGTAGTATTCAAGGATAGGTCTGGCAAAGGTTTTGCATGCCTTAGTTAGCAGTCTAGCATTACCAGAGAGAAAACTTCGTCAAATAAATATGCACCATTAATAAAACCTTTGCTTTTTTTGGTGGCAAAATTCCCAAAGAAATAAAGGACAGGAGATATTCTTTGTGTCTTAAGTGTCTGGGACATGCACTGTATGTATGGGTGAACGTTTCCTGCAAATCACAAAACACACATCCCTTTGTCATCTGAGCATGAAAACCTCACAACCAAAGTCCGTGTCAGTGCTGTGCGGTTATATATTTAGCACACAGTGAGAGAAAAAAGTGTTTGCCAGCATGGGAACACTAAAAGCTAATGCCTTTCCATCCCACAAAATAAGCCAGTGGTTTGAGGAATGTCGAGATCTTAATATGTATTTGTGTCTGACTTGAGTTTTTTGCTGTGTTCACTGTCTGACCTTTTTGGGGTTTAAAAGGACTAGAGAGATGCACGTAACTATTACGAACGAAGGAGTTCTCAAGTGGAGCTTACCGAATTGGTGCATACAGTGGTGATGAAACATCTTTGGATCCTAGTAGAAGTTCAACCAACATAGTTTGCCAGAAGTATTTAAAACCTTTTCAACTTCTTATATATGCATACACTTTATTAATATGAAAGATGATTATTGTGAGCGTAACAATTACATAACATCATCAATATTAAACTGAGTCTGATCAGATGCTGAAATACGCCATGTAAGTTAAGTGGAGAGAATGGAAGGGTGGAGAGGAGAGGTTACGAGGGGAAGAGAGGGCATAGGAGAGAGGAAAGTAGAGGTGAAAAGAGTAGAAGAGAGAGAGCGGAAAGAGGAGAGAGGAGAGATGTATGTAACATTATTAATATGAAAGATGATTATTGTGAACGTAACATTTACATAACATCATCAATAATAAACTGAGTCTGATCAGATGCTGAAATACGCCATGTAAGTTAAGTGGAGAGAATGGAAGGGTGGAGAGGAGAGGATACGAGGGGAAGAGAGGGCATAGGAGAGAGGAAAGTAGAGGTGAAAAGAGTAGAAGAGAGAGAGCGGAAAGAGGAGAGAGGAGAAAGATAGAGGAAGGGAAAGTAGACAAGAGAGAGATGGTAGAGGGAAGAAAGGAAGCAGGGAAGAGGAGAAAGGGAGAGGAGGTAGTGTCATGGTAGAACAGGGTATAATATGGTGTATGGAAAGCAGAAGAGCAAATTAGAGTTATTGTGGGTAGATGGTGAGAAGAATTGATACAATATTGGATAATACATAACAGTGTTTGTCAAGATGTAATGGTGTACTTGTGGATATTTATATGAAAATGAAAATAAAAACTTAAAAAAAAACCTTTTCAACTTCCAAATGTGAACAA
Source organism: Thamnophis sirtalis (assembly GCF_051295495.1). Classification (NCBI taxonomy): domain Eukaryota; kingdom Metazoa; phylum Chordata; class Lepidosauria; order Squamata; family Natricidae; genus Thamnophis; species Thamnophis sirtalis. Next base: position 10,755,598 of record NW_028261389.1, read on the forward strand.
AACACTGCCTTATTAATCCGGTAGAATCCACTTGGTCCAGAGATGGTCCTTAATTCCTCTTCTAGATACAAGCATATTTTTTCCCAAATGAAGCTTGTGCCAGTCTAGTTTGTACACCCTGTTGGACAATTCAATGCAGAGTCATTATACTGATGAAAGAAATGTCCTTCTGGGTTCAGCTCCAAGTGGGGAAAAAGACACTGGAGACAAGGAGGCTGCTTGGAAAGATAGTTTATTGGTGGACAGGACCACATGGCTAGAGTCCTGAACAGAAAAGGTGATCACATGCTTCAATGTTGGTGGAGAAGAAGAGAAGGGCTGAGGGAGGGGCTTGCTAGGCTTTTTATAACCTGTTCAGTCCCACCTCTCTGTTTCCTGTTCCTGTATAAGAAATGCATTGTGATTGGTTGTCACACTCCCATGGGGCCATGCAGGAGCAACTCTCTAGGCTGTGTTTTGAATCCAGGTGTGGATGAGTTCTCAGATGCCATGTGGTCAGTTGAGTAAAGGGCCAATATTAGCATGCTTTTAATCCCATCCCCCTGGAACTGCAGTGGAGAAGTCTTTATTATGTAAAGGGAGTAGCTTGGCCTTCTTAATGGCCCATTGACAAAGTGGGGATGGGCAGGAAGCTACAGGGAGATATTCTGTCTTTTAAAACATGTTTCTTTCTTTTCACATCCAGAGATATTTGGATTATTTGGATATTTCCTAGGATATTTCATTTTTCCGGGAGAGGGCTGGGTGATAACTTCCTACAATACAATCTGAACTTTGGGGATTCCTCCCTCACCCTCCAAACTGTGATTATTTCCTCTCCCTATCCTCAGCGGAGCATCAATAGGAGATAGTGGGATAAATTTGACAAAGCACTTCTGTGGGCATAGGTGTTCATCTTTTTTAGTTGCCAGCATAAATAATGCATGAAATAAAATGGTCTCGTTACTTTTTCCTTATAGAAACAAACAGGCATGAATTAAGTGGGAAATTAAGCTAGATGGGGGGCCGGGGGGATTGCTCAAAGAATTTAAATCTGCTAATATAGGTGGTAGATTATTTTGCTGGACATAGTACTCTGTAGCAGCAAGCCATAAATCAAATTTGAGTGTCATTCATCTCTCTTAGGTAACCAACTTTGACCAAATGTACACATTGATATTCGATAAAATCCAAGCATTGCACATAGGAGAGGTCCATGCTGATCAATAAGTTACAATTTGACAACAATGATAGCAGGATTGCTGCATCATAAAAATGCAAAATCTCAATATTGAAATGACATTCTTTAGAAGCACATGACGGTTCTCTTCCGAGAGCCGAAAGAGAGTGACTACAGGTAGTCCTTGACTTACAACCATAATTGGGGCTAGAATGTTCATTCCTAAGCAAGATAGTTATTAAGTGAGCTACACTCATCTGTATGGACTATTTTGCCATGGTTATTGTAGCAAATCACTGCAGTTAAATGAATCACAGAGTCGTTATACAAATTGGCCTTTTCCAATTGACTTTTTTCAATGCCGTTGAAACTGGTCGCTAAAAGAATGCTTCTAACTCAAGGGCTACCTGCAACCCAAGGTCAACCATTTGATTTTATGTCTAAAGTGGGACAAGAACTCGTGATCCTTTAGTTTGTTAGCCTGCAGATTTAACACTACATCAAACTTTCTTAGAAGCACCCAAAGTGATGGCTTCATTTGGACTGGCTTTAAGAATCGACATTACTTTGACATTTTGGTAAAGGTAAAGATTCCCCTCGCACATATGTACTAGTCATTCGCGACTCTAGGGGACGGTGGTTATATCCATTTCAAAGCCGAAGAGCCAGCGCTGCCCGAAGACGTCTCCTTGGTCATGCCGGCGGCATGACTAAACACCGAAGGTGCACGGAAGGCTGTTATCTTCCCACTACGGGTGGTTCCTATTTTTCTACTTGCATTTTTACGTGCTTTCGAACTGCTAGGTTGGCAGAAGCTGGGACAAGTAACGGGAGCTCACTCCGTTATGTGGCGCTAGGGATTTGAACTGCCGAACTGCTGACCTTTATGATTGACAAGCTCACCGTCTTAGCCACTGAGCCACTGCGTCCCTTTTTGGTAGCCTATCACAATTGTGGACTCTTATGTACCCATCCTGACATTTTGTTAAAATATTTAAATTTAGTAGGCGGAGCAGGGGAGTTGTGCAGTGAGTCATAACACACAGTTGTGGTTGGTTGGTTGGAGAGGGCGTGGGAGGCTCTAGCATGAGGCAATCTGCATTGTGATTGGTTGCTGTGGGTGCGGAGGGGGAGTTCCCCTATTTTCCTGCCTTTTTTCTCCTGTGTGCTCTCTGATTTACCTCTTGATGCTCCTGTTTGTTTGACTATCTTCCTTGCTCTATACATTGATGTGAAATATATTTATGTATATAAAACTACAACTTCATGTCAACGTCTCTGACTCCATCTGGACATCTGCTGCACAATTTCCTGACACATTTCAAATATAAGGAAGAAGAAGCAATTTTTCCCCTTGCCAATCCCTTCAAAATCTGGATAAATCCCAGCATTTAGATAAGAGATAACTTTATTCCTCCTCCCCAATATAAGCAGCCCCTCCTAGCTTTTTTTTGTGTACACACACACACACACACACACACACACACACCAGGATCCTACCATGAAAATTTGGCAGCAAAGGATCAAATGACAGCAGTGTGATTTTCAGAACATGCAGCACACAGAATACAGATATTGATAAATAAGCTCATATGCTTGTGTTTAAACAAAACTAAATCTAAGGAATAAAATCGGATACTCCTGTTAGTTCAATATTTTAGTTTTTAAAATATGGATGCCGTGTGTGTGTGTCTGTGTCTGTGTCTGTGTGTGTGTGTGTGTGTGTTTAGAAGGCTCTGCTGAAAGGAAGAATATAAATAAAATCAATAATGTCTTGAACCCTTTTGTAATGGAAAATATATCAACAGTGGGATCTCTGGGTGAAAATAGGCTGATTGCCAGATTTGTCTAGAAGTTAAGATAACAGCTTCAAAATTTAGAGACCATGAGTTCCAATCCTCCGTTAGGCACAAAATGATAGTTGGGTAACTTTGAACCAGTTCTCTTTGATCTCAACTCCCCTCACAGGGTTGTTGTGCAGAAAATAGGAAGGCAAAAACATTGTTCATGCTCCCTTAAATAAAAATAATATCGTTAATTTAGATCCAGCATTGAGGTTTTGGATAATTCTGTTGTAAAACTTGTCTGTCTACGTAGGATGGCTGTGACAGAATTTGACTCATTTTAGCTTCTTTCTGGGTTTTTTTTAAAATGGCACTATGATTAATAATGTTACCAAAGTATGTAAATTAACATAAATTTAAGATGCATAAAGAAAAAAAATGGAAAATACAAAAAAACCCACTAAAAAGCAAGTAAAAAGTAGTGTACATGTACAAATTTGACATACATGTGAGGTATCATACTATTATGGTCTATTTCTGTTGACCAGAAACCATAAACTCCATCCATTTCAGTTGTCTCATTATTTTAACTTTGTGGTTTCCCCCCCCCTAGCAGGGCAGTTAAAGAAGCCTGGTTAATCCACATCTCAGCTGTCATCTAAACATTCCCATTGTTAGGCAATCCAGATGTTATAGCCCAATAAAAGATAATATTTGTAGCACAGGGTTGAAATGAGGGGTCCTCGGTGCTCTTTAAATTTGGTTGTTTTCTTGCAGATGTTTCATTACCCAAACTAAGGCTAGTCCTGATAATGTTACCTAGTTTGGGTAATAAAAAATCTGCAAGAAAATAACCAAACTCAGAGAGCAGCAAGGATCCCTCAGATTTGATACAATTGTTGTTACTTCAGTTATCTCATTATTTTAACTTTGTGATCCCCCCCCCCCCCCTAGCAGGGCAGTTAAAGAAGCCTGGTTAATCCACATCTCAGCTGTCATCTAAACACTCCCATTGTTAGGCAATTATTATTTTAGCTGCTAAAATTAATATTTATCCATAGCGATGGATAAGATTTTCTCATAGTGCTGCAAATGAACACTAGCAAACCCCAAGTCTTTTTAATAATGATTAAATCATTATTAAAAATGAGCCATCTCAGAGCTGAGCCTCAAACTGTTTCATTTTCCCATGGCTGGGCAGCGACTGCAGATTCCCATGTGATGTTGTGCAGTGTGGAATGCGCTGCCAGTTCCTTCTTATCATGTGTTGTGATGATTGCACTTGAAATAAATGTTATCAGGCAGACACTATTGTTTTTCAATATTTGCATATGTGCATTATAACTTTGTTTGCTGTGCGTGGCTATTTTTAAGTGCTATCAGCCACTTGCCAGGACACCTTAGAAATCGATGCCTGATTTCTCTGTATGTGATTATTATAGGAATGTGAATACAGAGTGAAAACTTCAGGGGTTATACCAGTGTTTCTCTGACTTGTGCAAGGCATTTACTGAGGTCCCCAAAGAACCTAACCATTAAACTCCAAACCCCTCTGTTCATTATTCTGATAATGCAGAGGTATAATCCAAGACATGCATTCTTATTTTAAAGTCACTGTGAATCACACAACTTTACCATATTTTCCACTTCATATTATTTTAGTATTTATTTATATCCCACCTTTATTATTTCTTTAAATAACTCACAGTGACAAACATAACTAATACTTCTTTCTCCTATTTTTCCTCAGAACAAGCCTCTGGGCTGAGAGAGACTGACTGGCCCAAAGTCACCCAGATGCTTTTCATGCCTAAAGTGGGACTAGAACGCACAATCTTCTGGTTTCTAGTCTGGTGCCTTAACCACTAGACTAAACTGGCTATCATTTTCTGTTATCTCATCATTATATAGCCATAAAGTATCACCATCTTGCTCCACTTCTCCCACTTTCCAAGTTTAAGTGTTTTCTTTAACCAAACTGTTCTTCATTTTTTCACAGACTGCATCCTGTTTATTTATGCTCTATTGCTGGCACTTTTCCCTTCAATTGTTTAATTATTTGTTGATGTTCTGTGATATCATGAGGGCTGAAATGGGTGATTAGAATACAGCAAGTCACAAATCTATTTATATAAGGCATTTCATCCCAATCACCCATTTGAATTATGCACCTCCACTGTTCATATTAAGCCTTCCAATTAATTGTCCTGTGAAACGTGAATTACAGTTTTATCTCACATTTGATTTCCATGTTTCATGTTTTGTATTTTCAAAGTTAAGAAAACTCTATATTGTATCCTTACTCATTCAATGCCATCAGTTTATATGGTCATTTATTTATTACTCTATACTGTATATATTTCAAACTACTTATTTTCTTAAAAATATAAATACATTACTCATTTCCTCTTCAAAATGTGCCAAAAAAATAGAACAATAAGTCCAAACTCGGAATGCTGGATGACCCAGCAAAATAACTCAGAATAAATCCATCAAATGTTTAGTAATTTATCAAAAACTGGTAAAGGATGGTGCAACAAAGAGAGACTCTCCCACCCTAACATGACAAATTGAGAAATTTGATAATGGAGAAAGATTCCTTCCTTGCCCACTGAGGGGCAAGCAAGTACTCAAAATCCCTGATCTAAGAGCAGTGGCTACTTGGCCTTAATATTCTGATTTAATAGCCTTCAGATGTCTTTTTTTTTTTCTCTAAAGAGAGATACAATTTGCAGCCTCCTATAATCAGGTCTGCACAATTACACAATATTACATAAAGGAGAAAAGGTTAACTACATGTCTGGCAATTAGTTCTATTAATGGTATGCAATTTTAATTAACTGTATATATAACCGGATCAGATTAATTTTACTTTGGTGGGGATATGGTTTTCCCTTTGTGGTTCCTGGATTAGTGTTTTCTGCTGGATTGTTTGCCTGGTATTAACCTATGCTTATTTGACCATATCCACTATCCACTACATTTTGGAGTATTTGGAAGCTTCATTTCTGAGGGTTTATACGTGCACACTTTTTGACACTTCAAGACTTTTTGAATTATTTCCAAGTTGCTTTATCAGTAGTAAGCATAAGAACTATATTTTCTTCTAATAAAGTAACCTATTGTGTTCGGCTGCATGTCTATGTACATATTTTTATTTTTGCTGGAGATGCGTCTCTGTATACATAGTACGATCGCATCGATTAGGCCTCCTCCGAATACCATCTTCCAGCCAGTGCAGACTGGCAACTACCGGGAGGAGAGCCTTCTCGGTGGCTGCTCCGACCCTCTGGAACGAACTCCCCGTGGAGATTCGGACCCTCACCACCCTCCAGTCCTTCCGCGCTGCTTTAAAGATCTGGCTATCCTGGCTGGCCTGGGGTTAAGATTCTAACCCCACCCGAATTGTGTGACTGTTGTGTTTTCTTTTAATATGTTGTACTTTCTTCATGTCGGAAAATTGTTTGTCCTTCCCCCCCCCTTTTTGAACTGTGAGCCGCCCTGAGTCCCCCCAGGGAAAAGGGTGGCATACAAATAAAGGGAAATGAAATGAAATGAAATCAGGGTTCCAAGTAACACCCCCCAACGAAAGAAGACTCTCAGGCTTGAGTTTCCTCAAAGTTCCATTTTATTAGAGATGTCACATTGGCACATCTGGGAAAACTCGAATCTGAAAGCTTCCAGGTTTTCCCCACCCAAATGAAAGTCCAAGCCCCTGCCCAGCACTCACACGTCCATCACATGGTCCAATCAGGCACCGTCCCAAATGGAGGTGCCTCCCAGTCACACTACTCCAGGTGCAGGGCAAGATGTCCTTGACTCTCTGAGAAAAGAATGTTATTTTGACTACCGTATTTTTCGGAGTATAAGATGCACTGGAATATAAGACACACCAAGGTTTTGAAGAGACAAATTTTTTTAAAAAGTGTTTGCACTCTGCAAACCTGTCCAAAACGGCTCTTTTCCCGCAAAAACGGGCCCGTTTCCCCCCCAAAAAAGGCACGAATAGCCTTTAGGGGGCTTGCAGAGTGCTTGGGGAGGGGGGAGCAAAAATGAGCAAAATGGGCCTGTTTTTTGTAAAAAAAGGGGGGGCATGGATAGCCTTTAGGAAGCTTATAGAGTGCTCCTGGGGGCTGACAGAGTTAAATTGAGCAAAAAACTGGCCGTTTTTTGTTCATTTCTGCCCTCCCCAGCCCCCAGGAGCTCTCCGAAAGCTTCCTAGAGGCTCTGCACGGCCATTTTGATGAAAGGGGCGGGGTTTGGAGAGGCAAAAAATGCTGTATTCAGTGTATAAGATGCACCCAGATTTTCACCCTCTTTTTCGGGGGGGAAAAGGTACATCTTATACTCTTCAAAATACGGTATATCTACCCCACTCCATATAATCCCCCCTCCCAATTTCCCACAGCATTAAATGTGGCAGGCCTGCAAGCCCAATGCAAAAGATGGCTTCTAGGCCTGACACATAGATGCGCTGGGAAACACTGAGTAGGTTGTCTATGCTCTGCTGTGGGTCATGTGACCAGAAAGGATGCTTAGAATAGAAGGGGTCAGAATGACCCCAAGTCATTGTCCAACTTTATTTACTACAGGAATGCAGTTTCCCCCCCTCAACAGCCCTTGACCAAATCTAGCCCAAATCAAGCCCATTTTATTTTTCTTTCACACAAGTGGTTTTCAACATTTCATTTAGTGAGCATTTAAAGTTACAACAGCACTGAAAAAAGTGACTTATTACCATCTTTCACAGTTATGGCCTTTGCAGCATCCCTGTTGTCACATGATCAAAATTCAGAAACTTGATTCATATTTACGACGGTTGCAGTGTCCTTGGGTCATGTGATCATTTTTTGTAACCTTCTGACAAGCAAAATCAATGGGGAAGTAAAATTCACTTAACAACCATGTATTGACAACTGCAGGGGTTTACTTAACAACTGGGGAAAGAAAGGTCGTAAAATGAGGGAAACTCACTTAACAACTATCTCGCTTGGCAACAGAAATTTTGAGCTCAGTTGTAAGTTGAAGACTACCTATACTTTGGTTCCACCCTGTTTCACTTTCAGAGAATTATCCTGCTGATGGAGAGAGTCCAGAGAACTGTTGTATAATTTATTTCCTATTATTCTTTGAGTTAGAAATTTCTTTCTGGTTCTGGAATCCTAGGTGGGTAGTTTCTTTTACCTGCAGCATTCAGCATAGATGCATTTATTAAACAGTTTCCATCTTGAGTTTCTTGACCCTTTCAGATGACAATGCTCGGTAAGGTCCACCTACCACCACCATTCCAATCGCAATTTAAAACCAAAGGGTTTTTTGCCGGGATAAAGAGTTTGCTTCATGTTCTTGGGAAGCCTCGGTCAGAACAGGAAGAATTCTGCTCATTCACATCCAGCAAAGTCTTTCAAGGGAGGATTTACAGTCACAGACCTTATCTGGCTTGGAGAGCTGACAGACCAATATCTGCAAAACTTGGCAAGGAGCCTCGGAGAGTCACGAACCAATTAAGCGAACTAATTGTCTCCTGCAAACTCCACTTCCCTTTCGCTCCTCTTTTATTTCCTCTGGGAGGGCCATTCATTGTCCACCTGTGGCCTTGCTCCCAAGTCAACCCTTGTTCTTTAGCTGTTCCCTTCATCTGGCAACTCTGTGCATGAGCACACTGGGAACAGGCTCCAGCTGTACATCTGCCTCATTGATGTTTGACTCTGAAGGCAGCTGATAACTGACCTACGGCTCTGGCCCCCTCTCTGCCTCCGACACAGAGCCCTCATCAGAGCCTTCCCCAGACTCCAGGACTGGCCCATGTTCCTCCCCAAGCTCCTTGCTGTCCGAATCTGCTGCCAGCTCTGCTGGCCACTGGCAAGCCACAACACTTCCAACCAACTTGGATGTTTGCAGAGGTCAAGGCATTGTGACAATAGAGGGGATTACAGTCTAAGAAAACTAAGGTGTGGAGAGTTTTGAACCTTCAGATTAGAATTAAGGGGCTGGAGGTCTTCTAAGCCCAGTGCCTGGCCCAAATCAGGAGTTCTTACACCATCCCAGACATATGGTAATCCAATCTTTTCTTGAAAACCATTAGCAATGGGATACCCACAACTCTAGTAGACAAACTGTTCCATTGTTTAATTGTTCTCACTGCCAGAAAATTTATCCTCTTCCAGGTTGGATCTCCCTCTGATGAGCTTCTACCCAGTTAGCACCTAAACCCATTTTATGACCCCCATGACTTGCGATCATGATGAGCAGGCACAGATCAAGGCCACCTTGACTAGAAAATGCTTCCTTACAATGCCATGTCCCTCAACAAAGAGACTTGAGGCTCACAGGGGATTTTATATGCTGGGATCTTGAGCCACTCTTAACATCTGAATCCAGAGGCAACATTTCAGCTTAATGTCCCAGCTTACTAAAATTCCCATTTAGGTTTAAGACTAAGACAGTTCCCCAAAGCTCAAACTCATGAAATCGGCAGCCACTTAAGAGACTAAAGAGCTTGAAGTTGTGAACCGCTTAGGAGTGATGATAGCCAGAGGCAATCTTTGAAAGAGATAATAATAATCTTCAATCTCTATTGGACAAGTTCCCCTGCATCAAAGCAATATAATAAGATTTACAGCAACATCATAAAAAATAATAATTTTTTTAAAAAAATGTAAAAAAAATTTAAGTAGCATTTAAAGGCTAATACTGACCTCTGCCTGTAAATTCAGCCATTTTGGGTACAAAACAAACACACACACTATCCAAGAAAGCCCCACCTAGTTCCTTTTCCTTAATGGGAGAAAAGAAACACTCTTCATCCAGAAAAAATATCACACCCTAAACTGGATGAGATCCGCATTTTGGTTTTGTGACCGAATCTGGCATTATTTTCAGTAGCAGTTCTGTGAAAACCCTTAAGACTTGCAAGTGATTTGAATGACTAAAACTCCAGATATTTGGATCTGTTTCTCCAGATATATCTTGTGGTATCTAGACAGAAGCCCAGTTGATAACGTTTCAGAATTGCCTATCTTCCTTGATTAGGATAGATTCCTTTTGAATATCGCCATTTCCCCAAATACTTGCTCATTTCCCATTATTTTCCATATTTGTCCATGTTCCTGGACCAGCCAGTGGTAATAGCCACAGAACAATTTCAGAGCTATTCTTGAGTTTTCCAGTAAACGAGGCCAAGTTCAACCAGCTGATGATGGGACTGCTCACCATGTACCAGCTCAGAAGTTTTAATTTCCTCTGTTGCTATGGTTGCAGTTCTCATTATTTTAAAGGTGGGGTTCAATCAATCAAAGGTGATGATTATTCCTCCTTTGTAATTCCATTGGTTCAGGAATCTCTTAGAGCCATGATGGCGAACTTATGCCACGCGTGTCAGAGGTGGCATGCAGAGCTGTCTCTGTGGTCATGCGCGCCGACACCAGCTGGTCTTTGTGGAAGCTGGAGCATCAGGAAACAGCCTGAAAATGGCCCCAAAAGGCCTGTTTGGGGGGCATTGTTGGCCTTTTTTCACCCATTTCCAGACCATTTTCAAGCTGCTTTTCAGGATGCTTTTGATGCACAAAATGGCTGAAAAACAGCCTAAAAACAACCCCCAAATGGCCTGAAAATGGACCCCAAAACAGACCATTTTTCAGGCCCTTTTTGGGGCCCAAAACGGCCCAGAAAATAGCCAAAAAAACCAGGCATGTGCGTGCCGGCCAGCTGGCCTTCAGATTTCTCGTGCTCTGGCGCACACCCATGAACATGCATGCACATGCATTCCGGTTTGATGCCAAAAAGGTTCACCATCACTGTCTTAGAGCGATGGTTCTCAACATTTTCTTCACGGACCCCCTTTAAATACCTTTGTGGCCATGGATCATGGCCATGAACCACCAAACCTTAACTTGATTTAAATCATAACATTTGTTCAAGCTTTGCTGACCCTCTGCAATGACATTGTGGCTGCCCAGGGGTCCACGGACTACAGGTTGAGAATCACTGCCTTAGAGGCCTAGAATGTTGACCATCCCTGTGCGATATGGACAACATTGAAACAAATTTGCACTAGCCATGGTCGATGTGCAGATTCCCTCTATAAGTGGGAGAGAATACCATCACCGAGCTGTGATTGTGGTGCTGAAAAACAAACTATGCAACATATAAGTGATAGAGTGCCAACACAGAGCCTACAATGGAAACTTTGTTGATTTCCTGGCTGGGACAAATGAAAGATAGATAGATAGATAGATAGATAGATAGATAGATAGATAGATAGATAGATAGATAGATAGATAGATAGATAGATAGATATCTCTATCTCTATCTCTATCTCTATCTCTATCTCTATCTCTATCTCTATCTCTATCTCTATCTCTATCTCTATCTCTATCTCTATCTCTATCTCTATCTCTATCTCTATCTCTATCTCTATCTCTATCTCTATCTATCTATATCTATATCTATCTATCTCTATCTCTATCTCTATCTATATATAAATCTAGACATACATTTATAATATTTTAGACTTTATATTTCCATATTTTGTATTTTTATCTCTTCTGTCTTTACCAAAATGTGATGGGAATGTGCCCAGCAATAAATGAATAATAATAATAATAAGAGTTGGAAGGGAGCTTGGAAGTCACCAACTCCAGGGTGAAGTATCACCTGTCCAGTGCAGAATCTGTTTATTGTTTAATGGGACATGTTGTATATGCCACCAGCATCTTACAGCAAAGTCGAAGAATTAGACTAATGAGACTGGTTGCAATACAATCTATTTATTGCAAACAGTCTCATTAGCCTAATTGCATATATTAATCAATACCCATCAGGGATTGCGTTATGCCAGATTTCCCAACAGGGCATTGGGTTCGAAACTCTGGTGGGTTAGTACAACTTACTCATCTTCAATAAAATTTGGGTTGGCTACTTCATCGCTCCGCACCCAGTAGGAAATCTAGCATTGACTCAGCACCTTACATGAAGTGGGTTGACAGATGGTAGGGATGTCCACAGCAGAGGTGAGTTGCTACTGGTTCACACCTGTTCAGGTGAACTAGTAGTGGAAATTGTGACTGGGTCGCTGAACCGGTAGGGACACCAGGCTGGCCACGCCCCCAAACCAGTTCTCCGGTTGCCCATGCTGTTGCCGGCATGTTTTATAATGTTCTGTGCATGCATAGAACAATTTTCAGGCAACTGTTCATGTGCAAGAAAAGTGTGCGAAAAAGTGAACTGGCAGTAACGCTGGCAGGATGTGGTTAAAAACTTAAAAGAGTGTATGTCACATACACATAAAAACTAGGTATCTTCATTCTCAATATTGTAACTGCCGTCTTGACCTTTTTGACTATTCTCACTAGATATTCTACTCGGGCACCACAGTTATATTATGACTGTAACACTACTTTTAAGAAAAACCAAATTCCAGATTATATTTTTTGTGTGAACCTAGTTACTCTATAGAGGTAGTTGGTTCCACCACAAAACCGTGAAGCCCTTATCCGCGCCGACATAAGTGCGGAGGCAAATCCGCGCCGTCCGAAGCACTAAGAAAAACTCGACCCTACCGCGATGACATAACCGCGGAGGGCAAATCCGCGCCTTCCGAAGCACTCAGCACCCTAAACCTAACCCTAAACCTAACCCTAACCCTAACCCTAAACCTAACCCTAAACCTAACCCTAAACCTAACCCTAAACCTAATCCTAACCCTTAACCTAACCCTAAACCTAACCCTAAACCTAACCTTAAATCTAAACCTAACCCTAAACCTAACCCTAAACCTAACCCTAAACCTAACCCTAAACCTAACCCTAAACCTAACCCTAAACCTAACCCCAAACCTAATCCTAACCCTTACCTTAATTTAAATCGGCTTTTTGCCGCCGCGCTGTTTTAAAGCGCCCTTCTGTCGCCGCGCTGTTGTCGCAGCGGTGATGACGCGCGGTGATGATGTCGCGGCTTTAGCGACGCGGTTTTATCACCGCTATTTTGATGAGCGCGGTTTTGTCGTGCCATGGAGGTAATTCTTGACATAACAACAACAACTAAGCCCAACGTTTCTGTTGCTAAGTGAGACAATTGTTAAGTGAGTTTTGCCCTATTTTAAGACATTCTGCCACAGTTGTTAAGCGTGTCACTGCAGTTGCTAAGTTAGTAACACGGTCATTAAGTGAATATGGTTTTCCCTGGACTTTGCTTGTCAGAAGGTCACAAATCACCATCTGACCATAGGAATGCTGGAATGGCCATAATACCAAAAAAAAAAGGTCATAAGTTACTTTTTCAGTGCCATTGTAACTTCGAATGGTTACTAAACAAATTGTTGTAAGTCGAGGACTACCTGTAATTGACAATGAATGTCCATATCTTCTAATAAGGTGGTGCATTTTCTTTTAGTTTTTTGTTTTGGATACCTTTAAGTTAACCTTGACATCCAAGCAACAAAATGAACAAGTCCTTGAAGTTTTCTGGGCAAGATTTCAGAAGTGGGTTTCCCCTGCCACCTTCTTTTTAGGAGGACTTGTCCAAGATCACCCAGGTGACTTTGCACCTAAGGCAACACTAGAACTCACAGTCTTCTGGTTTTTAGCTTGCTGCCTTTAATCACTACATCAGACGACTCTCATAATAGGTAATAATATTTAAGGTAACTCAAAACCATCTCATTGCTTTCAACGTTTCTTCGTCTTCTTCACAGCACTCATTCGTTAGTTCATACAAAAGGTTGGGGATAGAGTGTGAGCATTTGCACTGCGACATAACAAAGGTAAAGGTTTTCCTGGCCAGTCAAGGTTGATTCTAGGGCTTGGTGCTCATGTCTGTCAGCGTTCCAAATATCATGCAGAATTAAATCAGAGTCAAAGGCAAATCTATGCTTAAAGTTCCAATTTAATAAGGCAGGCATGTTGGCATCGTGCTGTGGGGTTTCCAACTCTGGAAGTTACATCAGAATCCCACCCAGTTAAAAGTTCATGATCTTGTCCCCACACCCACAATCCATCACATGGTCCAATCTTCTTCTTCCATGCTAGCACCTAGGCCCAACTGCTTCCGATCAGGTGCAAAGGTTTGGGAGACAAAAGATGACTTTGAGCTTCTAGGAAGGAATTTTTTATTTTGAAAACAACACATTCTACCCCTTGCTAAACACCCCACTTAATAAGAGTGTGGCAGGCCAAAGATTCTTAAAGGAACCGCTGCAGGCCAGACAATGTCCATTTCTTGGCTAATGGAGACAGTATTGTTCAAAGACATTGTCCATGATCATGTGGCCAACATGACTATATGCCAAAAATGCATGGAATGCTGTTGCCTTCCTAACAAAGTACGCAGTTTCCCGGAAAATAAGACTTCCCTGGATAATCGGGCTTTTGAGTGCATGCGCCAAAAAAAGCCCTCCCCGAAAATAAGCCCTCCCTGAAAATAAACACATGCGCAGCTGGTCCTCGCCATTTCCTCTGGTTGGTTGCCATGCAAACAACACGAGGTGAGGTGAGACTGGAGCGGGGGAAGGGGTTGGATATGCCCCATGCACTCCACACACCCTTACCTAACAGCCGCTTCCGCAACCCTAGCCCCCGCGCTCCTTCTGTCACACTAATGGCTGCTGCTAAAAGAGCGGCAGGCCCAGCGACATGCAACACAGCCATGAGGTGTCCATGCTCGTCACCTCCTGCACCTCAAAAATAATAAGACCTCTCCAAAAATAAGGCCAAGCATTTATTTTTTTGGGGGGGGGGTGATTCAAAAGAAAATAAGACCCTGTATTATTTTGGGGGAAACACAGTAGTACCTCTTAATCTACTCACATTTGCATGCTTTCGAAATGCTAGATGGATAGGAGTTGGGGCAGGAACGGAAGCTCACTCCATCGCACAGCACTCAAACCAGGTTGTTGGCTTTTCTGCTGACAAGCTCAGCCTGTTTAACTGCTGAGCTATCATGTGTCCCACCTCCTCCCGTGACAGAAGTGGGTTCCTACCAGTTCAGCCTGGTTCAGCCAAGTAAGTAGTAACTTGGGCGGACATGTGCCCGAACCAGTTCTATGCTCCCCCCCCCCTTTTCTAATGTTGTGCACATGCACAGACCTTTTCTGGTGGAAATGCGCATGCACACTGAACATGCACACAAATTATTTTTGCACACAAAAAGAACATTTTTTAAAAAGTTATAATGTGGAGCCATGGAGAAAGACCTTGCATATACTGGAGATCAACGGTAGCACATATAGGAATCCAGATCAGCGCTATTCTGTGTTCCAGTCCTCGTGTTTCTTAAGAATGCACCGTAGAACTTTCAAATAAATAAATAAAAATCAGCTTATAAAACCAACAATTCTGACAGGCAGTGGTTTTACTACAGGAATCTTCACTGAGATAGTGCAGACAGTTTGATCTTGGTGAGATAATCTGTTCTGCTTATTTTACTGTTTTCTAAGGCCATGGATTAGGAGAGCATGGATTGCACAAAGATTTAGCTGTGGATTTTTCCCACAGTAGTCTTCCATCTCTGTCCTCACATAGGATTTCGGCATTTAGCAACTGGGTGAGCGTCAACGCACACAAATAAAATCCATTGGATTTTTGTCTGTGACCTCATTGGAAATTGAGCTAGATTTTCTACCAGAGAAACATGTCATTAGCTTGCTCTGGCCTTCACTGGAAGCTGTAAACCTTTTTAAAATGCCACATGGTTACCCCAGCATATGGAACATCTGGAGGACATTACTAATTCTGACTAACTTGCTAATGATGGGAATAATCCAGGAGTTAAGTGTAGGAATTGGGAAATCTGGAAGTCACATTTACCTCAGTGACAAATTAACTCCATAGCTTAAGGGGAAAAGAGCCTTCTGCAATTTTTCTCTCCCAGATCTTCAGAAGGAGGAACTGAAACTGATCTCATGCTATTAGGCTTGGTAGATATGAAAAACTCTAGATTGTTCCTTTCTGATACTCTTTAAAGAAATTCCCTTACAGTTTACAGGAAGTCCTCGACTTACAACAGTTCATTTACTGACCACTCAAAGTTCCAACTTATGAGCATTTTTCACACTCGTGACAGTTGCAACATCTCCGTAGTCACGTGGTCAAAATTCAGATGCCTGGCAACTGACGCGTATTTATGACGGTTGCAGTGGCCTGGGGGGTCACGTGATCCCCTTTTGCGACCTCCTGACAAGCAAAGACAATGGGGAAGGCAGATTCACTTAACAACCATGTGGCTCGCTTAACAATGGCAGCGATTCACATAACAACAATGGCAAGGAAGATTGTAAAATGGAGTAGAACTCACTTACCCACTGTCTTGCTTAACAACATAAAATTTGGGCTCAGTTGTGATCGGAAGGTGGGGGTAGGGTGGGATGAAGTCAGATATATTTGACCCGGTTCTGCTGATGTCAGCTTTTCTCTTGATTTTTTTTCCCCAGCACTCCTGTTTCAATTGCATTTCTCTTTACGCAAAGGAAATTAAATTCACATCAGCATTAATGAGAGTTAAAATGATCCTGAAAATTATAATGTGGGATGAGGGAGTTTCATCAGCAAATTGATGCAGAGTAAATAGGAGGAGGAAGGAATATTATTCAGGATGCTTGCTGCCTTGTTTATAAAAATAATAAAGCTGGGATAAAAACATGTTTTAGAAAACCTGCCCAAAGGTTTGGGCTATTACATTCTGTCATCTTTCTTTCAGTGCAATATTGCCCATCTGTGTCTCACTCTTACCTGTTTCTCGTAGTTTTTCAAGCCATCTGTTTTCCAGTTATTTTGCTTCTAAGCATTTGTAAACGGAAGCTCCCTTTTCCCCCATCCCTTCCTCCAAAATTGATTCTTCAAACAAAAGTCCGGGCAGGATATTTAGGAGGAGAAATGAGTTGTGAATTGTGCTTGCAATTTTATGTTTCTCTGATGTGAAGATGACCTTCTATGGAGTGGAGCATAAGTGTGACATCAGTGGGAGAATGTCATGCAGTATTATTCATGCCCTATTTCCTTGAATGAATTAGAATGAAACACGGTAAAGGACCTAGGTTTCTGCTCATAAGCTGTATTTTGTTTTGCAAATAAAACACAAAGCGATCTGGAACATTATCAAAAAAACAGGGGGGAAGATATTTCCATGGTTTGTTTTAGTTTTGGGAGTTGGAGCAGAAAAAAGACAGACATGATAGATAGATAGATAGATAGATAGATAGATAGATAGATAGATAGATAGATAGATAGATAGATAGATAGATAGATGAATGGATAGATGGATGGATGGATGGAGACAGACAGACAGACAGACGGACAGACAGACAGACAGACAGACAGACAGGAACTCATCAAATTTGCAGATGACACTAAGCTGGCAGGAATAGCCAATATCCCAGAAAATAGGTTTAAGATCCAGAAGGATCTTGGCAGACCCTGAACACTGGGCCCTATCTAAAAAAAATGAAATTCAACATAGAGAAAATATAGTTTTACACTTAGGCAAGAAAAACAGTACAGTACAGTACAGATTAGGTGAAACTTGGCTTCAAATCCATAAATCTTTTCTTTTCATTTCTTTTTTTCTTTCAGCAAAAAAATCCCATATAAGGTTTCCAATTTTTTTCCAAAAGTTTTTGTGGGGGTTTTGTGTGTGTGTGTGTGTGACCAAAACAGGTCGGTTTTGTCATTCCAGCTCGTTCTGACGTTTTTACAATCCATTCCTCCACTGTGGGAATTTCGGTATTCACGCATCACACATACAATAAACTTGGGGAGCGGGGGGGGGGAATACATTTGATCCATTTCATAAGGGTAGCAACTGAACCACTTGTAGACATCAATCCTCAAGAATTCTCGCTTGTGATGTAAAACAGGATTGCATATTAAAAATTGCAAATACTGAGTCAGAGCCCACTGACATTAGCAAACTTTCATTTGCATAATTATTTTTTTTCTTTCTCTGCCTACGCCTTCTACTCTCCTCTCCTTTCTTTAATTCAGCTGCAATAGGGCCCTTAACACCAGGGAGCCGCAATTTGACTTTTTTTAACCTCATTTTGCTAATGCTCCTGCACAACTCTCTGAAATCTTTTGCAAAGAACTGAGAACTGGAGGGAGGGGGTTTAAAGTATAGGTATCTACAATGGATGTAGTGGCTCGGTGGCTAAGACGCAAAGCTTGTCGATCAGAAAGGTTGGCAGTTTGGTGGTTCGAATCCCTAGCGCCGCGTAACAGAGTGAGCTCCCATTAGTTGTTCCAGATTCTGCCAACTTAGCAGTTTGAAAGCACGTAAAAAATGCAAGTAGATAAATAGGGACCATCTTTGGTGGGAAGATAACAGCGCTCCGTGCCCCTTCGGCGTTGAGTAGTCGTTGTTATTGTTGTTGTTGTTGTTGTTATTATTATTATTATTATTATTATTATTATTATTATTATACAATTGTATCACAGCGGCCAGTTGTTTCGCCGGATTTGGCATTGGTTACTAGTCGGGCCCCACCCAGGGGCCTAGGACGTCGTAACGTATTTTCGTAATATGCGTGCAGATCCAAGCAGTGCGGCTTTTTGCATTTGACTGATGTTGATTTTGTCAATTTTTAACTGTTTTAAATGTAATTCCAGTGCTTTTGGAATAGCACCCAGTGTGCCAATTACCACTGGAATTATCACTGCTGGTTTGTGCCATAGTCGTTGAATTTCGATTTTTAAGTCCTGGTATCTTGCGATTTTTTCATGTTCCTTCTCGGCGACCCTGCTATCACCTGGTATTGCGATGTCTATGATTGTGACCTTATTTATTATTATTATTATTATTATTATTATTATTATTATTATTATTATTATTATGTATTTGTCTTGTATGCCGCCCACTCCCGGAGGACTCCGGGCGGCTCACAAAAGACAAGGGAAAGGGGGGAATGAGACAAAGACAACATATTAAAAACAAAACCAACATTCACAATTTCTGTGGAGGTAGATGCTTCTCAGCTCCCCCCAGCCTGCTGGAACAGCCAGGACTTGGTGGCTTTGCGGAAGGCCGGGAGGGTAGTAAGGGTCTGGATCTCAACAGGGAGCTCGTTCCAAAGGGCCGGAGCTGCAACAGAGAAGGCCTTCCCCCGGGGAGTGGCCAGCCGACATTGGCTGGCAGATGGAATCCGGAGGAGACCTAACCTGTGCGATCTAATTGGTCTGAGAGAGGTAATCGGCAGGAGGCGGTCTCTCAGGTACCCAGGTCCGATGCCAGCCACATGACCATGGAGACGTCTTCACACAGCACTGGCTCTTTTGCTTTGAAATGGAAATGAGCACCACCCCCTAGAGTCGGGAATGATTAGCACATATGTGCAAGGGGAACCTTTATCTTTACCTATAGCTATCTATGGAGATTCTCAGTCATCCAGGACATAGTTGACCCGAAGGTGTTTTTTTTTAAAGAGGCAACTTTCTTTCAAGAAATTGTAGTTGCCTCTTGAAAAAAGCACCTTTGGTACAATACAGGTAGTTCTTGACTTAAAACTGCATCCAGTTTTGGCCACCACAATGTAAAAGTGATGTTAAGACTCTAGAAAGAGTGCAGAGAAAAAGAGCAACGAAGATGATTAGGGGACTGGAGGCTAAAACATATGAAGAACAGCTGCAGGAACTGGTATGTCTAGTTGAATGACACAATTCTTTAAATTTTCCTTTTAAAAACTAGCAGTGTCCATTATTTTAATGTGATCTTTATCAGCATTTATGTCATCCTGAATTTTAACCAGCGTAGCTTTGACCCCACAAGGGCTGATCAATTTGAAGAAATGTCTTAGCAATGAACTAGAGATAAATGAATGGTTTCTTTAAAGGGTAGTTCTTAAAAAGATAATTTGGAAGAATGTAACATAATCCATTTGTATCTGTCCTTCAATTAATCCAGAAAGAATGATGAGATACAAGTTCCAAAGTTTTAGTTTTGTTCAGCATGTAAGTGCATCCATCCTATTTATCACACAACTGATTGATTTTAATTTCTGAAGCTTTCCTGAGTGTAACAGCTGGTATTTTTCGTCATGAAATATTCTCAGCATTATTTTTCCTGAAGACATAAATACGTTTTGAAATTATTCAGCTGTAAAGTGATTAATAACTTTCAAACTAGAGTTTTCTTCACAAATAATAAATAAGAAAATGAATTCTCTTGGGAAATTATCAGCTTATTCGTGTGTGTGTGCGTTTGTGTGTGTGTTCAGCATTTCCTGTTTTTTTTTAAAAAAAGAGAAAGAGAAGAATTACTTCTTAAGGGAACCTGGTACCTCACTTCACAAAATTGAAAGGAAATAAAGGGAATAGGGGACTGGAGGCTTAAACATATGAAGAACAGGTGCAGGAACTGAGTTCTCCAGTCTAATGAAGAGAAGTGACATCAGTCTTCCAATATACTGAGCGACTGTCACAAAGAGGAGAGAGTCAACCTATTTTCCAAAGCAGTTGATGAAAGAAATATGTACTAGTCATTCCTGACTCTAGTGGGCAGTGCTCATCTCCGTTTTAAAGCTGAAGAGCCAGTGCTGTCTCAAGACGTTCTCCGTGGTCATGTGGCCGGCATGACTAAATGCCAAAGGCGCACGGAACACTATGTATTTTCCCACCAAAGGTGGTTCCTATTTTTCTACTTGCATTCTTTACATGCTTTCGAACTGCTAGGTTGGCAGAAGCTGGGACATTAATGGGAGCTCACTCCATTACATGGCACTAGGGATTCAAACCGCTGAGCTGCCAACCTTTCTGATCAACAAGCATGTATTTGAACAGATATCCCAGAGGTAAATGCTGATCCTATGAACCATAGTTTAGGATGTGGCATGTAGGAACCAATATTAGAACCTCCTTATGCCAACCTTTCAACAGAGTGTGTTGATAAGCGCCTGCTATTTGTTTAACTGCGGCTTTATTCTGGCTTTTCATTCAAGAAATGTTTAACTTCACTTAGCCAGCATTGCAGGAAAAAAAAAAGAGCAACTTTTCCACCTGATAAAAGGAAAAGCCAACTAAGCTGTGATGTTGCACATACATGCTACACAAATATTTTCACACAGTTTCAATCCTCAGTTGCTTTGCATCCTTTCTTATTTTTGAATAGTGGGGAAAAAATGTCAAGAGGTACCTTTACTAGGCAAATTAGTAAAAACTGACCCAGCTTTTAATTTTCCATGACCTTTTCACGAAGAAAGATACTTAAAAGACCAAGAAAATACCGTGATAGGGGGTTGTTGTTTAACCTTTAATTACACAGGTTAAAGCAGGAGGAACGCAAGAGTTTTATTTATCCAAGTACTTTGGTTTTAGCTTTCTTGCAGGAGCTCACAGTAGCAGACGTATATTTTGTCCTTGAGTTTTCCCCACAACAATAACCTCATTGAAAGATGGGTAGGGCTAGGAGATCCAGATTCATGCACTGAGCTTCTAAGGTTGAGGGAGTACTAGAATTTGAGCCTACTCAATGTCAGTTGACTTCCAACATGTACATCTTTTTTTAAAAAACAGTTTATTTATATATGTTCTCTTTATGTGCATAAGTGCTCTTGTGAACAGTATATTGTCCGGCTCAATTTGCTTACATAATAGTACTTTTCCAGTTCCTAATTCCTACCTCTATTATTCAACCCTTGATAAAAGATGTCCCATGTTTGAAAATATTCTGTATCTTCTTTTTCTTTTTTCTTTAATATCAATCTGTCCATTTCTGCACAGACTAGTATTTTCCTAATTACATCTTCTTCAGTAGGTGTTTCTTCATTTTTCCAGGGCTGTGCAAATACAATTCTTGCTGCTGTCAAAACATACAATATTAAACATATATTCCCTTAATCATACTTTTCTGGTGCTATACCTAACAAAAATATTTCTGGCTTATTATCCATATGCTGCTTTAATAATTTTTCTAACCATATATGTATTATTGTCCATTTTTGTTTTTTTTTTGCTTTTGCACATGTCCACCACATGTGATAATATGTGCCGAGTATCTGATTACATTTCCAACATTAGGCACACATCAACATGTACATTTTTAAACAATCTACTTCTACCTACATATCTCCTTCGATCTAAAGCAGTGTTTCTCAACCTTGGCAACTTGAAGATGTCCGGACTTCAACTCCCAGAATTCCCCAGCTAGCGAATGCATTCACTGGCTGGGGAATTCTGGGAGTTGAAGTCCGGACATCTTCAAGTTGCCAAGGTTGAGAAACACTGATCTAAAGGGTCTCCAGCTTGAGCAGGGGGTTGGACTAGAAGACCTCCAAGGTCCCTTCCAGTCCTATTATTCTATCACATGTTGCACGCCCCCTTGTCCTACATATCTGTATATCTCTATACAGATAGTCCTCGATTTACAAATGCTACAACTGAGCCCAAAATTTCTGTTGTTAAGTGAGACATTTGTTAAGTGAGCGTTGCCCTGTTTTATGACATTTATTCCACATTTCTTAAGTGAATCACTGCAGTTGGTAAGTTAGTAGCACGGTTGTTAAGTGAATCTGGCTTCCCCATTGATTTTGCTTGCCAAAGGTCATCACAGGACCCCACAGGGACACTGCAACAGTCATAAATATGAACCATTTGTCAAGCATCCAGATGTAAATCACGTGACCATGGGGTTGCTGTGTTGGTCATAAGTTTGGAAAAATTGTAATAACTTACTTTTTTCAGTGCCGTGGTATCTTTGAGCAATCATTAAATGAACTGTTGTAAGTTGAGGACTACCTATATTTTGTTTCACATTTTGTTTTGTAAGAATAAGATATCATAACAGAGCCTTTTTTTTTAATAGTTTCATTTTTCAAAAATACAGTATATTTCTCAGATTTTTCAGGTTGAAATGCCTAGCAATGCCACATCCCCACCCAAAGTTGTGCAATTTTAGCAATGTGTTTTTGCTTGATGCAGTTGAGACAAATTATTTTCATTCACACTGCAATGTTGGCTGATGCTGATGACCATTCAAATATGTACAGATTAATGCTATTCTGGGATTAAACAAGGTCTCTGCACAAAAACAGTCAGGAACAGAAAACGTACTCATTTATTCAGCCAAGGTTTGCAAAAGCATTAACAGACATGGCCTAGATCTTGTTGTGAAATAGTCAATAATTATTTGATGGCAAGGCCTCGATCAATATTTCTCAACCATGGCAGCTTTAAAATGGATGGACTTCAATTCCCAGAACTGAAGTCATTGTAGCTGGCGGAGGAATCCTGGGTATTTATTTATAGGGAGGAAATGTCCGGACTAAACATAATTTCTAACGTTCGGTTTTTCCCCTTACCAGAGGGACCCCCCCCCCTTTGTGGAGTACTGTGAAATCATTACCATGGCAACTCCATTGCACTGTACAGTAGAAGCCATTTTATGGCAGTACAGTAGAAGCCATTTTAAGGCACAACAGGATGTATCTTAACAGAATGCATACCCTGAGAGGTGTCTTATCATCACAGTATTGCTTTCCAGGGAGTAAATCATCTGTGTACAAAGTTTGGTTGAAATTGCTCGAGTTACATTTTGTTGTATTTGTGCTGATAAATAAATAAAGGGAGACTAGTATAGATCTATTTCAAGCTATTTAGCTCTCATCAGCTAGCCATAACCTTACTGGGATTTGAACCTGGGCTATATTACATACTAGGAACAAAAAGGCAACAGTAAAAATATTGGGTTTCTGCCTGGATGGTCTCTTGTGACGAGCCGAAGAACAGAGAATGGAAGTAGTGATCTTCCTCCCATATTTGGGCATACCAGGGGTTGTAAAAATCTAATAGATACCTTTCACCCTGGCTTCGCTGATAACGGATAAGAGCCTGTGGCCTAATGGCTAAGATGTCTGCCTAGTATGTAATATAGCCCAGGTTCAAATCCCAGTAAGGGTATGGCTAGCTGATGAGAGCTAAATAGCTTGAAATAGATCTATACTAGTCTCCCTTTATTTATCAGCACAAATATAACAAATGTAACAAAAAGGCAACAGTAAAAAAAATATTGGGTTTCTGTCTGGTGGTCTCTTGTGACGAGCCAAAGGACCGAGAATGGAAGTAGTAATCTTCCTCCCATATTTGGGCATACCAGGGGTTGTGACTTTAAATATATACATACATACATACATACATACATACATACATACATACATACATACATACATATTTTGTGTGTGTGTGTGTGTGTGTGCGCGCGTGCCCACATAGAGAGACATATATATGATAGATGATAGATAGATAGATAGATAGATAGATAGATAGATAGATAGATAGATAGATAGATAGATAGATAGATGTAGATGGTAAGTTACTAAATTTAGGAAAGGTTTCATTTTACCTATTTTTTAGAATCATCTCAATACCATGCAGTGAACTGAGGTGATGCTCAAAGCAATATTTTGCATGAACCTTTAAAAATGTAATGGTCCCCCAAAACCAGGGTGTACATCATCTAAACCAGAGGTGGGGGAACGATGGCCCTTTTATGACTTGTGGACCTCAACTCCCAGAATTCCTGAGCCAGCCATGAGGGCTCAGGGATTCTGGGAATTAAAGTCCACAAGTCATAAAGTGGCCATTGTTCTCCACCATCTGCTCAAAAGAATCTTGAAGTTGGTTGTTTCCATTACTGGTTAAACGTGTGGGAAATTGAGGAGGGGGCAGAGGAGACGTATAAAGAGATTAGAAAGTATGCATTACTACATACCCATGCAGAAGGCATTTGTGGATATGTGTGAGAAAGTCCAGAGTTCCTAATGAGTAATGTCTTTTTCAAGTAAAGCTTGACTTTGGTTGTTTTCTCGGTAATATTTTAGAACTGCAGCCATTTTCCAGGATGTTTTCAACTTCCCAGTCTAGCCTGAAGCTTTGGCATTTCTTCATGTTTCCCATCCAATTACTAACTAGGTCCAACTGTGTTTACATTTTCCAAATCAACCAAGGTTAGCTAAATTCTCCCACTAGCTGAACAGAGCTTGGAATACGTCTCCGTTAGAAATGAGCTAATTCAAAGCACAAATTAGTCCTTTTAAGATGAATCCGCTCGACATAAAGCAAAGAGAACTTCTCTTATTTCTCTACATAAGGGTGTGTGGGCTTCATGGATATGTTTTAATGTAAACTCGTCCTGTGTCAAATGCCTTGATTTTGCAACAAAACCATTAATTTCTATCAGATGGAAGACAGGTCCCGTTGCCATCATTCGGGTTTGGCTTCCTGACAATATTACAAAGCCAAGGAAATCTAGCTGTGTGCAGACGTCTGATGTAGAAGCTGAAGGCAAACATTTCATCCTTAAGCAACTCCTTCTCTCCTCAAATAAACCAGCCCGGGGTTTGAGGCATATTAACGGCCAAATTGGATGTCTTCAGGCTCTGCTTAAATATCCCCCAAATCTGTAAAAAAAGAAGAAGAAGAGGAAGAAGAAGAAGAAGAAGAAGAAGAAGAAGAAGAAGAAGAAGAAGAAGAAGAAGAAGAAGAAGAACCACCAAAGTTTTGGTCCTGCACACTGCCATGATGATGTCAACTGTAGCCATTGGCCATGAAATGATGTCATCCCTGACCCATAGGGATGATCCACAATTGCTGTATAGTGTAAGGGTGTCAAATTCAATTTCATTCAGGGCCGCATCAGGGTTGTGTTTGGTCTTGGGGCGGGGGGGAGGTCAGCATGGCCAGGATGGGTGCGGCCAAGGGGTAGGTTGCTCCCAGCATTACTGCTGGTTCAGTGTGTGTATTTGCACAAAAATAGGTCTGCACGTG
Organism: Thamnophis sirtalis; assembly: GCF_051295495.1. Classification (NCBI taxonomy): domain Eukaryota; kingdom Metazoa; phylum Chordata; class Lepidosauria; order Squamata; family Natricidae; genus Thamnophis; species Thamnophis sirtalis. The sequence goes on from NW_028261389.1 coordinate 10,781,283, forward strand.
CACAAAACATTTAAAAAAATTAAATTTGTGCAATTACATTTCTTCTGTGCATGCACAGAACCGAAAATAAAGATGGCGGCCCCATAGGAGAACCAGTTTCAGCGACTCAGGCCACCAAATTACTACCGGTTCAGCTAAACCAGTCCGAACTGGTAGGAACCCACCTCTGGTGTGGCCAGCTCGACGTCACTTGTGTTGGGGGTGCCTGTGGTGGCCCGAGTGCTCTGCCAGAGAAAACAGGCTCCCGGGCACCATTTTTGGCTGCAATGGCTTCCTTCAACCCTCTGCCAGTGAAAATGGAACTCCGTTTTCACTGGCAGAGACCCTGTGGCAGAGATCATATTCAGCAGGTTCTGACCACTTCTGGAGAACTGGTAGAGGAAATTTTGAGTAGTTGGTAAATACCACCTCTGACTGGCCCCGCCCCCATCTATTCTCTGCCCCCCCAAGTCCCAGCTGATTGGGAGCAAATGGGGATTTTGCAGCAATCTTCCCCTGCCCCGCCCACCAGGCCACACCACACCCACCAAGCCATGCCTACAAAACCAATAGTAAAAAAAAAATGAATCCCACCACTGTCCTGCGGGCTAGTCCTTTGTTGTTTCCAGGGTGGCTCTGCAGGACAAGTCTAAGCACACTGCAGGCCAGATCTGGCCCCTGGGCCTTGAGTTTGATAACCCCTGGTATAGTGGAAAGAGAGCAGTGATGGGTGAATGTTACAAATTTGTCCTAGACTGTATCAACCTTTCTCTCTTATTGCTGGAGGAAGGGGCAGAAAAATTACCAAAAGGAGATATTCTTGGGGCTTTCTTTTGTGTTTATGATTGTTTGGGAGGTGTTTATTTCATTTATTGATACAGTTTTTTATTAGTTTATAATATAAAATACAAAAATGCAAAAACGAATAGTAGGAAACAAAAGGAAGGGGAAGAGAGAAGCGTAGCAAAGAAGAGGGAAAAGAAAAAAAAGACATTGACTTCTGACTCCCTCTGGTGCAGTGGAATAAGACAGCAACATCAAACCTCAACTTTTTACTTTCTCCTAATAGTATAAACTAGCTATTTCTACAACAACCAATCTATCTAATCCTCAAAGGACACGTGTTACCCCTCTGCTCTGTGAGCTGCACTGTTTGCTCCCAATTCAAGGTGGCAGTTTTGACTTTTCAAGGTCCTACATGACATCAGACTGGGTTATCTGAGGGACTTCCTCCCCTCAATTACCGTATTTTTGGAGTATAAGGCGCACCAAGGTTTTGAAGAGGCAAAATTAAAAAAAAATAGGTAGGTAGAGGGATAGAGAGGGAGAGAAAGAGAGAGAAATACAGTAGGTAAGTAGGGTGAGAGAGAGAGTAGTTAGGTAGGTAAGTAAATAAAGGGATAGAGAGAGAAAGTGGGGGAGGGAGAGAAATACAGTAGGTAGGTAGGGAGAGAGAGAGTGAGCGTAGGTAGGTAAGGTAGAGGGATAGAGAGAAATAGAAAGAGATAGAGAAATACAGTAGATAAGTAGGAAGAGAGAGAGAGTAGGTAGGTTGGTAGGTAGAGGGATAGAGAGGGAGAAATACAGTAGGTAGGTAGGGAGAGAGTGAGTGAGTGTAGGTAGGTAAGGTAGAGGGATAGAGAGAAATAGAAAGAAATAGAGAAATACAATAGATAGGTAGGAAGAGAGAGAGAGAGAGAGTAGGTAGGTTGGTAGGGAGAGGGATAGAGAAAGAGAAGGAGAAATACAATAGGTAGGTAGAGAGAGAGAGTAGATAGGTAGGTACATGTTTCCAGGTGTATTTATCCATGTGCTGGAGAAGGAAATCGCTGACAATCTGCAGCACCTAAGACTTTGGTTCTGCTGGCACAGCACATGATCAATGTAATTCTCATCAATCAATTAAAGAGCTTTCCAAAAGGAAAAAAAAAGTTTTTGCACTCTGCAAACCTCCCCAAAACACCTTTTTTTTTAAAGGCATGAATAGCCTTGGGAGGGGGGCTTGAAAAGTGCTGGGGGGGGGGGGCAAAACGTGCAAAAAACAGCCCATTTTTCGCAAAAATGGGCCTGTTTTTTGTAAAAAAAAAATTCATGCATAGCCTTATGGAGGTTTATAGAGTGCTGCTGGGGGTTGGGGGGCAAAAATGGCCCATTTTATGCTCATTTCTGCCCTCCCAAGCCCCCAGCATGGCCATTTTGGTGAAGGGGGTGGGGCTTTGGGAGGCAAAAAATGCTGTATTCAATGTATGAGATGCACCCAGATTTTCAGCCTCGTTTTTGAAGGAAAAAGATGTGTCTTATAGTCCAGAAAATATGGTATATCTCTGTTTTCCATTAGGTCCTGTATGGTTGAGGCATGATAGGGGTCCCATATGTGAAAGACTCCCATCTGACAGGACCTGGCAGGGGACAGGCCTTTTCTGCTGTTGCCTCTGGAACATCATCCCATGTTTTAGTGTTTATCATTTTCAATTTACCATTCTGAGTTGGACATCCGTGTGTGTGTGTGTGTGTCTGTGTGTGTGTATTGCATTTTTGCTGATAAATAAATGAAGGGAGACTAATACAGATCTATTTCAAGCTCGTTACCTCTCATCAGATAGCCATACCCTTAGCTGGGATTCAAACTTGGGCTGTTTTTTACATATTAGGCCGTTATATTAACCTCTAAGCCATAAGCTTTCCTGCCTTATCAGCTGAGGCAGGGGAATGATTAAATGTTTTTTCTTTGTCAAAGCACCTGGTATGCCCAAATATGGGAGGAAAGCAGCAAGCTCCCTCCCATATTTAGGCATACTAGGTGCTTTGACAAAAGAAAAAACACTTAATGTGTGTGTGGGTGCGCGTGTGCATGCACTCGTACACACACACACACACAGAGAGTAAATTAATAAATAACCTAAAACGATATAGGTTTACCCATTTTTTGTGTCTGTACCCCCAAAATCAACTTTGGTGAGATGGATGACTATACAGGTAACCCTCAAATTACAACAGTTCACTTAGCAACATTTCAATGTTATGATTCCCTCCCCCCCCCAAAAAAAGTATCAGCTGGCCAGCAGGAGGCACGCGCGCATGCGTGGTGGAGCTGAGCTGGGGCGATGGCTCGCGTGCCCGCAGAGAGGGCTCATGTGCCACCTGTGCCACCTATGCCCTAGGTTCCCCATCATGATCATAGGATGATGGTTGTGAGAAAAACTGGAAGAAAGCGAGTTGTGTGCAAAGCCTTCAACTCCTAGGAAAAAAGGTGGGAATACACACCTAACAGGTATTGTTTTAAATATTTAAAAGTAGTTGAAGTAAACCAAAATTCCTATAAAGAGCCCAGGAAGATTTCTCCAGGCACAATGGTGTCCATGTGGACTTCATTGGGAAAGCAGGCCCAATCAGTAAAACACAGTTACTCCATACAGATGTCCTGGGACGCTTGGTTTCATACCAGCATAGTTTTCATAACAGAGGAAAAAAAACAGGAAAGTGGAATAGGATGTGTGGGCACACAGTTTATTTGGCAATCATTTGCAAAATGATCTCTTTTAAATGAAAAGTTTACACAAAATAATGGAAAGTACGATTCATAACCTATGTTGATTTTATAAATATGTGTGGCTGCATGTGATCTACCAGGAAGTGTAAACCAAGGAAGTGTGACTAGATAATACTTTAATTGTGCGTAGCATAATTCACTTAACTTTTATGTGTAATAACAACAAGGAGGGAAGTCGAGAAGGTTCCGATGTGGCAGAATGAAGGCTATTCTCCTAATAAAAGTATAGAATCGTTTGCACTCTGTCTAATTACACCTGTAAACTGAGAACACTGCTATTTTAAGTTCATTTTTATGATGCTGTTAACAAGCATCTCCATGCATAACCATCGCAACCATTTTCTTTATGGAGAAAGGAGCCACTTAATAAATCAAAAGAGAACGCTATCAGCTAGGTTGACTATATCTGAACTTTCTAAAAGGGGTTTGTTTTGATGGTGCATCAAGGAAATATTTAGTTATCTTGCTTTTCCTTCAAATGGCTTTCATGGGAGCTTGTCATATCTTATTCTTTCTCTCTCTCTTATTCATCTATCTATTGTCTCTGTATCTGTCTATTATTCCTACCTACCTGTTTGCCTGCCTGCCTGCCTGCCTGCCTGCCTGTCTGTCTCTATCTATCTGTCTGTGTCTGTCTGTCTATCTATCTGCATCTATCTATCTATCTATCTATCTATCTATCTATCTATCTATCTATCTATCTATCTATCTATCTATCATCTATCTATCTATCTATCTATCTATCTATCTATCTATCTATCTATCTATCTATCTATCTATCTATCTACCTACCTACCCACCCACCCACCCACCCACCCACCCACCCACCCACCCACCCATCCATCCATCCATCCATCCATCCATCCATCTATCTGTTGTGGCCCACCAGTGGAGCTGATGGCGGAGTCAGACAGTGAGGAGGTTGGGGAGGAACATGGGCCAGTCCTGGAATCTGGGGAAGGCTCTGATGAAGGCTCTGCGTCAGAGGTAGAGATGGGGCCAGGGCCATCTGACTGTTATCACTTATGAGTTGGACATTAGTGGGGCAGAAGAACAGCCACACCTGCCAGACGAAGGGAACAGCTAAGGAACAAGAGTCGACTCAGGAGTAAAGGCACAGGTGGAAGGTGAATGACCCCTCCCATAGGGAATAAAGAGGAGCGAAAGGGGAGGGGAGTTTGCAGGAGACAATTAGTTCAATTCATTAGATCTGTTCCTGACTTCTTGCCAAGTATTGTCTGCTACAGCATAGTGTTTGGAAGATATTGGCCTGGCAGTTCTCCAAGCCTGATAAAGGTCTGTAGTTGTGAAATCTCTTGAAATACTGTTGGACCGGACTTTGCTGGAGAGGAGGTCAGAACAATATCTATCTATCTATCTATCTATCTATCTATCTATCTATCTATCTATCTATCTATCTATCTATCTATCTATCATCTACCTATCATCTATTATTTCTCTCCTATCAATCTTTTACTGTTTCTAAGTCTATGTCTATTGTCTGTCTGTCTGTCTGTCTGTCTGTCTATCTATCTATCTATCTATCTATCTATCTATCTATCTATCTATCTATCTATTTATCTATCTATTATCTGTCTGTCTGTCTGTCTACCTATCTATCTGTCATTTATCATCTATCTATTCATTCATCGAATTCTGACCCCTATAAATATTTCTCAACTCAACAGATTCTTCTTCTTTACACCTGTACGTTAGAGCTGGTTTAATATAGTTTTTTCTCATTGTAGGCCAGAGATGGGATTTATGTATGTCTCTCTCCCATCCTATCAGCTCCTCCCTCCCTTTGCTATTACTAATCTGGCAAAGTAATTTCTAACTAACTAGCTATGTGATTATTAAGAGGCAAACTACGGTATATTATGCACTTGAGAACAGGAAGCATTTTCCATTTTTCTTTTCGTAGGGAGAAAAGTTTTTTTAAACAGTATGAAGTATATTTCAGTTCTAATTTTTACATTACTGTTCTTATATGCAGCTAATTAGGGTCATGGAGAAAATCTATGCGGTGGGATGGCACATAATTAATCACATTTGGAGGACTGACATCAATTCCAGAGACATGGTTAAAAAGAGCTCTAGGCTGAAAACATAAAACGGGGTGTCCAGGATTGTAGGAAGCCCCAGTCAGTAGTTGCTCACCTCTGCTCTACATACAGATTATTTATGAGAAGCCCTATGACTTACCGCTTTGTTGTTTGTATGTACACTGAGAGTTTATGTACCGGAGAAAAATCCCTTGTATGTCTAATTAAACTTGCCCAATCAAACTTGCCCAATCAAGACTATTCCTAGTAAGAACCCAAATATGGGCCCTTCCAACTGACTTATTCCATGATTCTAAAAGTTACCTCAACTTACAATCAATGGCTAGCCAGTTGATTAAGAAGCACTGTAGATGATTAGTTACAGAATAAGAAGTAGACAGCTTAATCTAAAAACCAATATCACTGTAATACTGGATTAATCCCCAGATCTAGAAGTATTTGTATTGAAAATAGCTCAGCCTGTTTAACTGGAAGGGAAAGCTGCAGAGGCCGAAGATCAGGAAGACAATGGAAATTCACACCAAACAGAACAAAGGTCAATTGTTGCATAATTGTCTTGAAGTCACATTGTAAAACTTGCTGTCCTACAAAGGGAACGGAAAAGGCTTAATAACTTGCATGAATGAGGTACTTTTATGGAATTCCTTTTCTGACCAGTGACATAAAGTTTCCAGCAACATATTTCTGAATGTAAATCTATTCTAGAGGGAATATTCCAATAACTACTAAATGTATGTTTAACTGTGGAAGATATTCAGAGAAGTTACAAACCAGGAGTTGGCCACCTCTAGAGTTCAGACGAGAAGGAGCAGCAGGGTTGGGTTCCTGCCAGTTCTAACCTCTTCTATAGAAGAGGTTCCACAAATCTACAGTGCCATTTAGAACCGGTTCCAGCTCCCTCCCGCCGCCCGTCCGGACATCATCAAGATGAAGAGCGAGAGGAGGAATTCTGGGAGTTGAAGTCCACAAGTCTTAAAGCTGTCAAGTTTGAACACCCCTGAGGTTTTTTTTCTAAAGGGTTAGGGGTGCAAGGGTCTTGTAACTTGACAGTTTTAAAACTTGCATACTTCAATGCCAGAGTTCCTGAGCCAACATGATTGGAGGAGGAATTCTGGGAGTTGAAGTCCACAAGTCTTAAACCTGTCAAGTTTGAACACCCCTGGGTTTTTTTTCTAAAGGGTTAGAGGTGCAAGTGTCTTGTAACTTGATAGCTTTAAGACTTGCGTGCTTCAAATGCCAGAGTTTCTGAGCCAACATTTTGGTTGCTAAGCAAGAGCGTTGTTAAGTGAGTTTCACCACATTTTACAAGTTGACCATGCCCACCCGGTCACATGGCCGGCAAGCCACTCCCACAAAGCAGGCCACACCTACAGAAGAGGTTCTAAAAATTTTTTAAACCCACCACTGCCTGGCAGTCACTGGGCTTGTTGACTGGAAGGTTGGCATTTCAAGATCCAAGTATCATGTGACATAGTGGGCTTCCATCAGCTGCTGCCAACCTAGCCATGCGAAAACATGCAATCATGAGTAGATAAATAGGTACCTCTTTAGTAGGAAGGTTAAGAGCATTCTACACACTTTGTTTGGCATGTAGTCATGCCAGCCACATGACCAGCGGTGAGATTCCAAATCTGGTGAGATGAGCTGCTGTTTAGCTCAGCTGAGGCGCGGCAATCCACTCTGCCATGCGTATCAGCTGAGCTAAAAAACAAGGGACTATAGGACAGAGAACGGCAGCGGTGGGAGGACGGGACCAACCAGAGGTGGTATTTGCCGGTTCTCTGAACTACTCAAAATTTCTGCTACCAGTTCATGAGAACTGGTCCGAATCGGCTGAATATGACCATGAAAGTGAAATTACAGGGGAACAGACAAAATACAAACCTGAAATCTTTCTACTGGGAATAATCAACGGGAAATATACAAAGAAAATTAAGTACATATTAACACATCTGCTAACTACAGCTAGAAGAGCATTTGCCCAATGCTGGAAACAAAATAATACCCCCCTCGGACGAATTAGTGATAAAAAAAAACTTTGGATTGTGCAGAGGTGGACAAATTAACATTGAAATTAAAAGATAAAGAAGAGTCGGAATATTATGAAATGTGGAACAAATGGCTGCAAAACAGGAACAAAACTAATTAATAAAAACAATATATATATAAATATATATAGAACTGTGAATAAAGTGTGTAAATATAGAAGCGAAATATTATATACATGTACAGGTATGATGACATAACAATGTTGATGTAATGACTGTAAGGTGTTGTAGAAGGGGGAAAAAATCTGTCGGAAAAAAAAAGAAAGTGTCTTTGGACAACCCTGATCCCTCAGCTTAGAAACAGACTTTAACTTTAACTTAATGTTTAATAAATTTATATGCCACCCAATCCCGTAGGACTCCGGGTGGTGCTCAGAGATGAGCACCATCCCTAGAGTGGGATATGATTGGACAGGGGAAATCTTTACCTTCCCTTTTACCAATCTTCAGAGCAAAGTGTTCTATGGGATGTCTACAAAATTGGGAGTCCTCTTTTCTATGTGTAGAAGATCTGGAGCTCTATACCATGTCCAGTTCCTGCTATTTTCACTGTTGCAGGCAGTGATGAAATTCATTTTTTTTTTACGACCGGTTCTGTGGGCGTGGCTTGGTGGGCGTGGTGTGGCTTGGTGGGCGTGGCAGGGGAAGGATACTGCAAAATCTCCATTCCTATCCTACTCTGGGGCCAGCCAGAGGTGGCATTTGCCGGTTCTCCAAACCATTCAAAATTTCTGCTACCAGTTCTCCGAACTACTCAAAATTTCTGCTACCGGTTCTCCAAACCACTCAAAATTTCCGCTGCCGGTTCTCCGAACCACTCAAAATTTCTGCTACCGGTTCTCGGAGCTACTCAAAATTTCCGTTACTAGTTCTCTGAACTACTCAAAATTTCCGCTACTGGTTCTCTGAACTACTCAAAATTTCTGCTACCGGTTCTCCAAACTACTCAAAATTTCCACTACCGGTTCACCAACCTGCTGGATTTGACCCTTGGTTGCAGGGAACATTATGTCACTCAATTTTCTGTGGGTTGTGAATCAATGTGTTTGAGCAGCATAACGGAGCTGATTTGATCAGCGGTGCCAAGCAAGGCCATGAGTCTATTCCCCTGAGTGACCCCAAACAATGTGCCATTGATTAATGCATTGTGACAGGTTTAAATGGAAGCTGCCACATCTATTGGAGGTGGGATTGAAATGTGGGGGAGGGAAAGAGCCCACAGTTTACAGAAATGGAGGGAGGATACCCAGGTCTGGATTTCTTTTTTTTTAAAAAAAGGTTTTTTTAAATTTGTCATATATACATTCACAAATATACAATCTCATAATGGTTATTAATAATTTGTGTTATCTTTTAACATTTATGACAATTTTTCTCCCCCTACAATTAACAATATAATTGAGATTGCTTTTCTACCATGCCATACACCCATCTTATTTTACAACAAGCCTACCTCTTCTTCCTTCCTTCTTTCCCTCCCTTCTTCTCTCCTTCTCTACATCCTTCCTTCCGCCTCTCTTTTCCCTTCTCTACTTCCCCTTCCTCTACCCCACTCCTTCCCTCTTCTTCCCTTTCTTACCCTCTCTCCTACTCTTACTTCCCCTCCATTTCTTCCTCTTCTTCTCCCTTTCTTCTTTCCCTCTCCTTCCTATCTTTCCCTCTGCTCCTCTCTCCATTCCCTCTTTCCCTTGTTGCCTTTACATATTTTCCTCTTCAATCCGGTGTATTTTTGGGATGGTGTTCTCGCGAACCCGGTTCTGTATTTACATAGCAATCTTAAATGCCCTCTTCCACAATTTATTTTCATTTTAATAGTTACCCATACAGGTCTGGATTTCTGTTTGAACAAGGAAGCTCCATCCGATACACAGGGGATTATCTTCCTTGTAAGACTGCTTCTGCCTCAGCTGTAGACATTAAACTCCCAGGAGGTCCTTTTAAATTTGCTACTTACTGAAATTGGGAGAATCAGTAAACTCTTCCAACATTTTCTGCTAAAGGGAAACTCATCAATTGATTGGTTGGTTTTAATCATTCTATGTTGCATTGTAGGATTATTGTTTTCTTTTTTTTCTGACTTCATGTGTTTTCATTCTTCAAGTGTTTTGAAAGCTGTTTTGGCCAGGTACAATGGGATGAGAATATTTCCCTATGAATGAATGGGGGAAAAGGAACCCAAATGCAAATAACAGCCACTACATTATGCTCATCCAAAGTCAGAATGTTGGCCCTTGCAAATGAGTGGGATTAGTAACAGACAATGTATCTGTATTTGCTCAGTTAAACAAGGAAAAAAAATGGGTAGAAAGTTAAAACGGTTCGCATCGCCTCCAAATTCTTCACACCCAGCGGTGCAGAAAATGTACCATATGTCGTCCAATAAACACAGCCATGTTCATTGTGCGGAGGGACATTACATTCTTCCCAACAATAATGCAGTCGAATGAACAATGGGATTGTAATAGGAGGGGAGGGGAAGGGCGCATGAAAACTGGACTTCCGTGGTTGTTAACAATCCTTTTCCTAATGTCTTTTCTTCATGCCATTCCAAAACGATGTTCCAATGGGCTCCTGACAGAGGATTCAACATGTGTTTCCAGTCCTGGGTCACTTCTTTTGTTTTATCGAAACTATCCGGTTGATCGATGCACAACTAAAGAGAAACAGAAAAACAAAGAGCTGCGCCAATAGTTATTTCATGCTTCCCAGAGACAGAACGTGGAAACATTTTCTATTTTTGCCCTCGAGAGAAAGAAATAACATCTCTTTGGATTTCTTTCTTCTGTCTTTGTCCTCAAACAAAAGGATGCAGCAGTGGTGGGTTTCTCTTACCGTTGCTACCAGCATACTGATTGTGGTCTGTTCGTGCACGAACCTGATGTGCACTGCACGTGCATGCGCAACCCACCACCCTTGCGACATCCAGCTGTTTGTTGGGGCACGTGCAGGCACCGCACGCTGTGTGCGTATGCGCAGTGTGCCTTTTGGCATAAATACAACTGTAGAGCACAGGCGGGTAGGTGGGCCAAATGAGCCACCGTACCGGTACGCTCTCAGCTGCTCCGGGTCACTACCGGCATGTCCGTGCCTGTCAGGACCAGCAGCAACCCACCACTGGGATGCATGTAGTCCTCAATTTACAACCACAATTGAGCCCAAAATTTCTGCTGCTAAGCAAGACAGCCGTTAGGTGAGTTTTGCTCCATTTTGTAACCTTTCTTGCCACAGTTGTTAAGTAAATCACCACAGTTATTAAGTTAGTAACACAGTTGTTAAGTGAAGCTGACTCCCCCGTTGACTTTGCTGGTCAGAAGATCACAAAAGATGATCCCATCACCCTGGGCAGTGGTGGGTTTCAAAAATTGTTCGAACCTACTCTGTGGGTGTGGCCTCCTTTGTGGGAGTGGCTTGCCGCCCATGTGACTGGATGGGAGTGGCTTGCCACCCATGTGACCGGATATGAAGATGCTGACGACACTTGTCAGAACCACCTTAAATTATCTCACACACAGCACTGGCATGCATAAGAATAGGATGTAAACTTGTTTTTTAAAAGGCATCTTTGGTTTGCGTGAAAACAACTTCAACACACGCAATGTTCTGATTGGACCACAAACGCAGTAGTCATCCTTACCTTTCACAGAGGCCCTGAGTTTTATAAATATGAGCATGATAGTGTAGAATAATCATATCCAAGGACCAGTGGTGGGTTTCCAAAAAATTTGGAACCTCTTCTGTAGGTGGGGCCTGCTTTCCGGGTCCACTGGTGGAACCTCTTCTAACCAGTTCGGTAGATTTGATGAACCGGTTTTACCGAATAGGTGTAAACTGGTAGGAACCCACCTCTGACCCTGGGACCACTGCAACTGTCATAAATATAAGTCAGTTGCCAAGGGCCCATACTTTAATCATGTGACCGGGGGGAGGGTCTGCTGCAGTGGTGGGTCTCAAATTTTTTTAGAGCCTCTTCTGTAGGTGTGGCCCGCTTTATGGGAATGGCTTGCCAGCCATGTGACCGGGTGGGAGTGGCCAACTTATAAAATGTGGTGAAACTCACTTAACAACACTCTTGCTTAGCAACCAAAATGTTGACTCAGAAACTGGCATTTGAAGCACGCAAGTCTTAAAGCTGTCAAGTTACAAGACCCTTGCGCCCCTAACTCTTTAGGAAAAAAAACCCAGGGGTGTTCAAATTTGACAGCTTTAAGACTTGTGGACTCCCAGAATTCCTCCTCTCGTTCTTCATCTTGATGATGTGCAGACGGGCGGAGGGAGGGAGCTGGAACCGGTTCTAAACGGCACTGTAGATTTTTGGAACCTCTTCTATAGAAGAGGTTAGAACTGGCAGGAACCCACCCCTTATCTGCTGTAATGATCTTGTGTGTGAAAAATGGCCATAAGTCATTTTTTTTCAGTGCCATTGCAACCTTGAATGGTCACCAAACAAATGGTTGTAAGACGAGACCACTTATACAATGATATGAGCAAATTATGTACTGCATTTGGCTCTACCGCTTGTAACTCGGTGGGACGGAAGAGAACTTGCATTTGAAATTTTAGGGAAGGCCTTGAGGACTTTTGGGGACTTTAGGAGATGGCCAAGAGATATGTATATGGACATAGATATGTCTGAAACAAACCTTAGACAAGAAAAAATGACGAATGCCACAAATTTATCCACAATCCTTTATCCTTGAGGGTTTCACACACCTGTGTCCTGAGGTAATGAGACCTCTCTGTCATGGCACATCAAGGAACATATACTATACATCCGTCATTCACAGATGGTTGCATAGCTGTCACATTTATATGCCTGCAAAGTTTCACTCTGGCACTCAAACAACATTCCCACCCACCTGCACGTGGGCATGGACGCACAACCCACCCACATGGGCATGCAACACCCTGCGCACGGGGGTGGAGTTTTTGCCCTCCCCGGGCTCCGGATGCTTTCCTGAAGCCTTGAGTGGGCAAAAGCAGCCTTCCCCAGCCCTCCGGAAGGCTGAAAATCAGCTGGCTGGTGTGCGTGTGCCGGAGCTGAAGCCTGCTGTGCTGGCAAATATGGCCCAGCGTGCCACCTGTGGCATGTGTGCCATAGGTTTGCCATCACGGGTATAGGGGCTTTCCATGGATATTCTCAGTCATCCAATCTATGGTTGTGCTAAAGTTGTTTTTTCCAAGAGCCAACTTCCTTGAAGATGTTTCATTTCTCATCCAAGAAGCTTCATCTCTCAGGATGGACAGAAATGACCAGAGACAGATGTTACCTCAAATAGCTAGGCCCTATGTTCTAAAGCAGGGGTCTCTAACCTTGGCCACTTGAAGACTTGTGGACTTCAACTCCCAGAATTCCTCAGCTAGCTTTGCTGGCTGAGGAATTCTGGGAATTGAAGTCCACTAGTCTTCAAGTGGCTAAGGTTGGAGACCCTGGTTCTAAAGGATATGAGGAAAATATTTTTCCCTGTGGGCCTTTTCCAGAAAAAGGAGAGGAGGCCTAGAATGATAGGAAGAATAAGTAAGAGGAAAACTGCAATAATATCAGTGACTTTCTTTGTCACTTTGAATAGCAGAACTCCAAAAGATTACCTAGAAAGATTAAAGAGGCAACATATAAAAACAGAAGCTTCTTTTCACAAGAAAAGTAACCTTGTAAAAAAAAAAAAGATAGGTTAGTTCCTGGCACAGATTTATGTTTCGATGGCCATAATGAAATCTTGTACCTAGTGAGGTGAGGTAAATATTGCTCAATGACTTCTAAGACATGCCATTGTGGATTTGATGACCGAGGAGTGGAAATGGGGAGTGACTGTTTAATAGCTGGAAGAAAAAGTGACACATAAAAACTTCGACTTTTCTTCAGAGGCCACAAATGACGAATGACTCATCCGCTTTGTAAGTGGCCGGAGAGGCGACCAAAACCAGAGTTATGTTTGCACAATGTGGATCATTTCTCAAACTCCAAATGACCCCCTTTTTTACGATTGTCTCATTCTTTGGTTCTTGAGTTAATGTGTAAGAAGGAATAATGCAAATCAGTGAACCAGTAAAGGAGCTGCCGTCTTCTAAACAATGGTCTTCTACCAAGTGATAAGACAAGAAGCAACCCCCCACCCCAAATGTAGAGGCCTCCCAGCCCTTCCCCATTATTTCCTTCTCTCAAAAGTAAGACAAAACAATGAGATGGACCAAAAGAACTGGTAGACAAATTACAATGGACAGATAAAGTGGGCAGGGATAGCTATGCATTGTTGAAAGATGGCACTGGCGTTGAGTTGAATTTCAGTCAACATTTCGTTGTTCCAGAAGAGAAAGCCTAAGAGTGAAAATCAGGCTTGTCAGATGTTACATGTTTTCTATTCTGCTCTACGGAGTGGAGAGTTGGTCTCTGACAAAAAAAAACTAGAAGAAACTAGAAGCATTTGAAATGTGGATTTACCGACGGCTGTTACGTATAAGCTGAGTTGACAAAAATCACAAACGAGGAGGTGATAAGCTGTCTGGGAAAGCAAAGGGAAATCATCAAAGCCATTAAAAAGCGAAAGTTAGAATATTTTGGATATGTGATGCGGCACCCAGAAAAATACGGCATACTTCACTTAATCCTCCAGGGGAAAAAATGGAAGGCAAACAAGGTCAAGGAAGAAGAAGAACATCATGGCTTCAAAACCTAAGGGATTGGTTTGGACAAAACTCAGCGACACTTTTTCATGTGGCGGTTGATGAAAATAGGGTTGCCAATTGATTGATTGATTGATTGATTGATTGATTATATTTGTATGCCGCCCTTTTCCCCCGAAGGGGACTCAGGGCGGCTCACAATTCAAATCAGGGAAGGGGTACAGACAAAAAATAAAACAAAACATAAATGCATAATTTAAAAACACACAACAGTCATACCATTCGAGACGGGGGCAACAGCTCTTTAGCCCCAGGCCTGTCGGAACAGCCAGGTTTTAAGGGCTTTGCGGAAGGCCTGGAGGGTGGTGAGGGTTCGAATCTCCCCGGGGAGTTCGTTCCAGAGGGTCGGAGCAGCCACAGAGAAGGCTCTCCTCCGGGTAGTCATCAGTCGACACTGGCCAGCGGATGGAATTCGGAGGAGGCCTAATCTGTGGGATCTAATCGGTCTTTGGGAGGTGATTGGCAGCAGGCGGTCTCTCAAGTACCCAGGTCCAATACCATGAAGGGCTTTATAAGTGACGACTAGCGCCTTGAAGCGTATCCGGAGACCAATAGGCAGCCAGTGCAGCTCGCGGAGGATAGGTGTTACATATGGCCAATATGATTGCCAACATCCGATGACGGATATGGCAGGAGGAGGAGGAGGAGGAGGAGGAGGAGGAGGAGGAGGAGGAGGAGGAGGAGGAGGAGGAGGAGGAGGAGGAAAGAGAAGAAGAAGAAGAAGAAGAAGAAGAAGAAGAAGAAGAAGAAGAAGAAGAAGAAGAAGAAGAAGAAGAAAGCTCTACATTCAGAGAAAGCCAATCAAAGCTTGTTGCACATAAAACTGGTGCTGATGCTTTGATAACTGTCTTCCAATATGTGAAGGGCTGTCACAAAGAAGGAATTGATTCAATCTCCAAAGCAGCAGAGGGCAGGACAAGAAATAGTGGGTGGCAGCTTATTAAAGAGAGATCCAACCTAGAAGTAGGGAGAAATTTATCAATAGAATAGCTTGCTTCCTAGAGCTGTGGGTGCTCCATCACTGGAGATTGTTAAAAATAGACTCGGCAACCAATTGTCTGGGATGGTGTCCTGCCTTGAGCATGGGGGTTGGACTAGAAGACCTCCGAGATCCCTTCTAGCCATATGATTCTGTGTTCTATGATTCATATTTCCTGATCTTAAAATCTTTTGGACTGTAATTCTTTTGAAGTCATCCTCATTTTGTTATTGATAGAGATGGTGGAGAATTAGTTGAATGTTGAAATGGAAGAAGAGATTTTCCAGGCGTCATGTTTATGAATGCTTCAGTCACCTGCATGGATGTCATAGGCACAGCTGGAAGTTCAGTAGGGGAAGTTAGCAGCAAGGTTTTGCTTTACTTCCCTCTTTAGGAATGCAACATCTGGAAACAAATATTTGCAATCTTTGAGTCAATGCTGCAAGCCTTTCACATTGATTATGCCTAAGTATCAAGACTTTCTAAGGTGACAGTATGTAACAGACCCCCCCACCCCCGCTATTGATTTGGGACAGAAAGTGATCAGATATCCGCACCTTAGAACTTAACCTAGTGATAGACCATCTGCTTTAGATGCAGAAAGTCCCAGTTTTAAGTTCGTGGCATCTCCAGTTTAGAAAAGCCATATGAAAGACCGTGACCCGTCAAAACCGCGTTCCACAAAAGCGCGGTCGACGAAATCGCGTATGTGACGTCATCACAACGTGACGAAAAGATCGAAAAATTGAAATAAAAATTAAATTACAGCAAGCCGATTCACATAAAGGTAAGCGTTAGGTTAAGGGTTAGGGTTAGGGTTAGGTTAAGGGTTAGGGTTAGGTTTAGAGCGTTAGCGTTACGTTTAGCGTTAGGTTAAGGGTTAGTGTTAGGTTTTTCGTTACGTTAAGGGTTAGGTTTTAGGGTTAGGTTTAGGGTTTTAGGTTTATGGTTAGTTGTTAAGGGTTAGGTTTAGGGTTAGGTTTAGGGTTAGGTTTGGGGGGGTTAGGGTAAGGTTTCGCTTTATTTTTACATTTTTTGATCTTTTTCGTCGCGCTGTGATGACGTCACATACGCGCTTTCGTCGACCGCGATTTTGTCGTCCGCGGTTTTGTGGTGGAACCATGAAAGGGGTGGTTTCACCAGTGAGAATAGACAATTACCTTGGCTATAAAGAACAACATAAAGCAGTATCAAGGGACAACCTTTATTAATTAAACATTGGCCTATCAAATTAGCTTCAACAGGAACCTTTCAATTTGCTAAAGTAAGCAAAGTATAATTGTATTTATCTACATAACAGCCTATGTTTCACTAAGGTATTTAACTCGTCTCTCCATACTTATAGCCTCCAACATACAGAATGTAAAAAATAAATAAATCTCCCAAACAAAAATCCAGAATTATTATAATTTTCCTCTATCTCCTTATAATACTGAGCAGGTCTTACGATTCAGCACTTAAGGCCCAGTGTGCAACTTTGGAGAGATTAAGACAGCAAAAACAACTTTATTTATATTCCTGAACTCTCTGCTATTGCTGGAGCAGTTCTTACATGTACGTTCCTTGGGAAAAAAAGCTTGTTTAGATATGAGATGGACTTGCCTTACCATATATGTCAGTGAAACAGAAGACTGGATTTAGATGTGTAAGATAATGCTACTGGCTTGCACAAGTATCACTTGAAGCATCCTTGGGTATAATAACTTTTCTTCAACAGCTCAGTCCCATGGAGAGACTGTTGCCAACCACTAAATGGAACTAATTGCAACTTGTTTTGGCCTCCAAATGTCAAGGGTCTTCTGCATGCTCTATAGCTAAAAATAAGTCCTTTCTCTCCGCCCCTCCCCCAACGATGGGAGGCACAAGGGCCACTGTAGCCGCCATTTTTCTTTCCAGTTCCCATAAGCAACCCAAACCTTGCCAACAAGTTTATTTGTATCCTCCCTGATTATCTTTATATGTAAATAACTGCTAGGTTGGCAGGATGCTCATCCTATGGTTCCACCACAAAACTGCGTTCGACTAAAGCGCGCTTAACGAAACCGCGTAGCTGACGTCATCACAGGCACGACGAAAAAAGCACGCTGTAAATGCTAAAGCTAAAATTAACCCTAAACCTAAACCTAACCCCCCTAAACCTAATCCTAAACCTAACCTTAACCTAACCCTAACCCCTAACCCTAAACCTAACCCTTAACCTAACGCTAAACCCTAATCCTAACCCTTAACCTAACCCTAACCCTAACCCTAACCCTAAACCTAAACCTAAACCTAACCCTTAACCTAACCCTAAACCTAACCCTAAACCTAACCCTTACCTTAACTTGAATCGGCTTGCTTTTCAAAGCGCTATTTAAAGCGCCCTTTTTCCCCCGCAGTCGCTGTTGTGCCCTGCTGATGACGTCAGCGACGCGGTTTAATCGGGCGCGCTTTAGTGGAGCGCGGTTTTGTCGTGCCACGCATCCTATTGCATGGCACTTGAGTTTTGAACCTGGGCATTATGGTGGGTGGCTCAGTGATTACGATGCTGGGCTTGTCAATTAGAAAACTGGCAACCCAGCTTCGATCAAGGTTGTGGCCAAGTGGAATATCAAGAAAATAGTTCTTAAGAACTTAAGAGCAGTTGATAGTGGAACCAGTTCACCTCAAAAGGTAGTGGAGTCCCCTTGCTGTCTGTGTTGAAGCCACATTTCACAGATGCTTTAATTTGGATTTGTACACTAAGCAGGAGAAGGAATGGTCCCAATGCCCCCTTCCAATCCTAAAATATATATGAATTCAGCCTTGAAAATGCTCGGACTAACATGCATAGATCTTGCAAGAACCATGTGGTTAAAATATCATTTGCTGATTTTAATAGTTGAATAACGATTGAAACTTGGAGGTCCCTTGTCCTGGCCTAATACTCTAATCCTCTGACCTAATTTACAATGAGCATATTTCAAAGCTGATCAGGCACCGGCAAATCAGGATTCTTTTGAAGTGTAACATAGATATTTAGTAGGCTTGAGTATTTGTGTACTTTTTGAGTTATCCAAAGAGCTTGGAGCAGCCTTATCAGATCTGTTTAATACCCCCCTTTAACGTCATCTATAGTAAACACCCTGGGGCAGCAGATTCCGGTTCCACCACAAAACCGCGGTCGACTAAAGCGCGCTCGACGAAACCGCGTACCTAACGTCATCACAGCGTGACGAAAGCAGCACGCTGTGAGCGGTAAAGCTAAAATTAACGCGTAAACCTAAACCTAACCCCCCCAAACCTAACCCTAAACCTAACCCTAAACCTAACCCTAAACCTAACCCTAAACCTAACCCTTAACCTAACCCTTAACCTAACACTAAACCTAATGCTAACCCTTAACCTAACCCTAACCCTAACGCTTAACGTAACCCTAAACCTAACCCTAACCCTTAACCTAACCCTAACCCTAACCCTAACCCTAAACCTAACCCTTACCTTTACGTGAATCGGCTTGCTTTAAAAGCGCTTTTTAAAGCGCCCTTTTTTCTCCGCGGTCGTTGTTGTCGCGCTGCTGATGACATCAGCGACGCGCTTTAATCGGGCGCGCTTTAGTGGACCGCGGTTTTGTCGTGCCACGCAGATTCCATAGACTGAATATGTGATGGGGAAAGTGTCTATAAAGCAATAGCAATAGCATATACCACTTCATAGTGCTTTACAGCCCTCTCTAAGCGGTTTACATATTGCCCTCAACAGTCTTGCTCCTCATTTTACTGACCTTGGAAGGGCGGAAGGCTGAGTCAACTTTGAGCCTGGTGAGATTTGAACTGTCAAACTGCAGGCAGCTGGCAGTCAGCAGAAGTAACCTGTAGTACTGCATTGTAACCACTGCACCACCACGGCCCTTAATCTTGTATCCTGAATCTCATTCCACCATTCCATGTCATTGTTTGACTCCAAGATGTGGTATTATGGCAAACATTCTGGGGTTATGAGGGACACCATTCCCCTGCTCCACAAATATATTTTTATTTATTTTTTAATAAAAAGTACAGAAAAAGTAGCACAAATAATAGTGTAAGCTAATATTTCTAAAATAATGATGCTTTCATTATCCACTAAAAAGTGAACACTGATAAAGCCAGTGTCAGCGTTCCAAGCAGTGGTGGGATTCAAATTTTTTTACTACTGGTTTTTGTGGGCGTGGTGTGGCAGGTGTGGCTTTGTGGGCATGGCTTTGTGAGTGTGGCATGGGAAGGATACTGCAAAATCCCCATTCCCTCACCACTCCTGAGGGGAGGTTACTGCAAAATCCCCTTTCCCTCCGCACCCCACTAACCTGCTTTCCAGCTCTGATCCCCTGTTCAGGACAACAAAAGAAGATCAGCTGGGAGGCTTGGAGGCAGCAGGGGCGAGGCCAGCCTATTTGCCGGTTCTCCAAACTACTCAAAAATTCCACTATCGGTCCTCCAGAACCTGTTGGAACTGGCTGAATACCACCTCTGGTTTCAAATAATGCACTCAATGAAAGCAGAACTCCAAGACAGGTAGATTCCTCAAAGAATAATTTTATTGGATACATTATATGGGCACGACTGCTAAAAACAGACTTTGAAAGTTCCCGTGGTTTTCACCTAATTAAAAGAGAAAGTTTCCCCCCTTCGGGTCATCAGTCACATGGTCCAATGGAGGTGCTGGTCAGTTGTTTGGTTACTTCGCTCCTCCTCTCCCAGCCACTTGTTGGAATGACCTTGGTTCCCACAGGAAAACTTTTATTTTGACTGCAAAACCGCAGCTAATGATTTCCCTCCTTCTCCCCACACCTAGTGGCAACCCTGAAGCCTCAAAGATGGCCCCAGCCAGATTCGCTTCAGGGTTGGCAGCCAAGTGGCCTCTCAATAGCTTGGCAGTTCTTTCCAGAATCACAAAGTAAAATCTTCCCCACTCCAAATTTTTGTTTATAGCGCCCAAACATTTTTCCATTTCAGATGAAAATGGAAGGACAACTCCGAGTTGATCCAGATGTTTATGGAAAAAGAATGATCCTGAATTGCAAAATCAGGTGGATACAACCAAACTGTATCTTGACTTGGATTAAAGAACAACAACAACCAGATCTCTTCTTTTGCATCTCTACTACTCAACATCAAAATCAAAGTTGATATTAATTCCCTGGGGGGAAAAAGAGGAGGAAGGGGAGACACATCCATTTACAGATCTTCTGTGTTGTATCTGTTTTGGTGCTGAGATACACATATAGGGATAAACTGCTTTGCAGCATACTTGGTTTGATCTTCTGGCTAAGCAATAATCCACATTACATGAGATTTCCTTAGAACTTCCCAAAAGTTTTAAATAGAGACAAATGTCTGTAGTGAAGAATGTGTTTTGCTGTCTCTGTGAGTAACAGAGGTATCCAGGCACTCCTTGTCTATTATTACAAGAGATCCCATTCTCTCTATCCACCACCCCCCTCTCTCTCTCCAAACCAACTCATGGTTTGGCCTGAGTGATTCAAGGCTTCTTAATTACTTAAATGTCAACACTGGATGGGGACTCATTTATTGAGGTGCTTAGAGCTGTCCTGTAGCACTGAGAAGGTTAGTTCATCAATTGGGAAAATGAATTCACTGCCCGGTCAGGTGCAAATGGAAAAGGTCAAGTAGTACAATTTATAGCTGTGAGATTACTGATGGAGGATGCGCCATCCATGATCAGACACATATTGCTTGTGTGTGTGTTCCAGGGTTCACCGACAAATGCGCGCTCGACAAAAGCATGCTGACAAAACTGCGGGGGGAAAAGCACAACTTCGAAATTGGGCCGACGAATGAGCACAGAAGCGACAACAGCGCACCGACAGAAGCGCGCTCTAAACCTAACCCTAAAGGTAACCCTAAACCTAACCCTGAACGTAACCCTGAACCTAACCCTAACCCTAACCCTCACCCTCACCCTCACCCTCACCCTCACCCTCACCCTCACCCTCACCCTCACCCTAACCCTTACCCTTACCCTAACCCTTACCTTAACCGGAATGGCGCTTCTGTCGATGCTCTTTTGTCAGCGCACTTCTGTGCTCATTCGTCAGCACACTGTCGACGTCGCGGTTTTAGCGCCACAGTTTTGTCGGTGCGCTGTTGTCGGGTGCGCATTTGTCGGGTCACGTGTGTTCCAGAACTCTAATGTAGGGGTTCCTAGATCTGGTCCACGGGGCTGTCCTGGAAACAGCGAAGGACTAGCCAACGGTGCCTCTGCCAGTGAAAATGGGGCCTGGGGGGGATTGCATGCAGCCCCCAAGCTCCGTTTTCCCTGGGAGAGGGTTTCAGGAGGCTGTTGTGGCCAAAGAATGGGACCCAGGGGCCCCATTTGCCCCCCCCCAAGCTCAATTTTTGCTGGCAGAGGGTTAGCAAAACAAACTAAGAACAAAACAAAAGGAGAAATGTTTCCCCTTTTGCATTTGAACATGCAAGAAGGGACAGGAAAGGAGAAAGGGAAAGAGGAAAGAAAAAGAAGGAAATATAGGAAGAGAGCAAGGAAGGAAAAATAAGGAGAGGGGGGAAGGAAGAAGAAAGGAGAATGAAGAGGAAAGGAAAAAGAAAAAAAGAAAGGAGGGAAGGAAAGGAGTGGGGAGGGAGGGAGGGAGGAAGGAAGGAAAGAAGGAAGGAAGATTATAATGTGAGGAAGGGTCTGAGGGAAGTCCTGCCTTAGCATTTGGCTACCACAGCAGTGGTGGGTTGCAGGTGGTACGCCCCAGTACGGGAGTACTGGAGCCTGCCTGGAGCACCGGATACCGTTCCGGTACGGTGCTCCGGAGGGCCCACCCACCCACCTGAGCTCCTTACCTGTCTTTTAAGGCTTCCGCACTTCCATGCACGCGCACGGTGCATACAGCGCCTGTGTGACGCTCTGCAGAGCAGCTGGAGCATCACGGAGGATCGCGCAGGTGCTAAGGCGCGTGCACACGCTGCACGTGTCCATGTGGACACCGCTGGACCAGTTCCAACCGTACTGGTTGGAACGGGATCCAGAACCCACCACTGCACATCAGGTGCCTCCACCACAAGTGATGTCGAGCTAGCCACACTCCCTGAGCATGCCCCTCCTCCCTTTGGTCAAACACAACCCTGATGTGGCCCTCAATGAAATCGAGTTTGACACCCCTGCTGAAATGGTACTAGGTGGGATGACTACCTAAACATTCATGTTTTGTGTAACCCATCTTCCTTGACTGATAACTATTATTTATGCATATAGGTTATTTCCAGCCATGTCCCCCAGCTGCCCTTCTGAATAACAGCTGATGTATAAGTAAAGAATGGGGATAAAGTAATAAAAAAGAATGTTTAATTTCTAAACCTTCCTTTGCGAAATAAAATTTAAACAGCCCTTTTATCCCGAAGAGCTCTGATTTGTCGTGCCAAAAAGCTGTCGAGCAAATGATAAGGAAGATAAAATGAAATTAGATGAGAGGACTTGATGGGAGCTTAAAGCAATATAGCGAGTTAAGCAAATGGAATTAGAAGACTTTAAATAAGATTGTCTGCTTAGGCAGAGGGATTTAAAATGGTAATAGGAGAATATACAAAATAAGCATTGCAATAACTCTAGCAAATAAAGATATTCCCTCTGGAAAATGTTGTAATTAAAGATTTTCAGGCTGTTAGTATGATTGGAAAAAAAAAAGGTCTTGAGAACTAGTTCCTTGTACAGAGTTAGTATACTATATCACATTACCAGAAATTTAAATCCCCGCTCAATCAAAAAATATATCCGATGACCTTGATTAGGCCTTCTTTCCAGTCTAGTCTGAAGATTAGGCTAGTTATTTTAAAATGTATTTTCCGCTTTCCTTTATAAAATAAAGTGACTTCAAGTTCACAGGGCGCAGAAGGTATGATAAAAACAGTCCAAATTACGGAAATCAACTTTATGCAGTAAATCAAAGAACAGATTTTTAAAAAATGGGGTTTTTTTTCCAAATGCTCTTAAAGACATACGCAGGTGTGCCTCGACGTACAACCACAATTGAGCCCAAAATTTCAGTTGCTAAATGAGGCACTTGTTAAGTGAGTTTTGTCTCATTTTACGACTTTTCTGGGCACGGTTGTTAAGTGAATCTCTGCACTTGTTCAGTGGGCAACGTGGTCGTTAAGTGAATCTGGCTTCCTCCTTGACTTTGCTTGTCAGAAGGCGGCAAAAGGAGATCACGTGACCCCAGGACACTGCAAATGTCATAAATACGAATCGGTGGCCAAGCATCACATGACCATGGGGATGCTGCAGTCGCCTTAAGTGTGAGAAACAGTCATTTTTCAGTGCCACTGTAACTTCGGATGGTAACTGAATGAATTGCTGTAAGTCGAGGACTACCTGTACTGCACTTTTAAGCCCTACTTGATTTCATTGGGAGGGTGAGGCCCTTAGTTGGAATAAAACAGTGGTGGGTTTCAAATTTTTTTAGAACCTCTTCTGTAGGTGTGGCCTGCTTTGTGGGAGTGGCTTGCCAGCCATGTGACTGAGTGGGAGTGGCTTGCCAGCCATGTGACTGGGTGGGCATGGCCAACTTGTCAAATGTGGTGAAACTCACTTAACAATGCTCTTGCTTAGCAACCAAAATGTTGGCTCAGGAACTCTGGCATTGAAGTGTGCAAGTCTTAAAGCTGTCAAGTTACAAGACCCTTGCACCCCTAACCCTTTAGAAAAAAACCCTCAGGGGTGTTCAAACTTGACAGCTTTAAGACTTGTGGACTTCAACTCCCAGAATTCCTCCTCTCGCACTTCATCTTGATGATGTGCGGATGGGCCGGGGGAGGAAGCTGGAACCGGTTCTAAACGGCACTGTAGATTTGTGGAACCTCTTCTATAGAAGAGTTTAGAACTGGCAGGAACCCACCCTTGGAATAAAAGCAGTGAGTGTCAGGGTTCCAAATAGAATCCAAAATTAAATCAGAGTCCAAGGCAAAGCTTTCCTCAAAATTCCAATTTTTTAAGAGAGCCATATTGGCACATCTGGGAAAACCAGAATCTGAAAGCATCCTGGTTTTCCCCACCTAGTTGAAAGTTCAAGATCTTGTCTCCACACCAGTGGTGGGTTTCAAAATTTTTTAGAACCTATTCTATAGGTGTGGTCTATTTTGTGGGTGAGGCTTGGCCATCATGTGACCGGGTGGGAGTGACCAACTTGTAAAACATGGTGAAACTCATTTAACAACGTTCTTGTTTAGCAACCAAAAATTTGGGTTCAATTGTGATCATAAGTTCTCTTTCTTTTTCTTTCTTTCTTTCTTTCTTTCTTTCTTTCTTTCTTTCTTTCTTTCTTTCTTTCTTTCTTCCTTCCTTCCTTCCTTCTTTCTTTACTTTTTTATAGTTTTTCAAAGTTTACACAGTAGACTTCTCTCATGCCTTATTCTCATGAATATTTGAACTGCAACTGTGTCATTGATGTTGCTTTCTGAGGGATGTGTTAAACATCATATCTTTTTAATTAAGAGGAGATAATAACCTGTGGCACAATTTTAAAGCAGTGCGCCAGATGCTTCAGACCTGCCTCATGATTTTTAATTAATATACATTAATATCCATTTGTACAAATGTAATATGGAATGAATACATATGCTTTAAAGCTGTCTGGTTTTTTAAAAAAAAGAAATACATGAACTATGAGAAAAATATTCAGTATGGGGTTATACATGTGGAGATCATCTCGGCATTCTGTAGAAATCCCTTCCTATGAAAATTACTATTATTTTTCTTGATGGATGGAATAGGAAGTTTGTATTTCTACTGATTTCCTCGTAAAATGCTCTTTAGAGAAAAATACCGTATTTTTCAGACTATAAGATGCAAAGTATAAGACGTACCATGATTTTGAAGAGGTAATTTTTTTTAAAAAAAACTTTTTTGCACTCTGCAGGCTTCCCAAACCCTCTGCACATCTCATTTTTTTTTTGCAAAAAAAAAGGGGGGGGATGTAGAGATCTTTGGGAGGCTCTTAGAGCACTCCTGGGGACTTGGGGAGGGGGCAAAAATGAGCAAAAATGAGCTGTTTTTCACAGAAAAGGGCATGCAGATGCTTTGGGAGGCTTGTAGAGTGCTTCTGGGGACTGTGGTGGGGGCAAGAATGGCTCATTTTTTGCTAGTTTTTGTATTTCCCAGCCCTCTGGAGCATTTTGCAAGTCTCTCAAAACCTCTGCATGTCCATTTTTGCAAAGGGACAGGGTTTCAGTAGGCCAAAAATGCTGTATTCAGTGTATAAGATGCACCCAGATTTTTGCCCTCTTTTTTGAGGGAAAAAGTGCGTCTTATACTCCGAAAAATACGGTATATTCAAAATCAATATAAAGCAGAAAAATGAAAATGCATCGATAGGCTGACAAGACAAAACCAAAATGTTTGAATTGCACATAAAGGACAGTAAATAACTAGCTAGCTAATCTCTCTGGGAATGACTCCAACTATGAGAAGACTTTAACCAAAAAAGACCCCTCCTCCTTCCTGACCAACTGCATTATCTTCACTAGTGGAAATCAGAGGAGAACATCTGAAGATGGTCACCACCGACGAGCAGGTTCATGAACTAGAGAGTAGACTTTCTAATATGTACTGTAGCTCCCATGCTAATTTTGGATTGTATAAAGCCGTCAACTATTCATAAGGCCAAGGAGCACGGTAGCTCACATGGTTAGGATACTGGGTTGGAAATTAGCGAAGCCCATGTTCGAGACCCGAGTGCTGATGCAGGGTTGAGCTCCCATTACTCTAGATCCTGCTGGGAATATGAAAGGAGCCCCCGTCTGAGTTTCCCCTGGGCAATGGTGATGTCACCGGCTAATTCTTTTAACTAGTGGTGGGATTCAATTTTTTTTTGACTACCGGTTCTGTGGGCGTGGCTTGGTGGGCATGGCTTGGCTTGGCGGGCTTGGCAGGGGAAGGTTACTGAAAAATCCCCATTTCCTCCCGAGCAGGCGGGACTCGGGATGCAGAGAATAGATGGGAGCAGGGCCTGTCGAAGGTGGTATTTACCTGTTCTCTGAACTACTCAATATTTCCGCTAATGGTTCTCCAGAACTGGTCAGAAACTGCTGAATACCACCACTGCTTTCAACCCAAACGTGCCTCAGTATTTCTATGAAGTGCAATGCAATTCATAAGGCCAATGTAATTTAGCAATAGCAATAGCAGTTAGACTTATATACCGCTTCATAGGGCTTTCAGCCCTCTCTAAGCGGTTTACAGAGTCAGCATATTGCCCCCAACAACAATCCGGGTCCTCATTTTACCCACCTCGGAAGGATGGAAGGCTGAGTCAACCTTGAGCCGGTGAGATTTGAACCGCCGAACTGCAGATAGCAGTCAGCTGAAGTGGCCTGCAGTACTGCACTCTAACCACTGCGCCACCTCGGCTGAATTTTGAGCTTGATTTGTTTCATGGGAATTTAATGCCCCTTTTAAGTTGGATTGAAGTTGCCCCTAATGCTATCTAACTACTGGATTTAGAGGCACCAAGTATTGCTAAGTTATAGATTCAATATAGTGCAATGGTTAGAGTGTTTAATTCAGATTTGGAGAGAATGTTTATCTCCAATACCTGCTTTGGGCTCCTTTTAAACTCTGAGGTTTCTATTTTATCCGAGATTCCTGTGCACAACTCTACCCCTTGGAGATTGAATGCTGACTAGGTGGAGGCCAAAATCAGATGAATTAAACCTAATATCTAAAAAAAGCATTATCTTTATTCACCTGAGGGCCATAAACCAAAGTTTTCAACCCCACATTTGAAGGCTTCTAAAACAATGTCTATGTCCCTTTCCTTTCTTCTAAACTGAAGGATGAAACACACTTGATCCACTTCTAATTAAGACCACCATAGAAAAGAGTATTTGTCTCCGAGTGTTATTATAATAGCATTCTTTCTGCTCCCCTAGAGAAAGCAAAATTTATGGGCAAAGAAGGAATGGTTTAATCCATCAGTATTAGGCACAAAGTTTAATGTGATAAAATGTACTCGGAGCCTTTTACTGTGTATTATTATAGCAAGAAAGACCCATTTCCCAGTTTTACAAGGTGGACATTTGAATGGCAGTGAATACATATCAGGTTTTATAGGCAGTGAACTGTACTTGGTATGTTAGCCGTGTTGTTTTCTCATTTTGATATCCAGAAAAGGAAGTTCTTCAGACGGTGACAAGAAGATAATTGTGACTCAGCAGAACGTAAGTAAAACATAAGAAGAAGGATTAAATGCAACTACGTCTTTCTTTCTCTCCTCTTAATTCATGGCCTTTGGGGAAATTTACCCTCAGTCAATGACCTTCTACTATGAGTTTCCCATCAGTCCTAAAAATGGAAGGATCTACTATGGGTCCTGCATCTATACTAGAACATGAATTCCCTTCACTTATTAGCAACGCATTGATGGAAACTTTCAACAGAGAAGGATGCTATCCAAGGCCGCATCTAATGAATTGGAAAATGAAACATTTAGGAAGATTTACTTCATGAAATCTTGTAGTTATTACGGTAACTGCAAAGCATATCTGGTCTGCTTTAAGGGATGTTTTAATGTAATCCAACTGGTTTCTTCATCCTTCCAGCAATTAGAACCTTCGATCAGTCCTATCTATACAAAAGAATGGATTATAAGGGAATAGGTTTTGCTTGGTTTATATATAAGTGGCTTGCCCTGTCAGTTTTGGTGGGAATGTTAGCAATAGCAATAGCAGTTAGACTTATATACCGCTTCATAGGGCTTTCAGCCCTCTCTAAGCGGTTTACAGAGTCAGCATATCGCCCCCGACAACAATCCGGGTCCTCATTTTACCCACCTTGGAAGGATGGAAGGCTGAGTCAACCTTGAGCCGGTGAGATTTGAACAGCCGAACTGCAGAACTGCAGTCAGCTGAAGTAGCCTGCAGTGCTGCATTTAACCACTGCGCCACCTCGGCTCTTAGTGGGTTCCTTGGTTAGGACATTGTTTATTGTTAGCTTGTTTGCCTGAGTTGATAGTTGAAAAATTCAGCTTCCTTTGCAATTAGACAGGACTAGCTAAACTTGTGATTGATCAGTGCAGCAGTATTACAAGCAGCATCACTACTAGACCAGGTTAGTAACCAGCTGGGCCATGGCGGTGCAGTAGTTAGAATGCAGTACTGCGGGCTACTTCTGTTGCAAGTTGGCAGTTCGAATCTCACTGGGCTCAAGGTTGACCCAGACTTCTATCCTTCCGAGGTGGGTAAAATGAGGACCCAGATCGTTGGTGGGCAAGAGGCTGACTCTGTAAACTGCTTAGAGAGGGCTGTAAAAGCCCTTTGAAACACTATATAAGTCTAAGTGCCATTGCTATCAGTAAGAAAGGAATGAACACTGATCTACCTGGCTAGTTAAATGTAACCAGAGTAATTGTTTAATAATTGATTAATTAATTGCTTTTATGTGCCATAGTGTATGCTGCTTGCATTGCTTACCACTAACACTGATGGTAAACACCCACATAGAAGAATAAAGGAAAGGTGGTAGGACACAATTGTCATAGGCACGAAGATTACCCAGTTTATTTATTTATTTATTTATTTATTTATTTATTTATTTATTTATTTATTTATTTATTAGACTTATATACCGCTTCATAGGGCTTTCAGCCCTCTCTAAGCGGTTTACAAAAAATTTTTTGTTGTTGGACCCAGTTACTGTATTTGATTGTATAAAATGGCATTTGTTGATCTGAAAAGCAGAGGAGGAGAGGGGAGGGAAAGGGGCTTTACCTTGAACTAGCCTTGGTATGTTTCTATTAAGTTGAGCCGAAGTGGCACAGTGGTTAAATGCAGCACTGCAGGCTACTTCAGCTGACTGCAGTTCTGCAGTTCGGCTGTTCAAATCTCACCGGCTCAAGGTTGACTCAGCCTTCCATCCTTCCGAGGTGGGTAAAATGAGGACCCGGATTGTTGTTGGGGGCAATATGCTGACTCTGTAAACCGCTTAGAGAGGGCTGAAAGCCCTATGAAGCGGTATATAAGTCTAACTGCTATTGCTATTGCTATATAGAGTTTAATGCTGAAGTCCAAGCATCACATTCTGGTCTAGCACAAGTATCCCAGACCTCTAGGCTGGAGTACTGCAATGTGCTCTACATGGGGCTGCCCTTGAAGAGTATTTGGCGACTTCAGCTAGTCCAGAATGCGGCCGCACGAGCGATTGTGGGTGCACCTCGCTTCACCCACATAACACCTATCCTCCGCGAGCTGCACTGGCTACCTATCGATCTCCGGGTACACTTCAAGGTGCTACTTGTCACCCATAAAGCCCTTCATGGTAGTGGATCTGGGTACTTGAGAGACCGCCTACTGCCAATCACCTCCACTCGACCTATTAGATCCCATAGACTAGGCCTCCTCCGAGTTCCATCTGCCGGTCAATGTCGACTGGCAACCACGCGGAGGAGAGCCTTCTCGGTGGCAGCTCCGACCCTATGGAACGATCTCCCCGTGGAGATTCATATTCTCACCACCCTCCAAACCTTCCGCACAGCCCTCAAAATCTGGCTATCCCGTCAGGCCTGGGGCTAAAGACTGTAACCCACCCGAATGGTACGAATGTTGTGTTTTTTTAACGACGTATTGTCCTATGTGTTAAATGTTTGTTTCCCCCCCCCTTTTCGAGTTGTAAGCCACCCTGAGTCCCCCCAGGGAAAAGGGCGGCATATTTAATAAACTTCTCAATCTCAATCTCAATCCCCAAGAACTCAGAGGTCTTTGTTTCTGCAAGTGAAATGATTTGGTGGAGAAGCTGAGATATTTTCAGACAGCTAATTTAGAGTTGAATATTTTATATAATCACTTATATAAGCTAAGCCTTGGAGTTCAGCAAACAAAAGTAAATATACAAGACAGGTTGGAATAACCTGAACCTGGAAGTGTTTAATGAAAAGGCCACTCTAAAATTTGGCTCGGGAGAGCCACTCAAAATATTTAGATTATCGGAATGAAAATAGCCCAGAAATAAATGAAATGCCAGTCACGATATTATGCAAAGAGCGACTTTGTTTTCAGAATCTGTTATTTTGTGAAGTTTTGTTAAATTACTAATAGTTTCCTAAAATGGTTTTAAAGCACTGTGATGCATTTTGTATAAAAGTGATATATACAATTTTTCTTTCCTTCCTTTTCTTGTGCCTCCCCATCCATAATTTATTAAGATGTTTTTCCATACCGGGAGGGCACAATTCCCAAAAAATTTAGACAGATTCCCCAGCCTTCTCCTCAGCCCAACTTAAAGTTGCCACCATATTTTAAAGTATCAAATTCTGAGTAATGTACCCATTGAAAGCAGAACGAGGCAGGTAGAGTCTTCAAAGAACATGTTTTATTGGGTACATCATATCGGCACTGCCGGTGAAAACCAACTCTAACAATTCCTATGGTTTTCACCTAATTAAAAGAGTAAAAATCCCCCCACCTCCCAGGTGTCACCACTCACATGAAGATGGATGGCAAGCTCCTGTCCTCCTTCAACAGCTTCCTGTTACAATGACCTTGGTTCCCACAGCACAACTTTTTGCTTTGACCGTAGCTGGGCTATCTACTTTCCCCCTCCCTTCCCTCCCTCAGTCTTCGTGGCAACTATGAGGCAACACAAGATGACTTCAGCCAGGGTCGCTTCAGAGTTGACATCAAAAAGGAAGGAAAGTGAGCACTCAACTCCATGGGAGTAATTCAATTTGAACTAGTGTAATTTAACATAGATCAAATTTCTGCCCTCCCTTCTGGCATTCGACAAACAATTCCATCAACAGACACATTGACCTGCAACCAGTTTACGAACCCCTCAGAATCCAAATCAACCACATAGACAACCAGAGATGGCACCGACCCACAACCAACTCACGCAACCCTCCCACTAACAGTTCACCTCCCAATGATGTAATCTCCTTATCAGAAGACCCATCACAAGGCTCACTGGTGTCTCACACCTGACCCATATAAGACCCATCACAAGACCCTCACTTGACACACCCACCACCTGAAGCCCTTATAAACAGAAGAACAGAGACATCCTCTAGATTCTGCTGAAGATGTTACCTACACTGGTAACGAAATGTTAGGAAACCAGCCCACAAGTTTGGAGAACGAACCTTCACCCTCACTACAGGGGTGGGCTTCAAAATTTTTAGCAAGGGGTTCCCTTCCCAGCTGCTGGGTGAGCGTGACCATGGTGGGTGTGGCCTAGTTGGCCTCCTGTACTATGGGGGGGGGGTTGCCCTCCCCGGGCTCTGGAGCTTTCCTCGAGCCTCTGGGATGGCGAAAACGGCCTCCCCTGGTTGCAGAGGCCCTCTGAAGGTTGTAAACGCGCCTGTTTCCAGCCCTCCTGAACTTCTTTTTTTTAAATTAAATTTTTTATTTACAAACATACAAAAACATACAGAGAGAACTTAGACGTACACTACATTTACACATTGGAACTTCCTGTTCCTTCTAATAGTAGTTTCAACTTGGTACAATTCTCCTTAAGTTATTTCCCCTTCTAATATATTTCATTTGAGTTACACCATTTTTAACCCTCTTATTTTATTCATCTATCTGCTACATTGGGTGATTACCTCTAATAAGTTTAAACTCTCTTGAGTGCATATCAGGGGTGGGTTCCTGCCAGTTCTAACCTCTTCTATAGAAGAGGTTCCACAAATCTACAGTGCCATTTAGAACCAGTTCCGGTTCCCTCCTCCCGCCCGTCCCCTGTAACTTGACAGCTTTAAGACTTGCACACTTCAATGCCAGAGTTCCTGAGCCAACATGACTGGAGGAGGAATTCTGGGAGTTGAAGTCCCTAAGTCTTAAAACTGTCAAGTTTGAACACCCCTGGAGTTTTTTTTCTAAAGGGTTAGGGGTGCAAGGGTCTTGCAACTTGACAGCTTTAAGACTTGTGTGCTTCAAATGCCAGAGTTTCAGAGCCAACATTTTGCTTGCTAAGCAAGAGCGTTATTAAGTGAGTTTCACCACATTTTACAAGTTGGCTGCGTCCACCCAGTCACATGATTGGCAAACCACTCCCACCCAGTCACATGGCTGGCAAGCCACTCCCACAAAGCAGGCCACATCTACAGAAGAGGTTCTAAAAAAAATTGAAACCCACCACTGGTGTATGTCTGTGTGTCTGTGTGTGTGAATTCTCCTTAACTTCTATTTTGGGGCTTTATTGGCTTCTTTCATTAATCCTTGTTTCTTTCCTCCATCCACCTATACCATGTTTCCCATATCTGATAATATTCTGTTTCTTCTTTTCCCTGGATTTCTTTTGTTAATTTGTCCATTTCGTCACAGTCCATAACCTTTCTTATTATTTCATCTTTGCTTGGTATTTGTTTATTTTTCCATTCCTGAGTGAAGGCAATCCTTGCCGCTGTAATTAGAAATTAATAGAATTAAATACTGGATTTCTTTTTTATACTTCGCTGTCATTATTCCTAGTAAAAATACTTCTGGTTTCCAATCGGTTTTGACTCCTGTTATTGATTCTAGCCAATTTTTAATCTTTTTCCAATACTTTTTGGCTTCCTCACCCGTCCACCTCTGGAGGCTGTAAACGGGCCTGTTTCCAGACCTCCTGAACTTCCGGTAGGCCCATTTTTCTCCGTCCCTGACCCTCTGTGCATGCCCTGCACTTATCTGCATCCAAAACTGGCTGTATGGGGCAGAGGTGGGTTCCTACCAGTTCGCACCTATTCGGTAGAACCGGTTCGTCAAATCTACCGAACCGGTTAGAAGAGGTTCCACCAGTGGACCCGGAAAGCAGGCCACACCTACAGAAGAGGTTCCAAAAATTTTTGAAACCCACCCCTGGTATGGGGACTCCTGAAAGAGGAGGGGTAGGTGGGACCAGCCAGGAGTGGGATTTGGGGGGGTTCTCTGAACTGCACAAAATCGTAGCTAGAGGGTTTCCCGAACCCCTGTAAACCCCCAGCAGCCCATCCCTGCCTCGCTAGAATAAAATCTATCCCGTGATTATGGAGTTAAGAAGAAATTTCTACCCGATTTTCATTTCTAACCTGCTGTTTCAGTAGCGTTTTGTAATATTTTTTATTTAAAAAAAAACATGCAAGGAAATTGCCATTCAAGTCTGTGGAAACTGCAAGGCATACTTATTAGTACCTGCTAGCAATGGTAACATTGCTTTCTTCTGGGTATGCAAGCTGCTTAAGTGTGTTGCTGCTTAGTTAAACTGTGGGTTTATTTTAAAAAAAAATAGAACTAAATGGACCCCGTGATTCTTAAAAATAAAAGGTTGGCTGAACATTTGCCAGGAGGCTTCTATTCAAAGCAACAGAATGCCTGTTGATGAAATAGGGATGGCTGAATACCCATGAAGGCCTCTACTAAGATCTTATCAATAGCCCACCTAGCCCCTTTTTTTTGAGAAATTTTTTTATTGTTTTAGTTAAACAAAAAAACAAAAAGAAAAAAACCATCTTTCGTTACATCTTGTTGAAAGCGTCTCGATTGGTTACAAATATATTCCGTGCGTTTCTTCCACAATCCTTACATATGCGTCATTCAAATCAGGTTGTACATTTTAAGTCAAGAAAGAAAAGTTATGTATTTTACTATCCCTGTACCACAATTCTCATTTGGTTACCATTGTTTAAACATGTTTTTTATCTAGAATCACTTATATTAAAAGACCCAACCGCCTACTGGCATTCATTTGCAATTTCAATAGATCTCCAATGACATTGCACCTTTATAACATATTCTAAAATTAATTCGGTTAAGGAAGATATCTAAGCATCCCCCCCCCCCCTGTAACACACCTGTATGTATCTTTAAATAATGTCCATTAACATTTCATTGTTATTATTGTAGTTAACTAAAGGTTATTTACTGTTTATCCTTTTTGTCTATGTTTGTTTAGTTTTCAATGAATGAAGCACAACATTTGGTTTCTAGCTGGGCATGGGTAAAAATTTCAATCCCTCTTATAGTTATATAAGATATGTTTCTTTTCAATGGTCTTGCTTCTGATAAGGGATAGAATGGTCTTGCTTAGAGGGATAGAATCAAGATCACATGAAGGGTTAATACCACTTTATAAAGCCTTGGTAAGGCCATGTTTGGAATACGGCATCCAGTTTTGGTCACCACGATTTAAAAAAAGATGTTGAGACTCTAGAAAGAGTGCAGAAAAGAGCAACAAAGATGATTAGGGGACTGGAGACTAAAACATATGAAGAACGGTTGCAGGAACTGGGTATGTCTAGTTTAATGAAAAGAAGGACTAGGGGAGATATGATAGCAATGTTCTGATAGGGGCTGCCACAAAAAAGGGGGGAGATGTCAACCTATTCTTCAAAGCACCTGAGGATAGAACAAGAAGCAATGGGTGGAAACTAATCAAAGAGAGAAGCAACTTAGAACTGAGGAGAAATTTCCTGACAGTTAGAACAATTAATGAGTGGAACAACTTGCCTCCAGAAGTTGTGAATGCTCCAACACTGGAAGTCTTTAAGAAGATGTTGGTAACCATTTGTCTGAAGTGGTATAGGGTTTCCTGCCTAAGCAAGGGGTTGGACTAGAAGACCTCCAAGGTCCCTTCCAACTCCGTACCCCAAAAGATACTTATGACTTGGTTTCAAAGTTCAGACATCTCTCCCCTCATGGTTACATAATCACATTTTGGGCACTGAGCAACTAGTCTACATTTACAACTATTTGATGTATCTCGTGGTCATAGGACCAGAAGTTACAATATTTTGGCTAGAAATCGTCCATTTGCAATTTGCCATTTACTTCCGGTTTCTGGCAGAAATTGCTCCTTAGTGAATGTAGTCACTATTTATAAATGATAATGTCAGAGTTTAAGAGACAGTATGTTTGTTTTCTTGTACTTTTCTATCTCAAATTACTAATTCACCTTCCTTCCTTCCTTCTTCCCTCCCTCTTTCTTTCTTTCCTTCCGTCCTTCTTCCCTCCCCTCCTCCCTTTTCCTTCCTTCCTTCTCTCCTCCCACCTACCCACCCTCCTTCCTTCCTTCTTCCCTCCCTCTATTCCTTCTTCCCTCCTTCCCTTTCTTTCCTTCCTTCTTCCCTCCCTCCCTTCTTCCGCCCTCCTTCCTTTCCTTCCTTCCTTCCTTCTTCCCTCCCACCCTCCTCCCTTCCTTCTTCCCTCCATCTTTCTTTCTTTCTTTTCTTCTTTCCTTCCTTCTTCCCTCCCTTCCTCACTTTTCCTTCCTTCCTTCCTTCTCCCCTCCCATCCACCCATTCACCTTCCTTCCCTCCCTCCCGCTTTTCCTCCCTCTC